>NC_136065.1:1001899078-1003099078 GCF_964261635.1 Lissotriton helveticus | reverse complement strand
ATGCTGTCTCCACTTCCTGCCAAGAAGCTGCACCAGAGAGGACAGAACTGGTTTTGACTGGGCACAGGCCTTCTCTGCCACCAGAGAACAAAGGATTTTGCTGTATGAAAAGTGGGGCCCAGACCCCTAAAACTTTAGATCACTTTTGGACTTTAAGAGGAACCTCTGCTAAGGAGAAGAGCTGGAGAAACTAGAGGAGGAGTACTGTCCCTTTGCTGTGTGCTGTCTCGGGTTAGCCTGCAACAACTGTTTCTGCCACGGAGAGGAACTGTGTGTGCATCCTGCTTGAGAAAGTATTTCCAAGGACTTGAAGTGGAACTTGCCCCCTGTTCAAGAGGTCTCATGAACAGCAAAGACCTCACCATCCTTCTGGGCACTGTCTCTCGTTCCACTGGTTGCAGTCGCCACAGAAGAAAAGAACAGCTGACTCCGTCACCAAGTCCATCGCAGACTCTGTGTCCTGAAGACACCGCAGAGAGCTCTTCCTCGCTTTGCAGCGTAACCCTGGTCTCACCGACTCAGTCAACGAGCGGCTGCTTGCACTGTGTCCTGTGGGCACCACACGCCACACCTCTTCGCTACACAGACATCACTGACTCCGTCGCTGACTGACTGAAACATCAACTGGCTCCTTCGCCGCACCGTGGCCAGCCAGCACCGGATCGAGCACCGTCTCTGCAATGCAAGCCTTGGTTTCACCGACTCCATCAATGAGCCGCGGCCTGCACCGAGCCGTGAGGACATCGCACGCTGAAATGCTTCCATCTCACATTGCAACCACGACAGTTATCCGGACCGACTGGCTTCAGTGCATTGGCTGCAACAAGAAAGATACTGTCTCCGAGTCTGTCGACTCTTTTGCTAACCCGTACAGAAGTGGTTGGATGGAAATGTAAGAGTCTGTCGTGTTCAGTATCGCAGTAGCCAGAAACGGAGCTACAGAGTCGGTGGAACTGTGTTTTCACATTATTCCTGCAATTTAAAGGTTATTTTGCACAGTAACTATTATTACAGTATTGTATGTTGGATTTTTGTCATTTGTGGTCTTGTTGGTTTAGATAAAGTTTTTCTTAATTTTCTAGACTGGTGTGGAGTCCGTTTGTAGTGTTTTCTCATTGTTACTGTATGCATGCACAATTGCTTTACACAGTGCCTCTGCGAAAGGCCTGTCTGCTCTTGCCAAGCTACCGAGGGAGTGAGCAGGGGTTATTTTAGGAGTGTATCCTGTTGTACTCAAAGAGATGATGGATACTTCAGGTAAGATAGATCAAGTTACTTTATTTAAGTTAGTTAGTTAAGATATTAAGGAAACCCCATCAGGAGCAGCTGTCCTGCTGCTCAGCCCTCACTCAACTGACATTCACAGCACATCAACATTCCAATCATCTAACATTCCACACATCATACATACAAGCTGAGCAGCAGGGAAATATAAGTTACAACATATCTCCCTTCGTTATGGGTACAATTGTATAAAGCAATAAAACAGTTGTCATTAAGATGCATTCTAGTACACAAAGTCAAAGATATAAAAACAATGTACCAAAGTATACATTAACAACACATACAATAAATTTTAACACTTCCCGAAGCGCATTGTTTCCTGACATTAACAACTATCTTCATCCTATATCCTTATGCTACTAATTATACAAGCTGGCCAGACAAGTATAAGAAGCAAGGCACAAAGGAACAAACTTAATCTAAAATTTTCAGGAAACAACGCGCACACCATATGTAATTGTACTCGTATGACACATCTATACTACGGGAAAACATACACTCACAACAAGCACACCTCGGCACTACACGTGCACACAGCAAACTCATGGGTAGCCGGGAAACCAGGTGCACACAACGAACCCACAGTTACACACAACACCAATTGTGGTGTAACAACTCTTTGGTGAAATAATTATTGATACCAAAACAAAATAACCAATGAGTGACCATATATAGCATAGCCTTCAAATAACCACTGAGTGACCATATACAGCATAGTCCTCAAATAACCAAAGAGTGACCATATACAGCATGGCCCACAAATAACCAATGAGTGACCATATACAGCATAGTCCTCTAACAACCAATGAGTGACCATATACAGCATAGTCCTCAAATTACCAAAGAGTGACCATATACAGCATGGCCCACAAATAACCAATGAGTGACCATATACAGCATAGCCCTCAAATAACCACTGAGTGACCATATACAGCATAGCCCTCCTATAACCAAAGAGTAACCATATACAGTATGGCTCACAAATAACCAATGAGTGACCATATACAGCATAGCCCTCTAACAACCTATGAGTGACTATATACAGCATAGCCCTCGAATAACCAAGTGACTAGGTGTACATAGCGAACCCATAGTCACACACAACACCAATTGTGGTGTAACAACTCTTTGGTGAAACAATCATTGATACCTAAACAAAATAATCAATGAGTGACCTTATACCAAGTGACCACTTATCACTTAGCCACTACTAATATGAGTTAATGAGTCGAGATACACTCACACACAACATAAGTTGTGTAACAACTCTTGCTAAATAAACTTCAACATCCAAACAACACGACTAAGGGGTGACTATATATCACATAGCTCTTACAAACATGAGTAATGAGTTGCCTAACGTCTAGAGACACTCACACACAACCCCAGTTGTGTAACAACTCCTAAAGAAACAATCACCTACACCAATATAACCCTCGCACAGGATGCAAAATATGAGACATTACCTAGATCTCTACTCATACACTAAGCCAAAGGTGAAACAGCTCTTATATCTCTTCTCACACACAACAGCAAATTTCACTCATCCTCAAGCACTTATAGCATTGTACTGTAAGAGATATTCAGCGACAAATGTCTCATCAGAGTATTTTCAGCGTCGTGATGACAATATGGTTCTCCATTGCAGATACTGATTTGTTCCTCTTCATCATTTGGACAGTAAAGTTCATCATTGCGAATTACACTTATTTTCCACAGGTAGAGTCTAATATTTCTCCAACTCGCTTCTTAAGCTGAGACTGAGGTACTCGCTTCCTCTTCCACAAGGCAAACAGAACTTATAACTGCTCCACTCACCAAGATTTGTCTCAATATCACGTTCCTTCACGGTAACGCAATGCTTCAGCAAGATGCTGCAAAATACGTTGTTCCTCTTGTTACCGCTTCACTCACCGAGTTTTGCGTCAATAACACGTTCCTTCTTTGAGGCGCGATGTTTCTGTAAATCACTGTGAGACGCGACGCGATGACTCTGAGAGACGCGTTGCTTAGCAACGAAATATTTTCCCAAAATGCCTGTCACGTAGCATCGTTGCATCACTGCCGCTTCCTGCTGTGACGCCAACATCCAGCTCTCGACAGAATTACAATGCTGAAGGTCTGGTTCGAAAGATATCATGGAGAAGATTCCAACTGTGAGTCAGGCTCGTGTTTGTCTGCTCGAGCCACCGTTTATCTTACTTTCAAAAGATGCTTTGATGTCACGGTTTCTACCGCTCAAGTTACGCTTTAATTAATTTCCAAAAAAGCTTTCTTTCACAGTTTCAATCAGTCTCAGTCCATTCTCTGCTTGGAGCACACTTTTCTTTTAATCAGAAATAGCGCTAATCTCTTCAGCCTTGCCACAGTTTTATTTTCCTTTTTAACAGTCACAGAGCACACTTTCTTTTAGACAGTGACAGCGCTAATCTCTTCAGTCTCGCCTTGACAAAGTTTTATTTTCTTTTAAACAGTGACAGTATTAATCTCCAGCGCTAATCTCTTCCTTTTTGACGGTTACAATCACGGAGCTAATGTCTTTTTCCTTATCAAGATGTCATATACTGATCTTTTGGTAGTCTACAGTGATACTCCACACTGCTGTTGGTAAATTAAACAAAACCAATCTGGCAAACTTTGGCTTCAGGGCGACCGATGTCTGGGTCACTGATGGGGTTTATTTGCCAGACGGGGTTACACACGCACTATTCATCCAAACTTAAATTTACCTTTAGTCTTCTTTCTTCCTCTTCATCAGTATCTTTATTCCTTTTCCCATCTTTCTTTGGTCAGAATGAAGTTTTTTATATCGTCTTTATCCTTTGCACGCGTTGATTCTTTACATAACAGTCCCCAAATGTCGCCAATCCCATCCTCGTCGCCAAAATGTTGTACTCAAAGAGATGATGGATACTTCAGGTAAGATAGATCAAGTTACTTTATTTAAGTTAGTTAGTTAAGATATTAAGGAAACCCCATCAGGAGCAGCTGTCCTGCTGCTCAGCCCTCACTCAACTGACATTCACAGCACATCAACATTCCAATCATCTAACATTCCACACATCATACATACAAGCTGAGCAGCAGGGAAATATAAGTTACAACATATCCCCCTTACCCTGACTAGGAAGAAGGGTTCCTACTTGGACAAAGGTACCTACCTCTGCCAACTATTGACCCCCATTTCTAACAATGAGTCACTGAAATTAATAAGTGTTCCACTACATGAAAAATGCATAAGGTTAAGAAAGTGCAGAACTTATCCTGTGGCAGTTGATCCATGTGTAACCAGCCCTTGGTGCACACACACCCGGCACAGGAGTAAAAGATGGAATGCCTACACTGCACCGGCACAGGGGAGGCCTGGACATGGTGAGAAACTAACAAAGAGGTAACAGGGCAGTAATAACAAACAGAATGTAAGAAACTCTAGAACCCAAGGGAATTGAACAAGTGATAAAACAAAGAAGGGGGCAGGTGGAACAATCCGACTGTGAACTATAACAGCTTGTGAAGAGTCACATCAATCGATGTTGCCAAAAAAGGGAATTCTATTCAAGTAGGATTGAAATACTTGGTTTGCAACTATTGACCTAGAAGTGTGCCTAATTGTGTTATAACTGGGGCTGTGCATATTAGTCCAGTCAATGTAGTCTTTTTCAAGTGCTACTATGTATTTTTCAATGTCTTGAGGGTCATCCCTTTTAAAGTTCATCTCCTGTATCAAAACATGTCTTGGGATCTGACATTTATTTCCATCTGAGATGGAAAAGTGACTGAGCATTCCTTATAATAGGAGAAGGGGAGACAGGGAAAAACAACTGCGCAGATTAGAATCTCACTATGCTATACTAATGGATTGAAAAGAACTGAGGGGTTTAAACTGTGAAGAGGAATTGTATACACATCTATATGTCTTCTTCACAGTCGGTTATGTTCAGCCAGTATTAATTGGTTAGAAGTGTTTTTGATATTAACAATCCCCCATATATATATGTATATTTTAAGGTATACAGATGATGTCATGGATGTTGGATCAGAAGAAAAACTGCTTAGATATAAGACTTAAGAATTGCTTAAGACAAGAGTGGAGGTGTCCATGGATTAATGTGAATATGCGTTTTTATCTATTAAAATAGTATGATATTGTATATGTTTTTTATTAAGTTTGTGCCCACAGAGACTTGATGTTCAGCATTATAATGCTATAATAATTTAACGTTTTGCCTACATTTTTTAATATTTTATTATTTGAATGTAATTAAGTGTTTGTTTTTTGCCCACTGAGGCTGGATGATAATTAGGTGTTTATAGTTGATTTGAAATTATTTTTGAACATCAAGTTGTAATTGTTTACTTTACAGGTGAGTTATGCACTTTACTTGATAGATTTGGAGAGCTTTCCTTTTATTATGGTGTTGATGTGGTACATAAACTGCAATTCAAAATGACGACTTGTATAGTGATGAAGGCTCGGTGAGAGCTGAATAATTTTGATCTCCACTTTGACGTCATTGTAATAAAGTATTTTTAAGCACTCCTGGAGTGCTGGTCTCTTCCTAATCAAGAGGAGAGTGATTGGTGAGTTCTGTTTGTACGTATTGGTGGTCACCTACTCTACCGAGCAACAAAATGGTCTGGAGCCCACCAGCATTCTGCCACAAATATGAAAACTTAAGGTCCATAGATGTGAAGAAATGGTCATGCATCATGTCTTGAATTAATACTAAAATAATACTAATCTGTGGTCAATTGCGACACTGTCATTGTCCCAATATTATTCTTTATTGCCCCAGCGGTCCTTTAAGGGCACACCTCAATGATATATTAGAACTAGTATTAAAATAGGCATATGACTGTGTACTACCTAAAATTTTCTAAAGGCGCATTTAAAGATATTGTGGTTTTAGGAATAGGTTCTGAAGAGACGCAAAAGTGAGAGATGCCTTAGACCTATGAAGTCTGTTTTGCATGTAGTGACTCAATTGACAACTGTGACCACTTAGTTAACATCTGTGACTTTACTTCAGTGTGCACCCCATGTGCCTTGAATGGCCTAGTTGGGGAAGTTCCAATTGTTTTCGATATACATATTTATAAATGTATGCTTGGTGTTTAGTTTTGTGAGTATAAACTATTTTTCCATTTCCTTTTTTCAAATAAAGCACAGACTGTATATATGAGTGTTTTAGGTCTTGCCTAGCGACGCAGTGCATGCTCTACTCGCTTGGCGAGATCTACTGTCGTCGATTTTTCATCAGAAGGGGGACAGGAGATGTGCATGCGTATAGACAGGAGATGTGCACGCGTACGGCTCATTATTTCAGCACAATGCGTGCGTGGCGCGCTTTCAGTTTCCCTCCCACCCTTTCACGTGTACAGCGAAAGGGCATGTTTGTTTACTATTTCAACCAGCTTCACTCCCCCGAGCTATCGAACTGCTGTGTTCCAATAACAAAGCTGATCACGAGATGACAAAAGTAGCTTTTGAACTTTGCACAGGTTTCTTTGTATGCCGGGCCAGAGGGGGTTTGTCTCATTCATAGCCTTAGAGGGCTAGGCATGCTTCTTCTGAAGAACGCTGCTTATCGATAACTTGGTTTCAAGCAAGCGCTCGGACAATGCGTTACTCTAAATCAAGCTTACATTTGTTAAATACAGATATACAGATATCTCTCAAAAATGGCCAGCCATCACAGTCTGTGGGGGTTTAATCTGTGGGCATGGCTGACATGCTTCAGGCTGTAGAATCTTGAAAGATGACAAATAGAACATTAAATTGTGCGCAATGCTGAATTAAAAATAAAACACCTTCTGAGGTGGAGCATGGCTCCAGATTATTACCCCAACAAAACAGTTTCATCCTGAACTTTCCATTTCAAAATTGTGTTCAGGTGTGCATGGCCCATTGGTTCACCAGCACGCAGCCAAAACTACACCTCCCAGAATGCACTTGGTTGTTAAATGAAAGCCCACTACTGGAAACGAAGAGTCCTGGTTACAGGCGTCATCAGGTAAAAACACAAACTCACTGCCCTGTGCAGGGCGTCTGTGGTGTCCCCACAGACACTGAAAATGCACAGGCCCCCCTTCTGCGTCCCACACAGAGGGCAGGAAAGCAATCTGTAAGCCAGCGACTGCACAGGCGCACACCGCTGTTTGCGGTCACGACGAGAAACGGGGGTTTTACACCATTTGGTGAGATGTTTTAAGCCATTTTATGTTTGAAGAGGAGGTGGCCTGGGAGCAACATTACCAACTTTGGAACCTAAATTCTAATGAACTAAAAATGTTTTGACTGGAAAAATCCATTAATTTGACTTTGCTTAAATGATATCAAATGTAATAACTAAATATTAAATGTAATTATGTGATGTAATATAATGGCAAGCAACAGCGTAGCGGCTGTGCTGGTAGGACAACTTTAAAAAAGAAGTGGCAAAGCCAAGAGGTCTGGCCTTGGCAAGTGTACAGTATTGTGTTTTTTAATTTCGCAAACATATGCAGTATACAATAAATAATAAAAACACTGGAAAACAAGGGAAAAGTCAAAAGGAGTCCCGAAGCATCCCCAAAACACCAGCCTAGCACCGAAGTACACTGCTTTCCATGTCTGTGGACATGATGAGGAACAATGTATTAAATATATTTTCTCAATCGAAGACAAACATCTCTAAGAGATGTTCAATAATCATGGCCACGTTCTTCCCTGTTTGGGACTCATCACGGTATACAGGTGACCTACTTTCAGCCTCATCACGCTCTTCAGCTCTTGCGTGACTGGCTAGAACAAGCATTTGCAATGCAATAGGTCTCACATTTACGCGAGTTTAAGCTATTGACATTGTAGATGACAATGCCTTTTATATATGTTTTAAAACCAAAACCAAAAATAAAAGGCAGTGTTATTTGCAATGTCAATAGCTCAAACTCGGGTAAATGCGAGACCTACTGCATTGCAAATGCTTGTTTATTGTGTTGCTAAGTCCCGCAATTCTGTCTACCTCACTTCTATGAGTCAGCCTTCCACTGTTCTGCTTCTACTTTGAGTGTCATTTGCTTAAAGTGGTACTTAGTTCCCAGTTTGAGGTCTGCAGCATGGCGGCCTCAAGACACTAGAAGATAAAGATCCCAGTTATCACATTTGGGACCAAATACATTCTGATTTGCCTAGAAACCTCAGACCTAGATTCTTCATAGACACACTCGGGCAGATTTACAACAAAGTAACGCAGCACAGTGCAGCAAGTCATTTTGCTGCGCCGTGCTGTGTTAGTTTGGAAAACACAGGGATGCAACATATTTACAAGAATATGTCGCATCTCTGTGCCTCCCCTGAGCTGGCGCACAAACTGCAGCCATGCGCCGGCACCCTTGCACCATGAGGTAAGGATGCCTGCGGGGGGTGTAGCGTTCACATGCATCTCCAGAGGATGTGTCTTGTTCCATGGGTGTTCCGTGGGAGCACCCACAGCAACACCCATGGAACGCCCCTTCCACGCACAGTGCTGCGTGTGAAGGGGCCATAATTACGAGGAGAGGAAAAGTCACGCAGGGTGGCTTTTCCTCTCCTTGTAAATATGGAGGAGCCCCCCGCACCACCAGTACGTCACGAAAAGTGACATAGTGGTGGCTCAGGGGGCTTGTAAATCTGCCCAAAAATATTTAATTTGTTTGGGTATGTGTTGTTTTTTTAATGATGTGATGTTATGTTGCTTTGTTATTTATTTATTTATGTATGTATTTATTCTTTGCTATATGTAAGGGAGGCCAGAAGCAGGGTGGGTTAATATAATTATTCTGTTCTTATCACTCAGGTCCTGTTTAGGCCTGCATCACGCACAGAATGCTCCGTTTCTCTTGGTAAAAATGAGGCAAACAGTAACTTTATAAACACACCACCTTATTGATAATATTTTAATCTGAAATATATTTAACTCCTTACCGGCTTCTCACACATTATCTTAATGCCTATTTATACCAAACGCTTGTCTGCACACCTACTATATGCATATGGCTTTTAGGTAGGCAACGTAGTTCTAGGAGTACCTGGTACGTACCTAACTTTTAGAATATTCCCTTAGCATCCACATAAAACAATAAAATAATTTACATAGAAGTTAGCATGAGAATCTAGCATGGACCTACCCTGGTTTGTCCTCTGCTCCACTGTTCTGCATAGGGGCTTGTGCTAGTGAGAGGATCGTAAAGGACACATGAGAGTGTACCAATCCGTGTTGGGACTTTCAAGCCCCACCAGATGCTGGGCTGGCTAATGCCACTAACGAGACATCGACTCTACATCTTTTGCCACACAGTCACTATCTAAGCAGAGGCAAATATGACCTTCCCTTGACAATGGGTGCATTTACACACTGATGGAGATTCCCTCAAGGTTCTTGGAATCCTCCTCTTCCCACACCATTCAGTGCTTTGTGGTGTTGCACTAATTGCTTATTGACCCACAGTTAGTGCATCCAATCTGGTTAATTGCACCCCTGTGCTTGGGTCAGTTATATGGCGCATCAGTCTCACTCACAATATTCATGGTTCTGGGCTGATGCCCCTCATTCACCATTCTTCCACCTTCCTTTTAAGTAAATGACAACCCAACAGTGCAGCTCTGTACAGTGTCACAGAGGGCACCAATTGAATTCTAAAGTGGTGCTGTACTACAGTTTACCTATTCATCTAACCGTTCTTTGATGCGCATCCTACACGACACTATGCCCTATATGTATAACAGTTGGTGTTATCTTAGGTCCCTTTCTCACCATCAGCATAGGTGCTTTGTATTATGAATATCACATGGCACAGGGAGCAGGTCCAATTGAGTTATAGAAGAATGATCTTTGCACCAATTTACTGTTACTTTAGTGAAAACATTTGTTGTGCACACATCATCATTTTTATCATTTTAAATGTTTTACTGATCCATTGTGCCAAAAGTTCTGGATTGATATTTCTGTGAATTATATATATATTTTACATGCCATCTTTCCCTCGAAACTCACTGTTCATTCCGAAGTAAACGTGTCAAGTGACTTTCACTGAATTATGCCATTTAGAACACAATTTAGAAAGTGGCTTTCGATGAATTATGCCCATTTTATACATCTGTTTCCCATCTATATGTAAAACGTGCAAATTAAGTCTAACCAAGCAAAACAGCGTGCTTCAGTTATAGGAATGAGAATGTCCTTTAACTGTACGTTATTGTAATGGCTGATTTTAATCCTGCAGGTAAACCGATTTGCAACTGCATTAAGGTTCCTAATTGCATTTTTGCTATTTGCGTTGTTCAAGTACAAAATTGCATAACATTCAAACACATGCAAATATACTCAATTCTCTATGTTTTCCAGACTTTTGAAAATGTTATCTTTGCCCATGTGAATGGGTGGGTGTATAAAACAGTACATGTTGAAACATCGAAATGGTGTAATCTTCATCAACAAGACACTGTGCAACAATACGAGTTCATACATTATTTCCCTCTTGAATTTGTTGAGAAGGGTTAGTCTGTGCTTCCTGTATGTGTGTATTTCCATAGCACGAACCTCGCCAAAAGCAAGCGGGTGCTGTACATTGTCAAAGAAAAGTATAAAGTCAAAGGGGCATATTATCAAGGACCGGTGTTAAAATTATCGCCGTTTTATCGGCAGAAAACTGCTGATAAAACGGCGATAATGGGCTTGATAATATGCCCTTGTTAATTCCCATAGAACCCCATGTTCTGATGTTAACATGGGCTTCTATGGGAATTAACAAGGGCGTATTATAATAATAATAATAATAATAATAAAACCATTTTTAGAGCGCCTGGTTACACTCAAGACGGTGTGTCCCCGCGCTAAAAATTACTGCTACTCCAAGAGAGGCAGAGATCCAGAAGCGAATGGCCTAGAAAAGAAGAACACAAAGGCTTTATTTACGTGGAAAGAGATGGGTTTTAAGTCTCAATCTGAATCTAGCTTCAGAGGGTTCCATACGCAGGTCAATTGGAAGTTCATTCCAGTATTTACTTGCTAAATCCCTGAAGGAACGACCTCCCATTCTGGCTTTGTGAATGCGGGGTAGTTGGAACAGCATCGCTCCGGCAGATCTTAAATTCCTGATGGGGCGATGGATGGTGAGAAGTTTACGCAAGTAACCTGGACCCTTTCCTTGGGCAATGCGGTGTGCAAAACAGAGTGCTTTAAACTTAATGCGTTCCTCAATAGGAAGCCAGTGAAGTTTGGATAGTGCCATCTTTCCTGATGCTCTGCGAGGAAGGTTGAGCACCAGGCGAGCGGCAGCATTTTGAACACACTGCAGTTGGTGTATACCTTTTTTACTTAAGCCTAGGAGCAGAGCATTACCATAGTCTAGATGTGGTGTGACTAGAGCGTGGATAATTGTCTTCCTGGCGCTAATGGGGAGAAGGTCAAGGGAATCACGCCTAATTCAGTGGGCCACCATGCATGCGACCAGGACGAGGGGGATTTACCAACAACCAGCAGTTCTGTTTTTTTGCCGTTCAGGCCCAGGCAGTTGTTGTTCATCCACCCTGCCACCGCTATCATGCAGTTGGAAAAGTTGGTGGCGTCTTCCATCTGATTGTGCATGAGTTTAATCATCAGTTGGGTATCGTCAGCATATGTGACGATATCCACTCCGAAGGCTTCCACAATGTGAGCCAGGGGTTCCATATACAGATTGAACAGCGTAGGGCTCAGACTGGAGCCCTGTGGAACCCCATGTCTCAGCTTTCGGGGAGAGAATTTGTAGGGAGGGCAGTGTATCTGAAAAGTCATGTTTTCCAGAAACAATCTGATCCATTCATAAGCAGATCCCTCCACTCCCATGTCTGAGAGGCGAGACAGCAGCGTTGTATGCAGCACGGTGTCAAAAGCTGCACTAAGATCTAATAGAACCAACGCTGCTGTCTGCCCCTCATCTACTAACTGTCTGAGACATTCTGTGGAGAAGAGAACAGCCGACTCCGTCGAGTGGCCTGCTCTGAACCCTGACTGTGTGGAATGGAGGAGGGATTCCTCCTCAAGGTATTTCATGAGTTGGCTGTTGACCACTTTCTCCACAACTTTCCCAAAGAAAGGAAGAAGGGAGATGGGGCGGAGATTCTGTAGCTGGGAGATTTGGACGTTGGTTTTTTTTTTCAAAGGGATGACTTGGGCCGTTTTCCATGCATCGAGCACATGGCACTCTTGAAAGGACAGGGTGATCATATGTCCAATCTGGTCGATCATGCATTCTAGGACTCCCTTACACCGATTAGGAGGAATCACATCATAGGGGGAACCAGACTGGATGCCATACGCAATATTAAGTAGATCTTGCCTATCAGGTACTTGAAAGCTAGTCAAATGGGGTTTAATGACAGGGTCATTTCCCACTTTCGTACGTTTCACCAACAGGTCCATATCATCTGTAAAAGTGGTATGTATTATCTCCACTTTATTTACAAAGTAATCTGCCATGTCATCACATAGCTCATTAGAGAAGGTGTCTTGGGCCTCAAATCTGGTAGGAGGCGTAAGCTCTTTATAAATAGAGAAAAGTTCTTTGGTGGGGTTGTTGGCAGATTCTATACGTTCCTTAAAATGAGCGCCTTTGGCTGTTCTCATCAGTTTGTGGTATTTTTTTAACTCTCTTTTATATTTAAGCTTGCATTCTGGGTAGTAATTTTTTCTCCAGCCTTGTTCGAGGTTTTTGCATTTAGCTTTGGCTTCCTTAAACTCTTTGGAAAACCATGGGGCAGTTTTAGTTTTTCTGGCAGGGGGATTGAGTGTCCATGGCACAACTGTGTTCAGCGCCCTGGACATCCATTTTTCATAGTCGTCCCATGCTTCTAGCAGAGTGTCGCTGCGAGGGGGAGGTTCCATGAGCAAAGCCGATTTGAAGGTTTCCTGATTAAACTTCTTCCAGTCTCTACGTTTCTGAGGCCTGGTCTTGATCGTCCTGCTGTCCTGTGGGGTACCTTGTACCTCGAAGGGGATGATAAAGTGATCAGACCAAGTTATTCTAATTGGAGTGGAAACTTTGATACCCTCCCAACTGGCGAATACGGGGTCCAGGAGGTGACCTAATTGGTGCGACGGGGAAACTGATTGTAAATTGAGCGACAGGGATTTCAGTGCATCAATCACATCCTGTGCCTCCCCGCAATTAATATCCTCGAAGTGGAGGGAAAAGTCTCCCCAAGATGAGGATTTTTTTATACCGGAGTGGAGGCTGGGTTACCAGTACTGTCAATTGATTGCAGAACTGTGTGGTCCTGCCAGAGTGGCGATACAGGAGGTAACCGTTAATGATGTTTTTGGAGTTAGCTTTTATCATAAAAAAGCCACTCTCACTGTTAGGCAGTGTGGACTTCTCTAGAGTGCATTGAAGATTGCATTTGTAGATTAATGCCAATCCCCCTCCTCTCTGCCCTTCTCTATCAATTCTAAGCAGACAGTAACCTGTGGGAACAGCTTCGAGAATTTCGGGCGTCGAGGCTTCGTCTAGCCATGTCTCTGTTAGAAAGCCAATTATCGCTGTTTTATCGGCAGTTTCCTGCCGGTAAAACTGCGATAATTTTAACACCGGTCCTTGATAATAAGCCCCAAAGAGTGATAGGAGAGATAGTTTGTTTTTGGATTGTTAATGCAGAGTGATGTAGGCTGATCTGCAACAGTTTCATATATTGATGTATTAGGGTGTTCCTTATAGATAAAGGAATGCTGTTCTAGATCCTACATATATAGATTGAAAAGGCCTTCTGCCTTGATTATCTTAATCTGCAGTCTAATGGTGCCTAAAGTGTTCAACTCCCGTCACTCTACTGGGGGGCTGCATCATGTGGGCAGGTGGTCTCCAGGCCTTTCCCGTCCCAATGCATGCTTGGTTTAGCCCACCTGTGACGTGATATGTGACTAGATAAAGGATGAAGGGCAAGAACTGTGCTGGCAGTTACTCAACGCCCATATAACATATTTCTGGTGCTCCATCAAATGAAGCTAGCGCAGCCTGCACGACCACGATGCATGAGAGAAGCCAAAAGCCCCACCAATACTGTCCCTGGCAATATCTCCACACTGGCGACGAGGATGGGTGGTGCCCACGTGACAAGCAGAGCACACCCCTAAGTCCAAACCTGCAGCATGTGCGGTGGCCACAGAACATCAGCTCACTGCTGGCGATGCTCGGTCCGCAAAGGAGGACAGCACCTGCAACACAAGCCTGAAATCTGGCTCCAAGGCAGTTACATGAAATGAGAAATAGTGCACTAATCACCTCCAACACTGTGAATGCTCCAAGGGACAGAACAGTTGAAGAGACAAACACATTCGGCCTAGCAGTAAAAAAGGTAGGAAGACAGCCCATATAGGAACACAAGAGAAATTCACAACCCCTGGGAAACTGTTGTAAATAATTAATTCTTCTATAAGTTGTTATTGCAATGATTACATTTCCATCTTCTCCTTTAAGAAGATTTTTAGAATGTCAGCTATGTTCCAATGTTTCAAGAATAAATCTTACTACTTACCTGCTCCTGCTTCCAGAAGTGTCTTCCATTTATATACATCAGAAACACACCACACAAGCACACAGGCAAAGCTATCATAGCAAAAGTGTTAGCAATTGAACCCATCATAATAGAGGGACACCATGCACGCAGACACCCAAGTGGAGAGACTAGGTGGAACGCTTAGAGCTTTATTTTGAAGCCAGAGGGGTGAAGGCAGAGAGGACAAGAGCCCTTCTTCCTTTAGGGGGAAAAGGAATGCACAAAATATATAACACAACCCCGAGGTGATGCCCAAGACATACACCACACTGGCAATTGCCCTCAATGCCCATTTCGAGCCCATGGTCATCAGGAATATGAGCATTTTATATTCTGACAGGTCCGCCAAGAATCAGAAGAATCTCAGCCTTAATAGCAGGCCAGCACCTGTAAGTTAAACAATGAGTGGGAAGAAATTAGAGGACAGAGCTGCGCCTCACCCAAGCTAAGAGGAAACATCCTACAAGTGTAAGGAAAATCCCTGAAGGAAATTCTCACAATGTAAAGGTTAAAGTAGCTCTCAAAAGCTAGAGCATCAAATCTGAAAGAAGCACTACACCGGACTACAAATGGAACAGGTCAACACGGTTCAGCCATGGAAAATGCCTGACAAGCCAAAGAGAGCACCTGAAAGTGATAAGAATGTGTAGGTATGGCAGAGTACCCACCCACAGGCTGACAGACTGCCCAGCCAAAGGAAATAAGTTTTCATCATGTGGCAAGTACAATCATTTCGAAAAAGTATGCAGGTCCTCGAAATAGAAGAAGGTGAAAGATACGGTCAACACTATCCCCGACACAGGGGATGAGGCGAAGGGTATGGATGACGACGTCACTGAATACATAGTGCACTCGGTGTTCACCATTGGCACCGCCACCGCAACCCAATGACCTCTACTTCAATGTCACCTACAAGTTGGGAACTACCACCGCCACCAAAGATACAGAAGCCTCCATGGACATAATGTCAGCTGACATGTATAAAATCATGCCAAACCCACCCACACTAACCAAAGCCAAAGTCAGAGTCTTCATGTATGGACAGAACCCACACCTACCCATGCTAAGGAGCTTCTTTACCCAGGTCACACACAGGGAATCATGTGTCAACATATCCATCTACGAGGCAAAAGGAGCTCAAGGCATGCTTCTTATTGGACTTGGCCTTTCTGCATGGTCTCCTGCAGGCCTTTTGCCTTCTCCTCTTCTTTGTTTTCTGAGTTAGTTTATACTGACCTTATGACTCTGTGCACTTTCCCACTGCTAGCCAGTGCTAACATGCTTGTGCTCTCTCCTTAAATCATGTTAGAATGGCTTATACCCAATCGGCATAGTTAATTTACTTGTATGTCCCAAGTAAAGTGGCACTACCTGTGCCTAGGGCCTGTAAATAAAATGGTATCAGGGGACCTGCAACACTGATTGTGCTACCTGCTTAAGTAGCAACTTAAACATGTCCCACGTCTGTCATTGCAGCTTTTTGTATGAGCAGTGTACCCTGCCAGTTTGACCTAGTAAAATAAACTTTTTGGCAGGCCCAACCCTTCCTCTTAAATACAGGGTAGGCCTTGGACAGCTCAGAGGACAGGGTGCACTGTATTTAAAAAGCAGGACATGTACTTTTAAGTTTCACCTGTCCTGGTAGTGAACAACTCTTGAATTAATTTTTCACCCTTCATGTTTGGTGTCTCTGGAATCAAATGTTAAATACTCAATTTATGGTGAAGTTGGATTTTAAATTGCAATCCTGAAAATGTCACTTTTAGAAAGTTGCCATTTTTTTGCCTTAGCCATTTGGTGTCTGCACCCTGTCTCTAGGTCACATGACTGGGTGTAGCTGACAGTTGTGCTTTGTGTGGACAGCCATACACAATGGGGAGCTTAGGTGTGACTGGATGGGCCATCACTGGTAGGATGGGAGGGAGGAGCTGGGCCCAGCCACACTTAAACTTGAATAGGCTGTGTCCTGTCTCCACACAAAGAGCTGCATACCCCCTGTAGTTAGTCTGGAAACAGGTCTAGGAAGGCAAGGTGTCTGTGCATCTCAAAGGCATGCCCATAGAAGCAGCTCCCTACTTCAAAGGCACAACTGTGCCTAAAAACTGGCCCTCAGACACCATCTCTTCAGCACACTTCTGGACCTCTGGGTACGCAGTCAGTAAGAAGGACTGCTGTGCTGCTGAAAGGATGACAACTCTACTGGACCCAGGAACCGCTGCCCTGCCCCCCAATAGCCTGGCAAAGAAGAACTGAACCTGCAACTTCATCTTGAACCCAGGATCCCAGAGTGACTCTAAAGGCTAGTCTGATCCCCTAGTGATCAGAGCCTCAGGGACATAAAAGGTTACCCACCAGCTCCTTGACCCAGCTGCAGGAAGGTCCTGACTCCCATGTGGTGCCTCTCAGGTCCTGGATCCTTGGTATGACTCACGGGCTCATAAATCAAGCTTTTGGGTTCATTGTGACAGCAAATAAGCCCGTTCGTGGCGAGACTGAGACGCTTACAACAAAAATCAGGACAAGCACCGCCACCCGTCTTTTCACACAGCAGTAGCGACAGCCTGCGGTGGACCGCCTATGTGAAGCTCCAGCCCGACCATTCATGATACCCTCCCTGACCATTCATGACACTCTCCTTGCTCCCCGTGACCCTCTCCAACGCAAACAGGACACTTGACAAAAAACTTAAGAAGAGCGAACCTCAGAGGGACTAAGGTGGGACTGTACCCAACCCACATTCCATAATGATCGACCTGAACTTTGACTTTGACCTAGTTCAGTGTGACCAGATAGTGGCTATTTGTGCTTTTATATGGTATTTTGCACTTTATTCTTTCAAAATGTATGACTCAGGTTCTACTGATTGGAATTTTGTTGTTTTGGTCTTGTTTTATTTATTAAATTCAGTTCTAAATTTCTAACCTGGTGTGGAATATATTTTGTGTGATATTTTCCCTGTGAAGTGTTGCACAAATGCTTTACACATTGCCTCTAAGTTAAACCTCTGAGTCCTCTGTGCCAAGCTATCAGGGAGTTGAGGGCATGTTAATTTGGGGCTTGCTTGTGCCTTATCCTTACAAGGTTTGTGGTTGTTGCTTCACTAGGGCTCACACCCTAGTCAACCAACAACTACATTTTTCACACTCCTCACATGCAACACTGCACAAGCACTGGGTCTAGTCAAGTTTGCCCTTGGAATACATACAGAGGAACTTTCTCACATCTTGGCTGAATTCCAGAGCCTGTTTGAAGGGTTTGGATGTATGAAGGACAAGGTAGTAAAGCTACATATAGACAAGTCAATACAGCCAATGGCATTACAACACCGCCGAATCGCATTCCACCTGCGATCTAAGTCAAGAATGAGTTAGACAAGCTTGAAAAAGCTGGGATAATTAAGAAAGTATGTATCACAATGAGCCGCTCCCAGTTTTGGTGTCGCTAGTGTAAGTGCAGTATTACATTTGTGAGTGCAGGCATCTCACAAAAAGTGAAGGACTGGTCTCACACACCACCAGGTGTCATGCATCATCATTGACCAATCCTCGCCCTCTAAAAACTTGGTTTGATAGAGGGCGGGCATACACCTGACGACAGGGATACACTTCTAAACTAAGTGGGGCCCAAAGAAAAAAGAGAGTGGAATAAAAGGCTATTATGGGTGTCAGCTTAAATTTTAATAGTGCTGGCATCCATATGGTGGTTTAAAATATGGTGATCGGTGTAATGGGGATATTAGTGTCCCCCCACCGCTGTAAATGAGATCAACATGTTTCTGCCTGTAGGCCCATCTGGGTCCGCGGCATTCATCAGGACCCTGAAAGAACGGGCTCCGCTCTTACCACACTATGGCCAGAGGGTTCCACTTAGTGGGGTGATAGCGATCACACTCCACTATAAATAGCTAAAGGCCCCCACTTAGTATAGAAGTGCATCCCTGTCGTCAGGTGTATGCCCGCCCTCTATCAAAACATTGAGGGCGAGGACTGGTCAATGATGAAGCATGACACCGGGTAGTGTGTGAGACCAGTCCTTCACTTTTTGTGAGATGCCTGCACTCACAAATTTAATACTGCACTTACACTAGGGACACAAAAACTGGGAGCGGCTCATTGTGATACATAGTTTATGTTGGAGGCTGCCGTCTACTAGTAGCCCGTGCCTCTGGTTCCCTTAGCCCAGATTTATCTGGCTGTTGTGGTTATATATTTAGTACGGTTTCCAGCCGTGGGAACATAGTAAGGGGTTCAGAACCAACCTAGTGTGTGGATTGGATTGAGAATACCTGGTACTGTGACCAGGCATTTTAAATATACCCAAGAACAAACACACCCTTGAATTAGAAAGGTGTGTGGTGTCCAGCCATTATGGACACAGAACTAGCATTTAATGAGGAGAAATATGCAAAAATCCTTAGAACACCATCTCTACTGGCGGAGACAGTGGTAGCACAGACGGTCCAAAATACAGATGAACGGGAGGCACTTTCCAACAAAAGGAAAGACGCATCCGGACAGCTCTTCATGGAGCCTTTATGACAGAATACTTGCGAAAACCCCCAGACTTTTTTCTTAATAACAAAGAATTTCGCACAAATTGGTCAGGGATAACCTGGAAAGTGCACAAAGGACTGGCTAGTCCTTATCATCAACACTGCTAGGTAGCTATCAGATGCACTGTTGGTAGAGAGCCAACAGAGTGAGGACAGACTTAAAACCATGATACAGACAACGGTTTTCAATACAGACCACTCGGAATACCAGGAATACCTGACCCAGTCTAAAATCACTAAACTGAAAAAAGACGTTCAGAAATTCAGTAAAGAGACCATTTATACGAATATTACGAAAGACCAGTCCAGCCCCCAAAAAACAGAAGGCAACAATGATTCAGGGCAACTCCACAAAATTGGACCTTCAGCTCAGGGGAAGAGAGGAGCTCGAGTGGAAGTAGTAGTGATGAAAGCACTGACAACTACCAAGGCAGAAGACAACAGAACCATCCTCCACAAATGATGCACCCACCACTGCCTCAATATGGGTTCTGGCAGCAATCTTTCTTTGGACCCGGGTTCGGATTTCCACCTGGACCGCAACCTTTTTCATACCGGGGCCAAGGTCGGGGAAAAGGAAGACAAGAACGGCAGAATACAAGGGTACAATGGGAAGACCAAACCCCAGTTGCAATGGGAACACGGACCAGGGGGAGAGTGAATGGCCCCTCAACAAGCAGAGAGTAAGCAACATTGTCAACTTGAGTGACTATCAGCTCTCTGAAGATGAAGAGTCAGTTCTCTCCAAAGGGCTTGGTTTTGTCCCCACACCAGTGAATGACCTTTAGTGCTCAATGCCGAACTAGCACAATTTTTTAGAAAAATCAAACTCCGCAACAATTTTGGGGAACAAGTGATGGACAACTTGAGGAAAAACGACACAGGACTTAGGAAGAAATCCACATTTGTGCCCCCCACCCAGACAATCCCCTGCCATATTCTAGCGTTTGAGCTGGTAGTACTCAAGGAGGTGGAACAAATCAACTTTAAGGGAGTAAAAGGCTTTCAGAACCTCTCAAATCGAGAACGACAAGCTCTGGAGAAACTTAAAAACAACACCGAGCTAGCAGTCAAACCAGCGGTTAAAGGAGGGGCGATTGTTTTGAAGAACAGATCAATGTACAGAGATGAGTGCAACCGGCTTTAGCAGATAACACTAGCTATGAGAGATACACTAACAATCCGACCGAACGGCTGACCATTAAGATCAACACAATCGTCAATGAAGCACTCTGCAATGACTGGATCACCAAGCAAGAGGCTGATTTCCTTGTGAATGATAACCCAAGAACACTGAGGTTTTACACACTGCCTAAAATTCACAAGGAGAGATTTCCACCACCTGCAGACCTATTGTGTCAGGTATAGGTTCTATCCTAGAACCTCTGTCACAGTTTCTTAAACCATTAGTTCAAAAATCACAATCCTACCTTAGGGACACAAAAGATGTACTCTGCCTCCTGAGGGATCTAGATACCAACATCACAGAAAATATGTTCATCACAATGGACATTGAGGCACTCTATACGAGTATTCCCCAACAACGCACCCTGGAAGTGGTAGAACCGATTCTTCACAGCACAGACTGGAATTTTCACACATCACCACAATTCATTTTGGAGTGTGCAGAGATAGCCCTGACAGAAAATGTCTTTGAATTTGAGGATTCCCTATACCATCAAATCACCTGCACGTCGATGTGCAGCACGTTTGCCCCAAGCCTTGCATGTCTATATGTACACCAGTTTGAGGAACACCACATCTTCCACGAGAGCAACCCTTTCTCTACCAACCTGAGGACATGGAAACGCTATATTGATGATGTTTTTATTGTCTGGCGGGGTGACCAGGAAACAGCTAAATCCTTTGTAGAGTGGATCAACACGAAAGATAGACATCTTAGATTCACTCACTCAATGAGCAAGAACCACGTAGTATTCCTAGAGCTTGACATCACGATGGACGCAGAGGGTATCAGCACTAAAGTCCACAATAAGACAACCGATAAGAACAGCTTACTGCTTTATGAGAGCTATAATCCAAAAGCCCTGAGGGACAACCTGCCAACTGGACAGTTTCTTAGGATATGTAGAAACTGTTCAGAAACAAATACCTTCCAAACACAAGCGGAAGAGCCGGAATCCTAATTACAGGATCGACACTACCCTAGAAAACTGATCAGAAGGGCAAAGAAAAGAGCAAGAAATGTCAATCGCGTCGCTCTCCTCAAAACAATCACTAAAGAAAAGTCAAACAAAATGGTGTACGTTGTTAGGCTCCCACACGACCCACACACTGCAGGAACGAAGTATGTCCCAACCCACTTCCCCGAATCACCGGCCACTCACTTTTTTTTTTTTTTTTTTTTTTTTTTTTTTTGTAAGACCTTTATTCACAAAGAGCAATTGACACAGCATGAGCCTACAACCCGGAGGCCGGCCCGCCATTCCACATTGTTTGTACAAAATATATATGGTAGTCCTGAAGAAAAAAAACTGTATGTGTATGTACAGTGTTTCTCCCACGCATGTTCTACGCAGGTCTCATAGCACGCTGTCAGTCTGAGTCTTACATTTTACATGTTACAAACAGTAAAGGACAACATTCCCCAACTTAAGACCTAACTGTACCCACATGCACACCCATACAGTGAGTGAGATCGTGTCTCGGTATCCCTAGTGTAGCCCACGGTCGTCTCCCACTCTCATTCCAGACAGCACCCATTCCCGCCCAACCAGTGTATCCGCTAGGCTTCCTCGGTGTCCTGCAAGGAGTTCAGATAGTCTGTCAAGAATCCCCACATGTCCTTGGGTTTCGAGTTGGCTGGTAAGTCCTCCTCATATGTTTGGAGTTTATCTCTACATATGGACATGTCACGCAGCCATACGTTCGTGGTTGGTACCCTGCGGCTGTGCCAACACTGCGCCACCTGTCTTTTGGCTAACAACAAGGCGACAGCACAAAATTTCTTTTTCAGCGCCCTGAATTGTGGTATAATACCTAGTAGACAAATCTGCGGAGTACACTTCACCTCATCCTCTAACATGATCGTGAGTGCGGCAGTAACCTCCGTCCAGTAGTCAGCCACTTTCGCACACTGCCATGCCAGGTGTACAAAATCCGCACCTTCCCCATTACAACGCTTACATCTGTCTTCCTCTTGCAGTCAAAATTTACGCATTTTCACAGGAGTGTAGTAAGCTTGGTGCAAGAACTTGAAATGAATAATCCGCAGATTTCCATTTGGTGTCAGTATCTGCGTTAGTGTGCATGCGCTGCTCCATTCTGTGTCCGACAATGGATTATCCAAAAGCTCATCCCATCTTCCCTTAGCCTTGAGTGTGTGTCCCGCTATTTCGGTTTGTGCTGCAGTGTACAGTCGGGACACCAGGTGAGAGAGATCTGTTGTGGTGATCAGCATTTGCAAAGGTGTTAGGGTGTCAGGCTCTGCTGGAAATGAAGGGTAGTGTTCACGTAATGCCCTCGTCAGTCTGTAGTATGTGAATCTAAACATGGGAGTCTGGTTTCGGATATAAGCCAAGTCGTTAATGTCCAAAAATTTGCCTTCATGAAACACATCACCCATTTTGTTGATCCCAACTTTGTGCAGTAGAGATATCCCCACTTTTTCGTTAGTGACCGACAAAGCCTGATGGTTCCGTAGTGGCATGTCCGGAGCATATAATGGGGTTTTGTGAGCCAATTGCCCCAGTTTGTGCCAAGCTTTGATTGTTGTGTCTACAGTGTTGATATCTTTCATGTGAAGCGGCGGTCGTTTGTGCGACAATATCTCAGATAGGGGGACAGGATGAGCATCTCCCTCCTCAATGGCCACGTGGGTGATGTAGGGGACCTCATGGAACCAATATGCTGCGTACTGTGCCTGAGCACAGAGGTAATATAGTAGAAAATCAGGCACCCCGAATCCGCCCTGTGCAATCGGGAGTGTTAGTGTCTGTAGATCAATACGAGCTTGTTTACCTGCCCATATCAGTGTTAGAACCAAGGACTTTATGCGACGGAAGATCTCTTGTGGAGGTGTGATAGGTATGTTATTAAAAAGGTACAATAACTTAGGCAGAATGTTCATTTTTACGATCGCTATGCGATCAGCTATAGATAATGGTAAGTGGATCCATCGATGGACCTTGTCTTCAAGTTTGGAGAGGGCCACACCATAATTCGCGCGCATTACTTCGTCAGGATCCCTGTGGAACATGACCCCCAGGTAGCGGATCGGGTCTTGTTGCCATTCTAGTGGATAGTCCACTTCAAAAGAATCGGTGGCGTCAGTGAGAGGGATGAGTGAGGACTTGGACCAATTAATAGCTAATCCCGAGTGTCCCCCAAATCGGATATACTCCCGAAGCAGCGGGTTCAGATGTACCCCCGGGTCCCGTACATACAGCAGCATATCGTCTGCATATAGCGATATATGTAGTGGCCTGGACACAAATTGCAACGCCGATTCCTTGTAATTTTGACGCACTATGCACGCTAGTGGTTCTAACGCCAAAGCGAAGAGTAGAGGTGACAGGGGGCAGCCCTGCCTCGTGCCTCGTCCAATATCGAAAGGGGCCGAAACATAGCCATTGATGCGGACCCTCGCACTCGGTTCAGTATACAATAAGGTGATCCACTTGACAAATCGTTTAGGGAAACCCATCCTGTTGAGGACAAGCAGCATATAGCGCCATTCAATGGAATCGAACGCTTTTGCAGCATCGAGTAGTACAGCCACTGCCCTAACCGAGGGCTTCAGGTAGTGTGCTAATGCAAACAGGGATCTGGTATTGTGTGAGGTGGATCTAGTGGGAACAAATCCCGCTTGGTCTGGCAGCACCAGTCGAGTCATCAGAGGGGTCAACCTAACGGCTAGGAGTTTCGCGAGAATTTTCGAGTCCACGTTTATGAGGGATAGGGGTCTGTAGGAGTCGCAGTTTTCAGGATCTTTGGAAAGTTTGAGGAGTGCTATTATCATCGCCTCTCGCAGCGTGGGAGGGAGCAATCCATTATCAAAGGAAGCACCATACATAGCCACCAAGTGTGGGGCAAGTATATCTACAAATTTTTTATAGAATTCGGATGTGTACCCGTCGGGACCTGGCGCCTTACCGTTGGGGAGCGAGGCGATCACCTCAGTGACTTCCTCTACTGTGATTGGCCGAGCTAGATATTCCCTGTGGGTATCCGACAGCCAGCCAATTGCCACATCATGTAAATAGGCGTACGTTTCATCTGTTGTAGCTGTGGGTTGAGATTGGTACAGTGCACTGTAGGAGTCCACAAAACATTGCACTATATCTGTGGGTTGAGTACGGAGCATGTCATCCCCGGATTTGATACGGAGTATAGCCGATTGACCCCGCCCCTCACAAATTTTACGCGCGAGCACTCTTCCTGGTCTACCCCCTTCGCCAAAAGCCCTGGCCGTGTGTTTGCGATCTAGGTATCTGAGTTCTGACGCCAGGAAGTCAGCATGTTCGGTGTTTAATTCGCGCAATTTGGGTAATATCAATACGTCCTGTGTTTGTTCGTACTGCAGTTCCAAATCCCTCATTTGGCTTTCGCAGCGGCGAATTTGGCCCCTGATGTCTTTAAGTATACCTATGGTAGTGCTGATGCAGACGCCTCTCAAAGTGGCCTTAAAGGCTTCCCATAGGAGACATGGGTCATCAGTAGTAGGTGCATTGTCAGCAAAATAGTCTTTGATTGCCGTAGTCACTGCGGTAGCATATACAGGGTCTGTGAGGGCCTGGGAGTTGAAACGCCATTGAAAGGGGGGGGGTGTGTAATGAGGGATATCTAGCTGCAATAGTACCGGGTTGTGGTCTGATAATGTGCGCGGTAGTACCTGCACCTGTCTTGCCCACAGAGCAACGTCCTTAGACCCCAACCAATAGTCTAGTCTGGACCAACTATTGTGTGATGCTGTGATGTGTGTAGCGCCTGGGTCGTTCGTGTGGTGTAGTCTCCAGATATCCGCTAGCGCCAAGTCCTCTAACATGTGACCCACCATCTGTCTCGACTGTTTGTGCTGTTCTACAGATTGTAAAGAGCGGTCTATACCGTCCTGTAGTGTCACATTCCAGTCTCCCCCGCACAATATGTGCGTGCTCGCATGTGTCTGTAAGTGGCCCCAAACTTCACGGTAGAACTCCGGTGCATCAATATTCGGGCCGTATACATTAAGGAGTGTTATGTGTTGGCCCCTCAATGTGCCCGTCACCAGCACATACCTGCCAGTGGGGTCCTGTAGTACGTGCTTCTCCTCAAAGGCGATCCCTTTCTTGAGCAATATTATCACCCCCCTTGAATAAGATGAGTATGAGGCTCTGTAGGATGAACCCGCCCATCTCGACCCCAATGTAGCGTGAGTGTTCGGCGCTAGATGTGACTCTTGCAGAAAAGCTATATCTATACTCCATCTATTGAGGCTGGCAAATACCTGTCTGATTTTCTGAGGGCGTGAGAGACCCCGCACATTCCAAGTTAGAACGTTCAAACCGTTTCTGCCTGTGTTACCAGAACCTGTGTTCCGCAAATGATACAATACTACTCATACCTGTATTCCCCAAGAACACACCCGGAGCCCGACCCCATTCATCAAAGTCATCGTAAGTTACATTCACCACATCTCTCAGTGTATATCCAAATAATGTGTACATTTGTGATACTATCGGTCTTTCAAAACAGTCAAAAACCCCCCCACCCCTCATCCCACCCACTCCAGCATCCCCAACCTGCCGAAGCCATATCCCTTCAGAGCACATTCCCTTCAACCATGTAAACAACAACTTGGTGCTCATAGCAAAACTCATGTCGGGTATTACCCTCATGGAGGACCGCTAGAGGCACAACTTACACCCGGTGTACAGGTGCGGGCGATACTAGTAAGAATCGGGATAGTCGCAATGTGTGTGTCCATTAAACCATTGGCCCTCCGACCCTTCCGCATCCCACACTCAGACGCAGGCAGTGGAGCATTCATTTAGGAGGTATAGCCGTTCTTAACGATGAACAGATACCCATGGATGGGATGTGACCTAGGAACGCTACAGTAATACACCCCCCCCACATCTCCACTGTCTGGCTACATAGAGTACGATAATCAGCAACTTACAGACGCTATGCAAAGTCATTTGTCCATGCCCTGCAATGTGAAATGTGTCTCAGCGTTCTAAGGTTTATCACCACCTTCGCTGTTCTATCTATCCAGAGGTGAAAGCGCGGCAACAATGTCTAGCCACGGGGAGCAGTTATTGTTCAGTGCAGGGGTGTAGTCCAGTCCTCGACAACCCCGCCCCCCCCCCGCCTGACCGATTCCCAGCGGCAAATGGCAACGCACACATCTCACCTCTGGTGGATTCGTAGTCGGCCGCTTCACGCAGTTCAGTAGTAGTACACAGCGGCCATCCGATTAGATGTACTCGTCGCCGTAGTTTAATGCATTCCTCACGCCGCATCAATCCGAGTCTCTATTCTGATCGTTTTGGGATGCAGACCTCGCCTCTCGTTGTGCTGTCTTAACAAAGTCAAGGGCCGCTTTGGGCGTCGCCAGTACAACCGCCTGTTCCTTCCACACAACTCGAAGGCGGGCAGGGTATAACATAGAGTACACAATATTCAACTCTCTCAGCTTAGCCTTCACTGTCGCCAATTCTTTACGTGCTTGCTGAACAGCAACTGTGTGGTCGGGGTAGAACTCCAGAGTGTTGCCTTGGTGGGTGATTCTGCCCTTCTCCCTTGCAAGCCGGAGGATCGTGTCCCTATCTCGATAATTGAGGATGCGCGCCACAATTGGCCTGGGTGTAGCACCGGGCGGTGGTTTGGGGCCCAGCGACCTGTGGGCTCTTTCCACAATGAAGATCTGCGACAGGGCCTCCGTCCCAAAGATATCCTTGCACAACCCCTCTACGTAGTGTTCCATACGACCTGTGTTGGTCGATTCCGGCAGGCCTGCGATTCGCACGTTGTTGCGCCTTGAGCGCGCTTCCAAATCTTCCTCCTTCGCTCTTATCACCTGCAGGATCCGTTCCATTCCAGTGCACTTCGCGGTGGACGTTCGTGCCTCATCCTCTACAGCCGATATCCTTGTTTCGGCCTCATCCAGTCATTCACCATGTTTTTCTTGTCGAGCCGCCATGCCATCCATCCTGCACGTCAAATTGTCCAATTTGCCATTAATATCCTGAAGATTGGATTGAATGGCCAAAAGTATCTTCTCCATGTTAGTGGTACGCGACGATTCTGAAGACCCTCCGGGCTCCGCCAAATCGTCTGTAGTTTTCGACGCTCTCCTGTTGTCGAAGGTCAGTTTCTGCTGCTGCTTATCCGGCTTCCCCATGATAGTGGCCGGTGACTGTACTTTCTTCCGCGCGGGTCCAGACGCCCTCGTGACTCTGACCGTTGTCGCCGTGGTTCCCCGACAGTGAGAGCTCGCAGCAGCAGATGGGGTCAGGCTCGCGTCCGTTCTGGTCACCACCAGCAGATTTTGCGCCAGAATGTAACTATAGCGTATGTTATGCGGTCAGTGGTAGCCCAGGAGCAGCCCAACGTTGTCCGGATAGCTTCGGTCGCATTCGTGGGGTGCCCTGCTTCGTCCCCAGCCCCACAAATTTCCTGCCAACGCTCAGTGCAGTGGGAATCCACTTCCCAAGATGCGAGTGTGGGCGGGAACAGGACGTCAGTGTGGTGCCATCCCCAGACTCACAAGCCGCATGTTAGGGCGCCCTTCAGTACCCCACCGAGCATCGCTGGTCCGGTAGTGCGGAAAGCTCAACAGTAGCCCGCCAGCGTCATTGCGAAGAGCCCGCCATTTCTTCGAGTGGCGCCGCCATATTGTCAGGCATCTGGCCGGAGATAAGCTCTGCTCCGCCGGCGTTTCCAATGACAGCGGCAACTCTGAGCAACTATGCTGAACTGGGCAGTATCCGCTCACCTCCGGCCGTAAATATCGGGCTATGCTGGCATTCAGCTGCGACCTCCGCGCTGTAAACCCAGGAGATGTCGGTTACTGGCGGCCATTTTGTCAGGCAGTCCCGTTCCTCCGCGATGCAATCGGAATATTTCTGCACGGCGGGAGCGGACACCGCAGCGGTCCGGGTCAGTTTACGCTCCCTACCTTCCCATTCATGTTGGTAGTCGCGTTGCGTGGGATGGTGGGTTTTCAGCGGTAATGGAACACATTGTGTGTGATCGCCCGGCGGAGCTGCATGTCAGGCAGCCATTCCGCTTTGCGCCCCCTAGCGCCTCCTCCCCACCGGCCACTCACTTGATGGAAACAATGAGTAAGCCAATGACCCAGAAAAGGGGGTGGAATATGTAGAGACCCCAAGCCTTCCACCCCTGTAGAGCGTAGTATAAACAATTCCCTGTCCTCCTCGCATCTGAACCTGCATAAACAGGGAAACAAAACACCTCACAATAATAACGTAGTCCCCAATCCTTCCTTATCTTCGATAATCATATCCAGCTAACAATATCACATGCACTTACCAGCATCATATGCAGGTTTTGCTTCGAGGGGTCGTCAGTCCAGGAAACCAACAATACCAAGATAACGTCTCTTGGGTGAATAAAAAACGGGACTGATCATAGGGAGTATGACTCGGGCTTTAGTATGTTTACAGGGTAAAAAACATGTCTAGGTAATGGACATGAACAAAAAACCCCTGTAAGTGTAAATACACTTCTCGCAAATGCGGAATCGTAACATGAACTAACGCAGTTCCTAGGGAAACAGATCGTATTCCCCGAGCTGGGTCTACACACGCGGAATGACCGAAAACGTAATTTCCGCCTGACAACGATGTGGAGCGGTCCCTATGGAGCGTCGGTAAACGCTAAACAGCGCGTGAAGCCATAACACTTCACTGCGCCCCAGGTTCGGAAGCAAACAGGAGCCCCTGCAAGTCCGTAAAATGGGTGGTGAAAATGAAAAGAACCAGAACAAAAAATATGAAACAACAGAAGGGGCAGGATCCTAACAACTAAATGACTCACTACAAAAGCGGGGGAAACACGAAGGGGGAAAGGAAGGGACAAAAATCAGCAAAGGAAAAGCAGGAACAGACTACAAGGGAGTGCAAAAAAAAGGGATACACCAATAGTTCACACGAGCCCGTGTGAACCAGCTAATGCTAAACAGGATACACAGGAACCAGGATACCAGGAACCCACAGGTTGGCAATAACAAGCACCAACACTATGGTAGGACTAACCTTTATGTGAAACAGGCGGGTCATGTGACAGCAAAACATGATCATCGAAATAGGACTGGGGACCGAATCCTAACAGTACCCCCCCTAATGACCCTCCCCACTGGCCTGGGCTTCAGGGGATGTTGCCTGTGGAAAAACCTGACCAAACGTGGCGCATACACTCCCCCAGCGGGTTCCCACGTCCTGTCTTCTGGGGCATACCCTTTCCAATCAACCAGGTACAATAACCGGCCTCTCCTGCGCCTAGAATCAAGGATAGCTTGGACCTCAAACTCCTCCTGACCATCTACCATCACAGGGGCAGGAGGGGGCAAAACCTGATCAGAGGGAACAAAGGGCTTCAACAACGATGTGTGGAAAACAGGATGGATCTTATAATCTGATGGTAATAAGAGCTTCATCGCCACAGGATTGATCACATGTACTATAGGGAAAGGACCTACAAACCGGGGCTGTAACTTTCGCAACCCCTGCAATCGTAGATTACGCGAAACCAACCATACCCGATCTCCCACCTGGTAACCAGGGGCCGGGGTCCTTTGACGGTCGGCCTGTAGCTTCATAGCAGCCTTGGCTTCTTGCAGCCTAACCCTTGCCTCATCCCAGATGTCAACCAATCGCTTACACACCTCATCAATGGCTGGCACGTGCCCAGTGGGTTGGATAGCTAATGCTCTAGGATGGTATCCCATAGTACAATAAAACGGTGTCATTCCCAGGGCTGTGTGTACACTATTGTTATAGGCGAATTCGGCTATGGGTAAAGCCGTCACCCAATCGCACGACAGAGACGTAATCAAGCACCTCAGGTACTGTTCCATGATCTGATTGGTACGCTCCGTCTGCCCATCTGACTGCGGATGATATGCGGATGACAATCGTATGTCCATTTTGAGCACCAAACAGAGTTCCGTCCAGAAATGGGACACAAATTGCGCCCCCCTATCAGATATCACAACGGACCGTAATCCATGTAACCTTACAACCGAGGTCATGAACTCCAAAGCCATTTCTTTTGCTGTCGGGATCTTAACGAGTGGGATGAAATGCGCCATCTTAGTAAACTAATCCACTACCACGAAAATGGCTGTGAATCCGGACACCGATGGAAGGTCAGTGACAAAATCCATGCTGACAGTATGCCAAGGAGAAGGAGGGACCTCCAACGGCTGTAAAAGACCAGAAGGTTTCCTGTGAGAGGGCTTGTTGATGGCACATATAGGACAAGCGGTCACATACTTCTGGATATCCTGTGTCATGGTCTCCCACCAAAACCACCTCAAACATAACTCGTTCGTCTTACCCATCCCAGGATGTGCAACCAAAGCAGAAGAGTGACACCACTCCACAACCTTTCCTCTCAAATCGGGCGGTATGAATAGCCTATCCTCATGATATAACAGCCCATCCTGGGAAACTACCTGAGGCAGCTGTAACCATGGAGCCAAATCCATCCGGCGTAAACATTCTTTCACGCTAGAGGTGAACACATCCACTGACACCGCTCCAACAATCCTCTCACTGTCAATTATAGGCCTATTCTCTTTCACTGATCTTCCATCCTCCGGAGCAACATGAATCCGAGACAGCACGTCAGATTTTATCTGCTGAGCAGCGGGTCTGTAGGTTATGATAAAATCATATTCGTTAAAAAACAGAACCCATCGCATCTGTCTTGGCGTCAAGGCCCGGGCAGATCTACAGAACTCCAAATTCTTATGGTCTGTATAGATCGTGATTGTATGTCTGGCACCCCATAAATAATGACGCCATTCCTCAAAGGACAGTTTCACGGCCAACAATTCCCTTTCCGCCACTGTGTAATTCCGTTCGGCTGGCAACAAGGTCTTGGAAAAATAGGCAATGGGATGCATGTGGCCCGTACCCTCCTCGCGTTGTGATAACACCCCACCCACCGCACACGCCGAAGCATCAGTCTCAACGAAGAACGGCAAGGCAGGATCAGGATGAGCCAACACAGGTGCCGACGTAAAGGTCCTAAGCAACAACCGGAAGACACTCTGAGCCTCAAAGGACCACACAAAAGGAACTCCCTTTCTCAACAATCGAGTCATGGGTGCCACAATGTCAGAAAAGTGAGCAATAAAACGCCGATAGAAATTGGCGAACCCTAAAAGCACCTGTATGTGCTTCACGGTGGATGGCACAGGCCAGGTCACAATCGCCTGTATCTTTTTTGGATCCATACGAATCCCTTCTGCGGAGATCAGAAACCCCAAAAACTCCACCTCCTCAGCATCAAACTGGCACTTTTCGAGCTTTGCATGTAGCCGATGTTCCCTCAATTTCTGCAACACTTGAGTCACATGCTTGTGATGGTCAACTCCTGTCTCAGAATATATAAGGATGTCATCCAAGTACACAATGACCGTCCTATCCAGATACTCGCTCAAAACCTCATTAATAAAGTACTGGAACGCCGCTGGCGCATTGCAGAGGCCAAACGGCATCACACAGTACTCAAACAGGCCATGTTTCATTTTAAAAGCCGTCTTCCACTCATCCCCAACCCGAACACGGATCAGATGATAAGCTCCATGCAAGTCCAACTTAGTAAACACCGTGGCCTTGCGGAGCTGGTCCAGCGACACGGGGATGAGCGGAAGAGGGTACCTGTTCTTCACAGTAGCCTTGTTTAATGTCCTGTAATCCACACAAGCCCTCAACGTCCCCTCCTTCTTCGGTATGAAGAAGATCGCTGAAGACACAGGCGAGGAGGAAGGACGGATGAACCCCAATTTCAACATCTCATCCAGATAGTCCTTGAGATGTCTTTCCTTGGGCTCAGACAATGAGTAAACACGACTACATGGCAAGGGAACACCCGCCAACAGATCGATCCCACAATCGAAAGACCGATGCGGTGGTAGGCTCTGGGCGCCACCCTTGTCAAAGACATCCTTATAGGTAGCATATTGCAACGGAACCACACCTCCTTCCATGGCTGCACAAGACAACGAAGGGACCTTATCACTGGCCTCGCTATAACAATGGCCCAAACAGTAAAGGGAATCCAACGTCACCAAACGCTGCACCCAATCAATCCTAGGATTATGTGCCTGGAGCCAAGGAACCCCTAACACTAGACCGAAAGAAGGTGCATCGATTAAATAAAAAACCACCTGCTCCGAGTGACCATTCTCACATAACAACCGCAAAGGCATGGTTTGTCGAGTGATACAGCCTGATGACAATTCTGTCCCGTCTATAGCCCTTACTGGCTCTGGTTGCTTTTTATATTGACAGGGAACACCCAACTTCTCTGCCAGTGATATGTCAATAAAATTACCAGTGGCACCAGAGTCCAATAACACCGACACCGGTACTCGTCTATGTACTGCCAACAACAGATAGGCAGAAATAACAAAATGTCTGGGTGCCAAGTCCACTGCCCCTAATACCTCATACTGACCCCTTAACTGCTCAGAGAGTCGGGGGCTTCCAACCTGTACGTATGCCACCTTCTTACCATACCCAACTCCGGAAGGTTTGACAGGACATTCCCTTGCAAAATGACCTCCCTGTCCACAGTACAAACATAGATTCTTATCTCTCCGTCGTTTCTTTTCCTCTGGGGTCAGAGGCCCCCTGACTCCCCCTATCTCCATTGGTTCCGGTGGTGTCTTCTGTTCCCCAACGGGCTGTCTAACTTCTGGCTTCATAAAGCTTCCCCGGGAGACCTGAAAACGCGCACGATCCCCACGTCGCTCTGAAAGCCTATGATTCAGTTTTACCACCAAATCTATGAACGCGGCACAATCCTCTGGTGGATTCACTACTTGTGACACCACATCTTTAAGTTCTTCACTAAGACCCTGGTAGAACAAAGAGGTCCGCTTTTCCGCCGGCCAATGAGTCTCAGATACCAACCGGTTAAATGTGGCTATATACGTTAGGAGATCCTGTCCTGCCGTAACTTCAACAATTCTGAATCGCTTGCTTGCATGAACGCATGCTTAGCAAACAACCCTCGCATCAACTCCTTGAAGGCCTCATAATCACGCAATACCTGATCCCTACTTTCCACCAAGGGGATAGCCCACTGAGCAGCCGTACCAGCCAAATAGGAGAGGGTGAAAGCTACTTTCGCAGAGTCATCAGGAAAAGCACCAGGCTTGCACATAAAATGCACTTGCCTGGATTCATGAATATCCCAAACTTCGCACTGTCCCCATCAAACCTCTCAGGCGGAGCCAAGGGAACAGGAACGGGGGATGTCACAGTGATTGCTACGGGAGCCCCGTTTCCAACAGTATGCCTCCATACTGAAACGTTGCAGGCTGTATAACAGGCGCCTGACCCCTCGGTTGTACCAGTTCTCGAGCCCTCACAGCTCCCAATTCCTGTCTCAACCCTACGTTCTCCTGTCGTAAGTCATGCACCTGAGACTGTAAGGCTGCCAGGGCCCCCATTACATCCAGCATGGTAGGGGCATCAGCCCCCCCCCTGCCATATGTCCCGTATCAAGATCCATACCCGTCCAGGCAGTGTATTGTAACGTGGGCTTGTTATTCTGTTAGGCTCCCACACGACCCACACACTGCAGGAACGAAGTATGTCCCAACCCACTTCCCCGACTCACCGGCCACTCACTTGATGGAAACAATGAGTAAGCCAATGACCCAGAAAAGGGGGTGGAATATGTAGAGACCCCAAGCCTTCCACCCCTGTAGAGCGTAGTATAAACAATTCCCTGTCCTCCTCGCATCTGCACCTGCATAAACAGGGAAACAAAACACCTCACAATAATAACATAGTCCCCAATCCTTCCTTATCTTCGATAATCATATCCAGCTAACAATATCACATGCACTTACCAGCATCACATGCAGGTTTTGCTTCGAGGGGTCGTCAGTCCAGGAAACCAACAATACCAAGATAACGTCTCTTGGGTGAATAAAAAACGGGACTGATCATAGGGAGTATGACTCGGGCTTTAGTATGTTTACAGGGTAAAAAACATGTCTAGCTAATGGACATGAACAAAAAACCCCTGTAAGTGTAAATACACTTCTCGCAAATGCGGAATCGTAACATGAACTAACGCAGTTCCTAGGGAAACAGATCGTATTCCCCGAGCTGGGTCTACACACGCGGAATGACCGAAAACGTAATTTCCGCCTGACAACGATGTGGAGCGGTCCCTATGGAGCGTCGGTAAACTCTAAACAGCGCGTGAAGCCATAACACTTCACCGCGCCCCAGGTTCGGAAGCAAACAGGAGCCCCTGCAAGTCCGTAAAATGGGTGGTGAAAATGAAAAGAACCAGAACAAAAAATATGAAACAAAAGAAGGGGCAGAATCCTAACAACTAACTGACTCACTACAAAAGCGGGGGAAACACGAAGGGGGAAAGGAAGGGACAAAAATCAGCAAAGGAAAAGCAGGAACAGACTACAAGGGGGTGCAAAAAAAAGGGATACACCAATAGTTCACACGAGCCCGTGTGAACCAGCTAATGCTAAACAGGATACACAGGAACCAGGATACCAGGAACCCACAGGTTGGCAATAACAAGCACCAACACTATGGTAGGACTAACCTTTATGTGAAACAGGCGGGTCATGTGACAGCAAAACATGATCATCGAAATAGGACTGGGGACCGAATCCAAACCTACGTCACAACATTTACTCCAGCCTCCAAAAATGTACAGAGAATCATTAGAAAGAATTGGCATATCCTTCAAGGGGCAGAAAAACACTGGGAACCTCCCCTGTTTGCATTTAAAAGAAACAAGAACCTGCGGGATGAGCTAGTACGGGCCAAAGATTCTGAGCCACGAGAAGATAATCAAATGACACTGTGGAACACTCAGAGACCCACTGGACACTTCTCCTACCGTGGCTGTGTCGCATGCCCCCTCACGACAACCACTAAGACTGTTGACATTGGAACCACACACCCGTGGGTATTGAACCATTTCAGCAACTGCAATACGGAGAATGTGGTCTATCTCCTTACGTGACCATGTAACCTGAGGTACGTGGGCATGACGACCAGAAAAATCAAAACACGTATTAATGAACACCGAAGCACCATTCATTGCAAAAAGAATAACACTAAACTGACCAGACATTTTCTAGAAAAGAATCACAGAAACACTGATCTCAAATGGGTGGTCCTGGAAGTTATGAGGAAACACACCACAGACCTTAGCAGGCCACTCCACATTAGGGAACAACGGTGGGTCTACCGCCTCCACACCTGGAAAGAAGGCCTTAATGATGATATCCCGTGGCTTCAGCTAAATCAGTAAGGACCACCCCCCCTTTTGCCACCTAGCCGCCCTCAGGAACTTAACGGAGCACAGGATGACATCTTCAGAAAACGTGCTCCTACACCAGTTGATACAACTTCTGGATACCTCTGACCTCTGCCATAACCCTCCTTTCTCTCTTATATCTGGGTCTTTTAAGATGGGGGATTTCCTTCCCATATACAAACATTTAACTAGAGACTCTATTATTAGATACTCTATTAACAATTAATACTCCATTCATAAACAGTATCAAGCTTCTGGCCATTGTTCCATTTCGAACTTGCTGTCCATTGGGTTTGACTAATTACCATTTCCCTACAGTACATCCAGTGGTTGCCCCAGTCTCTGACCTACTGGCCTTCAACATATTACTATCACCATTGATGCTGCACTGCAAAAACCCTTGACTAGAGCTCTAGAGCTGCGCGGGCCCCGCCCCCCCCCTGCATTGTTCCTACACCCGTCTTTTCCTTCACTAGACTGCTATTTATAATACCAATAATTTAAGAGTGTAACTTTGATGGGGGGTGAATGATTGAGCACATTGGTGTATTACAAGAACCATGCAAGGAACAATAGGCATCACGACCATGCCGGCACCACATTTTGCGATACCGCTCCAGACGCGACTGTGTAACTTAGCGCACTCCTTATTCAAACTGGGGCCTATCTTCTCACACTTGCGCTTTTAACACGTTCCGCGCATGCGCGACTCGTAATTTACTTCCACACGAACGGCGCTTAGGCACATATGCGCATAAGCATTTCACCTAGCAAGACGGACATGCGCAGTGCTTTCCAAACTTCTATGCGCATGCACACAGGTGAGCCACTTCGCTCAAGGGCCTCCAACCCCTACGGTAACTTCACTATCCGCACGTACTTGGGCACACATGTAGGCGGTTCCGGGAGCCATATATGGGCAGCCAGGCACTTCCAGAGCCTTCTCCCCGGGCATTACTGAGACACCGGATCCCGCACAGCTGCCCCGTAGTGGCGCTTATCAATCACCCAATTAATCACTTAACTCCCATAGCTCAGACTATAAATACCCGTCACTGGCGAGCTCACTTCACCAGCGAGGAGCAGAGGCATGCAGACCTAGGCATAGAGGCGGAGATCACATCATTTGACAATAAGAGTATGAATGTGGTGCTGGATAGTTACTTTCCCTACAGGTCATACAATCTTTTTTACAGCATAGAGACACAAATGTTGGTCCTTTTGACAGGCCTGAGGGGCCTCTAACAAAGTGATTTTTTGTTTTTCTCCCCCACATTTCTCTAGTTCTTGGACCAAAGGGTTCATCTGCCCCCTCCCTCCTATGGGGCCATTTTGACCTCATCTCAGGGTAAGCGCATTGGGGATAATTTCTGCAGCTCTGGTGCACAGATTGTTTTTCACTTGACTGTTGCACTATTAGCCACTCACAATAGAACCATGGTGATTGTGGCTTATTTTGTTAGTGTGTATGTTAGTTATTTGACAGTGTTATTGGTTTATTCACATGTTTTTTTCTTTCAGGCATAAAGGATCTAGCCATTTATAGTGGAGTGTGATCGCTATCACCCCACTAAGTGGAACCCTCTGGCCATAGTGTGGTAAGAGCGGAGCCCGTTCTTTCATGGTCCAGAAACATGTTGACCTCATTTACAGCGGTGGGGGGACACTAATATCCCCATTACACTGATCACCATATTTGAAACCACCATATGGATGCCGTCACTATTAAAACTTAAGCTGACACCCAAAATGGCCTTTTAACCCATTCTCTTTTTTCTTAGGGCCCCACTTAGTTTAGAAGTGCATCCCTGTCGTCAGGTGTATGCCCACCCTCTATCAAACCAGGTTTTTAGAGGGTGAGGACCGGTCAATGATGAAGCATGACACCCGGTGGTGTGTGAGACCAGTCCATCACTTTTTGTGAGATGCCTGCACTCACAAATTTAATACTGAACTTACACTAGCGACACCAAAACTGGGAGCGGCTCATAGTTTATGTTGGAGTCTGCCGTCTACCAGTACCCCGTGCCTCTGGTTCCCTTAGCCCAGATTTATCAGGCTTTTGTGGTTATATCATTAAGAAAGTCACCAGTCCTACCAGTTGGGTGTCCCCAATTGCTGTGATTAGAAATGTGAAACAACTCAGGGAAGTCCATATCGGCATGGATATACGAGACTGCCTAATGTCCGGCGAGAATGCCACCTCACCCCTACCATTGATGACTCAGTCAGGGTGCTGAGTTGTGCCAGCTGGTTCTCCAAGGAGGACCTACGGTCAGGATATCACCAAATTACCCTGCACTCCATCTTGAGGTATATCACAACATTCTCCATGCGCGTAGGGCTTCGACGCCACAGCTACCTAAATTTGGGATATCCAGTAACTCTGGGCACTGAACTCCACTCCACTGGCAAAGTTTGCAGAATTTTGCATACTCCGCGTTCTGCATAGAACACAAGGTTCAGGCAAAAGGTCCGACTTTGCAGCGGAGCAGAGTTCAGCCTGGACTTCCCTGCCTCCCACCCCTCTGGAGCTTTACCGAGTTGGCCAAAAACTCCATGGAGCTCCGCTCCACATCTCCCACCCCCCCGCAATAAATGTTTTTGAAATAAAATGTAAAATTAAAGTAAAATAAAAGCGCCCTTACCTTATCGCAGCATCCCGGGCTGCCCTCCTCCTCTTCGCTGTAATCCCCTACGTCAGACCTATGCCATGGTAGGACTGTGCATGCGTGCGCATGTGCAGTCCTACCATGACCTACGGGATTACAGCGAGGAGGTGGAGGACAGCCTGTGACACCGCGATAAGGTAAGTGCTCTTTTATTTTACTTTAATTTTACAATTTATTTAAAAAATATTTATTGCAGGGGTGGGAGATGCTGAGCTCCACAGAGTTTTTGTCAAACTACGTAAAGCTCTGCGTAGAGCAACTCCGCCTGGGCTTAATCTCCAGCGCGGCAGAGGTTTTCCATAACACGATACAAGAGATGCTAGCTGGCCTACTGAGTGTTATCAATGTTAGCAAATATATCCTTATATACTCTAGTTCTGTCAAGGAGTACAATGAGTGGCTCCGGGGTGCATTGCATTTAACCCAAGAGTCATGACGCAGCCTGCACTGTGTGAATTCATGAAACAGAAAATCAGCTTCTTTGGGTACACTTTCTGAGCAATTGATGTAGCCCCAGATCTATTTAAGGTACCTGTTGTCATAGAGGCTCTGGCTACATCCACTGTGTCCAAAATTAGAAGCTTTCTGGGCATGGTGAAGTACTGCGGTTGCTTTGTACCCTACCTGACCAGCCCCACCTTGTTAGGAGACCTCATAAAAGCCACAACACCTTGAACATGGGTCAAAGACCAAGTCCAGGCCTTTCATGTGACAATAGATACTCTGTAAGCTGACACCATGCTGTCCCGCTTTAACCTGTTGTAACCCATGACCCTCGCAGTGGACGCTGGCCCAAGCTGTTTAGGAGCCATCCTCACCCAGCAACAGGCATGCGGGGTGTGGGCCCCCATGGTATGTGCCAGTCAATCTTTGACTCCCAAAGAACAGCAGTATTCTCAAACAGAAAAGGAGGCCATTGCCATCCATTGGACATGCAGGCTTTCCACTTATATGACTATGGGCATACCTTGATAGTGAGCATGGACCACAAAACGCTTGTTCCTGTATTCAGGGTCACCAAGCTGCCACCTGCATTAGGAAATAGATGTTACAACTCCAAGGCTATGACTGTCGGGTGGAATGCCACCCTGGGCCTAACAACCCAGCAGACTGCTTGTGTCATCAGCTGCAAGAAGTGATGCAGGAAGAGGTGGCTGATGCAAAGGACACCGAAGAATATATAAAATATGTTATGAAATGATTTTTACCTTTACCCCTATTCCCCAACACAATCCGCCGAGCAACCAACAGTGATTGTTGCCGACAGCTGGCACTGGCAGCTGTGAGATCACAGAAAAATGATTCTCTCAGAGAATACCAAAAAAGGTGGAACCCAAGAGGCAAAAAGGCTATTAGTCTCACTTCATCAGTTGCATCAAGAACTGGTGGCCAATACCAATGGGTGGCTACTGCAAGGGACCCAATTAGTCATACCCTCGAGCCTCACAGAGCAAGTGGTACAACTTGCCCACACTAGACATCAAGGAGTGGGGAAGACAAAGAACCACCTTAGGAGCAGGGTATGGTTCCTACTCATGAATGAGATGGTAGAAGCTACTGTTCAATACTGCCATTGGTGCCGAGTCACAGGACAATTAGACTCACCCACACCTGTGCTTACAGAACACTGCCCTCACTAACTTTGGATATGCACCAGTCTCAATTTTGGCTGGGTCCCCAATAGGAGGTACATTCTTGTTCTAATCAATGACTACAGTAAATATCCTGATGTGGAAATCGTAAACTACCAAATAGCCAGTGAGACTCTGCGTAAGCTAGAGAAGATGATGGCCAGGCATGGCCTGTAAAGGAACTTAGGACAGAAAATTGCCCACCCCTTTAAGACCAGGAATTCTCAACTTACCTACAGATATGCAACATTGGACACATGAAAGTAGTGCCCTGATGGCCCAAGGCTAACGGGCAGGCTGATCACTCCATGTGAAAGCTCAACAAAGTAGTTTGCATAGCACATGCAAACCAGCAACCCCTTGAATGGGCCATGTAATGCCTTCTTAGGAGAGTACCGTCCAACCCCGCTTGCAACAATGGGACAACCACAGGACATGCCAGCATAGATCAGGAGGTATCAGACACCATTCTCCATCATCCGCAGTAGAGACCTTCTCCTATTGATGACCACCATTGGGTGAAAGTCGACCGAGGGGCCCAAGTGTTAGGTCTTCACCCAGGGTATCGAGAATTCATCAAGGACTGGCACCCCAGAGCAAATTCTGACTCCCTTTTGAACAACACCCTTGGGTCATAATCTGATGGCAGGGCACCATGGTCCCCATTTGGTGCAACCGAGAAGAGGTCACCAGGAAGATATCTTTTATTTATGACCGCCGGAGTGAGACCCGAAGCTGAAACAAACAACATGAAGAACAAGAGGCCTGATGAAGGGGTCACTGCTCAGTCATCACCCAGGTCACCGTCAGTGAGCAGCCCTGACCTAGGCCCCCAGGAGGTTACCAGCAGTCCCTTGCCCTCTCCCTCTGATGAGAACCAGGAGCAACACACCACAGAATATCCCTCCTCCACCACCTAGATTCCTGAAGGAGTAAGTCCACGAAATACCGTTTGAGAAGTAACTTTGCACCCTTCCGCTGCCTCGGAGACTGCATGGTGTGAAAATAGTTTCCCATGTTTATATACTTATCTATAAGTTTGAATTACTTTTCTTTACTTATGGTTGAAAAGGAATGTAGTGTTCCCCCTCCTGTGATGCAACTGGCCAGTGGCACCTTGCAGGTAGGTATTCTCCAAGACTTCCCTGTCCCAATTCATGTTTCGTGTAGCCCACCTGTGATGTGGTTCACTAAATAAAGGTGGAGGGCATGGATTGTACTGGCAGTTACTCACGGCCCCATTACATGCAAACCCTGGTTCCGGTGACCCAGTGAGTCGTGCTAGCGGCCTGTGCGACTTCGCTGCATGAGAGAGGCCAAAGTCCAAAATTTGAGCTTGTCTGTATCATAAGCAGGGGTGCTGTTACTGATGCATTTGTAAATCATAAGACATTGGCCTCCAAGAGGAGCCAATGTAGTTTCATCAGGATGGAGTTGATGTGATCATATTTCAGGATAAGACATGCTTCAGCATATAGGTGCCATTGTGGCATCTAGGAGGCAACGAAACTCATCACTACCACCATCCAGATGCAAGAGTATGATGACTTGAACAGTAGTTCTGAAGTTGCTTTCTGCAGGAAATCATTTCACTTTTTTTAGAAGCAAGAACTAGTACCAGGCCCTATTTATTCTATTGGCAACGTGTTCCTTGAGGGTGAGGTTGGCGTTTGTTTGCATTACCTTGAGTTAGCAATTAGAACCTATTATAAATTTCCAAGTCTATGCAATACAACATTATTTTGAGAGCTAGATGCCCCCAGGAGACTAAAAAGTACTGCTCATAGAACCAACACTCATTGCCATTGTGTGAATCTGCAACAGGCGTGTTCTTCTGAGCAGAGTTGCAGCTTTGAATATCTGGACCATCTCATGAATGTTAATGAGACTGGGTTTTGTTCGGCAACTTATGGTGTGGATAGCAGAATGGCCTTATGTCCCCTTTTGGTTTTTGCAATGTTGCAGCATTCCAACACTTTTAAAGGAAAATACCACTTGAAATTGTGTATTGTTAGATGAGTACTGCATAACATATCTGATAGTGGGGTGGCAGGTAGAGGTCCTTACTGATGTCTATATGATCCCCCAGTGCTGTTGGCTATAACACACATATTGATAGCTGTCCACCTGACCTGCTTCCACTTTTCTAACAGATACTTACTAGTATGTGGAATTTCCTGATTCCATGGTCTACTCCCAGTCTGTACGCAGGCTCAATGGTATAGTTTGAAGTCTGTGTAATGTGTAGTGTAGGCTGAGGTGTTGTCTCTGAAATGCTTGTGTGACAGGTTACATTTCCACCCCCTCATTAAGTCAGCATGGCCCATCCTGCGAACATACAGACCCTCTATTGTCTGATTGCCTGGGCGGAATACACAAAGACCAAGTGCCAACTATACCCAGTCATGTGATCCAGGAACAGGCTGCAGGCACCAAATGGTTAGGGCATAAAATTGCCAAATTCCTAAAAGTGGCATTTTTAGAACTGTGAATGCAACTTTACCATTAAAGAGAATTTTAAATTAGAAATCCTCAGACACCAAACATGATATTCCTACCTACTCCCCTACCCCAGTTATCACTTATTAAGTGTAATAAGGCAAACCAATGCTGCACACTCTTCTGGTCTATATTAATCATCATGGATGATTCTATGAGTAACATTGAATATGCCCGATGAACAACACATTAAAGTTGAATGGGGACTTTTGCCATGGATAGAGAGCTAATAGTGGATGGGTGAGCAGCAGAGATCATGTATATATATGTTGAAAGACTTGTTATATTTTGTGTACTTGTAAAGCGCACTATCACCCACAAGGAAATCCCTGGTGTTGAGCCAGTATATGTGCCTAGCCTGCCTGTGGTAGTTTGGTTAATTAAAAAGCCAGGTCTTCAGCTTCTTGCCGAATTAAAGAAGAGAGGAGAAGGCTTTAATGTGGAGTGCAAGGCAATTCAATGCTTTAGGAGCGATGTAAGAGAATGTTCCATCCTCCTGATCTGGTTCTGTGAATGTGTGGGATGTGTGCGAGTAGGAGTTCTGCTGAGTGGAAGTCTTTGGGTTGTTGTTGGAAGGCGATGCGACTGTTCACGTGGGTGGGACATGAGATGTATAGTACCTTGAATGTGTGTGTGAGGAGTTTGAATTGAGCACATTTGTGGAAACAGTTGAGTTCCCTACGGTGTGGTGTGATGCAATTTCTGTGTGGGAGGTTGAAGATATGTCTGGCTGCAGAGTTCTGGATGGTTTGCCGTCTTCTAGTGAGTTGCTCGATGATCCTGGCTCAGAGAGTGTTTGTGAGGGATAGGCGGGAAATAAATCTGGGAGGCCGTATGTGTTTCTTAATCTTGGCGTTTTTTTTGAGAAGTCATTGGAAGAAGAGGTATTTGAGTAAAATATAAAGAAAAATATGTCTTAGTTCCCATAATTGTTCTTGGTTTGTCAGGACCTCTTCATTCCTTATTGAAACTCTTTTCTTCTTGCCCTTTTCTTTGGTCCCAGGTCCGGTCTCCAGTGATGCGTCATTTCCGGGTACCAGGAAAAAACAAAAGGAAGTCGAGGTAAGTAAAATGGTCTGTCTATTAAGTTCAATAAGAACAGAGACCATCACCACACCCAGGTGTACATAAAAAAAACGCGTTTCTTGAGTTATTACGCCTTAAGACTTTATAGCATCTAACCCTCTAATAAAGGGGTGAGGAAAGATAGGAAGATATTGTGCAAAAAGAAGAGAAAGAGAAAATAAACACATGCGTATAACTAAATCTGTGTCACTTTATTCTCTTGTTTTTCAAACTAATTACATGGACTTTTCTTTCAGTCTTCTTGAATCCTTTCTATGACTTCCCTCAAGCTACTGCCTTAATCCTTTCTCATTATACTCTTTGTACATACTTTTGTCTTTTGCTTTCATTCCTTTAAGTCTACCTGTTTCTTTTGAGTTCAATCATTAACATTGGTATTGCATCAGGGACTCTCTTTTTGATCCCTACACATCACTCGTCATGAGTCTCTCTAAGATTCTTTCCCTTCGTTTCCCTTCTCCGCCCAGTACAATCCCAAGTCAAATGTCACCCCCCTTTTCACGTACCGGGTAAAGCCGCAACTCTCCCCTGAGTTGCGGCAGGAACTTCAGATTTTCCAGGAACGACCACCACTCTTCGTGCCACCCTTCTGGAGCCTTGTCTTCCTCTTGCGCTTTTTTCCAGTTTCTGGCTGCTGAACCTGGACATCAGTCTTCTTCCTCTACCTCAGCATCTTCGTCCTCCTCCCCTTTAAACCCTTGAGTCCAGACACCTCCTTCCTTTCTGGAGTCTTCTGGATTCTGCCTTCCTCCACCTTCTGTCCCAGGTCCGAGCATCCGTCCCTCCAGGTTTGTGCTTGTTGCTTATTGGTCTTCTATGTTCCTGGCTCCGCCTTCCGTCTTTATCCACGCCTCTCCGTTGTATGCCTTGACATATTTTTTTTTTCTTCCTAGGTACGGGGTCCACATGACAGGTTGTCGGTCTGGAGATGGAAAGGTAAGTCTGAATGGGTCACGGGTGATGGGTTGGGGTCCGGGAGATTTTAAGAGGGGGCTGGGGGTGACTCATCCTTACATCCCCCTCCCTAACTTTCTTGCTTTCAAGAGAGACCTCTCTATGGGGTATCAGGATAGATAATCAGCATTAGGCTGATTCTTCCCTTTCCTTTGATATGTACTGAACCTAAAAGGCTGTAATGCTAAGAACCATCTTAACACTCGGTCATTGTATCCTTTGTTACGGGATAGCCACTCTAATGGAGCATGATCTGTGTATAATATGAACTCCCAACCTTCAAGATAACACTGCAGGGACTTGATAGCCCATTTAATGGCTAACGCCTCCTTTTCTATTACAGAGTAGTGTTTCTCCTGTGGAAATAATTTTCAGCTGATATATGTTACTGGCCGTTCATTTACTTGTTGATCTGTTTGGGAGAGAACTGCCCCCAAACATTGCTCTGACGCTTCTATTTGTAAAATGAATGACGTGCTATAATTTGGGCTGAGAAGTACTGGTTCATATGTAAGAGCGCGTTTAAGCTCATGGAAGGCACATAGGGTTGCTGACGAAGGATTCCTTAGTTCTTTTTCGGTTTCTCTGTCCTTCTGTAACAAATCTGTCAGGGGGCTGCTATTTGTGAAACGTTCGGAATGAACTGCCTGTAATAACCTAAGACGACTAGGAAAGCTCTTAGATCCTTCTTTGTTTTGGGAAAGGGTAGTTCCATTATGGCTGCAACCTTTTCATGTTGGAGTTTTATACAACCTTCCCCTAGAAGGTACCCCAGATATTTTACTGATTTTGCAGCTATATGACTTTTGGTTGGGTTAATAGTTTATCCTCATTCCGGCAAGGCTTGAATAACCTTCCTCAGATGCAATAAATGTTGTTCCCAAGATGGACTATGAATAACTTGATCATCTATATAGGAGGCTGCAAATGCACCACATGGCCTTAGTATGGTAATCATGAGTCTTTGAAAGGTCGGGGGGGAACCTGTGTAGTCCAAAGGGTAATACTGTAAAATTGTACAACCCCCAGGTGTGGAAAACGCTGTTTTTTCCCTGTCTTGCTCCCATCGGGGCACCTGCCAATAACCCTTGCATAGATCTAGAGTGCTGATATATTGGGCCTCACCCAACTTTTCTTTTCATTTCATCCACTCGTGGGAGTGGGTGCAAATCGAATCGTGATATCTTATTCACCTCAGGAAAATCAATGCAAAATCTGATAGACCAATCTAGTTTGGGAACGATAACTATTGGGGAATTCAATTTACTAGTGGAAGGTTCTATGACCCCATTTTAAGCATCTGTTAGATTTCGTTCTCAACAGCCTCTCGCCGGCACTCTGGTATTCAATTGGGGCGTACCTGGATTGTTTTTCCTGGAAGGGTCTGAATCGAGTGTTCTATCATCAATGTTCTCCCGGAATTAAAGAAAACACCTATTGAAAGGGTAGTAAACAGGAGTTTACTTCTTGTTTCTGGTGGTCTGGCAGATCGGATCTATATTCTGTCGCTATAAGGGTGAGGGATCCTCCCTGCTACTTAACTAAGCCGGTTTGGCTCCTTCCCACTTTTTTAGCAGATTAATGTGGATAATCTGAGTATTCGTTTTCTTTTCTGGATCCATTTCCAGCCCGTAGGTGACCGGGGTTACTTGTTCTATCACCCGAAATGGGCCTTGCCATTATCCCAGTAACTTATGATCAGAGGTGATCAACATAAGCAAGACCAAGTCCCCTTCTGCAAGAGTTCTTTCTTTGATCTTTTTGTTGTACTGACTCTTTTGGGCGATCTGAGCTTGTTCTAAGACATATTCAGGTAGAGGTTTTTCTATCTCCTTTCCCTCCTCCCACTCCTCTTTGAGCAGATCTAACAAGGTACAAGGTTGTCTTCCATACAATAATTCAAAGGGGGAGTATCTGGTGCTTTTGTGCTGTTTGCACCAAATAGCAAAAAGGGTGAGGGGTAACATATCCTCCCACTTGCGCGTTTCTAATTTTAACAATTTCTTTAGTGTTGTTTTTAGTGTGTGTTAGACCTGGCACCATTGATGTGGGTCTCCCTTCCATTCTGTCAATGTTGCCTCCTATGTTCTTGCTATGTTTTGCTGGTCTAGATGCTTTCGGCACTTTGCCACTGCAAGTGCAAGTGCTCCCTATTGTACATTATTGTATGGATTAGTGATTCCATGATTGGCTTATTTGATTTACTTGTCAGACCCTAGTACAGTGCACCATGAGTGCCCAGGGTCTGTAAATCAAATGCTGCTGGTGGGCTTGCAGCACTGATTGTGCCACCCACAGAAGCAGCTTTCAAAATATGGCTCACGCTTGCCATTGCAGAGCCCGTGTGCAGTCTGGGACTGCCATGACGACATGGCAAGTGCACCCACTTGCCATTTCCTACACCTTCCCTTTTCTACATGTTAATCACCCCTAAGGTAGGCCCAAGGGACACCTATGGACAGGGTGCATTGTAAGTGAAAGGTAGGACATGCCCTGGTGTGTGGCATGTCCTGATAGTGAATTACAGCCAATTACATTTTTCACTATTTCAAGGCTACCTGTTCCCATACGCCAGAATGGGCAGTTTGATTATAACATCTTATAATCCTAACTGACCCAGGGAAGAAGGTAGAAAAACGAGATTAGTTTGCCTGAACTCAGAATGTTAAAATATATATTTCAGTGTGCGTGATTTTTACATTCTGTGCTTGAAAATACCACTTTTAGAAAAGTATGTATTTTCTTGCCTAACCATCCAGTATGCCTCTGCTAGGTTTGTGTATTACATGTCTGGTTTGTGAGTGACAGGGGGCTGGAGAGGGCTTTGACTCCAGTAGGCTGATGAGTCAGGGATGGGCTGAATAGGACCTGGGTTGAATAGAGAGTATGGGGAGGAGATTTCCTTTTACTTGCCTGACCCTACATTGAATAGAGAGTAGGGGGGAAATTTCTTTTCAGCTACCAGGGCCAGGTCTGCTTTCAACAATGTTGTCTCCACCTCCTGCCAGGAAGCTGCAGCAGGCAGGACAGAACTGGTTTTGACTAGGTACAGACACTCTCTGCCTTCAGAGAACAAATGATTTAGCAGTATAAATATTGGGACCCAGACCCCAGAACTTTAGGTCACAACTGGGAATCAAGACAAGCCTTTGCTAAGGAGAGAAACCAAGGAAGCTGAAGGAGAAGACTGTCCCTGCGCTGGTTACTGTTTGGGGTTGGCCTGCAGTGGTTATTTATTGCCAATGAAAGGAGAAAAGGAGCTTTGTGTGTACTTTATCATCTTGAGGAATATCTCCAAGGTCTTGAATCTGAGCTTGCCTCCTGTTCTGAAGTCTGAGGGACACAAAGACTTCACCCCCAGCTCCCCTGAATTTCCTTGCTGGGAATTCTACCTGCAGAGAGGTGCCTGCTGTTGGCTTAGGTTGTCTAGAGACTGTGTGTCGCTAGGAGCTGGAAGCGCGATGCAACTAGGAAGAAGTGTGTCACCGCTACAGCTGTTACCGTTGCATTACCGAAGAAGCGTACCGCAGCCACAGCTGTTCGCCGTCACATCACCAAGGAAGTGTAGGAGAGTAGGGTCTGCTTCCTATGGTCACCGCCACTTTTTGCTGTGATTCTCTGGTTTTTCGACTTTAATGTGGCTATGAGCCTGCTATTCAGACCTAAAGCCCAGCTGTTCTCCCTCTAAATTGATACCATGCACTTTAGGTGCGTACCAGAATGGTTACTGGGTCACCCTTGTGAGCCCCTGTATAGTGTACCATAGGTACTCAGGGCATAGGTGTACCCTAGGCATACCTGGGGCTGCAGGATGTATTTTGCCACCCCTGGTTTGCCTTCCAAACTGACACCACAGGTCTGTTCACACAGCCTGGGTAAGGTGGTGTAATCACCCCTTACTTAGATATAGTATACCTATATCTTCCTTTACATATAGACACATATACACCTATAAGCCACTCCTATGGTAGGCCTCGATAATCCTGGAGGCAGAGTGCTTGGTTTTATGTGAGAGGGTGCTCTGGCATGAGCTGAGTCCCTTTGCAGCTTTCGGAACAATCTCCTTATAGCTGTTCTATGATATAGCCATACTAAATACTCTTAAGTGCATTATAATCCTCGCGGTTAATGCTAACTTTGGTTTTGGCTTTATCGAAACATGTTGTGTAAGGTGTCAAACACTTTGGAATACTACCCCCCCGCCAATTCTGGCGGCAGGGGTTGCATTCCAACCTTCTAGAGGGAAAAGACATGTAAGTTACTGCTTTACCTGGTTAAAGTTAAACAGAGCCTCAGCATCACAAAATGGATGCTGCTGCCACAGACACGAGTCTGACCTCCTGTTGCTGGATGAAACTCCGGCAAGGGTGGCCTGGACAATAGGTTTCCTGTCCAGGGAGGTGCCAGTACCTCCCCAGACAGGGTTTTTGTGTATTGGGGCAGGGAGGGCTGCATTCAGTGAACGCATCTAGACACTGCCTAGGGCACACAAGGTGCTCCATGCATAGCCCTATTCAAACCAGTGCTGGGGCACCCCAGCCCCAGCTCTGGCACGAAACTGGACAAAGGGAAAGGGGTGTAACCACCCCCTTCTCAGGTCCACCCATAGGATGGACCTAGTCAGGTAATCCAGCCCCCTTTCTTAGTATACGTATAGGAGCTGTGTCCCCAGGACTTTAGATTATAATGGACGAATCTTAGAAAGACATATCTTGGACCTTCGACGTTCCATTCTGACTGGAAGACGGAAGACATCTCCCTTGTGGTCAAGGAGTGACCACCCTGTGCAAACAGGCACCAACAGCATCTTTGCCGGTCTGCAGTTTCAAGGCTCCCGTCGGAACCCGAAGTCTCTGCGACTCAAGAACTGGACTTCCAGACTTCTGTGACCCCGACCCACATCCACAGCAAAATTGAGACACGCGGCGGACACGAGAGACGTGGGACCGGACATCTTGGACATCCTGCATTTTCCAGCCTCACACTCCACGAGTGTCCCGTGGGCCCTGCCTTTACATTTGTGCTCTATGCGTCTTACCGGTTCCTTGCCCGTTGGCTAGTGAGCCCCCTGAAAATGCCATCTTGAATTTAACTTGCCATCCTGGTAGCTCCAGGCTTGCTCCAGCTTCCCTAAAAAGGAGAAGCGTCACAGATCTTGCTGGTCTGCAACAAAGCCAATCTCAACATCCTGTGTGGGTTGCGGTTGCCAAGGCTTGTTGGATCCAAACCGGATACTGACACTACAGTCATCTAGATCCATTGTGGGACAGCTTGAATCCAGCTCCTGGTCATCGTCGATGCCTCCTGGACAAACTCAGCTTCTTCACCTTAAAGCACCCGACATCGCCTGGTTCCTTCCTGGTCACTGGCTAGTGACCCAGACTCTGTCCCCTCTGCTTTTAGGTTCTTCACATCTCTGATCCACCCTTGGATCCACCTGGACACTTTTTCTCTGGTCCCCTGCAGCACTTCTTTGCAGCTCTCCATAGAAAACGAAGACGAAACCGACACAAAAGATACCTATGCACTGCAGACAAGTTCTACAGTCCTACAGACATATGTTTTCTCTGACTCCAAGTCAGACTACCTGGTGCACTCATGAAGTGGACACTGGGGACAGTCTGCCTGTTAAAAGTAAGATTTACAGGCAACCTGATCCCGTCAGGGACTGTATCAGGACAGAGGTCGAAAAGATGTTGAATTTGGGAGTCATTGAGCCCTCAGAGAGCCCTTGGGCCAGTCCAGTAGTCCTGGTGCCTAAATCTCACACCCAGGATGGTAAGAGAGAGATGAGGTTTTGCGTGGATTACAGAGACCTCAATGCTGTCACTAGGATAGATGCCCATCCAATACCAAGAGCAGATGAACTCATTGACAGATTGGCATCTGCCAAGTTTTTGAGTACATTTGACTTGACAGCTGGCTACTGGCAGATCAGACTAGCTGATGATGCAAAGCCCAAGACAGCATTTTCAACCCCTGGTGGGCATTATCAGTTTGAGACGATGCCCTTTTGGTTTGAAGAATGCACCTGCCACATTTGAAAGGTCGGTGAACCAAGTCCTCTCAGGTCTGGATGACTACTGAGCAGCTTATCTAGATGATATTGCTGTCTTTAGCTCCACTTGGGAAGATGACCTGATCCACCTAAAGAATGTTTTGGAGGACCTGCAAAAGGCAGGCCTAACTATCAAGGCTACCAAGTGCCAGATAGGACAGAGTCAGGTTGTATACCTGGGCCACCTTGTAGGTGGAGGCCAGGTTCAACCATTGCAGAGCAAGATCCAGACCATAAAGGGCTGGACTGATCCAACCACCCAGACTTAGGTCAGAGCTTTCTTGGGCCTGACTGGGTATTACAGGAAATTTGTGAAGGGGTATGGTTCCATAGTGACACCCCTGAATGACTTAACTTCCAAGAAAATGCCAAACAAAGTTCAGTGGACAGTAAGCTGTCAAAAGGCATTTGATGACCTGAAGCAGGCCATGTGCACTGCTCCTATTCTGCAAAGTCCAGACTACTCCAAAGAATTCATTGTCCAAACAGATGGTTCTGAGTTGGGGGTAGGTGCTGTGCTTTCACAACTGAATAAAGATGGTCAAGACCAGCCAGTAGCTTTTATTAGCAGAAGGCTGACCCCTAGAGAGAAACGTTGGTCAGCAATTGAGTGGGAGGCCTTTGCTGTGTGTTGGGCCCTGAAGAAGCTGAAGCCATACTTGTTTGGTACTCACTTCAAGATTCAGACAGACCATAAGCCCCTCTTGTGGCTAAACCAGATGAAGGGTGGAAATCCTAAACTGCTCAGGTGGTCCATTTCCCTACAGGGGATGGACTTTACAGTGGAACATAGACCTGGGTATGACCATGCCAATGCAGATGGACTCTCCAGATATTTCCACTTAGAACATGAAGACTCAACTGGTCAAGGTTAGTTTAATGTCCCTGCATTTGTTTTGTTTTTTTTGGGGGGGGTTGTGTAGGAGAGTAGTGTCTGCTTCCTATGGTCACCCCCACTTTTTGCTGTGATTCTCTGGTTTTTCGACTTTAATGTGGCTATGGGCCTGCTAATCAGACCCACAGCCCAGCTGTTCTCTCTCTAAATTGATACCATGCACTTTAGGTGCATACCAGTTTGGTTACTGGGTCACCCTTGTGAGCCCCTGTATAGTGTACCATAGGTACCCAGGGCATAGGTGCACCCTAGGCCTACCAGGGGCTGCAGCATGTATTGTGCCACCCCTGGTTTGCCTTCCAAACTGACACCACAGGTCTGTTCAAACAGCTTGGGTAAGGTGGTGTAATCACCCCTTACTTAGATATAGTATACCTATATATACCTTTACATATAGACACATATACACCTATAAGCCACTCCTATGGTAGGCTTCGACAATCCTGGAGGCAGAGTGCTTGGTTTTATGTGAGAGGGTGCTCTGGCATGAGCTGAGCCCCTCTGCAGCTTTCGGAACCATCTCCTTATAGCTTTTCTATGATATAGCCATACCATATACTATTAAGTGCATTATAATCCTCGCGGTTAATGCTAACTTTGGTTTGGCTTTATCGAAACATGTCGTGTGAGGTGTCAAACACTTTGGAATACTACCACCCCGCCAATTCTGGCAGCGGGGGTAGCATTCCACCCTTCTAGAGGGAAAAGACATGTAAGCTACTGCTTTACCCGGTTAAAGTTAAACAGAGCCTCAGCATCATAAAATGGATGCTGCTGCCACAGACACGAGTCTGACCTCCTGTTGCTGGACGAAACTCCGGCAAGAGCGGCCTGGACAATAGGTTTCCTGTCCAGGGGGGTGCCAGCACCTCCCCAGACAGGGGTTTTGTGTATTGGGGCAGGGAGGGCTGCATTCAGTGAATGCATCTAGACACTGCCTGGGGCACACAAGTTGCTCCATGCTAAGCCCGGTTCAAACCAGTGCTGGGGCACCCCAGCCCCAGCTCTGGTGCGAAACTTGACAAAGGGGAAGGGGTGTAACTACCCCCTTCTCAGGTCCACCCATAGGAGGGACCTAGGGCCCGATGTAGGTAAATCCCATTTACCGATTTTGAAATACCGAATCCTACCGATTCGGTATTCAAAAATCGGTAAATGGGATGTAGGTCCCAACATCTGGATTCGTTACCGAATCCTTAACAATTCTTAAATTACCGATTTGGTAAATACCGAATCGGTAATGCCCATTCATTCCTATGGGCTTTGAAGCCCATAGGAATGATTAGGCATTACCGATTCGGTATTTACCGATTCGGTAATTTAAGAATTCACAAGGGTGCAGGGGGTGTCACTTTGACACCCTCTAGCACCCCCAAAACGGCCATGTGTGCAATGTGGCACACAGACATGCCCTAAGGGCACGTCTGTCTGTCACATGGCACATGTGTACATGCACAGATGTGCATGTACACAGGAATCGGTTTTTTACCATGGATTTGTATTCCATGGTAAAATACCGAATCTGTAAGCCATGTGCTGCCGGAACATAGGCTACCTACATTGCATTTTCGGTAATTTTACCGAATCGTTATCATTACCGAATCGGTAAATATTACCGACTCGGTAAATTTACCGATTCGGTAATGATAACGAATCGGTAATATTACCGACTCGGTAAATTTACCGATTCGGTAATGATAACGAATCGGTAATATTACCGAAAATGTGCCCCTACATCTCCATAGCCCTTTACCGATCGGAAACGGCCGAAAATCGGTATTTTCGGCCGATTCCGATCGGTAAAGGGCTACCTACATCGGGCCCTTAGTCAGGTAATCCAACCCCCTTTCTTAGTATGAGTTTATGAGCTGTGTCCCCAGGACTTTAGATTATCCTGGACGAATCTTTGAAAGACATATCTTGGACCTTCGTAGTTCCATTCTGACTGGAAGATGGAAGACATCTCCCTGGTGGTCAAGGAGTGTCCACCCTGTGCAAACAGGCACCAACAGCATCTTTGCCGGTCTGCAGTTGCAAGGCTCCTGTTGGAACCCGAAGACTCTGTGACTCAAAAACTGGACTTCTAGACTTCTCTGACCCCGACCCACATCCACAGCAAAACTGACACATGTGGCGGACACGAGAGACTTGGGACCGGACATCTTGGACATCCTGCATTTTGCTAACTGCACTCCTTCCTGAAGCCTCAGTAAGCTGTTCACTGGGGTACAAGAATCCCAAGCCCTGAGCACGATTTGCACTGAAGCTCAGGCCCCCACACTCCACGAGTGTCCCGTGGGTACTGCCTTTACATTTGTGCTTGATGCATCCTCCTGGTTCCTTGCCCATTAGCTAGTAAGCCCCCTGAAGATGCCATCTTGAATTTAACTTGCCATTCTGGTTGCTCCAGGCTTTCTCCAGCTTCACCTAAAAAGGAGAAGCGCCACAGACCTTGCCGGTCTGCAACAGAGCCAATCTTGACATCCTGCGTGGGTTGCGGTTGCCAAGGCTTGTTGGGTCTAATCTAGATACCGACACTGCAGTCATCTAGATCCTTTGTGGGACAGCTTGAATGCAGCTCCTGGTCATCGTCAATGCCTCCTGGACCTCGTGGCTGAAGAGACAAACTCACCTTCTTCACCTTAAAGCACCTGACATCGCCTGGTTCCTTCCTGGTCACTGGCTGGTGACCTAGACTCTGTCCCCTCTGCTTTCAGGTTCTTCACATCTCCAATCCACCCTTGGATCCACCTGGACACTTTTCCTCTGGTCGCCTGCAGCACTTCTTTGCAGCTCTCCAAAGAAAACGACGAGGAAACCCGACACAAAAAGACACCCATGCACCCGGCTTTCCTGGGTGAGGTAACACGAGTACTCCGGTGCTCCCGTGGGTCTTGACTCTCGAAGTGTCCTCGTTTAAAAAGGTTCCATCCTAGTCCATCCGGAAGTGTCCTTAAACTGTAACTTGGTAACTTTTGTGAACTCCGTAGGAAGTCAATGGGAACCCGTGCCTGTGTTTAGACAGTGCACGCGGCTCCCGTGGGTCTCCTACTTCCTAACCTTTGGTTGCTTAGTGTAGCCCCAGCGATTCTACAGGCCCTAGGCTTGCTTTCAAACTCTCACGTGGTACTTTTGATATATACCTTGTGTGGTGTCCTTTCATTTGGTATTTAAGGGATTATGGGCCAGATGTAGGTAGCCTAATACCGGTCGGTAACGGCCGAAAATCGGTAACTTCGGACGTTACCGACCGGGAACCATGAAATGAGATGTAGGAGCATATTATTTACCAAATCAGAAAACATGAGCCGGTAAAAATCTGACTCGGTAAATACGAGTCGGTATTTATACCGAGGCGGAAAATACAGATTACATAATTACCGATTCCTTATTTTCCGATTCGGTAAATAAGAAACGGTAAAAAAAGTCATGGAGATGTAGGAAAGCTCAAAAATACCGAATTCACGGAAATTCGGTATTTATGAGTCGGTATTTAACATGGATTGAATGCAGGTGGTAACCAGATGAAGGCCATAAAAAGAGTCCCAAAATGCACCTCTGGAACCATAATGGTGGCTTTTTACGTCATAGCAAGGCGGCAAAGACTACAGGCAGCAGAAGAGAGAGAATGGCAAAGGGAGGAACAAGTGTACAGGCAGAGGATAACACTGTTCCAACTGACAGAGCCTGAAATACTCCAGAGGTACAGGCTACACCCCGACACCATGAAGGACTTGATCAGGGACGTACACCCACTCCTGGAGCACCCAACACCCAGGGCCCACGCCATCCCATCCCATGTCCAGGTGCTATGTAGCTTACACCTGCTGGCCTCTGGGAGCTACCAGAGTGTGATAGCTGCAGTGGGTGGTGTGTCCCAGAGCTGCCTGTCCCGCTGCTTCAGGAGGTTTCTGGACGCCATGATGCAGAGGATGGAGCATTACATTTCATTCCCTGCTACACCAGCAGAACTAGCAAAAACCAAGACAGACATCTATCACCTGGCACACTTCCCTCATGTGATAGGCTGCATCGATGGCACCCACGTACCACTCTGTCCACCTGCAGCCACAGAGCACATATACAGAAACCGCAAGTCAACGCACTCCATCAACGTACAGGTCATATGTAATGCAGGGAACCTCATCACAGACATCGTTGCGAAGTTCCCCGGAAGTACCCATGATTCGTACATATTCCACAATAGTGGAATATACAGACGCCTACTTGCCGGAGAATTTGGAAATGGATACCTGCTAGGTAAATCACATTGACACACCATGACACTCACAGCAGATCTACGTATCATGTACATGCAATTAATGTCATTCTTACTCCCCCCTAGGCGACAGTGCATGTGCCCTGCGGTCCTTTGTGCTCACCCCCTACCTCAACCCATCTACCAGGAGTGAAAGGCGGTACAATGTGGCTCACAGATCTACACGCAACGTTGTGGAGTGCACATTTGGACTCCTTAAGAGCAGGTTTCGCTGCCTCCACAAGAGTGGAGGGGCACGGCAGTACACCCCAATCATCTGCTGCAAAATCATAGCGACCTGTGCAATGTTACATAATCTCGCCACCAAGGAAGGCACAGAGGTGGAGATCACACATCATGAGGACATTGATGATGACACAGAAGTGGCAGAGCCCCATGGTACAGTAGCAGCAGCAGCTACAGATGGGAGACTGAGACGGGAAGAGGTCACACAGCAATACTTCTGAGTGAGTAATGAGACACAGACAGGCAAAGTTAATGGCGTACGTAGTTTAATATTCACTACGCTACTGCATTGATAGCACACATTGGTCACACAATATTAAACTGTCCATGACTGTGTTGTCACGGTTAACACCACCGTGACCCCTTCCTTGGGTGGAGGGCAAAGTCAATGTTTGTGGCCACGGACCACAGGGCGGGACTGCTGTGGCTGTGTGTCAATGTTCTTGGTGTGGCCTGTCTCACTTGCCCGACGCCTGCCGCTCCTAAGTAAGTCTTGTACAGGAGTGCTTGCGCCACTCCTGCTGGTGGACCCCTCACTTTCCAACACACAAGTGTCGCCTCCATTGCCAGTCTGTTGTGCGAGCATGAGCTCCATTGCAGAGGTCATTCTGGCCATTCCTACTGATAAATTGGTGCAGCACTGCACAATGGCATCCTGCATCGCCACTGACCGTCTGCACAGCATGGTGGTAGCAGTAGCAAACCTGTTCAGGGCTTTTGTCTGCTGCCGCACATCAACACGAGCCTTGCGTCTCTCCAAATGGTCCCTGTCCAACTTGTCACACAGGACAGTCATGCACTGTGTTATGTCGGAAATGCCAGACGCCATTCACTGCATGCTCTCAGATATTTCCCCAATGCCCTTGCCTATTGCATCAAGCTTGTTGTTTGTTGTGCGTGCCTGCCTCTGAACCCCCATCATTGCTTTCGCCTGCAGGCACTGTACTTTGACCATGGTGGCCTCCAGTCCGCAGAAGACCCCCTGATCCTGATGCACATCATCTGCCTCCCGTGGCCTTCGTCCTCGGACACTGGCCCGCAAAACTCTGGGAGTGGGCAGCTGCTCAGTGTTGGCTGTTTCCTGTGTGTCACCCTCCTCCTCCTCCTCCTCAGATGTTTCCAGTATTCGGCGAGGGGGCACATCAAGGCGCCTTGCCCTTACCAGCACTGGGGATGGTGTTGTGGGGGTGGGGGACTGTGCAGCCGCTCCTGTCTCCTGACTCCCAACTAACAGAGGGGACTGTGGCTGTGGTGCTGTTGGCTCCTCAGGTGACTTGGCTGCCTGCTCTTTGTCCTTCCCTCCGTGTAATGTGCTGGGTCCAGCTTCTTCCCTCCTCTTCTCTCTATCCTTTGCTGTGCTGCGCATTGACTCTCCTGTGGGCAGACATGGACATTGTGTCAGTGGAGTGGTTCACCTGTGTCTCATGATTAAACACACTACTATTGCACTTTTGCCTGTCTCTCAATTTGCCTATGCTAGTTGTCTGTTGCTTCCTTTGCTGCATGGCATGCAGACTGCTTAGAGGTGTCTACCCATTACTAAATTTCCCATGATGCATTGCAGAACATTTGTAAAACCTGTTCAGGAGTATGATGTGGGCACACAGAGTGTGTGAGGGGAATAGTTAAATGTGTAATTGACAATGTACTTGCATCTAACCTTGTTTCTTTGCAGCTCTTGCAGAGCTGTCAGCGTCCCCGATGCCGTGGATGCATTCATGCTCAAGGGTGGATTCCACCAGCTCCTCTATGTCGGTGAGTCGTGGGGCTCGGTTTCTTCCTCCCCCTGTTAAAGCACATTCCTTGCGGTGGGCAGCTAGTTTCTTCTTAGTGATGATGCGGATGTCATACCACCGTTTTTTTAAATCTTCCAGTTCACGGTGGGTGACACCAATGGCATTTACCTTGCCTTGTATTTCAATCTAGGTGCTGCACTTGATGGACTCAGCTACATGCAGTGATTGCTTCCCAAATATCTTGCTGTAATTTCTTGCAACCTCTGCAACAAGCACCTGCAGTTCTTCATGGCTGAACTTCTGCTTCCTTTTGCGCTCTGCAGCATCCCTCTGTGCATCCTGACTCTCCATGGTGCTGTGTTGGTTAGCTCAGGGAAGCCTGCTCCTCACTTTGTCCTCCTGCTCTCCTGGCTGTTGGTTTCTGCACCTGCATGGGCGTGGCCAGTCCCAGGTACTGGGGAGGGGTGCTTGATTCTGATTGGTTGATTCCCCAGTGCCTTTGGAATTGGGTGTGGTTGGAGTTCCTGATTGGTACACAGGCTCACATGTTTGTCAGTTTCAAATTTCCGATTCGGATTTTACCAAATCGGTATTTACCGATTCGGTATATTCCGATTCGGTACTACCCATTCATTCCTATGGGCATGGGCCCGTTGGTATGTATGGGTTTTACCGAATCGGATTTTACCGAGTCGGTATGAACCGATTCTGTAAATACCGATTTCAGATACCGAGTGATTCCGAATCGGTAATTTTTACCGATTTTTTATCTACATCTCATTTTCCGATTCTGAAATACCGATTCGGTATGACTCGGTATTTTAGAATCGGTAAATTAGATTTACCTACATCTGGCCCTATATATGGTAAAACAACTTGCTTAACTCGCCTACTGATGTCTTAGCCTGAAGACTGCCGGTTCATGCTACCACTAGAATAGCTTTCTATAAGGTTGACTTTACAACCACCATCAATAAGGGTCGATTATACTGGAGCAAGGTGGCCATTAGAACTAGTGGGCATCATATGCAAGGCTAACTTCTCACAGGAAGCATGCTGCATCACCAGAGAAGTGTGTCGCTGTCGCCGAGGTTGCCGTTGCATCACCGGAGAAGTGTGTCGCAGGGCCTGTTGCGGCTCACGTGACCACTGATTTTACCACACGTCCACCGGGCGTGCACGCATGGCATCCAAGTTGTTGCATCGCATCAAAGAAACCATCTTGTCACATCGCACCGGATTCTCGCATCGCATCGAGGTTGCATCGTAACCGGGACAAAGTAAGAAACAGACGCATCCCCTCCTCTCCGGTAAAGAACAGACGTACCTCCCCTTTTTGTTTATATTGCGTTACGCATCAAAGGTACTTTGAGAGTAAAGTGTCGCATTTACCTTCTACATTGAACTAAGCTATTTCTACCATTTGAGAGTCACATTTTTTAATTCTGTATTTTGGACTTTTGTTGTTTGGTCTTGTATTAAATCTAGATAAAGATTATTTATTTTTCTAAACTGGTGTGGTGTCCATTTGTAGCGTTTTCACTGTATTACTGTATGTGTTCACAAATGCTTCACACACTGCCTCTGAGATAAGCCTGTCTGCTCGTGCCAAGCTACCAAGGGGGTGAGCAGGGGTTATTTTAGGAGTGTATCCCCCTTTCCCTGACTAGAAGCAAGGGTCCATATTTGGACAAAGGTGCAAACCATTGCCAAAAAGAGACCCCCATTTCTAACAGTGTGGCATTAAATCTTTCCAGTAACCCGTTTGTCAGTGGGTGATAAGCAGATGTCCTTATTTGTTTTATATTTAACTATTGGCAGACTTGTTTCAGTAGCTTGGAAACAACAGGTGTACCCTGACCAGTCACAATCTCCAGTGGGAACCCCACTCGGGAGAAAATGTTGATCAGACCCTTAGCTACTTGGATAGCATTGGGCTGTCTCAGGGCTACTGCCTCAGGAAACCTGGTTGCATAGGTGACCATGCAAGGATGCACCGACATCCACTATGGGAGGGAAGAAGTGGACTAAATATATCCATGTCTTCCCTTGAGAAGGGCTCTTCTATTAAAGGGAGTGGTTTTAATGGGACCGTAGATGGCAGAGTTCTACTATTTTTTGTGCAAATTGGGCACTCTCTACAGTATCTTCATATCTGCTCATAAATCCCAGGCCAATATAACCTCTCCAGGATAGCTTTTTCTGTCTTCTACCCTCCAAAATGACCCCCCAGCAAATGACTATGGGCCAGAAATAGCACTTTTTCTCTATATGAGCTGGGTACCAACAGTTGTGGGTTATGGTCCCCCCCCCTTTTCGGTACAGATAGCCCTTGTTTATAAAGGATTTGGGACATACTTGGTCAGGGTCTTCTATGAGAGATGCTCTGTTCCAAGCTTCCCTTAACGTCAGGTCTTGTCTCTGAGCTCTTCGAAGCCTTTGATCAAAATCCACATATTAACTCTTTATTAACTTGGGCTAAAGCTACATGGTTCCATTCTTTCTTCTCTATCTTCTTCTGTCTACGGCTTTTCCGAGGTTTGGCTATCGGCCACTTGCTGTCTTGCACCTGAGAAAAAGGAACTGTCTTTCTCCATTCCTCTCCCTCTTCCCAGGTTTCCGCAATAAACTGTTCCTATGTGGATAGTCGCTTCCCAATACCAAGGATGTTGGCAGGTTTGGTATCAATCACACCCTCATGGGAACTGGTTTACTTGTAGCTTCATGTTGAATCTGCACTTCCATGATAGGATATCTTTTGTTGTCCCCATGCACACACTGGATATTCACCATATCGTTCATGGTTCTCACACCCCCTGGGACAGCTTGGGGTTGCATGAAACTCTGTATATATCCGGTGTTTATTAGATATTCCCTGGGTTCTCCATTGACTTTGACTTTGACTTGGTGATGATACAGAAGACTTGAGCCTTCATGTGCGCCATACAGCACTTTTTTAATGCCCACATCCATCGGTTCTTCCTTTTGGGGGCATATACGTGAAATATGTCCAAATAACCCACAATGAAAACATTGCGGACCAGTGACCTCAGTGACCCCTAATAAGGTGGATTCCGTAGAGTGGCCTTTCCTAAAGCCAGATTGAGAATAGTGTAGTAGATTATTGTCATTGACAAAATCTGCCAGCTGTTTGTTCACGTGCTTTTTAAAAAAATTTGAAAAGATCGGCAATAGAGATATTGGGCGGAAGTTAGAGAAGACCTCCGGGTCGCTATTAGCCTTTTTTAGCAAGGGCATCACCATAGCGTGCTTCCACTCACCAGGTATTACCGCTTCGTTGAGGAAGGCGTTTAACAGCGCTCTGATTACTTCCAAGATGGATGGGTCTAGCTGTTTAAGAACATGAGCTGGCATAGGGTCCTTAGGAGAGCCTGATTTGATACTGTTCAGGGCTTCGCCGAAAGTATTGATGTTTAACGGTTGCCAGACCGTGATATCATGCTTCATGGAGTAATCCCTTTGGTCACTATCGCTAGGGGTAGAGGGATTAGATAGACCATCGGTGATATCACCATCTGAGGTGAAATTGGCATAAATTGTTGATATTTTCTTCTGGAAGAAATTGGCAATAGAATTACATTGCGTGGGTGACAAGGTTGGAGGTTCATGTTGTGCTGCTGCCCCAGCTAAGTTCTTTAGAACTTTAAAGAGAGTCCCTGAGTGATTTTGTGCTCCTAGAATGGTATTTTTGGTGAAATTGCCCCAGGCGATTTTACAGGACAGATGGCCCGCATTGAGTGCTTGTTTATATATTTCTTTTTTAGCAGGATTATAGTCTCTTCTCCACAGCCTCTCTATCTTATTCTGTCTACGACTATTCCTAGGTTTGACCATCGGCCACTTGCTGTCTTGTACCTGAGAAAAAGGAACTGTCTTTCTCCATTCTTCTCCCTATTCCCAGGTTTCCGCAATAAACTGTTCCTATGTGGATAGTTGCTTCCCAATACCAAGGATGATGGCAGTTTTGGTATCAATCACACCCTCATGGGACCTGGTTTACTTGTAGCTTCATGTTGAATCTGCACTTCCGTGATAGGATATCTTTTGTTGTCCCCATGCACACACTGGATATTCACCATATCGTTCATGGTTCTCACACCCCCTGGGACAGCTTGGGGTTGCATGACACTCTGTATACATCCGGTGTTTATTAGATATTCCCTGGGTTCTCCATTGACTTTGACTTTGACTTGGTGATGATACAGAAGACTTGAGCCTTCATGTGCGCCATACAGCACTTTTTTTATGCCCACATCCATTGGTTCTTTCTTTTGGGGGCATATACGTGAAATATGTCCAAATAACCCACAATGAAAACATTGCGGACCAGAAGGGTTAGGAGGTCGGACCGAAAGGGCTACGGGGCCTGGCATCAAGGTAATAGATTTTGTTTTTTTCAGAGGTGCACTCTTTTGGCTCTTGGTTGGTACCCCTCCCCCTCTGAAGGTGTTCAATTCACCTCTTCCTTACCCTTTTGTATCTCTTGTGCCCGGTAATAGGCATTTGCTATTTCCACCGCTCTTTCCAAGGTCATTTGTGAATGCTGCCGGACCCACTGCTGTATAGGAGTGTGTAGGGAAGAAAGATACTGTTCCAAATATATCTTCTCTACTATTTCTCCTTTGGTTGAATTGGAAGGTTTGAAACATCTGTCAGCAAAGTCTTACACTTGAAAATACAAGGCTCTTGTGCTCCTTCCTTTATCTGACTTAGATGAATCCAACAAGTTTCATCATCTACACCTAGTCTTTCAAGGAGGCTTTTCTTCACCTCTTCATAAGGCGTAAGACCAAGGGGGTTGGCTGCTTGGTAGGCAGCCTGAAGTTCCTCAGAGAAGAGTGGTCTGAGATATTACCCCCATTTGTCAACAGGCCAAGCTGCTGATCTTGTCATCCGTTTAAAATAAAAAATAAAAAAACAATTTAGGTCATCTCCAGCAACATATTTCTGCATTATCACTGAGGGGAGTCCTGCCGTTTGTGGTGTCTGTTGATTGAGTACGTCTGCCAACCTTCCTATTGTGGACTCCTGCGTCCATAATCTGTTCCAGTTTTTCGTGGCCTGAAGACACACAATGGCCTCCATCCTCTCTGATCCCACTTCTGACAGCAAGTTTGTGAGGGATGGGCGGAAAATAAATCTGGGCGTCTGTATATATTTGTTAATATTGGCATTTTTCTTTTGAGAAGTCAATGTAACAAGAGATATTTGAGTAAAACACATAGAAAAATAATTTTTTGGTTCTGATAATTGTTCTTGGTTTGTCAGGACTTCTTCATTCGTCAGGGAACCTCTTTTCTTCTTGCCCGTTTCCAAAGTCCGGTCTCCAGTGATGCGTCATCCTTGGGTACCAGGAAAGAAAACAACGAAGTTGAGGTAAGTAAAATGGTATGTCTATTAAGTTCAATAATGACACAGACCATCTCCACACCCAGGTGTACCTAAAAAAATGCTTTTCTTGAGTTATTACCCCTTAAGTCTTTATAGCATCTAACCCTCTAATAAAGGGGTGGGGAAAGATGGGAAGATATTGTCCAAAAAGAAGAGAAAGAGAAAATAAACACATGTGTATAACTAAATCTGTGTTTCTTTATTCTCTTATTTTTCCAACAAATTACATGGACTTTTCAGTCTTCTTGAATCCTTTCTATGACTTCCCTTAAGCTACTGCCTTGATCCTTTCTTATTATACTCTTTGTATATATGTTTGTCTTTTGCTTTTATTCCTTTAAGACTGCCTGTTTCTTTTGAGTCCTTTTGAGTTCATTCATTAACATTGGTATTGAATCAGGGACTCTCTTTTTGATCCCTGCACACCACTCGTCATGAGTCTCTCTGAGCTTCTTTCCCTTCATTTCCCTTCTCCACCCTGACAACCCCAAGGCAACTGTCACCCCCCCTTTTCACATACCGGGTAAAGCTGCAACTCTCCCCTGAGTTGTGGCAGGAACTTCAGATTTCTCAGGAACGAACACCACTCTTCGCTCCACCCTTCTGGAGCCTCGTTGTCCTTTTGCGCTGTTCTCCAGTTTTCGGCTGCTGAACCTGGACATCTGTCTTCTACCTCTACCTCAGTGTCTTCATCCTCCTCCCCTTTAAACCCTTGAGTCCAGACTCTTCCTTCCTTTCTGGAGTCTTCCGGATTCTGCCTTCCTCTACCTTCTGCCCCATGTCCGAGCGTCCGTCCCTCCAGGTCCGTGCTCGTTGCTGATTGGTTTTCTATATTCCTGGTTCCGCCTTCCTTCTTTGTCCACACCTCTCCATTGTATGCCTTGATCTTTTTTTCTTTTCTTCATCACTGGGTCCACGGGGCAGGTCGTCGGTCTGGTGATGGAAAGGTAAGTCTGAATGGGTTACAGGTGCTAGGTTGGGGTCCAGGGGATTCTTAAGTGGGGGCGTGGGTGACTCATCCTTATAGTGTTCCCATGGTCCAAATTGCTGGTGACTAGGGCATGAGTTATTCGTTTTCTAGTGTTTATTGCGAGCTATTTAAAAATCTTCCTAACCATTTTCAGTGTGTGGAAGCTGGAAGCAGTGATGGTGTTTAATAATGCGGTCATGTCCAGTTTGCTGTCGATGTTATTCCAATCTTTCTGGCATGGGTCTGAGTTCAGCCCGCCAGCAGTTGGAATCCCATAGTGAGCTGTTCATGCAAAAGATAACTACTTCTGCCTTCTCTGTGGTGAACTTGAAACAGTTGACTTTCATCCAATTAGTGAATTAGCTCATACAGGGAGTGAACTTGTTTCTTGTGTTGGGAGTTTTGTCCCAGAGGGAAAGTATGAGTTACTTGTCATTAGCATAGGAGAAATAGTTGATATTGTGTGCGCGGATGACATTGCCCAAAGGGATCATGTTTGTGTTGAAGAGTCTAGGGCTGAGCGATTAACTTTGTGGCACTCTGCAGATGAGTTTGTTGGCTTCTAAGGACTAAGGTGTCAGGCCAACAGCTTGTGTTCTATCTTTTGAGAAGTAGCATATGCAGCACACAGCTGGTCCTTGGATGCCAATCCCGTGCAGGTGCCTGATGAGGATGGGGTGTGAGACATTGTCAAATGGTGCAGTGAGGTCCAGGAGAGTGAGAGAGACTGTGTCTCCTCTGTCAAGGATCATGCAGATGTTGTCTTTGGTGGAGATGAGTGCTCTTTCTGTATTTTCATTGAGCTTGAATAAGGACTGCATAGCATTGAGGTGATCAATGAGATGTCTGTTGAATAGTTTCTCTAAGACTTTTGCCAGGTGTGATAGGAAGGAGATGGGTCTGTAGTTGGGAAGCGTGTCTGGGTCAGTGCTTGTTTTTTTTAGGAGGGGCATGACAGTGGCATCTTTCCAGGTGTCCAACAAAGTAACTGAGTAGATGGAGGCATTGAGGATGGGTGTTAATGCTTTGCTGATCAGTAGGTGTCCTTTGACGTAGGTGTGGTGGGGACAGGGGTCAGATGGAGGCTCTGAGTGGATGGTCATCATGGTAGCAGCAATTTCTAATGTGGTTATGGCAGGCCACAAGGTCAGGGTTCATTCATCGGTTGTGATAGAAAGGTGAATTGCAACAGTGTTGGGGTCCAGTTTAAGGTCAATGTTGCTGTAAATGGAGGTGATTTTGTTATAGAATAATTCCAAGAGCATGTTGCAAAGGTCTTGTGAGGGGTTGATTTTGCTGCGGACGGCAACAGTAAAATCTTTGATGAATGGCAAGCATTTCCTTACTGCTGTTAGTGCTGGCATTGATACAATCTGCAAGAGCTGTGTGCTTGGTGTTCTGTATCTGCTGGTAGTAGCATCTTAGGGCTAATTCGATGATGACTTTATATTTGGTTACCCAGCTACTAAATTAATTTAATGTTGATACAATCTCACTCCAAGAAAGAGAGAGTTTACCCCAGTTAGACCAAAAGGGACCGGGTACTAAGTACAAAATAAAAGAAAATGTCCTTTTTGTGACCACGTTATTGTCTTATCACTAGTTTGCACAGAACCTTAATATTGTACACTCTAACTTTAAGTATCTACACCAGATCATTGAAAAAAGTATAATTTATTATATCAATTACACAGAAAACGTTCTAGAAATTGCAGTAATTTAAAAACATTGTTAAAATTAAAAATACATTTAAAAGCATTTATATAATGATACACATTTAATAAAGAACCATAGTATTGGAAATGCAAGTATTTTACAGATATATAATTGATGTTAATGCTACCCCTATGACAATAGTTAATTCAAGAGTTCAAGATCTTAACAGTCTCTTATATATTAATAAAGTCTTCACCATGTAATATACATTTTCCACAGTTTAATTAATATGTTACAGAATCTAGTTGTATGTCGATGCGTTTCGGTGTATTTTTATTTTTTCAACACCTTCTACAGGACTGTTATCATATTCACAAATTTCTCATTGTTAATCATAACATCATGTATCTTTGAAACAATAAAACGCAATGTATTACTGGTGTAAATTAAACAACTTCTAATTTTGGTTCAGTGCTTCCTAGGTTCACCCAAAATATTTCTAAGGTGGCTATTCATAAATGTAATTATTTAATTATTTAGGGCCTTTTAATGAGACATCATATTAGTCTTTATGTCTATGCATAGAGGGGTTTAAATTTCATTACGGATCATACTTACTTGTAGACCACCCCAATCAAAGGGAATTCAATGATGTACCACATCTGGATCTAATATCACCCATACGATACATGTGTTACATTCCCCTTATGCCAATACGCAGGTAGATATCTCAATCAGATATTCCACAAATGATGTTTAGCAGAATATTCTCTGTTCAATTTGTCTGAAACAAAATCCAAAAGGAGCCCTGCAAATGACAGGTTTCTTAACCCCTCCGTGTTCATGACGAGCTCAGCTCGTCATGAGGCACGGTGCTCGTGTGCTCATGACGAGCTGAGCTCGTCATGACCACACCCATTTACATTAGGGCCCAGCACAGCAGGATAATCTCCCTAGAAGCCATGAGGTTAAATTTGGAAACCTTATTGTTGTCTATCAATCATAATGAATCCCTTTTATTTGCATTACTTACTTAAAATAGGGATAAGCCAAAAGAACTTTGGCGCCTCATTCATCTAGTTTTCTTCCAACATTCAGTATCTGTTAAATAACATTTTATGAGTTATTATATCAGGTTTAAATTATTTTAAAAAAAAGTGTTTGTACAGGGCTTTTAATTACACTATTGGAAGCTTACCTTAAAGTCCTAGGTTTTGCTTCTTGGACTTTTTGCTGCCGTTCTTTTTATTTGAAACAAGGTAATTCTTATCAGTGACGGATAGCTTTGACCAGCCTTTTTCAATTAGAGCGGTCTGCAAATTCTATGGAAATACATGCAATTATTATTCTTATTTTGCACCATCCTTTTAAAGTTATCTGTAATCTATATGGCTAGTACTTAAGTGTGTTTAGAGTTCGAGTACAGCTTCGATCCTGTCATTATCGTTCTCAATTACTGAGATGTTTGTATTACTCAACTATTTTATATTGAATATCTAAATTCCCTAAATCGCAACAAAAGCGATAGAGGAGTCACTGCTATCGGTTTATCAATCTATTTATAAAAACCCTATATGATAATATTATTATTATTCTTTTGGAGGAGATGTTAAAATCTACGGAACTCTATTATTTGGCTATGTTTTATGTATTACAGCCAGATATACTTATCTCTCTATTCGTATTTCTACAATTTGGGTCCTGCCTCTAAATCATTAGGCATGTAGCTCATAAATTTAATAAGGAACTCTACTCATGCCGTATAAATTTCGGTCCAGACAACGTTGTCTGGACTGAAATGTATATGGCATGAATAGTGCCATACTAGTACTAGTACTAGTCATATAGATGACAGATAACTATAAAAGGATGGTGCAAAATAAGAATAGATGACATTTGCATGATGAGGTTGATGTGAGTTAAAGCAATATCACTTATTTTCTCTTGTTTACCTGAACAAAGTCAGCACTAAAATGGGCTTGATAGACTTTTTTAAGTAGAGCTAGCTGAAATTGAAGTTGTAACAAATTCTTAAATGTCACTTATCTCTACCCTAGCAAAGACCACTCAGGCTCCACTAGCTGACAGCAGAAATTCTAGCAGCTCAGATGTTGATACACTTTGGATAAATTAGTGACAGGGTCAACGCTTAAAGTAAAGCTCGACCCAGGAGAGAGAGGTGCGAAGGCATGTACTTGAGAAACATGGAAGATCTGCAGAATGGGTGGTTGAATTACTAGGAAAGATGTAAGAAATATGGGAAAGGCTATAATATATACCAGCTTGAAATACCGATTACCAATCAATTTACTGCTCTGCTTCCTTATTGGCTAAATACTGCTCTCTGCTCTTTCAGTATGGGCACCATAGTGAAGCTACAGAGGAGAGTTGTTAGGGGAGTAAACTCTAATAGTAAGCTCAATATTGCCCAGTTTGGCTCAGAAGAAATCTAATTTGTGAGTGACAAAGAAACAGGAAGGAAGTAATGGGGCTGACTGAAGGCTCTGCTTCTTTGACTTCAACTGTTCCTGTGATTGTAGGGACTGCAAAGGTAGCAGCAGGAGCTGATGTAGGAAACAGATGTAATGCTGTTGCATGACAGACATCCTCATCATCTGTCACACTGGCTAAAGTAAGGCAATACGTCAATAACATTCTGTTGAAGATTTTGAAAAATAAAAATGAAAGCAAAGACTACTCCATTAGCAAAGTAATTGCCACAAAAACAAATGCGCAGAAATAGGAAGGAAAAATCAATAACTTTTTTTGTTCATTAGAGAAAGTGGAGTCTCATGTAGACTCTGTGCTACTAACTGATCAAAGCTTAACATTTTGAACGAGCTAGAAAACAGTAATAAATATTCAAAAATGGCTCTTACTAGTATTTTGGACTCTCATTAGATTAATGATGCATCCTTTTTTTATTTGTTGGAATTCTCAAAATATTGTTCAGAGAGTGGCAAAGCACTTTTCAGCAGCGTACAATGGCAGTTTGAATAGTCAGAAGGTTTAACAGTAAAATGGAATAGAACATGGTCACATTTAGACTATAGAAAAACCTGCTTCTATGCTGTAGATGTATATTACTTGAAGTCTCCAAGAAAGTGTTGTTTGAGGTTCCACTTAAGAGCAGAGATTGGTATGTGATATCATATATGTACTAGGAGAGCATCATATATCTTTGGTAGGGAAGAATTACTTGCGAGTGAAGGTGTTTCTAAATCTGTCATGTATGTGATTAAATTGTTTGTAAGATTTTATCTTCATGATTCAATTGGTGGTGAACACCAAAGGGATTCATGCAGAGCAGTAACAGCAGTATAGAAAAGTTGTCTCTCACTCTAGAAATAACTTAATCCATTTATTATACCTTTTCACCACAGAATATAACCAGAACCTCTAAGTGAGCTAATAACATGCAATAACTGTCCAATGCTGTAGTGTCTATATCTGTCAAAGAAATCTAACAAGTAATGGAAGTTGAAAATGTAAGTAGACTCATTGTTAATGTTGTGTATTGGTGTTTCTCTACAGCATTTTGTGAGGTTAAGATTGATATTCCTGAAGGAATCAAAATCAATTGTAGCAGTTCAGCATTGCTTGATATAATTTAAGGCATGAAAAACAGAAATAATACTATGCACAATGCTGTCATGTATTCCTATAGGTTCTGAATCAATCCCCCTATTCCTGACCCTATTCTGGTTAAACTAACTATCAAGTTAACTAACAGTCAGCCCATGAGGCAAGAAAAGCCCCCATACGGCACAGGAACGTGTTATCTGATTAGGTCATAACGCTTGAGATCTAATTAGACAAGCGACATTCCTCCAGCCCCTGATAAGGCATACGACGTTCTCATAACAAATCAAACCTATGACAACCTGGAAAATCCGTGCGGCCATTGTTTTGATTTCACAGAGAACTTCAGTAAAAGAATGTGCTAACGAGCAAGTCGTATGACATCTTTATTGACGTATCTATGTCCATCTTTACGTCAATCTCGGCACCTTTAAGGTATAAATATTGCCGATCTTGCCCTATGCAAACACACGCGTGGTGACGAGACGGAGCAGCCATACTTGCCGAAGCCCAGAAGCAGAGCAGACCCCGCTGGCAGCAGCCCCGCCTTCCTGACGCGCTGAGAGACGCGCTGCTATCTCCTACCGAGAGACCCAGCACCGGCGCTTTCGGGCAGCCCTCGCAGGCAGCCTGGAATATCGAGACCAGAGAAAGAGATACCATTCCTCATTCATCCTAACTTCCAGGTACAGAACTGAATAACCCCTCACAGAGAATTCTTTAGTTATTCACTTGGCAAAAACAAACTTAACTTAAACTGTAACTTTCTATTCCCGCCCACGTATTAGACTTAGGTCAGGTACACGGGGTAGGCGTATCTAGAAACACCAGTTGAGTGCGTTTAGTCAAATGTATATGTGTATGTAAATATATTTTAATCATTTTAAACATCATATGGCTCAGAAACCATATCAATGTTTTTACAGTATTACTTTATACTCTTGCTTTTAGTGTATGCACTTTACTTAACTATAAGTATTGCAATAATATCGATCCATTTCTCTTGTATGAGAAAAGAGACTGATCAATAAATAACACCTTTTTATTGAACACGCCCGTCTCTTCCTTTTCTCTACAATCTGATGAGACTAAGAATGCACGTACTGACTGAGTAAAATAATTGCCTTGTGCTCACACGACTCTGGAGATATACTCTTGATTAGGGGAGAGCAAAGTTGTCATGTTCTATGGTTGTCAGAAACTAAATCCCTTCTTGTCTAATCAGGGGAGTTAATTCTTTCCTGAACATTCGAGAAAGTTTCTAGCGAACTCTGAGCTACGCTGGCAAACCCAAAACTTAAGTCTAGTATCGACAGTAGTAGACCTAGTTAACGTCTGGCCTAGGCGTTTACTGCTGTAGGTATTATTCCAATGCGCAGAGCCTATTGGGAAGATAGGAACTACACTACATGGCGCCCAACGCGTTTGGAAAGGGCGATAAAACTAACGTAAGACATTTAGAGTAACTCAGTCGTGCTTTCTCACTCAGACCCCTTTTCCCAAATACTCCAAAGACGTCTGGAGTGGGTGAAAGGTAATATCCTCCAAAACCTCGCAGGAGGGAACTCCTATGTAAGGTTCTTGGTTTAGTCAACGTTGAAGGATACACTGTTCCAAAATATTGTGCATCTAATCTTTGTTCCATTAGAAACCTGATCTGCAAACAAAAAGAATAACCTTTCTAACAGTAAAATGTCAGAAAGTGATGACGAAAGAGAGGCAGTTAGATTAGCAGCTGAAATAGCAGCAGCAGATACTGCACTAAAGGATGCAGACGCGGATATAATACTCATTCCGGTCAGCAAAAGGAAATCTATAACCTTAAAACTTATAGAAAATGGACTGACACCTAGAGGTGGCACAGTCATATTCGTAATTGAGGCACACGAATATCGGCAGACAGAGGTATACTATACATGGATACATTTTCCAGCAGCAAATGCTGTAACAAAGTACTTCCACTATTACAAAATAGAGGTTCCACCCGACATTTACACTCCTTTCGAGGAGGTGGAAGTACCACTCAAATTCCAAGAGCATTTGCTCTTATTTGATGGCGCCCTAATACATAATAATCACATCACCAGGCTCGGTCCTTTAGGTAGACCAGGAGCAACGTGGCCGGTCTTAGCCGGATACACACCACACCCAGACATCGAAGGAATGTCTACAGGAGAGCTGTTAATACAGCTAAAACAATTACTAAAAATTCATAGACAATTAGTCCAGTATGTAATGCGGACTTCAACAATTCAGCCAGCGATTAAACTTCCACAGCTGACCCCTCACCAGGGGAACACAAATAAAATCACACCACAGAACATCCAATCCTGCCTAGGTAAAGTTCCGGCTAAACGGGAACAAATACCATTCTGGTTGGCACAGAAAATCACCCAAATAGAGGCGGTGTTTCCTGACACCACCCCGCTAGAAAAACACAGGATTCTGACTATATGTCTCCCAATGGGAATCGCACCACACATAGAGGACTGTGACACTTGGGGTACAGTCTTTGCTTCAATCTACACAAAAACGCACGGTGTTCCATCCATTTCGGTAATACCAGATGTGCTAAAACAAATTCAAGATGAATACGGTCCAGAACCAGCTTTAACTCTTGGTATGAAATTACTGAAAGACTTCAAGCAGGTCTCGGCTATATTATTAGCCAATATAAAAGGTGAAGCAGCAAACGTGGCGATCCGCCAGAGGTTAAAAGAGACAGATATAGCAGACCAACCAGCTGAAATTACCAGAATCATAGAAAAATCTTATGAAGAACTAGGTAGAGATAGTTTAGGTGGAATACCAGTAAAACCGCAACTGACTGAAAGTCCAGAAAAAATATTTTTTAATAATAATTCACCAAAAAAGAACTGGGATGGAAACAAACAATCCAATCCAAAAGAAAAGAAATTCCAGTCCCGAGGAAGGTCTCCTAGGCGAAGGGAGAAATCTCCGAACCAGAGACACAGGTCACCCCAGAGTGACCCCTCTGGGAAAAGATATAACCTTAGAAATAGGGATAATATTAAAAAACCTGATAGATATCAAGACATTGATACACGTCCCTCTCAATCTTTTCAGACTTCCTCGCAGAAATCGGAAAGAAGAGGACGATCAGAACAAAGAGAAGAGCACGCCAAGTCCAAAGACAAGGAACCTGCTCAACAAAAAAAGAAATTACAATTTCCAAAAAAGAAGGTAGCCAGTATCAAGGTAGTTAACAATGCCGAGAATACTGAGGACACAACTGAAAAACGGAGAGTGGGCTCAGACAATGCTAGACAGCGCAGCAGAAGTGAGCATAGCTCGCAAAGTCCTTATGAATCATCTGGAGACAGTGGACACGAATGAATATCTTCAAATGGAAACTGCAGACACCAGAGTTAGCAAACCCCACAAGATATACGAGATAACATTACGTATAGAGGGAGATAAGACTAGGAAAATAAGGGGACTATTTTGGGATAATCTCTCCAAGGGCTATGATATCCTTCTAGCTGAAAAAGACTGGCCACCAGAGTTTGTTAGGGAGTGCCCTCATGGCGAAGAAATAATTATGCCTGCCTTCTCGAATCAAATCCCGATTCATAAAAAATATACACTTGCCAGAAAGTGGGCAGTGGCTCTAGCACCTGCTTTATATAAAAATCATGTAGGATGGGATGAGGACTCCCCTCCTCACAAAATCCAGTTAAAATCACAACCTACTGCACAAAGGCAGTACCCAATTAAGCAAGAAGCTAAAAAACAGGTAAATGAAATACTAGATCAGCCAGAATACCAGGGGGTGATTGAAACTTGCACCTCACAAATGAACAATCCTTTGTTTCCGGTCTCCAAACCAGACAATTCATATCGTCTAGTTTTGGATTACCGACACCTTAACACATGTTGCAAAACATTTGCAGTGCAAAACTCACACAGTGCTGCACTAATGAATAACATAGTGCGCAAAAAATACAAAACAACCTTGGACATCTCCAATGGATTCTTTTGTCAAAACATAGCACCAGAGAGCAGATATTTAACTGCATTCTCGGTAAATGGCACTCAAAAACAATTCTGTCGGTTAGCCCAGGGGTACAAGAACAGCCCGGGGGTATTCTCAGCGAGAGTAACAGAATTACTACAACTATATGATGATGAAGCATTATCTTATGTCGATGACATTTACTTAACAGATGATGACTTGGAGACTCACTTGAAAAGAGTGAACACCATAATACTTGGGTTCGCAGCAGAGGGTTACAAATTCAACTTAAAAAAATCCAGAATTGCCCATCTGACAGTCCTATTCTTAGGATATGAATTATCAAGTGAAGGCAAAAGCCTGGCAGACAATTTCCTAGAGAAATGTGCCGTAATCCAAGCTCCTAAAACACTAAAAAACCTACAGTCAATTCTAGGCTTCCTAAATTTCGGAAGAACATACATTGCAAATTACGCAGAAAGGGTCAAACCCCTTTATGATCTAATTAAACCAGACTTTAAAAGATCCAATTGGACTCAAACACACACAGAGATTTTGAGATCCTTACAAACAGACATGCTAATTAAAACAAAATTAGAAACACGTGATAACACACGCAATCTTGTGATTCGAGTCATCCCAGGGAGATGCGGATTCACATACCTAACCTCTAATGAGGGAGAAAAGGTACCAATTGCATTCAAATCACACTTGTACACTAAGGCTGAAATGAAATTTAGCCCAACGGAAAAAATTCTTACAGCAACACAGACAGCTATAGCAAAAGAACGAGCCCTGGCACAAGGTAAACGAATAGTAATCGTGACACCAATACCAGCCTTAGAGGCGGTAACAAAGGCAAGCATTCCAAATGCTAAAGCACTCCATCCAAGATGGATACAATGGGCTAACTCTCTTGCTGCAACAGACGTGGTGTACGAATTTGATCCTTACTTAAAAACACAAGAATTTCTCCAATATGAATTTGAATGTCCTCCGCCAACCGAAATTCTGCCTCTAGATCACTACGGCTGTATAATATATACAGACGGATCAGCACAACCCGCCGTAGGGGGTAAACAAGCTTACAGTGCTGCGTGCGCGATTGTTAAAGGTCGTTGGCACGAAGGGAAATTTAAACCAACCCTCACTAAAACACAATCCCTAGGAGATTGTACAGCTCAGCGAGCTGAACTACTAGCATTCAAGATGGCGCTTGAAAATACCGATCGAGAATTCCCCACACTCATAGTGTGCGATTCGTATTATTGCGTTCAGTCTTATAATGAATACTTGCAGATCTGGCTTCAGAACGGTTTCAAGGATGCGAAAGGTGGCACAATCAAGCATAAAATGCTCTGGGAACAAGTAGCTCTTTTACAAAAAGAACTACCAAAGACTCACGTGATACATACACTGAGTCATCAACGTGATGGCGTTCACGTTGCAGGGAATTCATTGGCTGATGAGGCCGCGAAGGCAGCTGTGCAAACGGCTTCCGTAGCTGCCGTCACCCGGTCAAAAACAAAAATAGACAGCGAAATATTACAAGCTGTCAGCGCTTCAGAAAAGGATTCGATAGAACCACTCCCTAAAGGCTTTCCAGTAAAATACTCATACATAACTGATGCAAACAATGTTCCTTTTGCTCGAATCCCTGGAGTGGGGGATAGGGCAATTCCAAACATGGAACATAGGTTAGGACTAATAATAGCGGCACACGAAGGGCTTGCTTCTATTCATGCTGGAGTCTCAGCCACAGTATCATTATTAAAACAGAGATACTGGTGGCCACAAATGAGAAGACAAACGAGGAACTATGTTCTAGCATGTGAAATATGTCAAAAAATGAAAGTATCAACGGTGAGACGTCCAGCGCAGACGCCCCTTCTAATCTCGGATAAACCATTAGCCTGTGTTTATCTAGACCACTGCGGTCCCTTACAAAGGGATGGTAACTATAAATATATCTTGGTTGCAGTGGACTCATGCACGAGATTTATATGGATGTGGCCCCAGCGAACGGCTGACCCCAGAACTGTTATAAAAGATTTGCGAGTCTTTATCGGCACATACGCAATTGGCATGCTGCATTCGGACAATGGTCCTGCTTTTAGCTCTCGGGCTTATAAGGAGGCCATGGTCAGCATGGGCGTGCAATTGCGGTACTCTTGTCCATTTCACCCTGAGGGGAACGGAATTGTTGAAAGAAAAAACCGTGACAAAAAGCAATCTATAACGGCAAAGGTATTAGGTTCGGGAGCTGGGTGGGTCAAACATCTAATAAGTGTCCAACGTAGTCTAAATAACTTGCCAAGAAATTCTCTGAAGGGATTCAGTCCGTACGAATTATTATTTGGAACTAGAATGATTATCTCTGACCTCGACAGTCAGACTTCAGTGGTTAAAGAAAAAAGCTTTGATGTCAAAGACCGTTTGGCTATTTTGCAGGACTTAAACAAAACAAGAAAAGACTGAGCAACATACAGTTGAAACAACAGCCAACAACCACTGAAGAATCACCACCTGTCCCAGCAAGACCTGTCTGGATTCCAAAAGTCGGGGATCTAGTCAGGGAGAAGATCGCGGTAAAGAAGGAATTTGGGCCTTCTTACAGAAAAGCAGTTCCTGTCTTGTCTGTCAACGGGACAAGATCAGTTGTACTACCGCCACTTGCTGGTAAAAAGGAGAACCGAGTTGTATCCATCGACCTGGTAAAACCACAACATGTGGCCGATAACAAACAGTAGGCCAAGTGGACTCCCAATAAGTAGCAGAACACCAAGGTTTGCTACCAGTACAGAGGTCCTAACAAAGAGGCTCATCACATTCGAAACGCCTACAGAAGAACAACAAGGACTATGCAACGATGCAATAGAACTCAGACCTCTGAAAACCCAAATAAAAACATTTAGCAGAGACACACCAATCTATAATGAAGTACCAAGTGAAAATGCAAGAAACAAAAATCCTGAAGCAATTGGAACAATTGACAGAACTGCATCCGGCTACTTCATCAACTTCGATGATTCCTCTGAAAGCCTCAGTGAATCAAAGACACAGCCATCATCAAAATCCTTTAAAGACAAAGCTAAGGAACTTTTGAACCAACTGAAAGAAACATATCTGATTTCTCCATGGATTGAATTTTGGGTGGGTTTTGGTGCATTTATCCTCATACTTTGGCTCATCATGGTATTAACTTTGGGACGCTTCATTGAGGGAAAATATGCTAAAATGGACACAGCAAGTCAGAACATCAACTTGGTCCTCAAACCACACACATCTTCACACGTCGAGAAAAGAGAACTTTCTTCAGCCAACTTCACAGCCAATCCTATACCTGGTGGGGTAGCCTGGGACAACACTGACTATGAAATTTATGGTCCGGTCGAGACCCTGAAATATCCACACCAAATCAAGATCTCCTTGAGTGACTTTGCAAAACCAAACTCATTAGCTGATGATTGGGACTTCGAAAGCATTAATAACATGATGTCTGACTTAGTAATGTCTGCTAAATTTACAAAACATGATTATTTGCAAGGTTCTACAAATTATGATAGTATGTATTGCTATAACCACTATGGTAACCATTTTTTACATAAATCTGCACAACCTAGAAATGTTTTAAATTATAATCAATGGGAACATTGTGCAACACCTCCAAAAGGGAGCTCAAGAACCGTTTACGACAAATATTCATATTTTTCAGGTTTTAACACAAGTAATGCTGAAACATTTTATTTTAAATTGTCAAACAAGACAGGGATGAAAACCATGATAACCAACACAAAGTTGATATATTCAGATTCATTCTTCGAAGAAATGAATACTTTAGGATTTAATTATTGGGACAAAAATGTTGATTTGAAAAGTGTTTGGGGTACAAAAGGATGGCAAGTACAGGGTTTAGAAGCTTTGTTTAGAGCTTGCATGATCCCAGAACAAATGATATTTTTAAATAACACTGTTCAACAAACCACCTGTCTTGGCCTAGCCAAAATCAAAGATTTAAATAAACCGTCTATTCCAAAGCCAACAATGTTTAGCAATAGCTCTGATACGGATGAAGAGATAGACGTAAACCATATATTAAACCAAAACAGAACACATCCTGATTGGAAACAATGGTTGATCTGGCCCACAGATACAAATAACTGTCAAGACAGATTCCTGAATAAAACACAGGGGTTCAAAATGACCAGGCCAGACCCTAGATATCCCCAAAGACATCACCCAGGGATAATAACAACCTACAGTGTGGGCAAATTATGCCTTCAGTGGCTACAAACTTCCACACTGCATGAAATTAAGCAACACCTAACTTTACTTACTGATGGTGCTGACTTGCGTGATTTCATAATGGGACCACGCAAACAGCGTCAAAAGCGTTTCATAGCAGCCTCTGTATATGCAGCATACAATGAGGCCTGGAAGGTTAATCAAATTGAAACAGCAGAGAGAATACGGGAAATTGACCGTATTAATTTGGAAAAATCACTTTCTGTAGTGGACAATGGGTTAATGACTCTGTCCTCCAGAATTTTTTCATTGGACAGCATTGTGTCTTCAGCAATCGATATATTATCGCAAGACTTACTGTTATTACAACATGGTCAGTCACAATTGCGTTCTATTGTACAGCTTGGCTGGACGTTACAAAATCTGCGTTCAGGCTATGTGCCTTGGCGTTTAATCAACACAACGTCACTATTCCAAATCTTTAACCTTACTGATAGACAAATCGGTATGGCGCAAAAGGGTGCTGATTATACAATCTTGAGCATTGAAAAACTAGAAAGATTACCAATGACAATGTCAGAACGACCTGTCAGTGAATGGATAATCCACGGAATCATAAATATTCCAATCTCAACCTTCAGGTTTCAACACTGCCAAAAATATATACAGGCTGGCATGTACGAGAAATTGGGGAAGGGGTACCTTAAAACAACTTGGAACCTGCCCTATTCACATGCATGTGTCAGTAATAAAGGACAGAAAGTGTTTCTTAGTGGCAACAATTGTGCTATGTCACTAAGCGGCACGCTTCTGTGTAACGGAATTAGTTTGCATGGAGCCTGTGAAGGGAATTCATACAACCTTTCATGTCACCAGCAAGGCGCACCTGCAACTGAAATAGAACCATTCTTTCAAAGACTCTATAATGGGAGTTACATTCTTATTGTAGACCGCAAATGTTGTAGTCTTATGCCCGGGACTCCTTATCTAGTCACTACGACTGCGAAGGTCAAGTGCTGTGGACGCTCATTGTTTCCCAGCTCCTTTCCAGACAGGGAGGCAAGGGCATGGCCCAGTTTGAAAATTACTTCTATTCGAATAGATACTTTAAGCAGAATGAAAACAGTGCTTCTTCAGACGCCTACAAGGCTCTCGTCATCAAAAGAAACGTATGATCTACAAGTCGCAAGGACGACTGCAGAGATACATACATTATTATCAACTAATTCCCCCGTACATTTCGCGGAAATCCTGAGCGAAATCTTAAATATTTCTGATACCACTGGGGTCTCAAAGGTATTTAAGACAGTATTTTCGATGGCATTAACACCATTCAAAGCCATACTGGGTATTTTTCCAGATTTCGTCCATTCGATTTTTGGCGGACTTCCCCTGATCCTGGGACTAATTGCAGGAATCCTATTCTTAGTCCTTATTTTTCGTTATGGCAACCCATGTCACAGATCAAACTCTCGCGACAATGGAAGATACAATCCTAGCCATTGGATACCGGGACCGGATATCAAAAATCCTGGGACTCTCCCGGCTTAGAGACCTGAACATGACTTGGTTTCTATCATTTCGACCAATGTGGCAAAGATGTGTTTTACCTGTATTGAGATGTCTGCTATGCGGAGAAGAATGCGTGTTAGACACCTGTCTGACGCTACAATCGGATGCGCCAGTGGATGCAGATACATTGTTGGTTCCTACCAAGGTTCACGCTTTGTGCTGCCCTCAAAGGCTGCCAATCCTGATGACGGCATTCGTGGAATCTTCACCACTACGATTGAAGAGTAGTGAAGTTCAAGATGAAAGCAGCATTAATCAGGTACGACCTTCTGTCAGCAATGCGAATCAGAATGTCAATGGAGACAATCATGCGCACGAATGCATGGTTACACCTATTTCCGACTTAGTGGAACTTTCCCATGAAGCTGTTGACAGTTTTTTCGAAAGCCTTAATGATATGATGTTCTCTCCAGAACAGAAATAGAGACTTTTGAGCAAGCTCGCACACGGCGTTCCCTGAATTCGGCCTTCAACTTTAAAAATAAAGTCACATGAACAATTTTTCCCACCAGTTCACGGACAGCAATTTTTTAGCAGCCCCAAATTATTTTTTACAAAATTTTCGGGACACTTATCTTCTGCTTAAAGTAAGAAACTATTCCTAGAGAACTAAGATTTCTATTTTTAGATACTTTATAAACTTTAGTTGCCCGCTGGTATGTTCACAAATATTTTATTATGTGATGAAATGGTCTCGAACTTTCTTTCTGTATAGCCATATTAAGAGCCATTTCATGTGTATTTCTCATATACTAAATAAGCAATAATGTCTACAAATGCGTGTTTACTTTAGCGTTTAATTCATAGCTTAAGTGCATACAATATATATGACTGCAATTTTTCAGTATATTTGAAAATTTCAAAATGCATTTATGTATTTTGGGGTGGTGAGGTATACACTATACTCTATAGTATGTTGTACTATGTTATACTATGCATAGATTAGTAAATATGACCATAGTTAGCGTGGAGTGGGTGTCATGTATTCCTATAGGTTCTGAATCAATCCCCCTATTCCTGACCCTATTCTGGTTAAACTAACTATCAAGTTAACTAACAGTCAGCCCATGAGGCAAGAAAAGCCCCCATGATGCAGATACCGTTATCTGACGCAGTCACACTACGGCACAGGAACGTGTTATCTGATTAGGTCACAACGCTTGAGATCTAATTAGACAAGCGACATTCCTCCAGCCCCTGATAAGGCATACGACGTTCTCATAACAAATCAAACCTATGACAACCTGGAAAATCCGTGCGGCCATTGTTTTGATTTCACAGAGAACTTCAGTAAAAGAATGTGCTAACGAGCAAGTCGTATGACATCTTTATTGACGTATCTATGTCCATCCTTACGTCAATCTCGGCACCTTTAAGGTATAAATATTGCCGATCTTGCCCTATGCAAACACACGCCTGGTGACGAGACGGAGCAGCCATACTTGCCGAAGCCCAGAAGCAGAGCAGACCCCGCTGGCAGCAGCCCCGCCTTCCTGACGCGCTGAGAGACGCGCTGCTATCTCCTACCGAGAGACCCAGCACCGGCGCTTTCGGGCAGCCCTCGCAGGCAGCCTGGAATATCGAGACCAGAGAAAGAGATACCATTCCTCATTCATCCTAACTTCCAGGTACAGAACTGAATAACCCCTCACAGAGAATTCTTTAGTTATTCACTTGGCAAAAACAAACTTAACTTAAACTGTAACTTTCTATTCCCGCCCACGTATTAGACTTAGGTCAGGTACACGGGGTAGGCGTATCTAGAAACACCAGTTGAGCGCGTTTAGTCAAATGTATATGTGTATGTAAATATATTTTATTCATTTTAAACATCATATGGCTCAGAAACCATATCAATGTTTTTACAGTATTACTTTATACTATTGCTTTTAATGTATGCACTTTACTTAACTATAAGTATTGCAATAATATCGATCCATTTCTCTTGTATGAGAAAAGAGACTGATCAATAAATAACACCTTTTTATTGAACACGCCCGTCTCTTCCTTTTCTCTACAATCTGATGAGACTAAGAATGCACGTACTGACTGAGTAAAATAATTGCCTTGTGCTCACACGACTCTGGAGATATACTCTTGATTAGGGGAGAGCAAAGTTGTCATGTTCTATGGTTGTCAGAAACTAAATCCCTTCTTGTCTAATCAGGGGAGTTAATTCTTTCCTGAACATTCGAGAAAGTTTCTAGCGAACTCTGAGCTACGCTGGCAAACCCAAAACTTAAGTCTAGTATCGACAGTAGTAGACCTAGTTAACGTCTGGCCTAGGCCTTTACTGCTGTAGGTATTATTCCAATGCGCAGAGCCTGTTGGGAAGATAGGAACTACACTACAATGCTATATCACTTTGGTGGTGGTGATAGAACCAGATTAGTTATAGTTTTATAGTTAGGTGAGACTTTCCGTAGGAAAGTCATTTTTGTTTTTTTAACCCCTTCGATGCTGATTCCATCATCAGCATCGGTTGGGCTGTGCTGATGACGGATCCGCTCCGTCATCAGTACAGCCCTGGGGGGGAGCGCTGGCGCTCCCCCCCTGGGGCACTGATCGTGGTATTTTTCCCTGGGGTGGTAGCGGAAGACTTTCCGCTGCCACCCCCTGGCCCCCCCCACGCTTCCTCGTGACGTCAGCGCGCACAGCGCGCGCCAACGTCATCAGGAAGCGCTGGACGCACTGGAATCCATTTCATTCCAGCGCGTCCAGGAGACAGGTGTGTGTTTGCTGCTCCGGTGGGGCGGGGGCCGTTTTTTGGTGCCTTGAGGCATCGGGGGGGAGGAAACTGTGTTTCCTCTCCCCTGATGTCCCACTAGACACCAGGGATTGTTTTTGGGTGATTTAAACTGTGCAGGAAGCAACCCCTTGGGCAAGGGTCGCTTCCTTTTGGGGCCAAATTATTTTTCAGACTTTTCTGCCCCCCCTGGGGCAGATCGGCCGTTTATTTGGCCGATCTGCACCCAGGGGGGGCAGAAAAACCCACTAGACACCAGGGATTTGATTGTTATTGTAAAGGAAGCGACCCCTTGGGGAAAGGGTCGCTTCCTTAGGGGGACAAATTATTTTTCAGACTTTTCTGCCCCCCCTGGGGCAGATCAGCCGTTTTATTTGGCCGATCTGCACCCAGGGGGGCAGAAAAGCCCACTAGACACCAGGGATTTGATTATAATTATAAAGGAAGTGACCCCTTGGGAAAGGGTCGCTTCCTAGTGGCCCATAATCTTTTTTAGACTTGTCTAGCCGTTTTTTGGGCCGCATCTGGCCGCATCTGGACCCAGGGGGGGCAGAAAAGCCCACTAGACACCAGGGATTTTATTATATTTATAAAGGAAGCGACCCCTTGGGCAAGGGTCGCTTCCAGGGTGCATTATAAATATTGTAGACTGTTCTGCCCCCCCTGGGGGCAGATCGGCTGTTTTTTTTACCGTTTCTGGACCCGGGGGGGATAGAAAAGCCCACTAGACTCCAGGTTTTTTTTTTTTATAGGGAGCGACCCCTTGGCCAAGGGTTGCTTCCTTGGGCCCATTTGTTTTCAAAAGTATGTTCTGCCGTGTCTTTATTTGGCCTCTCTGCCCTCCGTAGTGTTGCTTCCAGGGGGCCCACGTTTATAATGATTTATATTCTGCCCCCCTTGGGGATAGACACCCCATTTGTGACATAGCCTGTGACATAGCCTGTTGTAATGTGTGTTGTTTTTGTTTCTTCTAATGTGTATTGTTTATGTTTCTCTTTAGATTGTTGCAGTGTGCGGTTCCGTTACTGGTGGTTATGTTGTTCTGCTGTTTCTGTAGTTGCATGTGTTTGGTTATAGACCTCTTTTTTGTTCAATTGTAATCTAATTGTTTATTTTGCAAAGTGTGTAGTAATACGAGTACGTTTGGTTTCTGTTTTTTGTGATTGTGAAACATGTTTTGCATTTGTTTTTGATGTGTCCTTCTGTAGATGTAAGTTTTTTTTTTCTTCTTACTAGTGGGATATCGTTGCCTATTTGCTGTGTCTTTGCAGAGTAGGTGCTGGTGAGTGTAGTTGTCTCTTGTAAGTGAATTGTATATTTTTTCTAAATATAGATATTTGTGATAAAGGCTTATATTTTTTATCTTACTTTGCACAGTGTTGGGGTTGTTGAGTTGTTTGTGCAGACTCCTTTATTTGTAAGGATAATGGCTAGCCGCCGGATTACTGCTCAGCAAGTTGTTGGAATGCTTTTTGATTCTTCCTCTGACCTTGGTCCAGAGACTGACTCTAATTCTGAGCCACAGGTGGGAGGTGAAGATTCAGGTAGTGAGTTTTCTCTACACATGGCTTCATCTGATGATGAAGACACTCTGAGTGCTGATGAAGCTACTTTTGGTGTGGATGAAGTGCCTGTGGTTGCGGAGGACATTGCTGTGCCAATAGTGCGGCAAGAGACATCTGGGCTGCAGCCTGGGGCTGCTAGACTTCCAGTTGGTGTAGTGAGACAAGAGGCAGCTGGGCGGCAGCCTGCGGCTGCAAGACTTGACGTTGAAAGTTCTGACCTCTGGGTTGCACCAGGCATGGTGCAGCCGGCATTGCCTGAATTTACTGGTGTTCCAGGGTGTAGGGTGAACACTGAAAACTTTTTGCCTATTGATTTTTCAAGTTGTTTATGGATGATGTGTTTTTGGCAGAGATTGTAGAGCAGACTAATTTGTATGCTGAAAATTTTTTGAGGGTGAACAGTGCCAGCCTTAAGCCCCATGCTAGAGCTACCCGGTGGACTCCCACAAATTTGGAGGAGATGAAAAAGTTTTTGGGTTTAACTTTTTTGATGGGCTTGCTTAGGAAACCATCAATGGCTTCATATTGGTCTACTAGTCCCTTGATGGCAACAGCTATATTTCCGGCAGTCATGAGTCGTGATAGGTATTTGCTTCTGCTTCGGATGATGCATTTTGTTGACAATAGTCTTGCTTTGCCACGAGATCACCCTGATTGTGACCGTCTTTTCAAGATTCGGCCTGTCATTGATCATTTTGTTGATCGATTTCCTGAGATCTTTTATCCTGGGAAAGAAATTGCAGTGGATGAGTCTTTGCTGTTGTTCAAGGGCCGCTTGGTATTTCGGCAATACATTCCTAGTAAGAGGGCTCGCTATGGAATTAAGCTTTATATGCTGTGTGACAGTGAGACTGGATATGTCTCTAATTTCAGGGTGTACACTGGTAAGGAATCCAGGATTAACCCCCCCTGGTTGTCCGTCGACTTTTGGAGTGACTGAGAAAATTGTGTGGGAACTTGGTCGTGGATTTTTTAACAAAGGCCATCATTTGTATGTCGATAACTTCTACACTGGTGTGCGGTTGTTCAGGGAATTGGCCAAAGTGCACACTGTTGCTTGTGGCACAATCCGCTCAAACCGTAAAGGTTTCCCAAAATAACTTGTTTGTCGAAAGTTTGCTCGGGGACAGTGCAGTGCATTGCGTTGTGAGGAGCTTCTAGCTGTGAAGTTTTCAGACAGGAGAGATTGGGGTCAGGTTGCAGAAGCGCGCAAACCTGTGTGCATAATGCACTACAATAAGTACATGGGTGGTGTTGACAGAGTAGATCAGAGGTTGGAACCGTATGCTGCTCTTCGTAAGGTTTACATTTGGTACAAGAAGTTGGCTATCCATCTTTTCCACTTGGCAACCTTTAATGCTTTTGTTGTGTTCCAGAAATCTTGTCTCCCCAGTCAAAGATGACTTTTGTAAAGTTTCAGGAGTCTGTAATAGGCAGCCTTGTTTCAGTGGAACAGGCAAGTGTTCCTAGAGTTGGAGTGGTGGAGGATGTTGCCAGATTGAAAGAATGCCACTTTCCTGATCAAATTCCTCCTACAACTTCAAAAGACTTTCCCAGTCGGAGATGTAGAGTCTGTTGGCGAAGAGGTTTGCGGAAGGAGGATCGTATGTACTGCCCCAACTGCCCTTCAAACCCCGGGCTGTGTGTACTTGCTTGTTTTAGATTGTACCACACGCAAAAGAATTTTTGGGAGCATACATGAGTGGTAAAGTGAACTGGTTGGTCTTTATTCTTTAAAACTTATTGTTCAGTTTCAAAGTTGGCATTTGTGTAGTCTTTTTAGATTTAGTTGTTGAGTTAGTAGATTTGTATCAATTTGCAATTTGTTTTTGTTCTTCTTTTATTTTCAAAAAAGACTAAAGTATGATGTTGGTTTGCGTGTAGTGTCCATTGTCTGACGGTGTGCATGGTTTGGCGCTTGGCTGCCGGTGTCTGTGGACTGGTGCTTGTCTGGCGGTGTCTGTGGACTGGAGCTTGGCTGGCAGTGTGCGTGGTCTGGTCTTTGGTTGGCGGTTCGCGTGCTCTTGCGCTTGCCTGGTGTTGTGTTTGCATTTGTCCTTGGCTGGTGGTGTGCGTGGAGTGGCACTTGGCTGGTGGTGTGTGTGGAGTGGCGCTTGGCTGGTGGTGTGCGTGGAGTGATACTTGGCTGTCTGTGCACGGAGTGGTGCTTGGCTGGCGGTGTCTGTGGAGTGGTGCTTGGCTGGATGGTGTGCGTGGAGTGGTACTTGTCTGTTTGTGCACGGAGTGGTGCTTGGCTGGCGGTGTGTGTGGAGTGGCGCTTGGCTGGATGGTGTGCGTGGAGTGGTACTTGGCTGTCTGTGCACGGAGTGGTGCTTGGCTGGTGTTGTGTTTGTGGAGGGGTGCTTGGCTGGTGGTGTGTGTGGAGTGGCGCTTGGCTGGTGGTGTGCGTGGAGTGGTACTTGGCTGTCTGTGCACGGAGTGGTGTTTGGCTGGCGGTGTGTGTGGAGTGGCGCTTGGCTTGCATTGTGCGTGGAGTGATGCTTGGCTGATGGTGTGTGTGGAGTGGTACTTGGCTGTCGGTGTGCACTGAGTGGTGTTTGGCTGGCGGTGTGCATGGTCTGGTGCTTGGATGGTGGTGTGCGTGGAGTGGCGCTTGGCTGGCGGTGTGTGTGGAGTGGCGCTTGGCTGGATGGTGTGCGTGGAGTGGTACTTGGCTGTCTGTGCACGGAGTGGTGCTTGGCTGGTGGTGTGTGTGGAGTGGCGCTTGGCTTGCGTTGTGCGTGGAGTGGTGCTTGGCTGGTGGTGTGTGTGGAGTGGTACTTGGCTGTCGGTGCATGCTGAGTGGTGTTTGGCTGGCGGTGTGCATGGTCTGGTGCTTGGATGGTGGTGTGGGTGGACTGGCGCTCGGCTGGCGGTGTGTGAGTAGTTACTTACTGTTGGTCACTACACACACTGCTAGTTGAGTGACACTCCACGCAGTCCATCATTTTGTGTAGTTGCAGTGTCAGAAATGTGGGCGTGTGAAAGTGATGGGCCCTTGAATGGCGCTGTCTGCTGGTGTGAGTGTTGAAATGTGATGTGTCCGCGGCTGGCGGTGTGAATGTTTTGTATGTGTCACACGTACGAAAGGTATATGAATGGCCTGTAAAGAGGTTTGTGCCTTGACGTGGCTTTACAGCTCACGAGCTGTGAGTCAGTGGTTCAGTTTATCATACTTTCAATTATACGCAGTGTATTTCATTTTTGTGAAATTACTTGCGAATACAATTGTATGTACTGAATCATCACTCACCCTCATGGCAAATCCAACCAGTATGTGTGTGTGCTTGCGGATTAGATGGCTGTGCAGTAATATTTGTCTTTTTTCTCTTTCTGCAGTAGGGTGTACCTTGTCCCTTATTGTGATTGTTGTAATGTGTTGCTTTTCCTTCCGGATGGTGGCAATGGTCTGGTTTGTATCAGGTATGAAAGGTGCGTGAATGGCCTGTAAAACGGTTGGTGCCTTGTCGTGGCTTTACAGCTCACGAGTTGCGAGTCACTGGTTTGGTTTTTATACATTTATTTATTGACAGAGCATTTCATTTTTTTGAAATATCTTGTTAATAAAATTTTATTTACTGAACCATCACTCGCCCTCGTGCCAAATCCAACCTGTATGTGTGTGTCTTTGAGGAATAGATAGCCGTGCTTGAATGTTTGACTTTTGAGTAACTCTGTTAAGGTGTACATTATAGCTATAAATAACTTACTAAATTTAGATATTATTGTTAAACCATGGGAGTATATGGCCACGTCTTTCTGGTGAATTCTATTGTTGTTTTTTATCCACCATCTCCTGCAAGCTTGAAATTGTCTGTCACAATTTCCATGCAATATCCCAAGAATCGCACGCTCTCAAATTGAAAACGTAATTAATTCAAAACAATTTGGTTTTGCAAGGGGGTTCCCATGAGTTTTTGGCCCGGGGCTTGGCGGGCATCGTTGGAAACTACCAAACCCAAACAGTTCTGAAAACTAGACACCCAGGGGAGTCCAGGGAGGTATGGCATGTGTGGGTCCCCCAATGTTTTCCTACCCAGAAATCCCTGCAAACCTTAAATTTAGGTTAAAAAAAACTTTTCCATACATTTTTGCGTGGGATCTCCGTGCCGGCACAAATGTCCTACCACCCAGCGTTCACCTTGATCTCCCAAGTAAAATGATACCTCACTTGTGTGGGTGGGCCAAAGGCCTGTGACTTAGGTGCATGCATATTAAGCAGTGGACACAGTCTTTTTTTGATTGCAATAGATTTAGTGCTTCCCGGGCATTAGTATGGGATTCATATAAGGCTGCATTAAGGGGGTGAAATTATAGGCATTGCTGCTCATAATCGCAGAGAACAGAAAAAACTAACGGATTATTTAATCCATATATTGGGGAAATTGGAAGCAGAACATATACAAACAATCCATAATGGGACATCAGAGGATGTATTAAAAGAACATTTGTTTAAAATTGTATTGGCTAAGGCTGATATCAATCAATATTTTTATGAAAAAGCTGCTCAAAAGTTTCAGATATATAGAAAGGAGCTATATGAATATGGATAAATAACGGGGAAGCTACTCGCGATGAGGACGAGACAGAAAGATGTTAGAAATAATATATCAAAAATGAAAGATTTAGACGGGACAGTGACATCTGATTCTGTGAAGATCGTTAAAATCTTTGAGGACTTCTATAGTAGATTATATCAAGCAGAATCTATGATAGAAGATCAAATGGAGCAAGATGATTTACAAGATATAGATAGCTGTGGTATATTTCTTCCCAAGTTAAATAGTGAAATGGCTCTAGAATTAGAGCAAGAAATTACATTAGAAGAAGTACAGCAGTCAATATTCTCCCTTTCTTCTGGCAAAGCTCCTGGGCCAGATAAGATTCCAATTGAGCTATATAAAATGATATCAACACAAATAATACCTTTGATGCAAGATCTATTTTTGGACGTACAATACCATGGAATACCCCCTAGCTCATGGCAAGATACAGATGTTGTTGTGTTCTTAAAGAAAGATAAACCTCCAGAAATACCCTCGTCATATCGCCCAATATCACTTATGAATACAGATGTAAAGAATTATGGCCACCTGATTACAGAAAAGCATTGCTGCAATTATTTCACCATGCCAGCACGGCTTTATTCCAGGCCGGGGGACCACAGACCACCCTCGACGGGCGATATCAATATTAGACATAGCGGAGGTTGAGGAGAGAGATGTGGCTGTGGTCCTCCTAGACGCTGAGAAAGCCTTTGATCGGGTGACCAGGAGATATTTATGGGATAAATTAGCAGAGAGAAACTTTGGACCAGGATTTATATGGGCTATCCAGGCTATGTACTACAATCCATATGCCAAAATCCAGATAATGGGCCATACTTCCAAAAGATTAAAGATAGAGAGAGGCACCCGCCAGGGTTGTCCCTGCTCCCCAACCCTCTTCGCACTTTATTTAGATCCTTTTATCTCCTTGATTCTAAATAACCCTATAATTAAACCGGTAATATCTCATAATTATGAGACAAAAATATTAGCGTATGCTGATGATATTGCCTTAATAACACCTGCACCACGGGAGGCAATTATAGAAGTAGAGAGACTGGCAGAAAGATTCGGGAAAAGATCTGGTTATTTGTTAAATAGTACAAAGACACAAATCATATGCTCATCTCATTGTATACTGGATGATTCCCGGGTAAAGGAGTCTGCAGTATACTTAGGTGTAAGATTAACAGCAAAAATGGGGGATATTTGGCAATAAATATAGACCCAGTTATGACCTCCATCAGTAGGGAAATGAAACGATTAGATTATCTACACTTCACAATAATTGGTAGGATAAATGTAATTAAAATGAAAATCTTTGCAAAAATCTTATATTTAATGCGGGCTATCCCCATAGAATTAATGACTAGCAAAATACGGAAAATTGAAGGGATCTTTACCAATTTTATTTGGAGTTACCAAAGAACTCGTCGTGCTTATAAATACTTAAATCAGCCGATTGATCAAGGTGGTTGGAATGCCCCAAATATACAGTTATATTACTGGGCGACGGCCCTGCAGGATTTAGGTATCTTATACTATCATAAGAAAATACAAAATGAGCAGATGGATATACCTACTATTTATGAATTAGCAATTGGGGAAGCCGCAGCAGGGCTATTCCAGCACCAAAGCGATATGAGAAAATATCAAAGGAAAGGATATAAATGTATCGAATGTGCAATTAGAAACTGGAAAAAGATCGTGAAAACATGTGAGATTAGTAGATATACAAAATACACATCACTGTGGCATTCTGATCTGTTACACACGAATATATATGACGATATGGCAAAAAAATGGGAAAAAAAGGAGATTGTAATGCTAACTGATGTTTATGAAAACTCAGAGATGCGTAGCTTAATAGGAATTGCACAACAATATGATTTACAAAGCGATTTATGTTTTAAATACTTACAAATTAAGAATTCTATGAGAGGTATCCCAAAAGAGAATATTAGTCTTGATCCTATACCAATACTTCATTTTATAGGTAATCCCAAAAGTAGAATCAGAGAATTTTATCAGGAATTGCAAAAATGTATATCTAATGATTTAGAGAAAACAGAATCGAATTTGTCAGCCAAATTGAATGATGGGGATGTTGATATAAATAAAGTGCTGGAAATAGGCAAAAATGTATTTATGGCATCTAACTTGAAGGCTCAACTATATAAGACTGTATACAGCTTATATTAGGAAAGGGGGTGGTGATGAACAGAGTGCCTGAATTAAGCAGACCACTCTTACCCAGTCCAAAGATCAGGGCTTGATCCATCACCGTTTTTTAGCTCACTGCACCATCCCAGCTCAGAACTTGGCTATATGCAAATTAGTCTGTTCCTGTCCCAGTGCATGATGGGAACAGGGCAAACCAAACTACCAAGCCAATTCTTATACTGGGAAGGAAACAAGCTTCCGGGGACCGGTTTCTGCCATTTCAGGCGTCGTCGGCCCGGCTTGCTTGAATCCTGATGGTGCAATGAGCAAGGGACTCACATCTGAGTATACCCTTCCACGCTTATGGTGGACAAAATGATTCAGAAAAGGGGGTGGTGATGAACAGAGTGCCTGAATTAAGCAGACCACTCTTACCCAGTCCAAAGATCAGGGCTTGATCCATCACCGTTTTTTAGCTCACTGCACCATCCCAGCTCAGAACTTGGCTATATGCAAATTAGTCTGTTCCTGTCCCAGTGCATGATGGGAACAGGGCAAACCAAACTACCAAGCCAATTCTTATACTGGGAAGGAAACAAGCTTCCGGGGACCGGTTTCTGCCATTTCAGGCGTCGTCGGCCCGGCTTGCTTGAATCCTGATGGTGCAATGAGCAAGGGACTCACATCTGAGTATACCCTTCCACGCTTATGGTGGACAAAATGATTCAGAAAAGGGGGTGGTGATGAACAGAGTGCCTGAATTAAGCAGACCACTCTTACCCAGTCCAAAGATCAGGGCTTGATCCATCACCGTTTTTTAGCTCACTGCACCATCCCAGCTCAGAACTTGGCTATATGCAAATTAGTCTGTTCCTGTCCCAGTGCATGATGGGAACAGGGCAAACCAAACTACCAAGCCAATTCTTATACTGGGAAGGAAACAAGCTTCCGGGGACCGGTTTCTGCTATTTCAGGCGTCGTCGGCCCGGCTTGCTTGAATCCTGATGGTGCAATGAGCAAGGGACTCACATCTGAGTATACCCTTCCACGCTTATGGTGGACAAAATGATTCAGAAAAGGGGGTGGTGATGAACAGAGTGCCTGAATTAAGCAGACCACTCTTACCCAGTCCAAAGATCAGGGCTTGATCCATCACCGTTTTTTTAGCTCACTGCACCATCCCAGCTCAGAACTTGGCTATATGCAAATTAGTCTGTTCCTGTCCCAGTGCATGATGGGAACAGGGCAAACCAACTACCAAGCCAATTCTTATACTGGGAAGGAAACAAGCTTCCGGGGACCGGTTTCTGCCATTTCAGGCGTCGTCGGCCCGGCTTGCTTGAATCCTGATGGTGCAATGAGCAAGGGACTCACATCTGAGTATACCCTTCCACGCTTATGGTGGACAAAATGATTCAGAAAAGGGGGTGGTGATGAACAGAGTGCCTGAATTAAGCAGACCACTCTTACCCAGTCCAAAGATCAGGGCTTGATCCATCACCGTTTTTTAGCTCACTGCACCATCCCAGCTCAGAACTTGGCTATATGCAAATTAGTCTGTTCCTGTCCCAGTGCATGATGGGAACAGGGCAAACCAAACTACCAAGCCAATTCTTATACTGGGAAGGAAACAAGCTTCCGGGGACCGGTTTCTGCCATTTCAGGCGTCGTCGGCCCGGCTTGCTTGAATCCTGATCGTGCAATGAGCAAGGGACTCACATCTGAGTATACCCTTCCACGCTTATGGTGGACAAAATTACTAATTTGCATATAGCCAGGTTCTGAACTGGGATGGTGCAGTGAGCTAAAAAACGGTGATGGATCAAGCCCTGATCTTTTGACTGGATAGGAGTGTTCTGCTTAATTCAGATACTCTGTCCATCACCACCCCCTTTTGAATCATTTTGGCCACCATAAGTGTGGAAGGGTATGCTCAGACATTCGTCCCTTGCTCACTGCACCATCAGGATTCAAGCAAGCCGGGCCGAAGACGGCTGTAATGCCAGAAACCGGTCCCCGGAAGCTTGTTTCCTTTCCAGTAAAGAATTGGCTTGGTAGTTTGGTCTGCCCTGTTCCCATGATGCACTGGGCCAGGGTCAGACTAATTTGCATATAGCCAGGTTCTGAACTGGGATGGTGCAGTGAGCTAAAAAACGGTGATGGATCAAGCCCTGATCTTTTGACTGGATAGGAGTGTTCTGCTTAATTCAGATACTCTGTCCATCACCACCCCCTTTTGAATCATTTTGGCCACCACAAGTGTGGAAGGGTATGCTCAGACATGAGTCCCTTGCTCACTGCACCATCAGGATTCAAGCAAACCGGGCCGAAGACGGCTGTAATGCCAGAAACCGGTCCCCGGAAGCTTGTTTCCTTTCCAGTAAAGAATTGGCTTGGTAGTTTGTTCTGCCCTGTTCCCATGATGCACTGGGCCAGGGTCAGACTAATTTGCATATAGCCAGGTTCTGAACTGGGATGGTGCAGTGAGCTAAAAAACGGTGATGGATCAAGCCCTGATCTTTTGACTGGATAGGAGTGTTCTGCTTAATTCAGATACTCTGTCCATCACCACCCCCTTTTGAATCATTTTGGCCACCACAAGTGTGGAAGGGTATGCTCAGACATGAGTCCCTTGCTCACTGCACCATCAGGATTCAAGCAAGCCGGGCCGAAGACGGCTGTAATGCCAGAAACCGGTCCCCGGAAGCTTGTTTCCTTTCCAGTAAAGAATTGGCTTGGTAGTTTGGTCTGCCCTGTTCCCATGATGCACTGGGCCAGGTTCAGACTAATTTGCATATAGCCAGGTTCTGAACTGGGATGGTGCAGTGAGCTAAAAAACGGTGATGGATCAAGCCCTGATCTTTTGACTGGATAGGAGTGTTCTGCTTAATTCAGATACTCTGTCCATCACCACCCCCTTTTGAATCATTTTGGCCACCACAAGTGTGGAAGGGTATGCTCAGACATGAGTCCCTTGCTCACTGCACCATCAGGATTCAAGCAAGCCGGGCCGAAGACGGCTGTAATGCCAGAAACCGGTCCCCGGAAGCTTGTTTCCTTTCCAGTAAAGAATTGGCTTGGTAGTTTGGTCTGCCCTGTTCCCATGATGCACTGGGCCAGGGTCAGAGTAATTTGCATATAGCCAGGTTCTGAACTGGGATGGTGCAGTGAGCTAAAAAACAGTGATGGATCAAGCCCTGATCTTTTGACTGGATAGGAGTGTTCTGCTTAATTCAGATACTCTGTCCATCACCACCCCCTTTTGAATCATTTTGGCCACCACAAGTGTGGAAGGGTATGCTCAGACATGAGTCCCTTGCTCACTGCACCATCAGGATTCAAGCAAGCCGGGCCGAAGACGGCTGTAATGCCAGAAACCGGTCCCCGGAAGCTTGTTTCCTTTCCAGTAAAGAATTGGCTTGGTAGTTTGGTCTGCCCTGTTCCCATGATGCACTGGGCCAGGGTCAGACTAATTTGCATATAGCCAGGTTCTGAACTGGGATGGTGCAGTGAGCTAAAAAACGGTGATGGATCAAGCCCTGATCTTTTGACTGGATAGGAGTGTTCTGCCTAATTCAGATACTCTGTCCATCACCACCCCCTTTTGAATCATTTTGGCCACCACAAGTGTGGAAGGGTATGCTCAGACATGAGTCCCTTGCTCACTGCACCATCAGGATTCAAGCAAGCCGGGCCGAAGACGGCTGTAATGCCAGAAACCGGTCCCCGGAAGCTTGTTTCCTTTCCAGTAAAGAATTGGCTTGGTAGTTTGGTCTGCCCTGTTCCCATGATGCACTGGGCCAGGGTCAGACTAATTTGCATATAGCCAGGTTCTGAACTGGGATGGTGCAGTGAGCTAAAAAACGGTGATGGATCAAGCCCTGATCTTTTGACTGGATAGGAGTGTTCTGCTTAATTCAGATACTCTGTCCATCACCACCCCCTTTTGAATCATTTTGGCCACCACAAGTGTGGAAGGGTATGCTCAGACATGAGTCCCTTGCTCACTGCACCATCAGGATTCAAGCAAGCCGGGCCGAAGACGGCTGTAATGCCAGAAACCGGTCCCCGGAAGCTTGTTTCCTTTCCAGTAAAGAATTGGCTTGGTAGTTTGGTCTGCCCTGTTCCCATGATGCACTGGGCCAGGGTCAGACTAATTTGCATATAGCCAGGTTCTGAACTGGGATGGTGCAGTGAGCTAAAAAACAGTGATGGATCAAGCCCTGATCTTTTGACTGGATAGGAGTGTTCTGCTTAATTCAGATACTCTGTCCATCACCACCCCCTTTTGAATCATTTTGGCCACCACAAGTGTGGAAGGGTATGCTCAGACATGAGTCCCTTGCTCACTGCACCATCAGGATTCAAGCAAGCCGGTCCGAAGACGGCTGTAATGCCAGAAACCGGTCCCCGGAAGCTTGTTTCCTTTCCAGTAAAGAATTGGCTTGGTAGTTTGGTCTGCCCTGTTCCCATGATGCACTGGGCCAGGGTCAGACTAATTTGCATATAGCCAGGTTCTGAACTGGGATGGTGCAGTGAGCTAAAAAACGGTGATGGATCAAGCCCTGATCTTTTGACTGGATAGGAGTGTTCTGCTTAATTCAGATACTCTGTCCATCACCACCCCCTTTTGAATCATTTTGGCCACCACAAGTGTGGAAGGGTATGCTCAGACATGAGTCCCTTGCTCACTGCACCATCAGGATTCAAGCAAGCCGGGCCGGAGACGGCTGTAATGCCAGAACCCGGTCCCCGGAAGCTTGTTTCCTTTCCAGTAAAGAATTGGCTTGGTAGTTTGGTCTGCCCTGTTCCCATGATGCACTGGGCCAGGGTCAGACTAATTTGCATATAGCCAGGTTCTGAACTGGGATGGTGCAGTGAGCTAAAAAACGGTGATGGATCAAGCCCTGATCTTTTGACTGGATAGGAGTGTTCTGCCTAATTCAGATACTCTGTCCATCACCACCCCCTTTTGAATCATTTTGGCCACCACAAGTGTGGAAGGGTATGCTCAGACATGAGTCCCTTGCTCACTGCACCATCAGGATTCAAGCAAGCCGGGCCGAAGACGGCTGTAATGCCAGAAACCGGTCCCCGGAAGCTTGTTTCCTTTCCAGTAAAGAATTGGCTTGGTAGTTTGGTCTGCCCTGTTCCCATGATGCACTGGGCCAGGGTCAGACTAATTTGCATATAGCCAGGTTCTGAACTGGGATGGTGCAGTGAGCTAAAAAACGGCGATGGATCAAGCCCTGATCTTTTGACTGGATAGGAGTGTTCTGCTTAATTCAGATACTCTGTCCATCACCACCCCCTTTTGAATCATTTTGGCCACCACAAGTGTGGAAGGGTATGCTCAGACATGAGTCCCTTGCTCACTGCACCATCAGGATTCAAGCAAGCCGGGCCGAAGACGGCTGTAATGCCAGAAACCGGTCCCCGGAAGCTTGTTTCCTTTCCAGTAAAGAATTGGCTTGGTAGTTTTGTCTGCCCTGTTCCCATGATGCACTGGGCCAGGGTCAGACTAATTTGCATATAGCCAGGTTCTGAACTGGGATGGTGCAGTGAGCTAAAAAATGGTGATGGATCAAGCCCTGATCTTTTGACTGGATAGGAGTGTTCTGCTTAATTCAGATACTCTGTCCATCACCACCCCCTTTTGAATCATTTTGGCCACCACAAGTGTGGAAGGGTATGCTCAGACATGAGTCCCTTGCTCACTGCACCATCAGGATTCAAGCAAGCCGGTCCGAAGACGGCTGTAATGCCAGAAACCGGTCCCCGGAAGCTTGTTTCCTTTCCAGTAAAGAATTGGCTTGGTAGTTTGGTCTGCCCTGTTCCCATGATGCACTGGGCCAGGGTCAGACTAATTTGCATATAGCCAGGTTCTGAACTGGGATGGTGCAGTGAGCTAAAAAACAGTGATGGATCAAGCCCTGATCTTTTGACTGGATAGGAGTGTTCTGCTTAATTCAGATACTCTGTCCATCACCACCCCCTTTTGAATCATTTTGGCCACCACAAGTGTGGAAGGGTATGCTCAGACATGAGTCCCTTGCTCACTGCACCATCAGGATTCAAGCAAGCCGGGCCGAAGACGGCTGTAATGCCAGAAACCGGTCCCCGGAAGCTTGTTTCCTTTCCAGTAAAGAATTGGCTTGGTAGTTTGGTCTGCCCTGTTCCCATGATGCACTGGGCCAGGGTCAGACTAATTTGCATATAGCCAGGTTCTGAACTGGGATGGTGCAGTGAGCTAAAAAACGGTGATGGATCAAGCCCTGATCTTTTGACTGGATAGGAGTGTTCTGCCTAATTCAGATACTCTGTCCATCACCACCCCCTTTTGAATCATTTTGGCCACCACAAGTGTGGAAGGGTATGCTCAGACATGAGTCCCTTGCTCACTGCACCATCAGGATTCAAGCAAGCCGGGCCGAAGACGGCTGTAATGCCAGAAACCGGTCCCCGGAAGCTTGTTTCCTTTCCAGTAAAGAATTGGCTTGGTAGTTTGGTCTGCCCTGTTCCCATGATGCACTGGGCCAGGGTCAGACTAATTTGCATATAGCCAGGTTCTGAACTGGGATGGTGCAGTGAGCTAAAAAACGGTGATGGATCAAGCCCTGATCTTTTGACTGGATAGGAGTGTTCTGCTTAATTCAGATACTCTGTCCATCACCACCCCCTTTTGAATCATTTTGGCCACCACAAGTGTGGAAGGGTATGCTCAGACATGAGTCCCTTGCTCACTGCACCATCAGGATTCAAGCAAGCCGGGCCGAAGACGGCTGTAATGCCAGAAACCGGTCCCCGGAAGCTTGTTTCCTTTCCAGTAAAGAATTGGCTTGGTAGTTTGGTCTGCCCTGTTCCCATGATGCACTGGGCCAGGGTCAGACTAATTTGCATATAGCCAGGTTCTGAACTGGGATGGTGCAGTGAGCTAAAAAACAGTGATGGATCAAGCCCTGATCTTTTGACTGGATAGGAGTGTTCTGCTTAATTCAGATACTCTGTCCATCACCACCCCCTTTTGAATCATTTTGGCCACCACAAGTGTGGAAGGGTATGCTCAGACATGAGTCCCTTGCTCACTGCACCATCAGGATTCAAGCAAGCCGGTCCGAAGACGGCTGTAATGCCAGAAACCGGTCCCCGGAAGCTTGTTTCCTTTCCAGTAAAGAATTGGCTTGGTAGTTTGGTCTGCCCTGTTCCCATGATGCACTGGGCCAGGGTCAGACTAATTTGCATATAGCCAGGTTCTGAACTGGGATGGTGCAGTGAGCTAAAAAACGGTGATGGATCAAGCCCTGATCTTTTGACTGGATAGGAGTGTTCTGCTTAATTCAGATACTCTGTCCATCACCACCCCCTTTTGAATCATTTTGGCCACCACAAGTGTGGAAGGGTATGCTCAGACATGAGTCCCTTGCTCACTGCACCATCAGGATTCAAGCAAGCCGGGCCGGAGACGGCTGTAATGCCAGAACCCGGTCCCCGGAAGCTTGTTTCCTTTCCAGTAAAGAATTGGCTTGGTAGTTTGGTCTGCCCTGTTCCCATGATGCACTGGGCCAGGGTCAGACTAATTTGCATATAGCCAGGTTCTGAACTGGGATGGTGCAGTGAGCTAAAAAACGGTGATGGATCAAGCCCTGATCTTTTGACTGGATAGGAGTGTTCTGCCTAATTCAGATACTCTGTCCATCACCACCCCCTTTTGAATCATTTTGGCCACCACAAGTGTGGAAGGGTATGCTCAGACATGAGTCCCTTGCTCACTGCACCATCAGGATTCAAGCAAGCCGGGCCGAAGACGGCTGTAATGCCAGAAACCGGTCCCCGGAAGCTTGTTTCCTTTCCAGTAAAGAATTGGCTTGGTAGTTTGGTCTGCCCTGTTCCCATGATGCACTGGGCCAGGGTCAGACTAATTTGCATATAGCCAGGTTCTGAACTGGGATGGTGCAGTGAGCTAAAAAACGGCGATGGATCAAGCCCTGATCTTTTGACTGGATAGGAGTGTTCTGCTTAATTCAGATACTCTGTCCATCACCACCCCCTTTTGAATCATTTTGGCCACCACAAGTGTGGAAGGGTATGCTCAGACATGAGTCCCTTGCTCACTGCACCATCAGGATTCAAGCAAGCCGGGCCGAAGACGGCTGTAATGCCAGAAACCGGTCCCCGGAAGCTTGTTTCCTTTCCAGTAAAGAATTGGCTTGGTAGTTTTGTCTGCCCTGTTCCCATGATGCACTGGGCCAGGGTCAGACTAATTTGCATATAGCCAGGTTCTGAACTGGGATGGTGCAGTGAGCTAAAAAATGGTGATGGATCAAGCCCTGATCTTTTGACTGGATAGGAGTGTTCTGCTTAATTCAGATACTCTGTCCATCACCACCCCCTTTTGAATCATTTTGGCCACCACAAGTGTGGAAGGGTATGCTCAGACATGAGTCCCTTGCTCACTGCACTATCAGGATTCAAGCAAGCCGGGCCGAAGACGGCTGTAATGCCAAAAACCGGTCCCCGGAAGCTTGTTTCCTTTCCAGTAAAGAATTGGTTTGGTAGTTTGGTCTTCCCTGTTCCCATGATGCACTGGGCCAGGGTCAGACTAATTTGCATATAGCCAGGTTCTGAACTGGGATGGTGCAGTGAGCTAAAAAACGGCGATGGATCAAGCCCTGATCTTTTGACTGGATAGGAGTGTTCTGCTTAATTCAGATACTCTGTCCATCACCACCCCCTTTTGAATCATTTTGGCCACCACAAGTGTGGAAGGGTATGCTCAGACATGAGTCCCTTGCTCACTGCACCATCAGGATTTAAGCATGCCGGGCCAAAGACGGCTGTAATGCCAGAAACCGGTCCCCGGAAGCTTGTTTCCTTTCCAGTAAAGAATTGGCTTGGTAGTTTGGTCTGCCCTGTTCCCATGATGCACTGGGCCAGGGTCAGACTAATTTGCATATAGCCAGGTTCTGAACTGGGATGGTGCAGTGAGCTAAAAAACGGTGATGGATCAAGCCCTGATCTTTTGACTGGATAGGAGTGTTCTGCTTAATTCAGATACTCTGTCCATCACCACCCCCTTTTGAATCATTTTGGCCACCACAAGTGTGGAAGGGTATGCTCAGACATGAGTCCCTTGCTCACTGCACCATCAGGATTCAAGCAAGCCGGGCCGAAGACGGCTGTAATGCCAGAAACCGGTCCCCGGAAGCTTGTTTCCTTTCCAGTAAAGAATTGGCTTGGTAGTTTGGTCTGCCCTGTTCCCATGATGCACTGGGCCAGGGTCAGACTAATTTGCATATAGCCAGGTTCTGAACTGGGATGGTGCAGTGAGCTAAAAAACGGTGATGGATCAAGCCCTGATCTTTTGACTGGATAGGAGTGTTCTGCTTAATTCAGATACTCTGTCCATCACCACCCCCTTTTGAATCATTTTGGCCACCACAAGTGTGGAAGGGTATGCTCAGACATGAGTCCCTTGCTCACTGCACCATCAGGATTCAAGCAAGCCGGGCCAAAGACGGCTGTAATGCCAGAAACCGGTCCCCGGAAGCTTGTTTCCTTTCCAGTAAAGAATTGGCTTGGTAGTTTGGTCTGCCCTGTTCCCATGATGCACTGGGCCAGGGTCAGACTAATTTGCATATAGCCAGGTTCTGAACTGGGATGGTGCAGTGAGCTAAAAAACGGTGATGGATCAAGCCCTGATCTTTTGACTGGATAGGAGTGTTCTGCTTAATTCAGATACTCTGTCCATCACCACCCCCTTTTGAATCATTTTGGCCACCACAAGTGTGGAAGGGTATGCTCAGACATGAGTCCCTTGCTCACTGCACCATCAGGATTCAAGCAAGCCGGGCCGAAGACGGCTGTAATGCCAGAAACCGGTCACCGGAAGCTTGTTTCCTTTCCAGTAAAGAATTGGCTTGGTAGTTTGGTCTGCCCTGTTCCCATGATGCACTGGGCCAGGGTCAGACTAATTTGCATATAGCCAGGTTCTGAACTGGGATGGTGCAGTGAGCTAAAAAACGGTGATGGATCAAGCCCTGATCTTTTGACTGGATAGGAGTGTTCTGCTTAATTCAGATACTCTGTCCATCACCACCCCCTTTTGAATCATTTTGGCCACCACAAGTGTGGAAGGGTATGCTCAGACATGAGTCCCTTGCTCACTGCACCATCAGGATTCAAGCAAGCCGGGCCGAAGACGGCTGTAATGCCAGAAACCGGTCCCCGGAAGCTTGTTTCCTTTCCAGTACAGAATTGGCTTGGTAGTTTGGTCTGCCCTGTCCCCATGATGCACTGGGCCAGGGTCAGACTAATTTGCATATAGCCAGGTTCTGAACTAGGATGGTGCAGTGAGCTAAAAAACGGTGATGGATCAAGCCCTGATCTTTTGACTGGATAGGAGAGTTCTGCTTAATTCAGATACTCTGTCCATCACCACCCCCTTTTGAATCATTTTGGCCACCACAAGTGTGGAAGGGTATGCTCAGACATGAGTCCCTTGCTCACTGCACCATCAGGATTCAAGCAAGCCGGGCCGAAGACGGCTGTAATGCCAGAAACCGGTCCCCGGAAGCTTGTTTCCTTTCCTGTAAAGAATTGGCTTGGTAGTTTGGTCTGCCCTGTTCCCATGATGCACTGGGCCAGGGTCAGACTAATTTGCATATAGCCAGGTTCTGAACTGGGATGGTGCAGTGAGCTAAAAAACGGTGATGGATCAAGCCCTGATCTTTTGACTGGATAGGAGTGTTCTGCTTAATTCAGATACTCTGTCCATCACCACCCCCTTTTGAATAATTTTGGCCACCACAAGTGTGGAAGGGTATGCTCAGACATGAGTCCCTTGCTCACTGCACCATCAGGATTCAAGCAAGCCGGGCCGAAGACGGCTGTAATGCCAGAAACCGGTCCCCGGAAGCTTGTTTCCTTTCCAGTAAAGAATTGGCTTGGTAGTTTGGTCTGCCCTGTTCCCATGATGCACTGGGCCAGGGTCAGACTAATTTGCATATAGCCAGGTTCTGAACTGGGATGGTGCAGTGAGCTAAAAAACAGTGATGGATCAAGCCCTGATCTTTTGACTGGATAGGAGTGTTCTGCTTAATTCAGATACTCTGTCCATCACCACCCCCTTTTGAATCATTTTGGCCACCACAAGTGTGGAAGGGTATGCTCAGACATGAGTCCCTTGCTCACTGCACCATCAGGATTCAAGCAAGCCGGGCCGAAGACGGCTGTAATGCCAGAAACCGGTCCCCGGAAGCTTGTTTCCTTTCCAGTAAAGAATTGGCTTGGTAGTTTGGTCTGCCCTGTTCCCATGATGCACTGGGCCAGGGTCAGACTAATTTGCATATAGCCAGGTTCTGAACTGGGATGGTGCAGTGAGCTAAAAAACGGTGATGGATCAAGCCCTGATCTTTTGACTGGATAGGAGTGTTCTGCTTAATTCAGATACTCTGTCCATCACCACCCCCTTTTGAATCATTACAGCTTATATTATACACCAGCGAAACATTTTAAATGGGGAAAGAGAGAGTCGGATAGATGCCCAAGATATCAAAACGGGCCAGCTGATATGATACATATGTTCTACTCTTGTACTAAATTAGATGAGTTAAAAATGAGAATTGAATTATTTATGCAACAGATATTGGGGAGGAACCTCAAGATTACTTCCACACTAATGATGCTGGGTTTTGATGTAACACTGCAAATCGATACCCCACAAAGAGATTTTGTGTTTTTAAGCTTAGCAATAGCACGTCTTCTGGTTGCCACAGTATGGAAGGATTCCGAACCACCAACTTTTCATCAGTGGCTAAATCGACTAATTTGTATTGGGAAACAAGAAATTGCATTATATAAATGCAAAGGTTCAAAAAATAGAAAAAGAGGTATGAATATCTGGAAACCGCTTATTGTTTGGATGGAAGAACGTAATAGACAAGGAGTAGGTTCAATAAAAAGATTTTACGGTTTACAACAACAACAGATATTTGTAAAGAAATATGATACTCTCTTTCTGTTGTATATGCTTTTTTGTTTCAAATCTATTTAGTATTGTATCTAAATTGCATATTGTATAATGCTCTAATGCAATATTTTATTTTCTTTTGTTGTTTTCCCTTTGTGTACTCCAATGTACCATGTATCATGTCTGATTATCAATAAAAAAAGTTTAAAAAAAGGAAACTACCAAACCCAAACAGTTCTGAAAACTAGACACCCGGGGGAGTCCAGGGAGGTATGGCATGCGTGGGTACCCCAATGTTTTCCTACCCAGAAATCCCTGCAAACCTTAAATTTAGGTTAAAAAAACACTTTTCCATAAATTTTTGCGTGGGATCTCTGTTCCGGCACAAATGTCCTACCACCCAGCGTTCCCCTTGATCTCCCGAGTAAAATTATACCTCACTTGTGTGGGTGGGCCAAAGGCCTGTGACTAAGGTGGGGTGCTTAATTTGTCAAACCTAAATACTATATTTTTTAAAAATTCATTTTTAGCCTATTCTGCTTTGGGGCACCCACACAAGTGGGGTATCATTTTACTTGAGAGAACAAGGGGAACGCTGGGTGGATATTTTTGCCGCCACGGAGATCCCACGCTAAAAAGTTTGGAAAAGTTATTTTTTTACCTAATTTTAAGGTTTGCAAGGAATTCTGGGAAGGAAAACATTGGGGGACCCACGCATGCCATACCTCCCTGGACTCCCCCGGGTGTCTAGTTTTCAGAACTGTTTGGGTTTGGTAGTTTCCAAAGATGGCCGCTGAGCCCCGGGCCAAAAACTCAGGTGCCCCCCCAAAAATCAAGGTAGTTTTGCTATAGGTTATTTTAAATTCTCCACCGTACGATTTGGACCTTTTCCTGTTGTAGTCAATATGCCTACCCACGCAAGTGAGGTACCATTTTTTCGGGACACCTGGGGGAACGCTGGGTGGGTGGAAATTTGTTGATCCACGCAGATTCCGGAACTATCCACCACAGAAACGTGAGGAAAATGCATTTTTTTCACAATTATTTAGCTTTGCAAGGAATTCTGGGTAACAGAACCTGGTGGTAGGCAGTCGAGCCACCCCATCCTGGATTCCCCTGGGTGTCTAGTTTTCACAAATGTATAGGTTTGCTAGGTTTACCTAGGTGCCGGCAGAGCTAGGGTTAAAAAACAAAAGGTAGTCTCTTTGTCCAAAAAGGGCACGATTTCACTGCGAAATTGAGATGCGACCACGTTGCGTTTTGCGCTGTTTCCTGTCGCAGCCACTAGGCAGACCCAGGCAAGTGAGGTACAATTTTTTTCGGGAGACCCGGGGGAACGCTGGGTGGGTGGAAATTTGTTGATCCACGCAGATTCCAGAACTTTCCACCACAGAAATGTGAGGTAAATGCGTTTTTTTTGTCAATTTCGTAGCTTTGCATGGGATTCTGGGTAACAGAACCTGGTGGTAGGCAGTCGAGTCACCCCATCCTAAATTTCCCTGGGTGTCTAGTTTTCAAAAATGTATAGGTTTGCTAGGTTTCCCTAGGTGCCAGCAGAGCTAGGGTTCAAAAACAAAAGGTAGTCTCTTTGCCCAAAAAGGGCACGATTTCACTGCGAAATTGAGGTGCGACCACGTTGCGTTTTGCGCTGTTTCCTGTCGCAGGCACTAGGCAGACCCAGGCAAGTGAGGTACCATTTTTTTTGGGAGACCCGGGGGAACGCTGGGTGGGTGGAAATTTGTTGCTTCCATGCAGATTCCAGAACTTTCCACCACAGAAATGTGAGGAAAATGCGTTTTTGTCAATTTCTTAGCTTTGCAAGGGATTCTGGGTAACAGAACCTGGTGGAAGCCAGTCGAGTCACCCCATCCTGAATTGCCCTGGGTGTCTAGTTTTCAAAAATGTATAGGTTTGCTAGGTTTCCCTAGGTGCCGGCAGAGCTAGGGTTCAAAAACAAAAGGTAGTCTTTTTGTCCAAAAAGGGCATGATTTCACTGCGAAATTGAGGTGCGACCACGTTGCGTTTTGTGCTGTTTCCTGTTGCAGGCACTAGGCAGACCCAGGCAAGTGAGGTACCATTTAATTCGGGAGACCCGGGGGAACACTGGGTGGGTGGAAATTTGTTGATCCACGCAGATTCCAGAACTTTCCACCACAGAAATTTGAGGAAAATGCGTTTTTTTGTCAATTTCTTAGCTTTGCAAGGGATTCTGGGTAACAGAACCTGGTGGTAGGCAGTCGAGTCACCCCATCCTGATTTCCCCTGGGTGTCTAGTTTTCAAAAATGTATAGGTTTACTAGGGTTCCCTAGGTGCCGGCAGAGCTAGGTTTAAAAAACAAAAGGTAGTCTCTTAGTCCAAAAAGAGCATGATTTCACTGCAAAATTGAGGTGCGACCACGTTGCGTTTTACGCTGTTTCCTGTCGCAGGCACTAGGCAGACCCAGGCAAGTGAGGTACCAGTTTTTTTGGGGAGACCCGGGGAATGCTGGGTTGATCCACGCAGATTCCAGAACTTTCCACCACAGAATTGTGAGGAAAATGCATTTTTTTGTCAATTTCTTAGCTTTGCAAGGGATTCTGGGTAACAGAACCTGGTGGTAGGCAGTCGAGTCACCCCATCCTGAATTCGCCAGGGAGTCTAGTTTTCAAAAATGTATAGGTTTGCTAGGTTTCCCCAGGTGCCGGCAGAGCTAGGGTTCAAAAACAAAAGGTAGTCTTTTCGTCCAAAAAGGGCATGATTTCACTGCGAAATTGAGGTGCGACCACGTTGCATTTTGCGCTGTTTCCTGTCGCAGACACTAGGCAGACCCAGGCAAATGAGGTACCATTTTATTCGGGAGACCCGGGGGAACACTGGGTGGGTGGAAATTTGTTGATCCACGCAGAATCCAGAACTTTCCACCACAGAAATGTGAGGAAAATGCGTTTTTTTTGTCAATTTCTAAGCTTGGCAATGGATTCTGGGTAACAGAACCTGGTGGTAGGCAGTCGAGTCACCCCATCCTGAATTCCCCTGGGTGTCTAGTTTTCAAATGACCCCTTTCTGAATTCAAAATTTTGTCTACTTTTCGAAAATGTATAGCTTTCCAGGATCCATTATTGCTTTCAAACTCATTTCTACCATTAACTGGAAGGAGGTGGAAAGCTCTAAAAATAGGAAAAATAGGCTATGTCCCAGAAAAATGCCAAAACTGTGTGAAAAATGTTGGTTCTCTGACAAAAGACTGTCATTCCCTAAAAGCTGAGAAAATGGAGATTTCAGCCCCACAAACCCTTTTTTGATAACATTTGCAGGGAAAAACCCAGAGGCTTTCATTTGCAGCCCGTTTTTCCCATTTTTCTGAAAAAACAAAAATTTCACTATATTTTGGTTAATTTCTGGGACCCCTCCAAGGGAATCCACAAACCCTGGGCACCTTTAGAATCCACATGATGTTGGAAGAAAAGGACGCAAATTTGGTGTGGATACCTTATGTGGTCAAAAAGTTACAGGGGCCTAAGCGCACACTACCCCAAATCGCCAAAAAAAGGCTTAGCACAGGAGGGGAAAAGTCCTAGCAGCGAAGGGGTTAATAACGTTGGTGCTGTTTGCCGCTTTTGCATGAAACTTTAAAAAAAAAAGTTCACTTGCTTTGACTCCTTCATGGAAAGTTGTGTGCTGATCCATCAAGCAGCTACGAAAAAGGAGGGGGGTCCCAAAATGTTAATTACCTATTCCCATAGGAATGTTTGCTTTCCTATACAGAAAAAAATGGCTAAACTGAATTATTCAAATTTGGCAGAGAGTTGGAATGTTACTCAGAAAGCATGTTTTACATTCTTTAGTATATATTTATTCAGTAGCTTTTGAGAAATTAGCTTTCAAATAGGTAATTGAGGAGGGCATTAAGAGGGTAACTACCAGAAAAAAGTTAGTGATATCTCTCCTGTTGGTGTACAGGTTTACAGGGATTGGTCAATCCTGGCTGGCTGGCCACACATGAACAATATGTTAGGGCAGCCATGAAAGAACTTTGGAACATTGCCCCTACGTCATGAAACTGAATAAAAAAATGTAGGAGGGGCAACCTGAAAATATCCTGACCCAAAGGGGCAGGTGAGGGGGTCCCACCAGACCCGCCGCTATTGCTTGGTCACAACATGGAAAATCACACAGCTTCAGGGAACAGGTTAATCTTGATGGTGGTTGACCATGCCCCTAGATACCCTGATGTCATACTTCTGAAAATTGTAGTGACCATGTCCTTGCTTGGAATTTTCACCACAACAGTGTTACCGAAAGAGGTAATCTCAGACAGGGGAACACATTTCATGTCTGTGTACTTGAAGGCTTTGCAGGATGAATGTGTGGTGATGTACACTTTTCTACCTCTTACCACCCCCAAACCAATGGGCTTGTTGATAGATTCAACAAGACCCTAAAAGGAATGATTATAGGTTTGGTGAGGACTCCATAGCAAGTGGGATCTTCTACTCCCATACCTTATATTTGCCTAGATTGAGGTACCACAAAAGGGAAGGGCTTCGGCACCTTTGAGCTTTTATCTGGGCATCCTCCTAGAGGTCCCTTAAGTCTTGTCTGAGAAGGGTGCGAGAAAATACTCAAGGAACCCAAACAGGACATTGTTGACTATGTGCTGGACCTATGTTCCGGACTGAGGACATGAAGAGGGCTTATAAAAACTTTGAGGACAGACAGGAGCATATTACTCACTGGTATAACCAAAAAGTAACCATGGCAAAATAACAGCCAGGTCAGAAAGTGTGGGTTGAGGAGCTTGTAGTTCCATGGGTCCACCAGGGCAAACTAACTGGTCACTATACATTACTGAAGTTGATGGGTGAGGTACCCCCTGAAACCGCAATAGGGTAATCCATGTCAACCCTCTGAAGCCCTAATTTGGCTGGACAGTCATGAACATGCTAATTGGTCACTGACAGAGGTAAGAAAGAGGATAGTGAACCTCTCCGAGACCTCTTACCTCACAATGCCAAGGATGGTTCACTGGAGGGAGCAGTGCTCTCGCCTACACTGACAGAACAGCAGCAGAGAGAATGTCACCCATTGTTTGGGTGGTTTGCCGGACTATTCCCCCTCACACCCGAACTCTACTCCTGAGTTCCACTTTCAATTTGAGGTAAAGCCATTTGGATTGAAGATGGCCCCTGATACATTCATGAGTCTGGTACTGTCCTGACTGGAGACCTTTTAGTGCTATATATCTGGATGATATGGCTGTCTGTAGCACCACCTGGCATGGCTATACGACCAACATCAGTGAATTGCATTGTGCCCTGCAACAGGCAGTACTCACTATCAAGGGCAGCAAGTGCCACATAGGGCAGGGACCTGTTGTGTACCTGGCCCATCAAGACGGTAGGGGACAAGTACAGACTCTCCAGCCCAAGATCCACACAATCATAGCTTGGAAGTTTCCCAAATCCCTAATTCAGGTCAGAGTCTACCTGGGTCTGACAGGTTACTACACAAGGTTTATGAAGGTGTAAGTCACCATTGTAACCCCCCTCCCCAGGAGGGATGACAGGGCTGGCTTCAAAGAAGGAGCCAATGAAGATGATATGTACTAAGGAGTGTCAGGCGACCTGTGTTACCCAAAAAGATGTGCTGTTTACAGCACATGCACTAAAGGCACCTACAGATGGTTCAAAACATAGGAATGTGAGAGTGTTATCACAACTATATGATGAGGGTCAGGATCAACCATTTGTCTTTATCAGCAAGTGACTACTTCCCAGAGAGCAGCGTTGAAATGCTGTAGACAGAGAAGCCATTGCTGTGGTTTGACCACTGTAGAAGCTGACACCTTACTCGTATGTTACTCACTTTAGGGTTCAAACTGACCACAGGCATCTTGGATAACTCATGCAGATGAGAGGAGAAGCCATAAACTGTTGAGGAGGTCCATCTCCATACAGGGTATTGGTTATACAGTGGAGCACAGATGTGGGACTTATCATGCCAGGTCTGATGGCCTTTCCCATTTATTCTGTTTCGGTGCTGGGATCTGCCAAGGAAATGGCTGAGTTGCTCCTTACCTTTCACCCGGAACAGGAATATTTCATGATCACCCCCATTTGCTTTGGACTGATGCTGACAGGTTTTTGACTCTCTGCACTGGGATACAAAAGCTCTGTCCCGTGAAAACATGTTAAAATTGTCTATTCTCATAATAGGCATTCTTAACTTACCTATAAGTCCTAATATATGTTACAAAATGTACACAGGCCCTGCAAGGTAAATGTCACTAGTGGACTGCAGAACATATTGAGCCACCAGTAGAGTGACTGTGCAAAAACATGACTGCAGGCTACCACTGTAGTCTGTCTGTACATTTTAGGACTTCAAATTCAGTCTGCCAAAATAATCCTGCATGGTTTTTAAAAGTAGGACATGTAAAATGTTAATGTTTAGAATGTCCTTACAGTGACACAGCCCTAAAAGCTATTTCCTCTGTAACACAGTTAGTTGATCAATAGGAAAGCATTAGGATTCAATATTAAACACTTTGCTGCTAGGCATTTTCCACCCCCATGCTAAGTGTTTTTGGCTATTTGGGGTAATTCACGTTTAGGCCCCTGTACCTTTTTGACCATATAAGGTGTCAACGCCAAATTTGCATCCTTTTATTAAAACATCAAGGGAATTCTAACGGTACCCAGGGTTTGTGGATTCCCTTGGAGGGGACCCAGAAAATAGCCAAAATACAGCTAAATGTTTTTTGGGGAGAAAAAGGGGAAAGAAGTGCTGCAAATGAAAGTGTCTGTTTTTTCCATGCAAATGGTATCAACAAAGGGTTTTTGGGCTGAAATCACAATTTTCCCAGCTTGCAAGACCTGACAGACTTTTGTCAGAAGACCAACATTTTTTTCACAGTTTTGGCATTTTTCTGGGGCATTGCATATTTTTTATATTTTTTGTTCTTTCAACCTTCTTCCAGTTAATGGTAGAAATGGGTATGAAAGCAATATTGGATCATGGAAAGCTATACATTTCAGAAAAGTAGACAAAATTCCTAATTCAGCAAGAGGTCATTTGTGTAGATCATTCAAGGTTTCTCTAAGGAAACTAACAGTTGAAAATAGAAAAATCAAACATGAGTTGAAAAAAACAGCCATTTGCGCCAACATTTTCACTTGTAACAACTTTTAAATATGACAAAAGAAATATACCATTACATCCGCTGGACCTTTCTGGTTGTGGAGATATATAGGACTTGTAGGTTCACCAAGAACTCAACGAACCCAGATCCAATAACTGAGCAGCATTTTGAATAGTTTTTTTATTATGTACCGGTATATACCAAATAATTTGGAAAAATATATACAGTGAAAAATCGGGATGAAAGACACCTATGTATTTCTGAAATTGGAACAAAATATAGAGTTTAGAAACAGTAGCTATTTGCACATTTCTGAAATTGTGAGTACCCATATTAGCATGAGAATTATAGGACAGTTTTCAAAGTGACTTCATTTTTACACATTGTCTTTCATTTGGAAGGCAGAAATGCTTAGAAAGTCAATAGGTAATAACAGTTTCTCTACAATTCGGTGTTACCCTAAGTCTCCCAATAAAAATGGTACCCTACTTGCGTCGCTAGGCCTAGTGCCCGCGACAGGAAATGGCTGAAAACGCAACGTGGACACACTTCATTTTTACAGTGAAAACTGACCATTTTTATGCAAAGTGCCTAGCTGTAGATTTTGAACCCTAGTTCTGCTGGCACCTACAGAAACCTCTACATTTGTCAAAAACTAGAAACCCAAGGGAATACAGGATTGGGTGACTTGTCTGGCTCTCACCAGGTTCTGTTATCCAGAATCCCTTGCAAACCTCAAACTTTATTAAAAAAACACATTTTCCACACATTTCTGTGGTGAAAAGTTCTGGAATATGAATGGATCCACAAAATTCCACCCACCCCGCATTCCCCAAAGTCTCTTGAGGAAAATTATACCTCACTTGTGTGGGTAGGCCTAGTGCCCATGAAACATGGACACAACACATTTTCACAATGAAAACTGACCCTATTTTTGCAAAGTGCATAGCTGTAGAATTTGAACCCTAGCTCTGCTGCCACCTAAAGAAACCTAGCAAACCTTTACATTTTTGTAAACTAGACACCCAGGGAAATCCAGGATGGGGTGACTTGTCTGGATCCCTCCAGGCTCTGTTACCCAGAATCCCTTGCAAACCTCAAACTTTGTAAAACAAAACACATTTTCCTCACATTTCTGTGGTGGAAAGTTCTGCAATCTGCGTAGATCCACAAAATTCCACCCACCCCACATTACCCAAAGTCATCCGAGAAAAAATTGTACCTCACTTGTGTGGGTGGGTCAAGTACCCGTGACAGGCAAGGGCCCAAAAGGCATAGAGGAGAAATCTCAATTACCTATCACAAACGACCTGGTTTTGCAAGAGGGGCCACCTGGTTATTTGGCCCTGGGCTCGGCGGCCGTCTTGGGAAACCTACCAAACCCCTCTATCTCTGAAAACTAAACCTCACACGAGAGAGGTACCATTTTTATTGGGAGATAAATAACACAAATTCCTAGGCACACAACATATCAATTCATTCGTATTTTGAACAGTAGTCAAATAGATAGAGTCCTAGAAAATAATATTTCGCTTCTTCTGTTTGAGCAATTGTCGTTCTTTATTGCCCAAAAGACCTTACGCCAGCCGACACGTGTTTCGTCAGAGTACAGATTGCTCTGACTCTTCAGGGCTTTCTTGAAATGATGGCGTATAATGTAAAACCACTTCACCGGTGATAATTCCAACCCGGTAAGGGTATCTTGCACGTTCCCTTGATGTAGCTCATTCAATGTTTCTTCAATGACTCGAAAAAAGGGGTTCGTATAACTCCAAAGGTGACCGTATCCGAGGTGCATAGAAAAATGCAGTAGATCGGTAAAATCCAATCATCAGTATATATCGATAGGTGCTCCACGGTTGGTAAGACAGTTTAGCTGGAAAAACCCTATTTGTCGAGTCCCGATACAAAGTCCGTATGTCCCTGGACCTTAATGTGCACCAAGCCGCGAATCCGGCGTTCTGTCTGCACGAGTAACAACGATGTATGCGGCGGAGGAAAAAGTTCCCTTTTCCTGTGGCACCAATGGTAACTTTGTCTGTAACCTAACAAGCTGTCAGGAACTTATGTTGAGCGCAAGTTGTCCCTGTCCATAAAACCCATTGCCTTTGAGATTATATTTTTATTGGGAGACCTGAGGGAACGATGGGTGGTAGGAAATTTGTGGATCCATGCAGATTCCAGAACTGTCCCATACAGAAATATGAGAACAATTTGATTTTTTCCAGCAAATTTGAGGTTTGCAGGGGATTCTGGGTAGGAAAACATTGGAGGTCCACGCAAGCTATACCTCACTGGACTCCCCCGGGTGTCTAGTTTTCAGAAATGTATGGGTTTGGTAGGTTTCCCAGGATAGCCGCCGAGCCCAGGACAAAAACCCAGGTGACCCCCCTTGAAAAAACAGGTTGTTTTGTGATAAGGTAATTTTGATGTCTCCTCAATAAGTTTTTGGCCCTTCCCTGTCGGAGGTACTTGACCCACCCACATGAGTGAGGTACCATTTTTACTGGGAGACCTGGGGGAACGCTGGGTGGTAGAAAATGTATGGATCCATGCAGATGCCAGACCCGTGCCAAACAGAAATTTGATAAAAATTTGACTTTTTCAGCTAAATTTGTGGTTTGCAGGGGATTCTGGGTAGAAAAACGTTGGTGGGTCCAAACAATCCATACCTCACTGGACTCCCCGGTTGTCTTGTTTTCAGAAATATGTCGGTTTGGTAGGTTTATGGATGTGAGGGGTGGAGGAGCACACCTAACTTAAGTGTTTTCTTATAACTATTACTTTATTTACATGACCCTTTTCTTTATGGGTGCATCACTGCTTGTGACGACGAGACTGCCATGCATGATACGGACCCCCAGACGGACCAGTTTCCCCCTTACCTGTCTCCGTCTCCGCTTCTGTGTTCACAGCCCTTCCCGAAGTACTGTTTCTTTAAGACACCGGAGCTCAGGGATACAGGGTCATGTGACGGAGTCACGTGAGTGCGAGGAGCTCAAGAGAGGAAGCACAGAGGAAGGACGACAATGTTGGCCAGTAGCATCAGTTCCATCCGGGGGTGAAGGGGCTTTGAGTAAAGTTTTCCCTATGCGAAAAATTTCGCGGGGGAATTGGCTGCCAGGGAGTTTCTTTCATCATAATATGAAGCCTGGGCCAGCTTTATTTCGACTTTGTATCCTTTTATGGTTTCCCTGGATTCCGTTTTCTTGTGTGGCAAAAATTCTTTTCTCCAGGATCTGTCACATTTCTTGCAAATCTGTTTTAGTGCACAGAGATTGGTGAATACCATGATGCTCGCCCTGCATGTGTCTAAATAGCCGGCTGGTGCGAGGTGACCTGTGACCTGCTTCCGCCGGAAGTCAAGCAAGTCAGGCGTATCCGCTACCCTCTGCTCAATCGGCACTGCTGTGGCAGACCGGGGGAGCGAAGACAGCGCATGTGTCATTACAGCAAGATTGAAGAAAAGTGCAAGCCAAAATGATTAAAATGCAGAGATTAAAAGTATGTTTTAAAAGCAGCGTGAGCCGCAAGAGCCAGGGTGATTAAAGCAAGCTACCCCAAGTGCAAAGTGCAGCATAATTGAACTTGGCATTAAAAAATCCCTGGTTTCTAGTGGGCTTTCTGCTCCCCCCCCCCGGGGCAGACTGCGGGCTACTGCTCCCATCTGCCCCCGCAGGGGGGCAGAAAGACTGAATGTACCCAATTTTTGGGGCGGGAGCAAAGGCCCTTGCCCAAGGGGCTGCTTCTCCCTCTCTGGTGGCTAGTGGGTGGATCCCTGCTTGGGGCGATCTCCAAGCAGGCATCCACTAGGGAGGATGATACCAATGAAACCTCTCCCATCTTTCTACGTGCTCAGGGGGCTGAGATAGCCCCCTGAGCACATAGAAAGCGAAACCGAAATGAGTCTCTTGGCTCATTTTAGTTTCAGTTTCACTGAAATGATGTCAGAGCGATGTGCACGCTGATTGTCATTTCAGGGAAATCAAAGCTGCAGCCTCTGGAGTTGTGGAAGCTTTTCCCCAGCTCCCGAGGCTGTTGGGGGTGAAAGGGAATCCTTCTGGTACCCGCACCAGAGGGATTCCCTGTGCCATGTGCTAGGACCGCCAGGGGGTTAACATGAACAATGTTATCTCCACCTAGGAAACAACATCAAATTTAATTCTTGGACTTTTTAAAATAATTATTACAAACTGAATACACTGGTAAAATTGGATTTGCACAAACTATTTTATAATACATGTGTTTGAAAAATAACCTTTTACCTGCCTAAAGCATTTAGAAGTTAATTAGCATGAGCTTCCAACTGTCACCAGAAGCTGAATAGCTCATTTGAGAAAAAAGGCTTCAGTGTGGGAAGGTGGTCTGTCCCTTTGTCAGGATGACAATCTGGGCAGTGTCAGGAACGTAACTAATTTTAAAGAGGCCTACCCTTTCACAGGCAAATGTAGCTAATACCTGGGCCTATCCCCTCCTTGATCCCTTTAGTCAACCAGGCACCAGTTCAAGTGTTAAAGGAGCTGCCCCAGAATTGGTTTTGAGTATCCACAGAGACGTAGTTGCATATTTTCTTTACCACACCTCTAGGGTGGGGCACTGGAGCTCTGATCAAGGAAGAAATGGTCTGCCATGTTGGATTTAGGTAGAGAGGGGAACTGCGGGATTGTTTGAAGGTTGCATCCTCCCTTTCTAGGGGCTCAAAGGTTATATTAAAGTCACCCTCTATGATAAGGTATGGGCAGCGCTCCCTTCCATCCAGATAGTCTTCTAAAATTCATAATACTTTGACGAATTGCTCTCCTAAATGCCTCTAGCATAAATGTTTAATATCTCTACAGTCCTGATCTTATGATCTTTAATTCAAATGCCCAGAATATCAGCGCAATCTATGGGGATTTTGGTTGATTTTGCATTTAATAGATGCCCTGACTCGTATAAGCAGGCCTCCAGAAGGGCGAACGACCTTTACAACACGGTCATTACACCGCAATACATTTACATCGAGGTCATTACAACACAAGTCGTTACAACGATTTGCGCTGGATGGCGCTCTACACTAAAGAATAATATGATTTACTATTTCAATATCTTCCCTACTGTTACACACACGGAGTTTGAATAGTAAATCATACTCTTCCTAAGTCCAGCGCCTCTAGCGCAATTCATTTTAACGACTTGCGTTGTAATAACCGCAATGTAACCTACCGCGATGTAAATGATCACGTTGTAACGTCACATATTCCTCCAGAAATCCTACCATGGCAGTTGGGGATAGCTGGAATCCAATAGCTAACATACTAACATACCCTGCCTTGAAGACTAGTTCTAAGGTCCACGTTTCCTGGAAGAAGCAGATATCTGATTTCAAGTAGTTCAAGTCAGGAAGGCCCACCTTGGCCTTAAGTCCGGCTAGATTCCAGGAAATTATTGTTATCTCAGTCAATACATCTGATATAGGTGGAAATACATTAGCAGGAGAATCCTCCAAAGGAGTGTCTGTTTGAGGGCAGGAGTCAGTTTGAGGGATTTGCTCGTTGTTACTGGGATCAAATCCCGAGTTATTAACCAACTCAACCACATCATGGGGCAGCGGGAGAAGGGTTTTGGGCATGTATCGATACCTAGGCTAGTAGAGGAGGGAAGTCATTTTAGTTTAAAATGTGTCAGATGGGACCTGTTGTTTTCCCCTGTGTCGTTTCAGCATGGTAGAGGACTGGGTATGTTTAAATAACATGGTGAGGATAGTCAATCTATGTCCCTAGTGAGGAGCCACATAGGGCTTGGTTTTGGTTTTATGCAGAGTAGGTGTTGGCCTTTTGCTCCCCAATGGTATTTGAACTGAATATTAGATCACGAAGGGGGGGCTAGTCCCAGCATCAAGTGCTAATAGATTGTCGGCCATTTTGAGCTCAATACAATCGAGTTCTTGGCTAGAATTAGTGAGTCTTTACACTTACAAAGTCTTCTCTAATAATTGACCGGCAACCCCTCACTTTTCAGACCCAGTGAGTGATTTTGTTTTTGAGTAAATACAACCCTTCTTAGCTGGAGTGGAAAGGGAGCTTCAGTACATTTACCGTATAGACCTTGCTAGTATTAGTTGTTCCTCTATCATGATTGCGGAAGGTCATTCCGCCCTCATTTTGCAGCTTACTATAGCTTCATCGAGGCAGGCCTCTTGTAGGCTTATTCAGTGTGGTAAGTAAGTGACTAGGGTCTGTTCGCCTAGCATGGCTCGGGTCACCTCTGCAGGCGGTCCCTTGGATTAACCTAGGACCTGGGGGCAAATGCTTCCCCAACGTGGTCCTTGTTGTCATGCTCCTAAGTGTGCTTTGCTCTTCATTGGTCATCGTGCTTGGTGCCACCTTGCAATCCAGTAGTAGCATAACCATGTTTGTTAGCTGTGCTATCATATTCTTAAGAGCTCATATCTCAGTTTACAGCTCTTTTATTTGTGTGGTAGGGTCCTCACTATTATGTGGCAAGGTTTCGTGGTGGGCAGCCCTCTCAACATCCTCTTCTGGGCAAATCTCGCAGATGGAGCATCTACTAAGTCAGCCAATGGTGAGTAGCGATTGCTACAAGGTAAGGCTCTAGTGCCAATAATATTTGTGGTGGAATATCATCTACTCCAACTAATATTCTACTTTTCTACACTGCCCAACTGAAAACAATCTTTCAGTGCCCCTCTCGGCCAAATTCCAAGGTAATGAACCCATTCTCTCCCTGTGCAGAGCCTTGTGTGCTCCCCCTAGTGGTTTGGTCAGGGAAATGAGCAACATCTGCTCTGTGGTCATTTCAAATCAGTTCTGAGGCAGACCACCGGGACCACGCACACAATTCAGCGAAGACATCGCCGACTTCATCAGCCCGCACGCCCTCCCCTCCGCCGACTACATCCTCCTAGGGGACCTCAACTTCCACCTGGAGAACAACAAGGACCGCAACACCGCCGCCCTGCTGGAAAACCTCGCCAACCTCGGACTCAAGCAACTGGTCAACACCCCCACCCACTACGCCGGCCACACGCTTAATCCCGTCTTCTCTTCCAGCAAGTACATCACCTTCAGCCACGCCACCGGACTCCACTGGACCGACCACAGCTGCGTCCACTTCAGCTTCAAAAGAACCACGACCCACGACCACCACCAACAGGTACCTCACAGGAGTTGGAGCAAGATCACCGCCGACCAGCTCACCACCTCCCTCAGCCAGAGCCCACCCGCCAGCACAACGGACCCCAACGAAGCAGCCTGCAATTTCACACAGTGGCTGACCGCCTGCGCCGACGACCTCGCACCACTGAAGAACCCTCCCATCAGACCCAGAAGCAAGAGGGCCTCCTGGTTCACCAACGAACTCAAGGACTCCAAAAAGAACTGCAGCACCCTCGAGAAAGCCTGGCTCCTCGACCAGACCACAGACAACATGACCGCCCTCAAACAAGCCACCCGAAAGCACCACCAGCTTATCCGCACCACCAAGAAGAAATCACTAAAGGATCGACTGGACAACAATGCCCATGACAGCAAGGAGCTCTTCAGCATCGTCAAGGAGTTCTCCAACCCCAACACCGGCAACAACGACATCACTCCTTCACAAGATCTCTGTGACTCTCTCACCTCGTTCTTCCACCGCAAGATCGCCGACATCCACAACAGCTTCAGCGCACCACCCACGCACCCAACTGCCGAACCAACGCCCCCCACCGCCACCCTCCGCACCTGGACCACGGTGACCACCGAAGACACAGCCCGCACAATGAACACCATCCACTCCGGATCTCCGACCGACCCCTGCCCCCACCACGTCTTCAACAAGGCCGACTCCATCATCGCACCCCAACTCCGGGACGTCATCAACTCCTCCTTCAACACCGCCACCTTCCCGGAGAGCTGGAAGCATGCCTAGCTCAGCGCCCTACTGAAGAAACCAAGAGCGGACCCCACCGACCTCAAGAACTTCCGCCCCATCTCGCTCCTCCCTTTTCCTGCTAAAGTTATCGAGAAGATCGTCAACAGACAGCTGGCCGCCTTCCTCGAGACGAACAGATCCCTGGACCCCTCGCAGTCCGGCTTCAGAGCCAACCACAGCACCGAGACCGCCCTGATCGCAGCCACCGACGACATCCGAGCCCTGCTCGACAACGGGGAAACAGCGGCACTCATCCTCCTGGACCTCTCTGCAGCATTCGACACTGTCTGCCACCGCACCCTAGTTCAACGCCTTAGCAACATCGGCATCCAAGAGAAGGCACTGGAGTGGATCATCTCGTTCCTCGCCGGAAGAACACAGAGAGTTCGCCTCCCCCCGTTTCGATCCGAGGCCAACGAAGTCATCTGCGGCGTACCACAAGGATCATCATTCAGCCCCACCCTCTTTAACGTCTACATGAGACCTCTTGCAGCCATCGCACGCCAACACAATTTCAACACCATCTCCTACACCGACGACACCCAGCTGATCCTCTCCCTCACCAGGGACCCCGACACCGCCAGAACCAGCCTACACGAAGGGATGAAAGACGTCGCCGAATGGATGAAGACCAGCCGCCTGAAACTGAACTCAGGCAAGATGGAAGTCCTCATCCTGGGACCATCGCCCTCCGCCTGGGACGACTCCTGGTGGCCCCCCGCCCTGGGCACCGCTCCCAAGCCAACAGACCACGCACGCAACCTGGGCTTCATCCTGGACTCCTCTCTCTCGATGACGAGACAAGTCAACGCCGTCTCCTCATCCTGCTTTCACACCCTACGCATGCTCCGCAAGATCTTCCAATGGATCCTGACCGAAACCAGGAAGACGGTCACCCAGGCACTCGTCACCAGCCGAATGGACTACGGAAACACCCTCTACGCCGGAACCACAGCCAAGCTACGAAGAAGACTCCAACGCATCCAGAACGCCTCCGCCCGACTCATCTTGGACATCCCCCGACGCTGCCACATCTCCGGCCACCTGAGGGACCTGCACTGGCTCCCCATCAACAAGAGGATCACGTTCAGGCTCCTCACTCACGCACACAAGTCTCTCCCTGGGCCCCAAGTACCTAAACCACCGCCTGACCTTCTACACTCCCACCCGCCAGCTACGATCGACCAGCCAACCCTCGCTGCCGTTCCACGCATACGAAGAGCCACCGCCGGAGGAAGATCCTTCTCCTACCTGGCGGCCAAAACATGGAACTCCCTCCCAATCCACCTTCGACTGACCCAGGACCATCTCGCCTTCAGGAGACAACTCAAGACCTGGCTGTTCGAGCAGTAGCGGACCCCCTTCCCCCAAGCGCCTTGAGACCCTCCCGGGTGAGTAGCGCACTATACAAGTGGTATGATTGATTGATTGATTGACTGAGGCCAGCTTCTCTCATACTGGAATTGGTGCTTGCCTTACTGGGGGAATAAAGAAGGGCCCTGCACAGATGTAAGCTAGCAGTTGCCAGTGACAGAGTAGGCCTCTTTGAAGTTAATCAAGGTTCTGGGAACAGTCAAGATGCAGTGGCTGCTCCTCTGCTACGGCGGGGGAGTGTCGCCCCACTGCTTTTAAGCAGTGTAACTAAAGGAAAAATAAAATGATAATAACTTTAAGTTATTATAATTTTATTTTTTCCTTGTTGCGGCAGCTTTGGGGACGGGCTGCTCTGATGACAAAACAGGGGAGGGTAGGAGTGGTCTGCACTCCCTAAAGTGTGCATGAATATTTGTCTGGCTAAACATTCATATGCGCTTTGCATGTTCTTCACCCAGGCTGTGTTACAGCGTGGGTGGAGAAAACTGCCCAGGCCCCCAGTCACCATCTGAGTGCCGAACCATGGCGCTCAGACCTATCACAATGCTTCTTTGCAGCATTTTGATTGGCATTTTGATTGGCTCAGGGGGAGCCTGGATGCTTCCTGGGTGCTTTGTTCCTGTTGTGGAGATGACGGTGGAGAGAGCGGTGGAGAGAGCAGTGAGAAACGGCAAAAAGGTAAGTTTTCTTTATTTACTCCCTCTCCCGGCCTCCTTCTGCCTCTGCCCAGATGGTCATCCTGCCAGAGGAACAGAAGCACCTCCCAACACTTAGGCCTTCCTCCTGCTATGGGGTCAGTTTTTACACATTATTCAGGGGGCTATTTAGCCACCAGGTGACAAATGGAGCTCATGCAAATGGGTCTCGACTCGTAACCCTGGGCGTAGTGGGCGTAGTGGGGCTCCGCGGAGCTACGCGGAGTGGGCAAGAAGCTACGCCCACTCCCGCACTCCGCGTAGCCCCACTACGCACCTCCCTCCCGCTCTCCCCTACATACGTTATTTAAGCAACTAACCTTAATAAAACAATTTTAAAGCACTTACCGTGTCCGGGGCTCGTCCGGGGCTCCCTCTTGAAAATAGCGTCGTCCTGGATACCAATGCGCATGCGCGGGCGGCCACGCATGCGCATTTCTCCCGATAAATGCGCCTGCGCGGGCGGCCGCGCATGCGAATTGGTATCCAGGAAGGGACGCTATTCCAAGAAGGGAGCCCCAGGCGAACACCGGACACGTAAGTGCTTTAAATTTGTTTTATTAAGGTTAGTTGCTTAAATAATGTATGTAGGGGAGGGCGGGAGGGAGGCGGGTGGCGGCCGACTCGGCTACGCACACGGAGTGGGCGTAGTGTTGCCGGCTACGCTGTCTACGCAAAATGCGTAGAAGGCAACACTACGCCTACTCCGTGGGCTTAGCCGATTCGGACGCCCAGGGTTAGTCTCGAGATGCTTTGGGAAGGAAAAAGGTAATGTTCTAGAAGTCATTTTTCCTGAATAGGTATTAAAAAATTGCCTTTTACCATTAAATGGATTTTGAAAAAGTATTAAAAAGAGTCTTTGCATTTTATTTCTGTTTTCTAACCAAAATGAGCATTATTAAATGTAATAATATAACCTAGTATTTTTCTATGGAACAGCCAGCATTGCTACATTGAAATAGCATTTTGGGGATTTTTCTCTGTAAGACATGTGTACCATTACATTTCTACATGTCTCGCTTTTAAATACCCTGTATCCTGTCATAGGGCTTATAAGATCTACATGGGGTGAATTAATAATATATAAAAGAAAAGTTTTGACCTGTCAAAATGGTTTACATTGAAAAGTTGAATGTGCAGTTTAAAATTGCAAAAGCCAGGTTACAATGGTAGACCTGCAGTCATGTTTGCACTGCCGCTGTAGTGGGTGGCACAATGTGTGCGCATTCTGCTAATGGCATTTAACTTACAGGCCCTTTGTTCACATTGTACTATATACTATGGACTTATAGATAGGTTAAACATGCAAATTAGGAATATAACTGATTTCAACCTGTTTTAGGGTTCAGAGCATATGCACTGGAGCTTGGTTGGCAGAGTCAAAAAGGCCAGCAGCATAAGCCCACAAAACACATGGGTGATAATGTAAAATAGGCATTTTCCTACAGTATTCAAAACAAAAATAGAGCATTCCTGAATGCCCTTTTGTTGGAATAGCACCAGTTGAAATTAAACCCTTCACTGAAGAGCAGGCTGAAGCCTGGCCTCAACGATGATGGCCAACTCTCCGAAAGCTCACGGCCGGCTGACCTGTAATTTTTTAAGCACTCACTGTTATGGTGTGATAGGGTAGATCTATGGATGCGTCAGTGTCCCCAGAGATGCTGTGTGGGCTTGTACCACTCATCCGGAGGAGTCACTGAAACTTGGCCCCTGCCCCATGGCCTATGCCTGTGAACCTCACCCACCTCAGGATACACTGACATCCGTGGGACAGGTGGTAAATCAGCCTGCAGGAGCTGGTGCTGCCTCGGAGTGTTTTCCCTGGTAAGCCACCTCCACAACCACCCATGAGCAAGCCCCTGCCTTTGCCTTAATTTCGCTGGGAGGTGCTGGTGCTGCCACGGGGCCCATGCCCCAGCAAGCTGCATGACCCATCCGGATTCAGGCAAAAGGGCAGCTGGGCAGCAGTTCCTTTAGAGCAGCAGTCCAGCAGAGTATTAATCCTTGTAGAAGGGCAGCAGTCAATCTTCCTGGCAGGGGAGTGTAACCACAGGTCCAGAAGTGTACTGAAGAGTTGGTGTCTAAGGTCCAGTATTTATTCTCAGTTGTGCCTTTGAAGAGGGGGGTGATATTTTCTAGAGGCGTACCTTTTAAGTGCAAAGGTGTCCTGTCTTCCTGGCACTGGCTCAGGACTAACTACAAGGGGTATGCAGCTCTTTGTGTGGAGACAGGAGGCAGCCTAGTCAAGTGTAAGTGGGACTGAGAACAACTCCTCTCACCCATCCTGCTAGTGATGGCCCATCCAGGCACATCTAAGCTCCCTATTGTGTGTGGCTGTCTAGGAGGAATATACAAAGTCCGACTTTAAGTCACACCCAGTCATGTGACCCAGAGACAGGCTGCAGCAGGCACCAAATGGCTACGTCCTTGTACCTTGGAGTCATCATCATCAAAATACTTTATTCGGTTTACATGTTAGAAAACCATAAAAAATTTGCAATTCATCCTTAGAGTCATCCTCTTCTGCAGTTATCCTACTTTGATGCTTTGATGAATTCACTTAAGGACATTAAATCCACTTTGGCGTCACTGGAGATCTCTTCCTTGGAAGCAACAAGGGAGATAACATCTCTGCATTCTGGGATGTCCACACATTATAATGACCTTAATAGCACAGAACAATGGCTTGCCTCCCTTGAATAGCAACAAGCGAAGTGCCCTGATTGGGGATCAGAATTTCTGCACCTGAAAAAATGCCTTACCGACCTCTAGGACTGAAGCAGGCAGAACAATATCTAAATGTACTGCATGCCAGAATCGGAAGAGGTGGACAACCTTAGCCAGTTCCTGGAATCAGTTTTTTCCAGACCCCTGGGCCTCACCTTTCAGCCCCAACTGGAAATCTAGCAGGTGCAACAGGATATGCTGCGGGATGAATGCCACATCCTCCCAGCCAATGTCGATTAGTGTGTACCTTTTGCGATATACCCATGTCCATCTCATTCTGCTAGTAGCCAAATACACTCTCGACCACAGTGATGGTGACCACTCAGGTTCCTCCGCTTCCTCCTACTGAAGACAGCACCACCCATGTCGCTGATGTGGATAGTGGGTCCAAGGGGCAGGATGCCCAGCTGAGGCAATGGCACTTCAGATACACAAGGGTAAAACAGGCTCCCCTCGCTGGGAAAGGGACAAATCCCACTCATCCTTGAAACCGGAATGATGCCAGTACCGAATGCCCCCAACATGAGTCCACCATCCCATGGCAACAGTAGGCTCCTATTATACATTTTACAGAAATGATGGCATTGTTTTAATTGTTTAGCCTCCCTTAGCTTCAAAGATTTCCTACTGATGATGCCTGTGACCAGGCCCCTGCTGACTTGGTTTCTGAATGTCCAGCTTTGACCAGCAACAGAAGATACTGTTCTATTTAAAGTCCAGAAAACATGATATTGCACTCATTTAACAGACACCCCCAGTGCAATCTGTCAAACTGTGAAGGGACTGGGTGGGGCAGGCCCTTTCCACTTCCAGGACTACTCCAGAACCAAACACTCCAGCACCTGTCCCACAGGAAAACTGGAATAGCAATCCTGATCCACAAGAGCCTGCCAGCCTGAGACATCCGCTCATGGGGAGACCCCCATGCATGATTCATTCTTGCCACCCTCTCCATTTACAATCTTCTCCTCGCAGTGGGCTCTATCTATGCTCCCAACCTGCCCGAAAGTCCCCTTCTTTGCCTGCTTGCATAGAGTGTTACTGGATGCCCAGGGTGAATCAGTGCTTCTCGGGGATGAATGAAACATAATCCTTGACCCTATCTTGGACTGCTCCAGACCACTACAACAACCATGATAGATGCCTCTGACTTGACCTTATGGCTGATCACATGCTGACTGTTCCCGAGCACCTGAACAACTTGATGAACAAGACTTGTTACCACAGATGTTTCCTCTGATGTAATGCAGAATGATTTGGTTTTGGTCCACTGTATGTAAGGGTGTATAAGTGGGTTTGTGAGTGGCTCTGTGAGTTGCTGTATGGGTGTGTGAGTGGCTGTATGGGTCTGTGAGTGGGTATGTCAGTGGCAGTATGGGTGAGTTAGTGGCTGTGTTAGTGGCTGCATAGGTGTGTGAGTGGGTCTGAGTGGCTGCATTAAAGAGTGAATGGGCATTTAAGTGGTTCTTTGGGTGTGTGAGTGGGTGTATAAGTGGTTTCATGGGTGAGTGAGTGGCTGTGTCAGTGGCAGTATGGGTAAGTGAGTAGGTGTATGATTAGCTGTATTGACGAGGGAGTGGCAGTGTGATGGCTGAATGGGTGAGTGTATGGATGTGTCAGTACCTGCTTAGGTAAATATGTGGCTGTGTGAGTATCTGTATGGGTGATTGAGTGGTTGTGTGAGTGGCTGTAAGGGTATATGAGTGGGTGTGTAATAGTCTGTATGTCTGTATGACTGGATGTATGAGTGCTGTTTTGGTGAGTGAGTGGGTGCATAAGTTGATATATGCATGAGTTACATTCTGTGTAAATGGCAGTATTAGTGAGTGGATGTGTGAGTGGCTCTATGACTGAGTGATTGGTTGTGTGAATACTGGTATGGGTCTGTGAATGGGTATGTGAGCGGTTCTGTGGAAATGGGAGTGGTTGTATAAGAAGTTCAATGGGGTATGAGTGGGAGTGGGAGTGGTTCTGTGGAGGATGTTATCAGTGATGTCATTTGAAATGTCATCTGTGATGCCACTGGTGGTAAGTGGGCAGTGGCAGTGTCCCTACCGCTTTTAAAGACGCGCTACCGGCGTATCTGTGATTCAGCAACTTATATGCGGTCATAGCGCGTGAGCTCTTTTTAAATACTTTTAAATCATTTTGGCACTGGTGTGAGGTAGAGCGTGCACGTTATATGCGCGCTGTCTGTATCTGCGCTGCTGTGCATTTATTTACCTGAGGACTATCTGCATTCTGCACTCTGCTCTGCCGAGGTATTTTGGAAGCAGACAGGCAGTTGCAGCAACGAATCACAGAAGTGCTGGACTCGTCCCTCCCTCCCGCCTCGTTCTGACGCCGGTGGCTAGCACCGTTCGAGCAGAGGGCGTGGAGGGTCCGAGCCAGCTACTTCCGGCATCCATCTGCAGCGCTCTAGTTGTTGGGACGCTGGGGGGATATAAGGCACCGGAATCTGGATTTCCTCGTGGTAAGTGGGCAGTGGCAGTGTCCCTACCGCTTTTAAAGACGCGCTACCGGCGTATCTGTGATTCAGCAACTTATATGCGGTCATAGCGCGTGAGCTCTTTTTAAATACTTTTAAATCATTTTGGCACTGGTGTGAGGTAGAGCGTGCACGTTATATGCGCGCTGTCTGTATCTGCGCTGCTGTGCATTTATTTACCTGAGGACTATCTGCATTCTGCACTCTGCTCTGCCGAGGTATTTTGGAAGCAGACAGGCAGTTGCAGCAACGAATCACAGAAGTGCTGGACTCATCCCTCCCTCCCGCCTCGTTCTGACGCCGGTGGCTAGCACCGTTCGAGCAGAGGGCGTGGAGGGTCCGAGCCAGCTACTTCCGGCATCCATCTGCAGCGCTCTAGTTGTTGGGACGCTGGGGGGGATATAAGGCACCGGAATCTGGATTTCCTCGTGGTAAGTGGGCAGTGGCAGTGTCCCTACCGCTTTTAAAGACGCGCTACCGGCGTATCTGTGATTCAGCAACTTATATGCGGTCATAGCGCGTGAGCTCTTTTTAAATACTTTTAAATCATTTTGGCACTGGTGTGAGGTAGAGCGTGCACGTTATATGCGCGCTGTCTGTATCTGTGCTGCTGTGCATTTATTTACCTGAGGACTATCTGCATTCTGCACTCTGCTCTGCCGAGGTATTTTGGAAGCAGACAGGCAGTTGCAGCAACGAATCACAGAAGTGCTGGACTCGTCCCTCCCTCCCGCCTCGTTCTGACGCCGGTGGCTAGCACCGTTCGAGCAGAGGGCGTGGAGGGTCCGAGCCAGCTACTTCCGGCATCCATTTGCAGCGCTCTAGTTGTTGGGACGCTGGGGGGGATATAAGGCGGATGTGCCATAGGCAGCGCAGTGGGCGCGCCGACGCGCCGAAGTTGCGCCTAAGTTAAGCCCGTCTGCGCCCGTCCGCGGCCGGGCACGGACCAGGGCCATACCCCCTGCCTCCTCACCCGAGCATCTGCTCTGGAGTCGTGAGGACTTAGTGGCCCTCCGCAGTGAGCATCTTGGCCCATGCTTGCATAGTATGAAGGCTGAGGACACTGTAGGCTGTAGCCACTGTAACTTTGCCTTCTATCGAGGGAGCGTGACAACCGGAGGCCAACATGCCTTGGTCTGTGGCCTATTGAATGGCCGCTCCCTGCGTAGGCACAGTCTTGACATGCATGATCTCCTCAGCAAGAAACAATGGGACCTGGTCTTTCTCGCGGAAACGTGGCTAGATCAGGTCTCCATGCCAGAGATCATCGATGCCATTCCTGTGGGCTACTCCCTATTGAGGCTAGATAGGGAGTTAGGAAGAGGTGGTGGAATAGCCATCATAGCTAGACAGGGTCTCCAATGTCAGCTGGAGCAGGCCAAGATCGCGGATGGTGAAGTTGGCGCATTCTCCATCTCGGTTAATGGCAACTGCACTTTGAAGGGCCTTCTGGTCTGTAGGCCACCTGGCACGGCAGCGAGATTTAGTGAGAGCCTACTCGAAGGCATCACTGAGGCTGCAGTGCGAGTTGATAAGTATCTGGTACTGGGTGATCTCAATCTTCATTTAGACGATCCCGCAGATAAGGTAGCCAGGGAATTCTGTCAAGCTATGAAAGTACTCCACTTTGAGCAGAAAGTTAAAGGTCCCACTCACCAACTTGGCCACCTACTGGACCCCATTTTCGCGAATTGGGAACATGTAGAAGTTCTTAACCCTGTACCCATCCCCTGGTCGGATCACCACCTGGTACCCTTTCTGATTCATATCCAGGGAGCTCGACCGGTGGTACCGTCTGTCTTTAAACACCCTAAACGGAGGTGGATGAACTATTCTCAAACCAAATTCAACCAGGTGCTTATTGAGAAGGGTTATCCAGGGGGAGTGGGAGTGGAGGAAATAAACACCAACCTAGACCAGCGTATCACGGAGGCCCTGGACCTGGTGGCCCCACTCGGCATAACAAGGGTGGGTGGCCGGGTTCAGAGTACGGCACCATGGTATGATGAGGAGGTGCGAGCAGCCAAAGTAGCATGTAAACATGCAGAAAGACAATGGAGGAAAGCCCTCACGGTGCATGCGAAAGCAGAGTACATAGCTAAAAGGCGTATTTATCATAGACGATTAGGAAAGCCAAGACTCTGTATTTTGGCACTAGGATCAAGGAAGCCAAAAACTCCACAAAAGAATTATTCTTAATCTATAAAACCCTCTCGGTAGGGAAGCCTGCAGCGGTGCCTGAAGAACTCTGTACGGTTGAGGGTTGCGACCGTATAGCAGAATGTTTTGCTAAAAAGGTAGCAACTATTTACGCCGCCTTTCCTCAGCAGGCAATTCAGAGTCCTAAGCCTTTCGAAACAACTAAGGCAATGGGGAAACAGTGGCTGACCAGCTTTTCCACCCCCCGACTGAGGATCTTATCCGCATTTGCGGGTCTATAAAATCCGGCTCACCTAGGGACCCTACTATGCCCAGACGATTGATGGGAAGTTTGCATGTACTTGAACCTTATATACGCCATCTTTTAAACATCTCTTACGAGACTCAGACTGTCCCTATTGCTTGTAAACAAGCAATCGTACTTCCTTTGCAGAAGAAAGCTAATGTCAGTTTTGAAAAACTAGATAACTTACGCCCTATCTCCCTCCTGCCATATATGGCGAAGGTAGCGGAAAAAATAGCGAACCTTCAACTGATGAAATTCGTGGATGAAGCCTCCCTGCTCCACGATTCTCAGTTTGGCTTCCGTCCCCGACATTCGACGGAGTCAGCTCTTCTTATGGCAGTAGAGGCTTTGCGACAGGGTGTGGATGAAGGCCAGACTATGGCCTTGATCCTATTGGACCTAAGCGCAGCATTCGACACTGTGGCACATTCCATCTTGCTACAGTGTCTGAATGAAGGAGGAGTTTCAGGAGCGGGGCTTGGGTGGATAAGATCTTTCCTGACTGACAGATGCTTTCAAGTTCGTCTGGGTGACTGTTACTCGAGGGAGATTGGGCTGGGCCAGGGTGTGCCTCAGGGCTCGTCCCTGAGCCCAACCTTGTTTAATCTCTATGTTTCCCCTCTGGCAACAATTGTAGAAAGATACGGCCTGCGCTTAGTGTCCTATGCCGACGACACGCAGTTGGCTATCTCCCTCTCGCGTACCCCTGGTCTTGCGGCGGACAATTTCAGAGATTGCATGAAAGAACTGGCAACCTGGATGTCCGCCAACTGTTTGAAGCTTAACGGTAGCAAGACCGAGGTACTAGTAGTGGGAGGGGGGCCTACTGCTTGGTCGTCGGCTTGGTGGCCTCCATGCTTGGGGGAAACTCCAGTTCCTTGTCGGGAGGCAAGAAATCTTGGAATGTGGCTGGATGCTGGCCTGGCCTTTGACACCCAGATTGGCCAAGTGGCAGGGGTATGCTTCGGCGTTCTGAAAATCTTAAAAAAGGTGTTAGATCTCCTCGCTATTACAGCTCGCCGAACGCTGGTGCATGCCCTGGTGACATCTCGCCTTGATTACGGCAATCTGCTGTATCTGGGTGCCACGGGAAAGGTCATCAGACGCCTCCAGGTGCTGCAGAATGCAGCTGCCCGTTTAGTACTGAGGCTCCCTAGGAGATCTCCCTCTAAAGCAGCGCTCCAGGCACTACACTGGCTTCCTGTTGAGAGTAGGGTGGAGTTCAAATCCCTCTCCACATGTCACCGCATTCTGTACGGTAAAGCTCCTGCTTTGCTACGGAGCCTGGTGACTTGGTATGAGCCCACGCGTAATCTCTGCTCCTCCTGCACGGGACTTCTGATGGTTCCAAGAGTAAGAAAGGCCCGAATGGGAGGGAGGTCTTTCAGATACCTGGCTGCCAAGTACTGGAACGCCTTACCCCCGGAATTGCGTTTGGAACCGTCTGAAACCATCTTCAGAAAAAAACGTAAAACTCTTTTGTTCAGTAGGTAGGCGTCTCAGGAGGGTGGTTGGACTGTAGCTCCCACTTATCATAGCGCGGGGACACGCCGGTGGGCGTACTTCCAGGCGCTTTATAAATGTCCAAAATAAATAAATAAATAAATAACCTGATCATTTCATGAGTGACGTTATATGTGAGGTCATAAGTAGTGCATTGCAGGAGTGCAAGGTATAGTTAGCTCAGGTAACTATTACTGAAGAATTTATATGGTTTTGTACGAGTGAAATCTGAGCCTAACGATAACGTCCCTGTAACCTTTGTTTTTTTCAGTGAATTTCTAAGGATTTTTTAATTCTATTTCCTAATTATAACATCCCTGTAACCTTTGTTTTTTAAGTGAATTTCTAAGGCTTTTTTTAATTATTTCCTAACTGTAACTAGTAAGCATTGACAGTGAGTGTGTAAGCGCATGATTGTCTCAGTGGGTGTGTGAGTGAGTGTGTGAGTCTATGAGTGTCTCAATGGGTATGTGAGTGGGTGTGTGTGTATCTGAGTGGGCCTGGGAGGAGCTGCATACGTGTCTAACTGGGTGTGTGAGTATCTGAGTGGGTATGTGAGTGTCTGAATACCTGTCTGAGTGGGTGCATGAGTGTTTGAGTGGGTATGTGAGTGGGTGTCAGAGTGTCTGAGTGGGGTTATGAGTGAGTGCCTCGATAAGTATGTGAGTTCATCTGTGAATGTGTGCATGAGAGTTTGAGTGGGTCTGTAAGTGGATACATGAGTCTCCTAGTGAGTCAGGGAGGGTATGTGTGAGTCTGTGGGTAGATTTGTGAGTGAGTATATGAGTTACAGAGTGGGTCTGTGATTTCGTTCATTAATCTCTGAGTGGGTCTGTGACTGGGTGCATGAATCTCTGAGCGGGTCTGTGAGTGCATGAGTCTCTGAGTGAGTTTGTGAATGAGTGCTCGAGTCTTTGAGTGGGTCTGTGAGTAGGTTTTCGAGCCTCTGAATGGGTCTGTAAAAAGGTGTGGTTGTCTAAGTGGGTCTGTGAGTGGGTGCATGAGTCTTTGAGTAGGTCTGTGAGTGGGTATATGAGTGTTTAAGGGGGTCGGTGAGTGGGTGTGTGAGTTTCTGAGTGGGCCTGTGAGTTGGTGCAAGAGTTTCTGAGTGGGTTTGTGAGTGGGTGCCAGTCTCTGACTGGATCTGTGAATGGGTGTGTAAGTGTCAGGGTGGCTCTGTAAGTGGGTGCATGACTCGATCAGTTGGTCTGTGAGTGGATGGGTGTCTCTGAGCGGGTCTGTGAGTGGGCCCAGGAGTCACTGAGTTGGTCTGTAAGTGGGTATAAGAGTGTATGAGTAGGTCAGTGAGTGGGTGCATAAGTGTTTGAGTACGTCTATGAGTGTATACATGAGCCTCTGAGTGGGTTTGTGAGTGAGTGTATGATTGTCCCATTGGATCTGTGAGTGTGTAAGTGATTCTATGAGTGGGTATGTGAGTGGGTGTGTAAGTGTCTCAGTGCTCTCTATTTTGCCCTCTTCTGCTCTGGTTTGCCTTTTTCTGCTTGCTCTTCTGCCCTTTGTTTTGCCTATTTCTGCTAGATTTTTCTACCCTCTGTTTTGCCTTTCCTGCTCATTTTTCTGCCTATGTTTTGCCTTTCCTGCTCATTTTTCTCCCCTCTGTTTTGTTCTGTTTTACATTTCCCGCTTGTTTTTCTGCCCTTTTTTGCCTTTTCAGCTTGTTTTTCTGCCCTCTGTTTTGCCTATTTCTGCTTGATTTTTTACCCTCTGTTTTGCCTTTCCTGCTCATTTTCCTGCCTATGTTTTGCATTTTCTGCTCATTTTTCTCCCCTCTGTTTTGTACTCTTCTGTTCTGTTTTACATTTCCTGCTTGTTTTTCTACCCTTTTTTGCCCTTTCAGCTTGTTTTTCTGCCCTCTGTTTTGCCTATTTCTGCTCGATTTTCTACCCTCTGTTTTGCCTTTCCTGCTTTTTTTTCTGCCTTCTCCCCTTTCTCCTTCTTTTTTTGCCCTTCCTTTCACCTTGTCTGCTAGTTTTTCTTCCTTCCTCCACACAATGGAGGGGGCCCATGCAACCCACTTCCCCGAGCTGATTCAGCCCCCGGAACACAATCCCCCGGGGCCCAGCCTTAATATATTTACTATTAGGTATCTTAAGTAACTATAACTTATGCCCTAAGTAACTATAACTTGTGCCAACATGTTATATTGAGGTAGTGCCCGGGCATCCCTCTTCTGCTTTAGTGCAATATTGACCTTGCCTTGCCTTTCTGACTCATGATGGTATCTGCCTCCTGCCATTTTTCTTGTTGGCTGGTCATTCTGCTCCCAACTCGGTAACTGCTCTTCCTTCTTTGTGCTGTCTGTTCTATCTGGCACCTGCCTCTGTTTAACTGCTCCTTGTTGCATCCTTTGTTTTTCTTAACTGTCCCTTTCTGCATCTTTCGCTCCTCTTACAGCTATATTTTGCAGCTTGGTATCTTCTGTCAGTTTTTGCCCCTGGCTTGCTCTGCCTGTCACAATTTCTCACCTTGCTGCTTCTGCCAGACTTTCCCACTCTTGATAACTCTGTCCACCGCCTCCTCACTCCTCCCACTCTCCCAGGCCCTACTTAAAGGATGCCACAGCACAACTCAATTGAGTAGGTACCCATGCATTTCTCTTCTGCTTTAGTGCTACATTGATCTCGCTTTGCCTTTCTGACTTGTGTTGGTGTCTGTTTCCTGATGTTTTCTTGTTAGTTTCTTGTTCTGGACCTGACCTTTTAACTACTCTTTCTTGTTTGTGTTGCCTGCTCTATTTGCCCCCTGTCTTTGTTTAACTGTTCCTTTTGCATCCTTTGTTCCTATTAACTGACCCTTTTGGCATCTTTTGTTCCTCTTACTGCTCCATTTTGCATCTTGGTCAAGTCAAGTCAAAGACTGCTTTATTCGATTTTGATTAAAAACCATAAAAGCACAATAAAAAACACATTACATTATAAAAAGTTTTACCATAAAATTACATCAACATTGCTATAAATCATTGTAGTGTAATAAAAAAAGCAGCTCATAAACATTTTTGAACTGGCTCAGACAGATAATTATAAGTTAATTCATTGTAATCCTGTGTCTGATTACAGCTTTTAAAAAGGACGACATAAGCAACATGATCAATTCATCCTCCAGCATTTGAAGCCTCAGAAGTGCTGCTCTACATTGTCTAAATCCCCACTTTTTCAGAATAAATATTAGAAATCTTCTCCTTGGCATCTCGTAAAATTTACAAAAAAGTATGCAATGTAACATTGATTGAACTGAAATATCGTCACATGGACATAATGGCAAATTTTTAGACCAAGAGTTTGTCTCTGGAAATGTAACCAGTCTAAAAAAAGTCCCCCCTCGAAAACGTGTCAATAACATACGTGAATAACAGCTTTGAATCTGTATTAAATAAGGTTGGATTCCCTGACCTTGGAGCATCAAGTGGCTCTCCATAACTGAGATCTTACATTTCTCCATAAGCCAACGCTTATTCTCTAAAAAGTTTAAACAAGTTTCTTTCAGGCTCTTCCTTGAGACAGTTTCTAGTCAGTTTGGGGAATCAAAATATTCTGGGTAACCAATGTCATAAAATAGTATCTTTACATACTGAATCCAGGAAATCCTGGTAACCCCCTCTAAGTTAAGGCAATCCTGATTATATCTCTGTTAAGGCCGGTTTCATCAGTGGACGACTCCTTACGCCATAAAAAAGAAGGGGTTTTCGCAGGCCAAATTCCTTATGGCATGCATAAGTAGAGGTGGAAGCCGGGGCTGCTAGGAGATAGCGCAGAAACGCATTCTCACAAAGTTGTATATTGCGAACTTCTGCTATTCCCCAGATCCCCGCCCCATATATCGCTGTGGATACACATTTAGATTTATAAATGTCCACAAGCACTGGAACTAGTCGTCCACCCACCTGATTGGAACAGCACCTATGGCTATGGAGAAAGCCAATTTTCTTGTGTGTGCCGCAGATGACCAAGTGCCCGATTTCTCAAAGTTGATACCCAGATACGAGAATTTATCAATCGGATCTATTTTCATTTTTGAAATAATAGTTTTGCATGTGGTGATTTTACTTTCAGTGCAGCACATGGTAAATGTTTTGCTTATATTTATTTTTAGACCTCTATCATTCATATAATTTGAGAATTTGGTGATAGCTCTTTGTAGGCCTATCTGAGTCTGTGCCATGATTACTGCGTCATCCGCATATAATAAAATGGGGACTGGGGCGTTTCTAATCTGAGGGTAGTCCTGCTTATCCTGAACCAGGTGGGAGCATACGCTATTTATGTATATATTAAACAAGAACGGTGCGAGTATGCATCCTTGTCTGACTCCTTTATTAATACTGAACTTAGCTGTGCACTCGCCCTGCTTCCCGTACCTTACCCTTGCCCCGGCCCCCCGATGTGAACAAATTTGGGTCCACACCCATTTGTGACAGAGTACTCCAAGTTTGTCATGGTTTAAACAATCGAAGGCTGAACTCAGATCGACAAACGTAAAGAACAAGTTTGCCCTTTTGGCTGATACATATTTAGCAATGATCAGCGCTAAGTTTAAACCTTGTTCTGTCGTTCCGAGTCCTGCCCTAAAACCGTATTGGAACTTTGAAAGTATGCCCCTTTCTTGCACACAGAGTTCTACTTTATTTAATATGACTCTCCCAGCAACTTTCATGAGTGAGTCCAGTAATCTTGGTCACTTCTGTCAGTTGTTGCCCCCTCAACTTTCTCTGTCGATCCTGTTTGCCTGCATTGCCACTGGTGCTAGACTTTTCCATTCTCCCCACTGGACTTTCCTGCTTTAGTGGAACCAGCCCACTGACCCCTGCGCTCCTCCCACTCTCCAAGGCCCTACTTAATGGAGGCAGCAGCACTGCCAGCACACCAATGGCAAGCCCATCTGTGCCCCTCTGTGCCTGGACCACTCCCAGTGCCAAGAACCCTGGTCCAAATGTCTCCCCCAGCTACACCACCGACAAACTCCACCTGTTGACCCCTGGATGCCACCATAAACACTGCTGTCAAGCCTCACCTCAGTCCACAGTGAGCCCCTTTCTCTGCTCACATTGCTCATTCACCTGCCTCTACTTACCCACTCCAACCGCCCCCACAAACACCACTCCCCTCACCAAATCAGAGCTCAAGTACTGTACTCACACAGCACCAGCCACCCACCCTTCACAACAGCACTCACTTGCAAGCATGCTCTTCAACACACGCTAGCTCGGCAAGCACTCCACCAAGATTTGCTACCTCATCAACTTCAACGCACTGGACCTCCTCTTCCTCACCAAAACCTAGCTGTATTGGAGCTGGATATCTCTGCAGTCATCCCTACTGGATAACAAATCGTACACCAGGACCACCCTATAAACCAGGATGTGAACTCACCATCATCCACAGAAACACCATCAAGTGTACCTCTTACACTTACCCAGAAGCCACATGTATGGAATCCATGCACTTCAAGCTTCAGACAGAAACTAAAATCACTATCAAAGGCACCCTTGCCTATCTGTCCCCAGGACCTCACACCCGCATGAGCAGCCTCCTCACCACACCCCTTACCAAAGTCTTCCTTCTCTTAGGTGATCATAAATTTCATCTCATTTACCCAACGGACTGCAACTCCACAGACTTGCTCAATGTTGAAACATTGGCCTCACCCAGCTTGTACAAGGCCCTGCCCCTATCGCCGAGCACACCCTGGACCCCATCTTCTCTCCCCAGTGACAAGGTTAAAGTCAGCCACATCACTCCACTCACATGAGCAGAACACTATCGTCCACTTCCACATAACAAGGCCATCAACCACCCCTGCAGAGTCTAGCAACACCTCAAGTCGCTGTGGGAAGAACGTTACAGAAACTGAATAGCTCAACGCCCTCCAACAAAACTATCCAGAACCCACCAGCATTTTCATCAATGATATAAACAACTTGAACTAGGTGTGGGCAGTGAAATCTGCTACCTTTGTGGAGTTTCTGCACTCTGCGCTCCGCATAGTGCAGAAAACTCTGCTCCCCATAGTGCAGCTTAGTTTTTTCCCCGTTCATGTTCAGGTAAGTTGGAGGGCGCGAGCGGCTGCTCATTTAAAATTTCAATCCGAGCGGCAGGAAGATAAGAGTGAATGGCACTTCGCACTGCACTCCACCACTTGCAGAACTCTGCTGAGTTTTTTTGTCACTTCACAGAGCTTCGTGTAGCGAAGGCCCACAAACTACGCCCAGGCCTGACTTGAACAACTGTTTCACCATCTGCTCCAATACCCTGGTGCCCCTGAAAAACACTAAACCCAAAAGATACAGCAACCAAGCTAGGTGGTACAACACTGACCTCAGAGAATCCAAGAGAGTTTGCAAACAGCTCTAAGGGAAATGGAGAACCACTCGACAAACAACTACAAGGCCACACTATCACCATCAAGAAAAGGACAACTAGAAAAAGGCCCTCGCCCTGAGAATTGAATCTAGCTCCTACAACTGCAAGGAACTTTACAGCCTCATCAAGGAATTCACCAACCAAACAGCCACAACCAACACCATCACCCCTAAAAAATGACTCTGCAACAACCTCTCCCACTTCTTCCACGCAAAAAATCACCGAAATCTACAGCAAATTCGAACCTATGCCAATCCCCATCGACCATCCCAGCCGGCTAGCCTCTTTAACTAAAGAGAACCAACTGACAACATGAAACCCCCTAATCCATCAAGGATACTACAGCAATAATGAAGACAGTCCACTCAGGATGCCCACAGACTCATCCCCCATCACATCTGAAGCCTGGAAAGACCCACCATCTACACTGCACACACTTCCATCATCAACAACTCCCTCAAAAGAGACACCTTCCCAGATAGCTGGAAAAACTCAAAATCACTGCCCTCCTCAAAAAACACCATATATATATAGTTTTTCCTACTGAATTTGTTCAGGTACCCATCCTCCCTTGGGACCTTGTTATACAGCAGGTTCATAATTGGCTCATCAATCCACTCCTCCAATATTTTGCTCGCCAGTAGTTGTCTACCTTCATTTGAGAGAGTGGGTAAGAGGGCCTTCTCGAGGAACGCCATTTCACTGAGGGTGCACTCTGAGCCCTCAGGACTATAAGGGTCCTTAGAATCTAGGCAAACACCAGCTATCTCCACTGGATGTGTCAGCAGTAGATTTTGCTGTTTTTTATGGCAGGTATGGCTAGAAGGGCCTCTGCCATAGCTGTGCTGCCAACAGTCTGCCCATCTCCCATGGAAACTACTTTGAACTGGGGGGATATCATCCCAAATCGTGTCTTCCACGACATCCATACACCATTATAGATATAGTTCTACTCCGACGGCCATCATTATAATTACAGTCTATGTCATTCCAATGCAATATTTACTGAAGGTCTCTCTGTGTAGTGTCAACCTTCATCCCATGTCTGGTGTCTTATAAGACAGTCCCTGCTCCTGAGCGGGCCGATGCCTGAAAACTCTGCTTTAGTAATGGAAGAATCGCAGGGGGCAACAAACCATTAAAATCTGACCATGGAACTGTTGCAATTTCATTCCCTCTCCTCTTTTCAGTCTCCATACAGCCATCAACTCTTCAGGGGGTAGTGGGATTTGTCTTTGTCCCACTGTTTGGGCCTTATAGACTCCAGCAGCTCTTTTTTTCCATCTTGTTGTCACTGCTTACAGTCTCTGATGTCCTGCCATTGGGTGACTATGAAAGCCAATTGCCCTTACAGCTCTGGGGATGGTCTATGCTAGTGATGCTGCCTGTTTTCTTACAGGCGGTGAGTCCATTTTGTGAGTGTCTCAACTTGCCAGGAACTTAAAATTAATGAAATAATAACTATAATTAACTAAAACATACTTAAAATACTTAAATAACTTTAAAAGTATTAAACAATTAATTTAAGTAAGAAAAAATAAACATACAATTAAATTTTTAACACACACACACACATATATATATATATATATATATATATATATATATATATATATATATATATATATTAACATAATATTAATTAATAATATACAATATTTTTACTGTATTATAGCGGGAGGGTAAAATGTACTATTACCACTCCAGCAACTGCAACAGTAGGGTAAACGTTGGATAGCGTTGGGGTAAAAATTACTATTCCCACTCCAGTGAGTGCAACAGTAGGGAAAGCGTTGGATAGCGTAGTGGTAAAAATTACTATTCCCACTCCAGTGAGTGCAACAGTAGGAAAAGCGTTGGATAGCGTAGGGGTAAAAATTACTATTCCCACTCCAGTGAGTGCAACAGTAGGGAAAGCGTTGGATAGCGTAGGGGTAAAAATTACTATTCCCACTCCAGAGAGTGCAACAGTAGGGAAAGCGTTGGATAGCGTAAGGGTAAAAATTACTATTCCCACTCCAGAGAGTGCAACAGTAGGGTAAGTGTTGGATAACGGGAGGGTAAAAATTACTATACCCACTCCAGAGAGTGCAACAGTAGGGAAAGCGTTGGGTAGCGTAGAGGTAAAAATTACTATTCCCACTCCAGTGAGTGCAACAGTAGGGAAAGCCTTGGATAGCGTAGGGGTAAAAATTACTATTCCCACTCCAGTGAGTGCAACAATAGGGAAAGCGTTGGATAGCGTAGGGGTAACAATTACTATTCCCACTCCAGTGAGTGCAACAGTAGGGAAAGTAAATACTTCATATATTAATAAAAATAAATTAAATATTAATACCAATAAAAAATGTATTCCAAGTAATTACCAATTTAATATAATATAGTAATTAATCAATTAAAAATACAAATACAAATTAAATATTAAAATTAACTAACTATTAATACAAATTAGTTACCAATTAACAATTAATTAATTAGCAATTAAAAATTAATTAACAAGTAATTCAAAATAAATACCAATATATAAATTAAAATATTTAATTAATTACAATTAAATTACTTCCCACCCTATTCCCCTATAAACCCACAACCTGCTACGGAAAATAAATTAATACAATTAACATAATTATCAATTAATCAATTAAGTAAAATTAATTGCCAATTAAAATTGTATTAATTACCAATTAAAAATTTATGAACAATTCATTCACAATAAATACCAATAAATATATTTAAATATTTCATTAATTATAATTAAATTACTTTCCACCCTATTCCCCTATAAACCCACAACCCGCTACAGAATTAAATTACGCAAAAATTAAATAACATAAAATTAATTACTTAAAATACATTATAAAATAAATATACACTTTTCACACATATATTAACATACAAAACACTTTAAAAAATGTGATATTATTAAAAATTTGATATATTTAATACCTATATTATATACTTCGATATTTTGACTTTCTATATTTATGAAAATCGATATTAAATTACTTACCTTAAATTCGATATTTTTGTTGACTATATTCTGTCCATTCGATATTTTGTCCATTCTATATTTTCACTTCAATATTAGTGCTATTCTATATTTTTGATTCGATATTTTGTCTGTATACCATATTCTCAATAGGAGGACAAGGCTAATATTTATGTTATGGTTGTTTTCAAATATATACTTTCATATGTGTAACAAAATATCCTTTGTCAAGACAGACTCATTAGACAGCTCCACGTTTGGTCTCATTGGTCATCCAATCAAGTTAAAGGATTACACATTGTCAATGGCTTCCATTATGTGTACTTTTGTTTTTCATCTCTACTATTTGTGTGGTCTTATAATTGTGGCAGTCTTAAACACATTGTAACTTAAATACTTGAGTTAATTGTTTTGATTCAGTTTTCATGTAGGACTCTAATTATTGCAACTCAGGTGTCGATTCACAAAAGCATTTGGTAGAAGGAAAGGCTGTTCTACAGCAGGATTCTTTTACATGCTCTTATGTTACATTATGTCATGTTATGTGGATTTGTAGATTGCACTATGACCCAAGCGGTTATCCTGGTTCTGAGCAGGCACCTCTGGGACTACTCGAAAAGCCAGGTCTTCTGCTTCTCGTGGAATTCATGAAGTGAGGAGGAGGCTCTTATTTGTAAAGAGAGGCAGGCCGTTCAATGCTTTAGGAATGATGTAGGAGAAGGCTCGACCACCAGATCTGATTTTCGGTATGCGTGGGATTTGTGCTAGTAGGAGTCGTGATGAACGGAGGTGTTTGGAAGGTTTTTTAACCTCTTCCATGCTGATGACGGCCTCCGACCGTCATGCACTACGGTGGGCGTGTGCTGATGATGGCTGGGGCCGTCATGAACCCGCCCACTCATTAAAAGCGCCGCACAGGCGCAGAATCGCAGCCGCGCCCAAGGGGTTAAAGCAGATGCAATGGTCGAGGTATTGGCGTAGCTAGGCCTTAGGCCGCCGGTTGCGGCACCTGCGATTGCCGCCCGCTGCGGCATGATCGAAGATGGGGGGTGGGGGACGGAGTGCTCGCGATTCTTGCGGCTGTCATGGCCGCAGGTAAGGGGGATACTGATTCTTGCGGCCACGACGCCCGCAGGCATGAGCGGGGGGCCAGCCGCTGCCCCCAAAACTCGCGCCACCTGGGTCTGTCCGGCCCCCCTAGCTACACCACTGTGTTGACGTGTGCTGGTTCAGTGTTTTGAAGTGCCTTAAAAATGTGAGTGAGGAGTTTGAATTATAAATTCAACATCTGACATTGTGAAGCTCATAAAACTATTGTCTTTACCAATTGTCCCATCGGCCTCTACAAGCAGGTTTGTGATATCACCCATAACAGAAACACGACATAAATGTCACATTGGAAAATAGCAGACTTTTACTCACAACGTAGTTCATAATATAATCATCTTGAAATGTAAAGCTCTGTAATCTGCATTCTTGGCACACGAGAGTCACGGACACATCTTAAGCGGATCTGACATTCAAATGACGCAAGCGATGCTCTGTGACTGGAGAATTTCAATCGCATGCTTTGCATGTCAGGATTGCTCTGTTCTCTTTGTAATTCTCACATTCCTGGAATGCTCGTTCCACTGCTTTAATCTACAGATGAGGAGGGCGCCAAGAGCCATTAATATGCTTTATTTATAAGTAGTCTTTACGCTTCCCCGCACAAAGCAAATACATGCGTATTTCATTCAAATTTTAAAAGCAATCTACAAATATGAGTAAATGGAGTATTTTTTATGGTAGCAACAGTAAGATTTGTTCTCTTTATGTTAAAAAAAAATTATAGTCTTCAACACCAAGCACACTTTTCATCTACTTCAACATAAGGAATTAAAAGACGCAATTGGACTTCATTAGGCCTGTTCCTGTGCCAGGTTGTTGAGCTGCGCTGGATACCTCACACGGTGTGAAGGAGGTCTTCGCAAGGGCTCATGGAACTCTCTTCATTAACATACATGGATAAGGGGGAGGCAGAGCGAGGGGGTGTTCTGCTGCTTCTAATTAACTTCTGCGAATGCATCAATGGAGGCATGTAAAGGCACTAGACCTCATGGGGCTTATTTACAAGTCCCTTGCGCCATCGGTGAGTCACTTTTAAAGTGGGAAAGAGTGACGTACCGGCGCCGCAAGGGGCTTGTAAATAATCCCCTATCCCCCAGATTCATCAAGAACACATTTTGCTATTACTTAATAGCGAAAAATACCAAATCGCTATTAAGGAATAGCAAAATGCTATGCATCAAGAAATCACAAAAAAAATAGCGATTTCTAATAATTCCTTAAGTGCGACTCGCAAATTGCGAGTCACAATTAAGGAATATCTCCCCATTCATTCCTATGGGCCTAGAGGCCCATAGGAATGAATGGGAAGACAATCTCAATTTGCTAATCGCAATTAGCGATTCGCAAATTGAGATTGCCATTTCAAGGGTGCAGGGGTGACCAAAGGACACCCTGTTGCACCCCTAAAATTGTTGTGTGCACATATGTTGCGCACACACATGCCCTTAGGGCATGTGTGTGCGCAACATAAAACTGCATTTTTCAAAGTTTTTGCAACAACTTCATGGTAATTTGCGTGCCCTAATAGAGAATTTGCTATTTTTTTCACTTTCATGCATTGCATGAGATTCCTTAAATGCAAAGAATCGCAATTTAGCGAATTCTTAATTAGCGACTTTTGCATTTGGGGTGATGCATCCCAAATGCAAAAATACCGGTCGCAAAGGGGCAGATTCTGAGAATCTGCCCCTTTGCGAGCAGATTTAAGCTTGATGAATCTAGCTGTATGTTTTTTCCCTTTCACAGTCTCCCAATGATGCAAAGCAAAGAGGAGCATGCTCTGACCCATCAAACGACTGTAAGCTCTGCCGGATGGCACCAGGGGCTGTTGCATGACAGGTTTTTCTGGCAAACAGGCACAATCGGCCTGCAGGGTGAAAAGTGAATTCTTCCAGCCCGATATTTCTCAGTGTTAGTGCTTTGTTTTTAGGCAGGTTTGCTCAGAAACAGAAAGAGGCAAATCTTGCCCACTGTTTCCGAGCTGTATCCTCTGAAAATAAAGCACTAGCACATATGAGTTAAACGAATTCACTTCACTTCCTGCTGGTGCGTAAACAGGAGTTCAGCTCTGCGCCCAGGCAGTGGAGCCCATCATGACAGGCCCCAGATGTCACTCACACAATGGAACTGTCTATCATGAGCAGCGTCATCTTTGAGATTGGTTACCAACTGCAGTCAAGTAACTATGGGGCACATGCATCAAAGGTTTTTGCGAGCGCAAGCGGTGCGATTCACAAAAACCGTCCGTTTGCGTCCGCAAAAAGGCTTTTGCGATGCATTAAAGTGTATAGCGATTTATTGCAAGTTCTTAAATTGCAATTGCATGTAAGGAATCGCAATTTTTGATTCCTTAAATGCAATGCAATAAAATAATAAAATTAGCGATTTTGCTATTAAGAAATGTAAATTACCATCAACTTTAAGTTGATGGTAATTCGCGAAAACTTTGAAAAATGCACAAAAGTGCTTTTTTCTAAGTTACATGTTACACACACACATGCCCTTGGGGCATGTGTGTGCACAACATGAGTGTACATAACAATTTCAGGAGTGTAACAGGGTGTCCTTTTGGCACTCCTGCACCCCTGAAATTGCATGCGCAATTTGCGAGTACCAATGGAGAATTCGCAAATTGCGCATGCAATTCCCATTGATTCCTATGGACCTCTAGGCCCATAGGAATCAATGGGAGTCAATTCCTTAATTGCGACTCGCAATTTCCAAGTCGCAATTAAGGAATTTCAAGGAATCACATTTTTTTGTTGCAAATCCTTCATGCACTGCATTTTGCGATTTCTAAATAGCGAATCCGTAAAATTCGCTGTGGGAAATCGCAAAATGTGGGCTTGATGTATGTGGCCCTATATGAGGGTTTGCAAACGAACTGTCAAAATAATCCTGCATTTCCTTGCGAATCACATGCAAAAGGAAGCAGCTCTTCTTTGTGAATTGTATTGTCACTTTAGAACATTGCTTTTAGGGAGTCTACTTTTACAAAGCCTGTCACTTAAAACATTGCGGCTCTCTTCCATCCATTCACCATGTTTTTGCCTCTCAATAAATAAGACGAGATTCGCAAACAAATATTGCAGACTATGGTAAATCCCCGATGAAAACAAATACAATGGATGCTGGTTGGTCAGGGTGACCTCAGGAGCAGACACATCCTGTAAAACATGGTGTCTGTTCTGTTCTGTGGGGCCTGGTGCTCTTTAGGTAGGCACGTGGGCAGTACCTTCCGAACCAATAGTGAATGAATCAGGTAAACATGCACTTAATTTATTAATGGTGATTTCTGCAACTTATTTACCAGAAGCCATGTTAATATTTAAGTTGGCAGTTGACATATGCTTATATTATATGGTTACTTAATGCATGCTGTAAAATGTTTGCATAACATGTAGCAATACTTTATAGTACTTAATATACTGTTTTAATAGATACACATATCAGTCTCTCTGAATTTGAAAGTATTGCTTGCATTGCAACCTGGGGGCGATGGTCAAATTGTTGTTATGGGTACTGGTAAATGCTTAAATGTCATGCTGCTTACAGACACTTGTAGACGGGTATGAGCAAGCACTGGGCTTGCTGTTTGTAGTGATGCAAGTATCTGCCATCTTTTTTAAAGATACGTTTCTCTAGAAAAGACTGTTAAAAGCCACATTCTTTTAGGGCTGAATTTAACACTGTTTCTTCAGGTTTACATCCACATATTGCATGCTATTGCAAAAAAGAACCCTAGACCTGTCATATCCCTTAAAACCCTCATGAAAATCAACCTTAAATTAAACTTTTACTTTTCTTTATTTATTTTGAATGAATCTCTCCTTCATTTCAACCTTTTGCATGCTCTACATATACAGACTACTCTAAATTTCTTAATCTCTCTCTTTTTTGAAACCACATAGCTGCAATCTAACAATCTCTGTTAATTCCGGCATGCATTTGTTTCTCATAGAGCCCCCTCTAATGATGACACCTTAGGGCCTCATTACAAGGGTGGCAGTGCAGGAGCGGGACCACCCCGCTCCCCCACCTCCAAACCTGTGGCTGAACTGCCAACCAGATTAGGAGTTTTCTTCTGGCTGACAGGCGGTTCTTTGGTGTTCTCACGGCGGTGCCTATGAAATGGGCACTGCACTAGGAACATCAAAATCAGTACCTGAACGGCATAGATTGCTGTAGTCCGTGCCGTGCAGGTATTGGGGTGCATGCACAAAAAGGGGCACAACATGTGCCCCCTTCATGCACCCCATAGTGCAGAGGCACAAGGGGGCCCTGTAGGACCAAAACAAGAGAGAAGGGACTGGGGCTTTTATAATGTCTAGCACTCGTGCCCATACCGTGGTGAAAACACAGAGTATGCTGCTCCTAAGTGGGAAGCTAGGTCTAATAGGTGGAGGAGACGCCAGCTTTTAGGAACAAGGGTCCTCACACGCCTGAGAGGTGTCAAGCTTCATCATTGGGCAGCTCCTTGTTGAGCTGGCGCTGCAATGACCAGTGTGCCCCTCAAGGGTGCTCTTTGCCAAAGATCTACTCTTTTTAGCCGATGTATGTTTCATGGATGGGTGGTGAAGTGTGTGTAGAACCAGCAAGGGCCTCGGGTAGGGCTTATGCCACACTGAGCTCCGACTCGTAGTGTAATTGCACTCCGCAGCGTACCGCTCGCCCGGTCCGATTGAGGCCACCCCTGAATTTTTGCACGGGTCTACCCCCAAGAGGCGTTCCTCATGTCCATGTATAGTATACAGGGCAGACCTTTATTGTCTCCCTTTTTTTGTATATTATTCACAGGGCATGGTTAACACATCTTCCAATTTCCCCCCATCCCTATGAAGAGTAGAATTAGGTCTTCCTGGTCCTGATGAAAGGCCTTGATCCACTAAGGACTGTAATAGGCATGAAACATTTTGACCTCCTTATCCATTAACGTTGTAGCTAAATAGATCATTGCATATATTCTACGCTCATATCACGTTTTTATCCTTGACAAAGGGACCCGAGAATTAAAACTTTATTTCCTGTCCAGATCCCTTTAGTCAATTTTAACACACCTTTCTTTCAACCATTCTACTGACACATCACCACCCATCCATGCAACATACATCGGCTAAAAAGAGAAGATCCCCGGCAAAGAAGCCCCTCGAGAGACCTGTTGGGCCTTGCAGCACCGGCCCAATGAGGAGCTGCTCGATGATGAAGCATGACACCTCTCACAGTGTGTGAGGGCCCTTGCTCCTAAAAGGAGCACTCCCCACCACCTATGAGACCTAGCTTCCCACTTAGGAACAGCACACTCTGTGTTTTGGTCCTGTAGGGCCCATGTTGTTGCCTCACTGTCACACATTTTATGGCAGCAGCACTGCCATGAAAAGTGTGGCATTGACGAAACTAGCAATATGCTTGGTGGGGCCGCCGCAGCCTCAGCATATTGCAGCCTCAAGACCTCCGCACCACTATCAGGGATCTCTGATCCCTTGCGTTTGTGGTGGTTCCAGGTGGTCTGGCTGCCATGGTCATAATAGGGTGGTCGGAAGACTGCCACTGCTTAGCCCCAGGGAATCTGGCAGTCTTAGGACCGCTAGACTCATAATGAGGCCCCAAGTCATTAATGTACTAGAAAGAAAATGGAGTAAATTGATGGAATAGTTTCCTTTAGCATGCAAGACTAAACTAAATAACCAATAGACCCACTAGCTTTGGGCTCCCGGGTAGCATGCTACTTGCCATAAAGAACGATAATGCCTCATCAGGGGTAGTAAGAGTGTGTGTAATTGCAATTTCAATGCAATTTAGAGGCATTGTTTCACAAGGGAAACTAGATTAAATGATACTCTTCAGTTACTGCAGATTGAGTCAGACAATGTTGACTTGGGAAAAAACTAGCAACAGGCACAGCTCTGCGCTGATAGTACTCAATTCTCCAACCACATTTACAAAGTTTTGAGTGGGCCAAGATCCGTTTGCTTGTGTATTACATTTTGCTCATACACAAAATGTTTTTTTTTTAGATCTGCTCTACAGTAGTTAAGACAAAAACCAGCGGGAGTACGCACCCAGGATTTTATGTCAAGTAAAATATCCCTATTATCTTCAAGACCAACTGCATCTCATGGAAGGCTATCAGAAATGCCATCCCGGGATAAATGACAAAGAATTTAACCACCTGACTAAGACAATGCCACACTAGAACAACAAGCTGCAGAAAAACGAAGAACCAGAAGAAAGTCTAGTTTGGCAGCACGCTAGTCTCCATACCTTATATGATCAACAGGAAAAGATCATCCAGAAGCACTTCTAAGAGAAGGTTTATTGTCTCTGCCCTCATGCTATTTTTATGAGAACCATATGTTATTCGGAAAAGGTTGTGTGCTTCCACAGAAAAAGAGTGCTTGGACTACAGTTTCTGCCTTGTGCGAAAGTTAATGTTCAAAACAACAAGACTTAGTTGGTCATGTTGCCAATGTAATAATCAAGGCTATAGGCCTGCTGCACTTATTATTTCAAGTAACGAAAATGGCAGTATGCCTGGTTTATTTATTGTTAAAGGCATGTTTTAATGCCAATAGGCTCTTAAAGATTTGTTCTTATTACACAGTGTTAAAGCCATTACTGAGGTATTTAGTTGCATGGAATCTCTCAGTTTACCTAAGTAGTTAGGCATTTTGTTTACACTTTCTGACAAACCTTGGAGGCAGAAGATTGGTCCTGGCAATCCCTGATAGACCCTCTTGCAAAGGTTTCATCTTTTGATAACCCTAATTTTTTTATATTGGTATTTTACACTTGTATGTCTGATGGTTGCCTTGTGAGAAAGCTTATGCTCAACACAGTAAACTTGAGGTGGCTTTGGTGCCAAGTCAATGATAAAATGATACATGATAAAGACTATAAGCCTCATTGATTCACTGGGAACATTATTACTGATGACATAGGCCTGATCTGTTTACTATGAAACATAATGAGAAAGGCTGGCTACATGGCTTATTTATCATGAAAAACATTTGGTAAAGTCAATAGGCCTTTATGGGTGGATGGTTATGACAGGGCAAGATGTTCATGATCTCACATAATTTTGTGTTATGCTTGTTACGAGAAATTCCTGATATTATGCTATTACACCACATGTTCATGTTCATACGAGGTTCATTGCGAAAATGCAGCACCCGTACAGAGGAACAGTGAGAACATAGAGAACACAAGTGGCTGCTGTTTGCAGCACTTGTGTTTTTGCTATTGTTTTAGCTCAAAGTGTGTCCTCATGTACACAAAAGAAGCAAGGACACATTTCACATTAAAAGCAATGCAAAAATAATGGTTTTGTATTTTGTGTAATGATGTGTCATGTTGCTTAATTTTTCCATGAATTTGCATAATTATGCAAAAGAAAAATATGCACAGTTCGCACACCTCTAGTTATTACACTGTATGACAGGTGGTAAACAGGCATTTTGTTGAATGAGATCTTAACAATATTTAAAATAGATAAATAAATAATAAAAGCTCAAATAAATTGAAATCATATTTAAGTAATTATTTAGTTAAATGCAATTTTAAATAATTACATTTAAATTAGTTAATAAATAATACATCATTTTTTAAAGAAAAGAACATTAAGATGAATTAATGATTTTACGCGTTTTAAGCTTATATAGAGGCATGGGTACTGAGGAGCTTTTAGGGTTTAGGGATGGGTGGTTGTTAGAAATTGCCATCTTTTGCATGGTGTAGCCCCACATTTATACGTTGAGTATTTTTGCTGGCTGTATAACTCTGTGCACTTTACCCCTACTAATGAGGGGTATAGTGCATGTGCTCCCCTTTCAGCATGATGAAATTGGCATATCCCTGATTGGCATATTTAACTTACCTATAAGTCCCTAGTATATGGTGCTAAAGTGTACTAGGCACCTACAAGTTGAATGTCACAAGTGGACTGCTGCTCCTATTTAACCATTCACAACAGTGACATTGTAAACATGACTGCAGGTCTGTCCTATGTAGCCTGACTGTACAGGTTTAAACTACAAATTCAACTTGTTAAAATACCCCTTTTGATAGGTCTAAACCTTTCTTTCAAATCTGGATAAGTCACACCTAAGTATGCCTTACTGCCCTGAAGGCAGGGTGCATGGTATTTACAAGTAGGACAGGTAAACTGTAATGATAACTATGTCCTACCATTTAAAAAGCCCTACAAACTAAGTTATATAGTAGCATGGTGGGCTGCTCATTAATAAAGTATTGGATGCAATATTACATATAATATTGTTATCTTCAGCTCAGAGGCAGCTACTGATTTCTTTTTGGAATTGTTAGCATAGTTAATACGAGCCCAATTCACTGGTGAAGTAGGCCTTGTAATAAATATTTTGGAAAGGGTACTTTTAGAAGGGTACCTTTTTCGCACATGAATTCTCTGGATTCCTATCTGCATGAGCACAACTATCTCCTGGCAGCTGAATAGCTCTCTTGATTAGATGCGAACTTGCTCCCAGAGTTGGGACAAAGACTTTGGTTGTGGGGAGGTGTTCTGTTCAGGCTCTACACCAGGTAAGAAAGCTTTGACCGTCTTGGATTTAGATATAGAGGAACACTGCGGGATTGTTTCCATTAAGTCACAGAGGAAGTGCTACAAACGTGGGTAGGGTTCCCCCTGGGAACTTTAACTCTATTGGTTAGTGCGGAGGCAGGAGTCACCCCACCCACAGGCTGGTGCAGGCATAAATGCAGCACTCAAAGTAGCCTCCTCAGAATACTTTACTGTGGAAGAGCAGAAGAGGACTCAAACCTGCTGTCTGTGGACTGAGAAGAGCCTAGAAGACTGGACCTGCTCTCCCTCTTGTACCCCAGACAACAAAGTGGACTCCAAGGGTCATAAAGCTGACCTCCTATTCAAGCTTCAGGTACACAACAAGCTACAATAGGTTTTCATAAACTTCCCATCTGACCAGTTCTAACTCTGCCTGCCCTGGACCCTGCTGCTGGCCTCTGTTGGAGAGAGTCTTGACTCCAAAGTGCTGTCTTTAAGGTCTTGGCTGACAACAAAGTGTAGATTTCTGAACTTTTCTTGAAACCTGGTACTGCGACCACCCTGTCAAACGATTCTATGACGATGTATTGCCACTGGGCCAAAGAGTCAGGTTGCTCCAGCTCAGAGCTTTTCCGCAGCAGAAAAGTTGATTCAGCAGGATCTCGTGGAGGCTTCATGGTGCTCTCTTCAGCTACAACCTGCAGCCTTACCATGCATGAAGAATCTGAGCTCCAAAAAAGGGATTAAGACCGTAAGTTGAAATCTTCAGCATGTGTAGGCACGAAAAGTATCAGGTCGCTTTTTGTCCTTCTCTGGCATGAATTTTGAATTTCTCTCACTTGGAACTTTCCCACCAAGGGTTATCTGACCTCGTAGGACCTTCTCGAACACAGCCCGCATTCTTGACCCGCAGAGGATTCTACCTTCCATTTCATGAACTAAGGGTCCCTTGTATATATTGATGTTATGTATACACCATCTCAAAGGCAACAGAGTATACATACTACTGATATGAAGGACTGCCCGCACAATTTAAATGGGGACAGACCTTCAGCTTGGCCACGACAGAGACTACTCTATCTCTGCTGTGGCCAAACTTCTCTGACTACCCTGGGGAGTAAGAGCCATCAGAGAAATGGCTACATGTCCACCCGCCCAATTTGCATGGGCGGACATGCAGTAATTTTTTACACTTTGTTACGGCAAGTAAAACCTTGTGGTAAGGAACAGTAAAATCATTTTAATCCTCCTCACGCCATTGCAGAAGACTCCCATGGAAGGGGGATCATTGCATTATTTACTTTTCAGAAAGAAAAAAGGAGTACTCTTTGCCACAGTTCTGCGTCCTGCTGCAACAGCCCTGTAGCACAGAGTAATATGTATTGCCAGGAACCCCCGTAATGGAGGCTTCTGGTAATGCTTTTATAAATGATCGCCTGCGTGATCATTTATAAATTAGGTGAGCAACCTTTCCACCATGGGAATAAAGTAATTTACCTTGTCCCCATAAAAACATATTGAAATTTTGTAGTTACAGTTAACTTAAGTAACTATAACTTGCACTCTCACCATGTGCGGCGATCTGATCAATGATATAATTTCAGCTGTTATCATTGATTTTATCAATTTTGTCTGGAACATGTCATGAGTGTTGTAATATGTGAGATCATAACCATTTCATGGCGAGGATGCAAGCTATGGTCCCAGGGGCCCCCGAGTCTGCCTTTCAGGTGTATTCACAATTCTGGTACAGTTCCTCACACATCATCTCACCTCGCCAGCTCCAAGTATCCCCTGTGCTTAAGTTTGCCTTCATTAATGGCAGTCCTTTATTTCCTTAGAGAGGAATAACTTGGGTTCTTTGTTGGTTCTTTTCTTTCTGATAACAAGTTTATTTGTGGTATCTGAGGTGTTCTCCCTGTGTTACCATTGACCTCATGGGTCTTGACATCTCTCCCATTGGCATGATTTTCTCTGCTTTATCTTTCCCTCTCATTCTTTTTTTGGGGTAATTCTCTTAGTGGGGAAGCTCTATATATCTTTTTTCATGATCTTACAGGGCATGTTTGGATCCTCCTCTGGTTTTTTCCATTGCTCAAGTGATCTAGCAACTTTGTTTTTTGTACACTTACCTATTCCATCTCTAGTTCAGCGTGGCTTACCCTGTGTTGGCTGGAAAGTGTTTATTATGTGCTCTGAATCACGATTAATTAATTCTTGTTTTATATATCCTCCGAGTAAGGAATGGGCTGATGAAGAGAATCAGGAGGCAATGACATGATTATTTATGGTAATCTATTGATCAAGGTAGGGAGGAGGAATTAGTGTCCAGTCAATTCCCCAAGTCAGGTATCTAAATCAAATGCAGGACAGGACACTTGTAACTATGTTACACTTGGTTTTCTTAGATAACCCTCATAAACGCTATGTTAGTATTCTCGCGGTTTATATCGTTTTCCGCCCCACATAAGCGTTGTGGCATTTATCATTGGGTCATCCAACGTGCATTATGCCAGCCTCAAGCCTGAGGCAACCTCTGTTGTGGCGTAGTAGTGTCCAGAGATGTGCACAGATACCCCCACTGTGAAGGTTTGAATAAAAAAACAAGCCTGCATCCAAGGGACTCCTTTAATTACAATAGGGTGCGGTTTGTTATTAAAATTAAATGGGTATGTTCTTAGATCAGGTTACTGGATCTTTACATATCACTTTACTTACAGAGTCAACATGTTTCTGCTCCTTTATGCCCAGCCGGGTCTATGGAGCATTCGTCAGGACAAAACACAACACAATAAAATTTGCTACTCACACCTTTTGTGCAGTATGTAGTGGTCTTATTTTGTTACCCACTTATTCTCAAAATGTTCGATTCACCTGTAATTCAAAACAGATATAAGAAAACATTTTTCTTTTTTACTTTTATGGGGGTACATCTTGGCATATTACCTTACTTTCGTATTAGAAACTAAAGCATTAATTTATGCGTATATTGTTCACATTTTAAGTCACTATGGGGACCATCATGGCGAGTCACAGAGATTTCAAAAAGGGAGATCAATTTCTTTCATTTGGATAATTGAGAGATACAAAGACAAGTCATTTCATATTGTATCCCCTAATATTGTCATCAAGTTCGTTTTTATCGTGTTTCAACCATATATATTGTTATCACGTAATGCCTTGTGTAGTCGCTACTCATTTATTCTTTAAAGCGCGACTGTAGGATGGTATTTGTACAACGTGACTGTTTGGGATAACCACTATATTACTATGTTATAATGGAGTCACCTACTGTTGTTCTTGTACACGGAAATGACTCCTATTATTTTACACACAGAAATATATCTCGATAAATAACATGGTGAGGTGGTTCCTTTGTACAATGTTCGTTAAGAGAACGTTAGGAAAACACGTTAGAAAAAATGTAAGGTAAGAGCGTTGTTTCTTCAATCACTCTCCACACCCATTCAGTCTTTTACCTTAATTTCATGAATTATTCTTGTCCTCAGGGGAACTGGACTGTAAGTCCCAGGCTGTAGGAGAAGGGGAGGTGAACGGATCTAGTTAACATTACGGTATAGAAACTCTGGTGGTTGTATGTTCTTTGAAACGCCATTCTCACCCGCAATGAAAGGCGGATTCCGCTTCTAGTGCTGGCTCTGCCCCTGGACGCGGAATCGACGTCATAATCCTGCTTTTCAATCTACGCGGTATTAGAGGTAGAAAAGGGACAGATTGAGTATGTTTCTATTTTGAGGTGTAGATATCGATCCTATTACTATATTTAAGTATTTTTAATTGTATTATTGTTATTAAACGTACTGCAACGAACACTGTCTTTATTGGTGGTATTTCCGGTATTTCAATATATATTACGATCTTGATGGCGAACACTATTTTTTTTATTTCTAAAAAAATTGTTTTCCTTTTAGAGCTGTGTGTTATTTAGCTCTATATTCTCTAGTGTTTTGTAAGCACATTTCATCATTAAACCCAGTTCTTTGTGTGCATAGAGTTGGGTCAGACATCGATTCATTGACAACAAAATAGGACTCGGGAGAATACTAACATAGCGTTTATGAGGGTTATCTAAGAAAACCAAGTGTAACGTAATTACAAGTGTCATGTACTGCATTTGATTTAGATACCTGACTTGGGGAATTGACTGGACACTAATTCCTCCTCCCTACCTTGATCAATAGTATATAAAAGCAGCGCGCAGCTGCCGGAGAATATACTGGCTGTAAAAGTGTGCAGCAAAAGAAAAGTCACAAAAAGCACTATGGAAGATAATTTTGGCTTGAGCTTCACGGAGAGTGACATCAGTGAGATCTTAGCGGCACAACCGTTATTGAAAAATGCTGATTTGACTCAAGCTTTGGCACAGACGGATGATTGGTAAAGTTTAACTGAAAAGAAACGTGAACAAATTAGAACAGCTATTCACGGCATAAAAATGACTGAATACCTGAGTTCAAAAACAGCCCCAAGGGGCTTGTGGGTTAATAATGCTCCAAGAATCTTTCTACATGATCTGGCTTTCCGACGTGATTGGTCATCCATTTCGTGGAAGTGCACGCTGGATTACCTAGTCTTAATAGTCAAAACAGCAAAGAGGTTATCAGAAGCACTACTTGCCCAAATTCAAGTATGTGAAAATGAACTGAAAAAGTGAATAGACTTCCGAGTATTTAAAAAACGACTGGATGAAATTAATAAGGAGGTGGAGGATACACAAGAACACTTAATGCAGAGTAAACTCCAAAAATTGGGTAAGGATTTGAAGAGATTTAGCCAAGAGAAAATGCACCCTTATTCGAAAGAAGAATTTATACCGCCTGATCAAGGCTCTGACAATGAATCATTGGGATGGAACTCTACAGATGGCTCAGATTGTGGTTCAGATGACCCAACCCCAAGAAGAGGGAGGTACAACTTTCGACATCAACGTCAGTAGAGAGGAAACAGGTGGCCAAGACAGCACTTCGCAGGACACCAGGTACCGTTTTTTCAGCCATATATGCCACCGTACGCAGGATGGATGAATCCCTACAATCAGGGGATGCAACAAATGCCTCATATGATGGGTCTACCAATGCCTGAAGCAGAAAACCAAAATCAACAGGCTTTTTTAGCGAGAGGCCGACAACAAAGAGGACGGCGAAAAACTGTAACATGGCAAGATCAGCAAAGAAACATGTTGACCCGCAGCATGACGTCCAAAAAACCAAGTACCAGCAAGAACAATCACTGATTGTAAATGTAACTGATATTGTTCTGTCCGAAGATCAAACTAAAATCTTAAACAAAGGAGTTGGATTTGTACATACCCCGAATTTGGATACATTTAAGATTAAATGTGAAATAGCTGAATTTTGCCGAACATTCAAACTAAAAGCATATTTTGCAGGATCAGAACCAATGGAGAACAAAGGAGACACTAATTTGAGAAGAAAATCGCCTTTCAATCCACCCAACAGTTCGGTCCCCACAGAAATCCAGACATTCGAACAAGCACTGATGAAAGGAATAGATGAGATGCGTAATGAAGTGAAACAACCATTTCAAAACCTAACAAAGAAGGAACGAAGAGCCTTAGAAGAATTGCAAAAAGATGACCGAATCATCATCAAGCCCGCGGATAAGGGCGGGGGTGTAGTGATCTTAAGCAAGGAAGGGTATAAACAACAGTGCCTAGACCTGCTGGCTGATGACAAGTTTTACAAAAGAATCATCTCTGACCCTACACCAAGATTACAGAATTCCATAGCCATGATGGTTTATGAAGCAGAAACAAATGCTTGGATTTCAAAAAAGGAAGCGGAGTACCTAATCGCAAGAGAACCAAAAACTCAGTGTTTTTATTCCTTACCGAAAATATATAAGAACAGATCTCCACCACCGGGACGCCCAATAGTCTCAGGCATAGGTTCCATTTTAGAACCCTTGTCAAAGTTCGCAAACCAGTTTTTAAAACCCCTGGTCCAAAAAACATCAACTTACTTAAAGGACACCCGGGACCTCCTTAACCAACTGTCAGAGATGCCTTTTGATCAAGAGACAATGTTACTGGTTGGCTTAGATGTAGAGTCACTCTACACCAGTTTACCACAAAAAGAAACGTTACAAATGCTAGAGGATGTACTTTTCATGGAAGAATGGAATTACCGTACACCACGACATTTCATACTTGAATGTTGTCGGTTAGCTTTGACTAAATTTGTTTTCGATTTTGATGGAAGTCTCTTCTTACAAAGCCATGGCACTTCCATGGGGAGTGCTTTTGCCCCTTCAGTAGCAGGTCTTTATGTCAGTAATTTTGAAACCAACAATGTGCTCACTGACTCTAATCCCTTCGTTTCCACTATATTATACCGGAAACGATATATTGACGATATACTGATGATTTGGAAGAATGACAATTATCTAAACCTATTTATTGACTGGTTGAACACAAGAGATACATGTCTAAAATTCACTTTTACTATGGACAACACCAGCATAGACTTTCTGGACATGACGATTTTTATAAAGAATGGACAGGTAGACACAAAGACGTTCTATAAACCGACGTCAAAAAACAGCCTCTTGTCATATAAGAGCTTTCATCCTAAACCTCTTAGAGACAACCTGCCCTATAGCTAATTTTTGAGGCTGAAAAGAAACTGCAGCCAGGAAAGTGATTACAGAAAACAAGCAGAATAGGTGAGTAAAAAACTTCAAAGTCGAGATTACAAGCAGTCAACAATATCAAAATGCTGCAAGAGGGCAAAAAATCAACCGAGGTAATGTCTCCTAGAGACAAATGTGAAAGAACCCACAGTAGACCGAGTGATGTGTTACAACATACTGTCCAGCAACATACAACGTACAGAAGCTAATCAACAAGAATTGGCGAATATTATCAACTGGAAATTTCAACTGGCCTAAACCCAGATTCGCGAACAGACGAACGAAGAATCTGAAAGATATACTTGTACACACACGCCCAAAGAAACATCTAACAAGTGGACAAGTAAGGGATATTGAGATGGCCCCAGTGACAGGACACTATCCATGTGGTACCTGCCTGGTTTGCAAATTAACAACTACAATCAAGACTCTACAACTGACAGAATCATTAACCTGCACCCAAAGGCAACATACGAACTGCAATTCGACACATGTTGTCTATATGATAACATGTCCCTGTGAGAAAAAATACATAGGGATGACCTGCAGAAAAATAAAGTTGAGAATAGGGGAACACAAAAGCAACATTAAACTGAAGAAGATTACAACAAAACTTTGTACCCATTTTGTCGAAACTGGCCACAATGCAGAAGAACTTAAGTGGACTGTGATAGAAATGTTGAAAGATAAAACCAATAATGCAGAAAGAATTCTGTATGAGAAAGAACAAAGATGGGTGGACAGATTAAAAACCCACCAATTTGGTCTTAACGACAATATTCCATGGCATCAGTTTTCATGAATGACCACTAAACACTATATGCAGACCACTCAACTAGTATGTATACAGAGACACTGAACATCCCTAGTCCTATTCTGTATGTATACAGAGACACTGAACTTCCCGAGTCCTATTTTGTTGTCAATGAATCGATGTCTGACCCAACTCTATGCACACAAAGAACTGGGTTTAATGATGAAATGTGCTTACAAAACACATGAGAATATAGAGCTAAATAACACACAGCTCTAGAAGTAAAACAATTTTTTTTTAAATAAAAAAAATAGTGTTCGCCATCAAGATCGTAATATATATTGAAATACCGGAAATACCACCAATAAAGACAGTGTTCGTTGCAGTACGTTTAATAACAATAATACAATTAAAAATACTTAAATATAGTAATAGGATCGATATCTACACCTCAAAATAGAAACATACTTAATCTGTCCCTTTTCTACCTCTAATACCGTGTAGATTGAAAAGCAGGATTATGACGTCGATTCCGCGTCCAGGGGCAGAGCCAGCACTAGACGCGGAATCCGCCTTTCATTGCGGGTGAGAATGGCGTTTCAAAGAACATACGACCACCAGAGTTTCTATACGGTAATGTTAACTAGATCCGTTCACCTCCCCTTCTCCTACAGCCTGGGACTTACAGTCCAGTTCCCCTGAGGACAAGAATAATTCACGAAATTAAGGTAAAAGACCGAATGGGTGTGGAGACTGATTGAAGAAAAAACGCTCTTACCTTATGTTTTTTCTAACGTGTTTTCCTAACGTTCTCTTAATGAACATTGTACAAAGGAACCACCTCACCATGTTATGTATCGAGATATATTTCTGTGTGTAAAATAATAGGAGTAATTTCCGTGTACAAGAACAACTGTAGGTGACTCCATTATAACAGTAATATAGTGGTTATCCGAAACAGTCACGTTGTACCAATACCATCCTACAGTCGCGCTTTAAAGAATAAATGAGTAGCGACTACACAAGGCATTACGTGATAACAATATATATGGTTGAAATTTGATACACGATAAAAACGAACTTGATGACAATATTAGGGGATACAATATGAAATGACTTGTCTTTGTATCTCTCAATTATCCGAATGAAAGATCGCCATGATGGTCCCCATAGTGACTTAGAATGTGAACAATATACGCAGAAATTAATGCTTTAGTTTCTAATACGAAAGTAAGATAATATGCCAAGATGTACCCCCATAAAAGTAAAAAGAAAAATGCTTTCTTATATCTGTTTTGAATTACAGGTGAATCGAACATTTTGAGAATAAGTGGGTAACAAAATAAGACCACTACACACTGCACAAAAGGTGTGAGTAGCAAATTTTATTGTGTTGTGTTTTGTCCTGACGAATGCTCCATAGACCCGGCTGGGCATAAAGGAGCAGAAACATGTTGACTCTGTAAGTAAAGTGATATGTAAAGATCCAGTAACCTGATCTAAGAACATACCCATTTAATTTTAATAACAAACCGCACCCTATTGTAATTAAAGGAGTCCCTTGGATGCAGGCTTGTTTTTTATTCAAACCTTCACAGTGGGGGTATCTGTGCACATCTCTGGACACTACTACGCCACACCAGAGGTTGCCTCAGGCTTGAGGCTGGCATAAAGCACGTTGGCTGACCCAATGATAAATGCCACAACGCTTATGTGGGGCGGAAAACGATATAAACCGCGAGAATACTAACATAGCGTTTATGAGGGTTATCTAAGAAAACCAAGTGTAACGTAGTTACAAGTGTCCTGTCCTGCATTTGATTTATTTATGGTAATATTCATTATCCGGATTCTCCCTTCCTTGTCTCAGCATTTACATGCCTGAATGTCAAAAGTTACTTTGCAGCTCTTTACATCAGAAGAGATTACATCACAGTAATTACAGAGGGAGTATCTTTACAACACGTTATTGCATTGGGAGTGCCTTTGCTTGGTAGGCATGCTTGCAGTTATAGATAGATAGATAGACAGATAGACAGATGGGTAGATGGATAGATGGATAAATAGATGATAGATAGATAGATAGATAGATAGATAGATAGATAGATAGATAGATAGATAGATAGATAGATAGATAGATAGATAGATAGATGGATAGATAGATTCTAAAGAAGGGCTACAAAGAGAGTCAAGTAAAGAAAACACTGCTTCATTAAGAAGCCAGCTGCTCTTTGATGGATTACTGGATTACTCTGCAGTCAGCCTCCCTTTAGGAAGTTTGGTCATGGGGGAAAATCAAGTAGCCTAGGCTTTATTTTCTTTTATTATTATTTTTTTCAATCTACTTCATTGCAATTTCATTGCTAGGACATTTACCTTGATGTCCAGCGATGATTTTCTTAATCCACCCACAGACCATATTATACCTCGACAACAAGCTAGCTGCGCTGGTCATGCTGCGAGCAAGGGCCTTTGCACCAGGGCACAAGTCATAAAAAAGAAGTGGGAGGACGCTGTCACCGGAAGTGATGTCACGACAGGAAATGAAGTAACGAAATGTGCCGAGCTCCTCGTCCCAGAGAGGCAAAGAGTGAAGTCCAGCTGTTTGGCAGGGGGGACGGCGTCCCCCCGGTAAAATAAATGGGGGGACGCCGTCCACCCGTGTGGTATCCCGACACGAGCCCTGCTATGCACCCACGGCAGCATATATCAAACAAGAGGACTGGCTAGAGGAGGATCACTACGTGACCCTGTCAGTCCACGTGCCCTTCAGGGCTAGTATGTGGACATTATTAAATATAACATGTAAGTGTTTCAGTACCTCACCAGGGGTAGCAAACACAAGGCACATAGGATAAAATACAATGAGAGGTTGCCATGCCTACCGAGAATCAAAAGGGTAGCGAGGAGGGAAAACGGCAATATACCAAACTATCTTTCAAATCTGCCTTCACACCTTGAGACCACAGCCTTTGCCCCCGGGATGGTACCTTTCCAACTGGAAAACAGGCCAGGAGAGACAGAGCAGGTGGCCCAGCCAATTTACGCCACCTTCAAGTCATACTGAGAGAGCAGTGTGCAACATCAAACATTGGCACTGAAGTTGATTGAAGCCGTCACGCAAATGAAAAAGATCTAACTCTGAAACATCCGGAGTCTAGGATGCAAGTCCATGAACAGACGCACAGAAAATAAACTGGATGGAGCTTGGGCAAGCCCACATTTACGGAAGCACATTGGTACGAGGGACCTATAAAGTAAATGGTAAAATGTTCTATTTTGAGGGATTTAGGAAGTTTATGAGGGGTGATTGGTCTGAGGAGATTACACATCCTCCTCATAGAGTTAGGGATGTGATGAGGAAGGGTCTGGGAAGGTAATGCTATTTTTGCTTTGGCCATATACGGCAAAATCACATAAACCACATCACTGCTGTGCAATTCTTCTTATGTTGATCATATATGCATTCGCATAACTCCTAATTTTGCACTACTCCGCAAAACAAACATTTATAGCTGCTATAAATGACGTGTTTGTGCTGGTAAATCAGTGCAACTGTAATTTTTAAGTCTGGCTACAGTCAACGTTTTACTGTCTTCTAGACACACACCATACAACATATAGCATACAATAAGCAGAGGGCGTCTTTGGCTCAGCCCAGTTTTAGCCATTGTCTCGTTTGGGAGAGCTCCTTTTAGGCATTTGCTTTATTGGATGTTTATCACATTTTGGCATCAGCCCACGGCATTTTGCAGGCCGCTTACATTTTTACATTTACATTTGGATGATTGGACATAAAGTAACCCATTTGATGTAGTGCTGCTAGAGAACTGTGGCTCCTACCTTCAGTTTTGTGGTTCTTTTGAAGGTGGGACGCTGCTGGGGGCATGTGAGGGCATTTGCAGCTCCAAGTTACAGGCCGGCTGATCTTGCTATCCTGATCTACCTAACTTGCTATCCTGATGTCCTATCTCCACGACCGTGGCCAACAAGTCCTTCTCCACCCGTACATCTCCTCTTTAAAACCGCTCAGATGGGAAGTGCCTCAATGCTCATCCTTAAGCCCGCTACTTTTTAATGTCTACATGACTCCTCTGGCAACCCTCTTTGCAAGGAGAGGGATTAAGGTGATCTCCTACATGGTTGGCACCCAGCTGGTGTTCTCCTTTAAGGACCACTCTGCTGCACTTTTGATTCTTTTAAAGACTGTTTCAAAGACATAGCAGGCTGGATGAACGAACACTGCTTAAAACTTAATGCCGATAAAACGGAGGTCTTAATTTTTAATCTAACTTCCCCCCACCTGCAAGCCTATTGTGGCCTGGGGAACTCAGCGCCCCACCTGTGCCGAAGGACTCAGTCAAAAACCTTGGAGTCAGGTGGGACAAGACCTGACCCTTTTGGCTCAAGTCTGACAAGTCTCGGCTGCCTGTTTTGGAAGATGAGAACCATTTGAAAATTTCTGGACTGCCTACCAGAAGAAAGCCGAAGGACCTCAGTTCATGCTCTTGTAAGCTCTCGACTATGCCAATGGCCTCTACCTAAGCTTGCCTGTGTTCCTGATCAAAGGTTGCACATGGTGTAAAAGGCAGCAGCTAGGCTTATCCACAAGGTCCCAATACGACAACACATCTCCCCACACCGCAGACAGCTCCATTGGCTCCCCTTTGCCAGGCGATTGAATACAAGGCCCTGATGATCGCGTTTGGTGCCTACCATGGCAGGGGCCCAGGCTACTTGAGGAAGAGACTTTGCCCATACCGCCGGGAGCGCTCCTCAAGATCCAATCTCTGTCATCAACTTGCCGTCCCCTGCTTTTCCAAAGCCAGGAAGGGGGAGGTCTTTTCGGTGAGGACTGCTAAACTGTGGAATGATCTGCCTATTCAGTCACTTGACACATACTTTGTTCCCCATGTTGCCTGTCCATATAGTAGTGACATGGGTTGTTTCTTCCTCAGCCCACAGATCTAGTAATTGTTCTGGACCTTCAATCACACTTCACCAATAAAAAGTGGCACCTACCGAAAGCCCTGGATGGTTTTGTCACCCATAGGTCCCTACACTGTGAGGGCATTGTTTTTTTCTAGTACTCCAACCAACGGCTGTTGCTTTGCTAAATAGCTAGGCTCAGCTTACTTAAACCGCCTCCTTTCTAATTTCAGGTGCCTTGGATTGCATGCAGGTGCCTTCTCCTAGTACATGTATTGAAAGGATTGTGTAAACTTGTCTACATTTTTTTAAAAAAAAACATATATTGGTGTAAATTCCTTTCTTTTCTTCCTGCACTTTCTTCCCCCACTAGGCAGCAATAATTGTAATTGTGTTTCTTTGTCCTGAAGAAGACCTCAAGTCACAAAGGCAAAAACGCCATTGAATGTTTTACCATACGACTGGCGTTGCTAATTATGCTATGATTCTTTTATAGTTTATGAAAAGAATGCCCATACTTAATCTCTGCATCAAATAACTTCCAATCTATATGCTGGTTTTCATTGTTCCTTTATGTGTTTTACTTGCACCGTTTAATCACATCCTTCACCAGCACTATGGCCCACATGCATCAAGCATTTTTGTAGTCGCAAACGGTGCGATTCCTTAAAATCGGCCGTTTGCGAATGCAAAAGTGCTTTTTGGGATGCATGAAGCAATTTTAGAATTCGTAATATTTTAGCGAGTTCTAAAATTGCGGGTGCTTTTAAGAAGTCGCAGATGTGCGACTTCTTAAAAGCAATGCATCATTACTTTGACAAGTTGAAATTCGCAATTAGGGTGCCAAATTTACCGAGTGGTTGAACCACTCGGTAAATTTGGAAAAAGTGTTTAAAATGGTGAAAAAGTATTTTTTTCAACATTCATGTTTAACACACACATGTCCTTAGGACATGTGTGTGTGAAACATGATGCGAAAAATACATTTCAGGGGTGCATGGGGGGGTCCTTTGGACCCCCCCCCTGCACCCATGAAATTTTCTAAGTGCCACTCGCAATTCCCATTGACTCCTATGGGCCTTTTGGCCCATAGGAATCAATGGGAATTGCGAAAATTAACTTAAGAATTCGGTATTCATTTGGGATTCGGTAAAAATTGCGATTTTTACCGAATCACAAATGAATACCGAAAATAATGATGCATAGCATTTTGCACTTCTTAATTTGCGATTCCTTATTTTTCGCAAATTAGGAAGTGCAAAATGTCACATTGATGCATGTGGGCCTATGTGTTCACCCCTGCACTTCATATACACCTTAAAAAACTCATTGATGCTGCCATCAACCCTATTTATGAAAAGCATTTAAGCAGTTATTCCTTTTGACAAAACCTGAACTTGTGAATATACAAAATTGTGATTACATGTTGTTGGTGTAATTCAGTGGTTCCCAAACTTTTGACTCCTGAGGACCCCCATTAAGTCACCGCTGGAAGCCGGGGACCCCCAAGCATGTTGTAGGATTTAAAATTTCAAATATTAAAACAGTAATTCGAAAAAACCACATGTGTGCACACAAAACAAATACTCAAAGTACTAAGAATTTTGGGGCCAGATGTACGACCATTTCATATAGCGCCTCGCAATTGGCGACACATTGTGAGTGGCAAATTCCAAGTCGCTAAATGAAATGTACAACAGTGTGTTTAACACTGTTTGGGATTGCGAGGCTCATTAATATTAATGAGCCACTCGTAATTTGCGAGCCCATTGGGAATGCCAGCCCTCCCAGGGATGGTGACCTGCTGGGCTCAACAGACCACCATGTCTGGGACTGCTTTTAAAGAAAGCAGTTAAAAAAAAATGCTGACCGTTTTCCATGCATTTAAAAAAAAAAAAAAAGAAAATGAAACGTTTTTGTATGATTTTCTAAGGGCAGGCAGTGGTCCCTGGGACCACTGCCTGCCCTTAAAAAATAATTTTACATGCATTTGCAAAGGGGAACGGGTCCCCTGGGGACCCCTTCCCATTTGCGAATGCATTACCATCTACTTGAAGTAGGTGGTAATTGCAAGTGTTTTGCGACCGCAATTGCAGTCGCAAAACATTTTTACATGGTTTTGAGACTCGCTATTTGGAAGGGAATGCCTCTTCCAAATAGCAAGTTGCAAAACCTATTTAGCGAGTCACAAAAAAACTGCGACTTGCGAAATAGGCTATGTACATGGCCCAATAGACTTTTGCATGCACAAACCTGTTTGCGAACCCGTTTGCGCAAATAAAAACCGGTCGTACATCTGGCCCTTAGTTTTTTATATTGAAGGAAAAGCCCCTCTGTCACATGTATTTCATTTGTTTTACAGCATCTCTCATACCATTGTAGGATGTCAGCACTTTACATCCCACACATATAGAGACAATGAATCATACATGCAAATCAGTTTATAGAAAATGTTACATAAGGTAAAGGGGACTACAAGGTGTAGTATTCACATGTCATTCATACTGGTAGGTATTTTTAAAGAGTGCTTGGTCTGGAAAAGCACAAACTCAGGATTCAGAACATAACACAGTGGCTAGCAGTGACTTTTAACATTAAAAATGTATTTCCACCCAAATATTTTTTTTGCAGCATCAGGATAATGAATGACTGGGAAAAAATATAAGTTACTAGCCAGTACCATGCAGTTTGCAAGCAGCCCTTTGATGACAGTTTATAGGTCCCTCTGCTATATTACGATTGTCACTTATGAAGTGCACACTAACAAAAGAATCTCTGTGACAAAAGCAGTAACCACAGACCTATGCACATAAAATACTGCTTTTTAAAATGCATGTTACACGTTCTTTGCAGTAGGCATATTAACCCTCTGTGCTAGATCAGTTAAGTCAAACATGCCACTGAACAAAACTCTCATCTCTCTCCAGCAGGTACATTAATCACTGGCATTATCTTGACACTTTTATTGTTGCTCGAAAGCTGCTAATTATACAAGAAATGTTGCTGTGCTTTTAAATCTTCTGCCTACGGACCCACTGGGAATGTGTCACGGACCCCTGGGGGTCCGCGGACCCCAGTTTGGGAAACACTGGTGTAATTAATATACTGTCATAATGTGTGCCTTTTTCCAATGACTCCCATTGAAACATTGTTGCTTGATAATGGGGAGCATGTTGAGGGCGGTTGCATCTCCAAGTTACAGGCCAGCTAAACTTGATACCCTGATCTACTCACAAGTTACAAGGATAAACGGCAGCCATCTTAGATTGGATTAGTCCATTTACAGGAAAAAAAGCTCGAAAAATGACATTTTCCATTTAGCTCAGGGGATTTTTCTGATCATCCAGTCCCTTTTTATTTTGGATCCCCTCTTTTGTAACTTCCCTCTGCAACAGTGGACCCAATATTGTAGAAGACATACTAGTGCCCCCAAAAACATGTTATTAATCCATCACTTGGCCCTGTATTCTTCCTGACACATATCCTTGTAAGCTTTGGCAGCATCAGAGTCAGCAGAATCGGGATCTCGGCATCAGTTCTGTCCTGTGGCAAGAAGTTGGCAGCGGTTAGAAGCATTGGGCCTGATTATGAGTTTGGCAGTGTGAGAGCGGGGCAGCACGCCAACCCCCTGCTCCCAACCCACCAAACTCCACTGCCGACCGCTTGCTGGATTACAAGTTGTAATCTGGGCAGGGGGCCCTCTGGTGGCTGGCCCAAAGCGCTGCCTTTCCAAGGCTCGTAGGGGAACTTTAGAAAGGCAGCGCCGTGAGACAGCCACAGCGCGTTCCAACATGGCAGGGACTGCAAAGTCCATGCTGTACTTGAACAGGGGGTGCATTTGTGCATGGGGGCACTCCATGTGCCCCCCTGCTTGCATCCCTAAGGCCCTAAAGGCAGTAGGACCTCCTTTGTTGACTTTCCGCCACCCTTTTCACAGAGGTCTCACCACCCAGAAAAGGGTGGCTGACAGCCAACTTGTAATATGCTTGGCGGTGCCGCCGAGGCACCACCAAGCATATTGCAGCCTCAGACCACTGCACCGGGATCCCGGATCCCTGAAGGTTGCAGCAGTCCTAATGTAGTTCGACTGCTGAAGTTGTATTACTACAGTGGGGCCCTGGTGCGGTGGTCGTGCGGCTGTCTCCGACCATGAACGCACCTCCACTGCGAATTTGGCAGTCCTATGGTTCGCCAAACTCGTAATTAGGCCATTAGTGCTCACACTGTGGCCAGTGCTCACACAGTGGTCCATTGTTTTCTCAACAGAGGAGCAGATGCTGCGAGACAGGCAGCAGTTCAACAGGAGCAATGGAACAGGGGTGACAGCAGAGCTGCTGCTCAGCTGTCTGGAGTTTGTGGGATGGATGCCAGTGCTGAGTCTTTGCCCCTTGAGGCCTAAATGCAAGCACTTGGTCAAGGTACAATTATTGCATATGCGACCCTGTGGAAACAGGGAAGAAGGAATAGGGAAGGGAAAAACACAGGAGCTGACCTCGGGTTCCAGAATGCTTCAATAGATCCTCTGAGGCAAATACACTACCACTGTAGGCTAGAGGAGGAATTTCACCCCCAGCCTGAGTAAGAGTACTCTAGCAGTGGACCCAAAGTAAGGGGAGCAGGATGGAGCATCAGAACTTGAGAAGCAGAAAGTGGAACAGGCTGAAGAATACAGAAGGTAAGCATGGGGGGAACCAAAAACAATAAGGGTGCTCATGGAGTGAACATGGTTGTGATGTGACCTGGGATCGCTATGATGGAACCTAACAAGCTGAGCACTTGTCAGGCAAAGAGGCATTAGTTCGGGCTGTTTGTATACTGTATCTGGCATGCTTGATCAGGAAGTAATACACCTCTGCCATCTTTGATAGGGAAGGTCCCATAATCCAACTCCTAATGAGCAATGACACCATGATGGAACAGGAAGGATGACAAAACTCTTTCATACAGTTTATTGGTACAGTTTCCAGAATGTCACTGGATTCCATAATCTACAGGTGTTTCATATGCATTTCAGCTTTGTATATTTCTATTGACGAGTGATGCCTTGATTTCTTTTGCTACTGGAACTAAGCTATACCAGATGGATGAGCCCTAACAAGGGCGAAAATGGTCTTGGATTGCTTATGTTTTGGTTCAGAGAGGACCTGATCTGGCACTTTGGGCTGGACTGCACCTATTGGAGCAGGGCCAAGACAGATTTGCATATGGCTGCTTCCAAACTGAGGTGACATGGTGTGTAGAATAAAGATGGACTGGTATGCTGACCGAATAATTACCAGTGACTGAGTTTAATCCAAACATTCCATCCATCACTAGTTTGTATACTTGAGTGTGACCCTGTAAGCAGAACGGGTATGCTCAGATGTGGGTCCCACGCACACCGTGCCCCGGAAACTAAGCTATACCCGACTAATGAGTCCTAAGAAAGGTGAATCTGGTTCTGGGTTGCTTGTGCTAAAATTCAGGAAAACCTGGCCTGGCAGTTTGAGCTGGACTGTTCCTATTGGGGCAGGGTCAAGACAGATTTGCGTATGGCTTGGTCCAAACTAAAGTGACATGGTGTGCAGAATAAAGATTAACTGGGATGCGCCCCGAGTAATTACCAGCGGTTGCGATAAATACAGGCATTGCATCCATCACTTTTTTGCATACTTACATGAATTCGCGTAAAGTGGTTAGTGGCATAGGAACAGCATGCTGGCAAGTATGGTAAAAATTTGCTGAACCTACAGTTTAGTTCATGCAGCCATGTTTTCTACTGACATAATGGTTAAACCATGCAGATTAGTTACATCAAAGAAACATTGGTTTTTGTTAGTCCTCTGTTCCAACCTTACATGATGAAGATGTAAGAAAATAGCATAGGCATGTTGGCCTTACCATTACAATAATCATACAACTTTTACAATTGATGTGTCACAAACGCACACACAGGGCCCATTTGGGATCTAGGCAATTAGCATGGGGCATGTATCTACTTAAAGAAGGAGCATTGACAGCCTTCTTGGTGAGTGCAGACATTACTCATTATATAAAAAAGCAGAGCGTAGCCTGGAATTATCCTGCTATGGATTGAGGGACATTACTTTCTGTATTTCTTTCATCTAACCCCAAAAGACAGGAGCGCCCCATGCAGGTAAGAGCGGTGGTGGGGTGGGGGAGCTGGGATGGGGGGATTGAAAAGATGACCACAAGGGATAATTAAATAAATAACACATTTTCCATCATTGTCGTCTGTCAAAATACCTCCCCTCACCCCACCCGGCCCTACCTAGCCGCCACCACCTCACCACTCTTACCTACACGGGAATCTCCTGCTAATAGACACAGTAAACAAATATAGCACTCCACCGTTTATGTGCACCATTTCCTGTAATTCAAGTAGATTTTGGTCTTGAGTCCACCCGGTCAGAATACTGCAGTCCAATACAATTGATTGATTGATTGATTGATAGGCTTTATTTCGATATATACAACATCGTAAAAGCTGTACAAAAAATAGTCACAATATTTACAACATGTACAATGCCTTCACTAATAGAGAGGAAAATAAAAACAGTGACATAAATGGCTACAATAAATACAATTAAAATTAGGATTAAATTGAAACAGAAAGCCTTTTTGCACGAATCAACCAAGACCACTTTAAAAATTTGGACACACCGCAAACCACCAAAGCGGATGTGTCAGACAATAAAATCCGTAGGGCCACATGGTGCTGGCGAGTCCCTAAAAGTCTGCACAGTGGTTTGAGCCAATGCCTTCTAGGTGCAGAATAGTCTGGGCATTCAAAGAGGATATGTGCCACTGTCTCGACCCGTGTGGAGCAAAGGGCACAGAAGGGGGAGAACTGGGGGGACGGTTTCCACCGAGATACCAGATCACCAACAGGTAAGGTCCCCACTCTAAATTTAAAATATAAAGCCCGATCGCAGGGAATGGAAATCATGTCGAGATATGGTTCATAGACCACCACGCCTTTGATCTTCAAAAAGGCTGAGGTGGAATTACAAGGACGTGGGTCGACAATACGTTTAAAAGTGACCCAATCCCAATACATTTTCTTTAACGTGGCTTTAGGAGGGGCAGATCGGGTAACCCAAGCATCACCAAGGCCCAACTCCCCCAAAAGGCATTTAACGTCCCTCAGCCATTTAATCCTGTGCCAGCCTCCCATTGCCATAACCTCAGACAATGCCTTAGCATAGGAGGCTAGTTCAGGCACCCTCCAAAGCCGGGCCCACAGGAGCAAGGGACGAAGTCGTGCCTGGTCCGCAAATGATCTGCAGCCTAGATCCAGCAGCAAGGGGACTGTGGGTGTACTCGAGGGGAGAACCAACAGATCGTTCAGGAATTTGGTCTCCGATTTTACTAGTACATCCAGATTACATGTGCCCCACAACTCCGCCCCATACAAAGCTGCACTAACCCCTCTCGCTTTATAGATCGCCACAACTGGGGCGATCATTTTTTTTATGGAGGAACGCTGTTCCCTAAGCAGCACACCACCCACCCTTTTGTGGTTGAGAAGCATCTTATGAATGTGCGGCGTCCAGCTCAATGAATCACTGAGGCGGATTCCCAGGTAATCGAACTCAGATACCCTCTCTAGGGGAGCCGAGTTCAAAACCGGGGGGCGCCCCAGTTTCCCAGGAGGATTCATGATCAAGTATTTGGTCTTGTCAACATTGATCACCAATCCCCTAAAGGAACAAAACTCCTGAAAGCAATTAAGCAGTTTTTGAAGGCCCTGGGGGGTCTTTGCGATGAGGAGGGTATCATCTGCAAAGAGCAGTGTTGGGATCCGTGTGCCCGCCAGGAAAGGTGCATCTGCGGGTTCTTGGAGCAGATACTCAACCACCCCATTCACATATAGGGAGAAATAGGGTGGGAGCCAGCACACACCCCTGGCGAACACCCCTTCCCACTGGAATCCTGTCTGTTGTTTCCCCATTCATACCCCACCGTACCTGTGCATAGTTGCCTGAGTGTAATTTTATCAGGAGCAATAGGATATAAGGGGGCAACCCCAGGCCCTGTAGGACCCTCCACAGTTCCTCCCTAGGTACCAGGTCAAAGGCAGTCTTAAGGTCAATGAAGGCCAAATAGAGACTGCCTTTGCCCAGCACCACCACCTTCCAGTCCAGCAGGATTAATCTAAAGGCCTGCTCGATGGTCCCGGTGCCTGAGCGGAATCCAGCCTGGAAGTCTGACAAGATTTTGTTGTGGTCCACCCATTGGAGAACCCTCCCCAGGATCACCTTCCCTGCCACCTTTTGGGATGAATCGATGAGGCTTATGGGCCTATAGTTAGGAGGGTTGTCCCGACAACCCTTCTTAAATATCGGGACAACCTCCGCCCCTTTCCAAGATTCGGGTACAGGGGCTCCCCTCAGAATGGCATTTAATAGTGTGGAAACCAACTTCCCCCATTCCTTGGGATTGGCACGTAGCAAGTATCCCGTCGGGCCCAGCTGCTTTTAAGGGCACCAGGGACTTGATTACGTCCTCCACTTCTCTAATAGTGAAAACATCGCCCTCTATGTCCATTGCGTGGTCCGCTAAAAAAAAGGGGTCGATAAGGACCCCTTCAGAAGCGGTATAAAGGGACAGAAAGTGGCTGAACCAGTTCTGAGCTGGGATGTTGCACATCAGCAGAGATCCGACAGGCCTATCCCTAGATCTTACCAAACGCCAAAATCCCCTAGCATCCCTACCCAAACTTGCGTCCAGGAGGTCCGCCCAGAATTTCTCATCCCACTCTCTTTTTGCTACTTTTGTGGTCTCAGAGTAATCTTTCCTTGCGAGCCTAATTGCAGCCTGGGATTTAGATTTAACAGCACCTACTAGTGCTTTTTTCTTCTCCCTGCATTTTTTAGTAAACCACCCCTGCACTATGGGCGGCTTCATCTTATTTTCACCCCGGGGAACCATACTTGGGAGAGTGAACAGGCTGCTCAAAGCCCTGATAAGATCACAGAAGGTCGTAGTGACCTCCTCTGACAGTCGGGTCAATAAATCCATTTTACACAGTGCTACGGCTAGGAACGCCCCCATATCTGCCATTTTCTCTTTGGACATGGTAAGCTTAGCCCACTTCAGCCGTCTACCACAATTAGATGGAATGACTTCATGGAAGTTTGGGGTTATATGAGAGGGTATTCCCCCCTTGGCTAAAAGCCACTGGGGAGAAAGGACAAGTGAGAGAAGATTATGATCACTCTCAATTGTCGGTATAACCTCCATATCCTTCAAGATGTTCCATAGCCTTACATCAAGAAGAATATAATCTATTCTTGACGTGTGGTTCGGCCTGTTATAGGTATGGGCTCCCACTACGTCAGACTTTGTTCTCCCATTAGTAACCCTAAGATCAAATTCCATGGTTAGGGGAGTTGATCTGTACTGCCACTTGGGTCCACCTCCTTATTGGGGACAGAGCTAGGGCAGGAATCCCCCTCCTGGAGTCCTCCTCGTCGGTTCCCAGAGTATCGTCCAGGCCCAAAGGCTCGAACGTACAGTTCAGATCACCCGCCACCAGGGTGCGGGATTTGTTGGGGCGCTGCCTTAGCATGCCTTCTAGTAGGGAAATTGTAGGTGATTGTAAACCACCCTTCATGTCTCTGGCATAGATATTAAAAATATCCAGGAGCAGGCCACCCCGTGCACCCTTTATTGTAATATTAAGAAGGTCAGGTGAGTTGGTGGAATTCTGGACCACCTGGCAGTCAAGTGAGATCGCAACCCATATGAGGAGTCCACCCGAAGGGCGTCCCTTTCCCGATACAGAAGATACAGCAGGGACAAAATATGTTGAGTAACCTACCTTGTGGCTCGGCTCTCTACTCCATGTTTCTTGAAAAATGCAAATAGAGTAACCCTCCACAAGGGCGTTCCAGTCCGGTAAACCCAACTTCCTCGAGATACCCGCAACGTTCCAGCTGAGAATCCTAATGTCTGGATCCGCCACAGCCAGCCCCCTGCGGGACTCGAGGCCAGGTGACTCCCCCATCTGATCTATGGTCCCCAAACCACTGCCCCCGTATTGACTGCCAGTACGCAGATCAATATCCTGGGCTAAGTTAGTGGCTTCACCTGGCAAAAAAGGAAGATTGCTATTATGTTTGCCCAATTCATCTGGCTCAGGGGCATCACAAGGGCTTAGCAACCCAATGGCCACCTTTTGGCAGGTATCGATTCAATATCCAGGAGGCCTCCCATATGACCCGTGCCAGGCTGTCGGTTGATAAAGTGGTGGGATGGCAGGGTTCTCAGGATAGACAGGGATATTACTCCATCCCCCGCCGAGATGTATACCATTATAACTTACTGCAGGCCTTGGATAGAAGTAGGTTAAATCTACTACTCCAATGCCTGCTCCCCCAGTACCATGCTTCTGGTTGCAGATTATTTGGGCAACCCTAGAGTCTTTAAAATTTACCACCACACAGTCTCCATCTAGGTGCTTAATGCCATACCCTACCCAACCTTCCCTTCTAACTCCTAGGATCATCCCATCTAATCCCCTAGGAAAAGGTCTATTAGTTTTTAACCAGTGCAAGGTTTTGTTTAATAGTGCCTGGTGGGATTCGTAAAGGCCTTCCTTCAGGGAGGGTACGCTAGTAAGTATGGCGACATACGGGTGGCACTCAGGAGGTAAGTTCACGGGTGGAGCTACTTGGGCCGCTTCGGGGGTCAATACCTCTGGCTGGGGTACTTTTGGGAGATTAGTGCAGGTTCTATTTAGAGGGACATCATCATCAGGTCCAGTGCCATGCCCATTCGAGGTTCCCAAGGGTTTGGCATGTCCCTTCCTGCCGGATTGATCAGCCCGGATAGGCTTCTTTACCGGGACAGTATGTGGTTTGGGTGCATTAGGTTGTGCTAAGACAGGAGTTGCAGCCCGCCCTACAGGTCTAGTACTGCCCGATGGAACCGCAACATGGGCGACAGGTGCGTCTGCCACAACCAACATATTTGCAATGTTAGCCATGTTAGAAGCAGTAAGTGGGGCCTGTGGGGATGCAGGGATCACCCGAGTGCCAGTATCCCCTCCCTGTCCATCCTCCCTGATTCTAGAGTGCAATTTAATAAGTGTTTTAGGGAGAAAAAAGTATCCAGAGTTGCCTGTTCAAATCTGCCCAACCTCTCTCCCAACCCTTTTACTCTCTCTACAATCGGGACAATAGTGATTTCATCAGTTCCTCAATTTGTGCAGTCACAGGGAAATCATTAGGTGGAGCTACATGGCAGTCTGATGTTGGATCTACACATACTTTCTCAACTGACTGGCCAGAGTGAGCACCCCCCTTTTCTATCCCGGGATTTTTCATGCCCAACCCCTCACCTACTTTAATTCCTGTTCCCCTAGCTCCATGTTTCCTTGGTCTCTTACAGAGCTTTAGGGAGCTGCCTTTGCACGGGCTAGCAATCCTTTTCCTTTTGGTAAGGGTAGGGCTCTTTAAGACCGGCAGTGGCACATCAAGTATCTGCAGGATATTATTTTTGACAGTAGGAGTAATAGGGCAGGGTATGGGGACACAGGACTCACTTAGGCATGGGTCAGAACTGCTCATGTCAGTAGGCGTGGATATTGAAGTGGCTGCCAAGCTCTCTAGCCTATCTACACTGGCCCTCAGGGATGCAACCCGTGAATGTTCAGGTATAGGGGAAGTAGTTAGCAGGGGGTCGAGATTACTTACAGGAGAGGTAACAAATGCCAGGGAACCCAGGGAGGACCGTTTAGACGGAGGATGTTCGTGAGAGAGGCGCCGCTCTGTCATAGCAATTTCTTTCTCTATGACAGTATCTACCCGTGTAATAAATTGGTCCATTGTGCCTATGATACAACTAGTTCCCCCCTCTCCCCCCCTCTCAGGCTCTTCCCTGAACGGGTAGACATATTTGTAAAACAAGAGACCAGATCTTAATAAAACTAGTAATGTGTCCCGATGTAACTAGAGATACAGTCAATGATGTCAAAGGGGTGGCCCAGCCCAGCACTCGACAGCCCCGGACTGCCACAGACTGCCCGCCCTTTGCCCGGGCTTCGCTCGGCGCCCCGCTCGCGTCCCGCTGAGCGTTAAACGGGCCGTTGAAATGGAAGAGCGTCGCAAGCGGGGGGCGTTGCTACCAGGGGGCACGGCCGAGATGACCGAGGCTATGCAGGGACTCCTGGGCAAGAGGGTCCCTGCCGCGCACCACCCCTGAAGCTGCTGCTGGCTCCCCAACTCACACACGGTCCAGAGAAGAAGTGTCAGGGTCAGCCCCCAGCTGAAACCGCGAAGCGGCACCCACGAAGGGGAAACAACCAGCTCAGCGCATGCATTACAGCGCATGCGTTTACATCGCGTGCACCTACAACGCACGCGACGGTACATCGCGTGCGTTGTCTGTGCACGACATTACGTCGCATGCGCATTTACATCGCATGCATTCACAACGGGATGGGATGTAATGGCGGCCCCGGGGAACACAGACGAGAGTGAGACAACGCGGGAACAACGGCGAAACAGGTAAGGAGGTGCTGTTTAGGGGTAGTGTTAGGGCTACTAGGGCTACTTAGGAAATGGGTGCTGTTTTGGGGTGGCGTTAGGGCTACTAGGGCTACTTAGGAAATGGGTGCTGTTTTGGGGTGGCGTTAGGGCTACTAGGGCTACTTAGGGAATGGGTGCTGTTTTTGGGGTTGCATTAGGGCTACTTAGGGAATAGGTGCTGTTTTTGGGGTTGCATTAGGGCTTAGGGCTACTTTCAGTAGAGGGGCTGTTTTTGTGGTTGCATTAGGGCTTAGGGCTACTTTCGCTATAGGGGCTGTTTTTGGGGTTGCATTAGGGCTTAGGGCTACTTTCAGTATAGGGGCTGTTTTTGGGGTTGCATTAGGGCTTAGGGCTACTTTCGGTATGGGGCTGTTTTTGTGGTTGCATTAGGGCATAGGGGTACTTTCAATATAGGGGCTGTTTTAGGTTTTAGGGTTGAGGTGGGAGTGTAGGCTTGTATTACTGTTGGGTACAAGGTTTAAGTTTTAGGGTTTAGGGTCGGGTGCGTCGCGTGCATTAGGGCTTAGAGCTACTTTTAGTATAGGGGCTGTTTTAGGCTTTAGGGTTGAGGTCGGAGTGTAAATTGCGATGTAATAGTATGCGGGGTGTCTGTAGGCAATGTTACCGTCGTTCACATGCATGCAAATACCAATGCGAGTTTAAGGTATGCGATGTGATTACTCACGATGTAAGGGCACATGCGGTGTAATAAGTGCGATGTAAGGGCATGCGATGCGAGTGTTTCCGATGGATCGTCATACAACCCCCGCGAAGCCGGTGCGGCGAGAGGTGGCGGCAACAACAAGGACCCACAAGGCGAGGCGAAGAGGGCAGCCCCAGGTCAGTTTCTTCCTCCAAAATGCAAACAATAGCGTGAGCGTCCAATACAATAGCATCATCAGCACGTTTAGATCCTCAGGACCTGCATGTAGCACTAATGTGGCCAATAAATAGCATTTTGAACATCAACCCTATACAACCTTTTACAGATCAGTGACCTAATCAAACACAATTATGTATAAAGAATGCTTCATCAGTAATTTTGCCGCAACTGTGAGTTTCCAATATTTTCTTTTTGTGTCTTGTTTACAAATGCTGAGAAGACAAGAGAAGACTAGAAAACTACAGCTGGTACCATGTGTATCATATAGGGTTTCCAATTCATTTATTTGATTTGGAGCTCCAAGGTGAACCACAAACAATAAAGAACAAAGAATTGTTGCATCTATACAATCTAGAAAATGAAATCAATGTAAAATAGGAAACTTTACAAAAATGTAAAACTTGTTCTTTTATTTTCAGGGAACATATTAAATAATCAACCTTTTCTTCTGAAGATTTACCCAATTTTACAAAGAGAGGTTTTAAAGTGTGTTGACATATAAAATACAAAGCAGGGCAAATGCAAATATCATGGCCAAAGTCTTGTGCACCATTATTACAGAGTTCACAAATTGCATCTTTAGTGTCAATTTTGTTTAATTTAGTTTTAGTGAAACAACAATACAAAATACTAAGCCTCCAACCATATGGCCTACGGGTGAGATAAAAACAAACCAAGGAAGTATAAAACCAAAAAAAGTACTAAACCACCCCCAACTTCTCCTTCCTCCGCCATCTCCCCCAACAGCCAGCCACCTTCTTCCGCCTAGTCCCTTACGATGCTCCGGTGATGGCTTATATATGGTATTATTGAGTGCTTTGGTGGTGTCTATCTTCCCTTCTCCCTACTCAATACCTGTAGATACTTAGGGCAGGCCACATTTCATGAATGACCTCCAGGAAGAAGTTTAAACAAGGTTTCCAGCGCACCACAAAGTCCTCTCCCATGTGCTGGAGTCTAATGGAGCTATTTTCCAAATCCATCAGGGCCCATGTTCTCTACAGCCACTATCGGTAATCTGGTATAGTAGCGATTCCACAGGCCCCCAAAATCACCTGCACATAACAGAGTGGACAGTAAATTGCCTTTCATGGAGTGAAGTGGGAAGAAAGCATTCTTCGACTCCGAGGATTAGATATGCTAGGAGTCTTAGGATCTTGTCATTAAATATTACGTCTAAGTCATTCAAGACTTCATCCCAATATTTAGTGAGCTGAGGATAGACAATGCCAGTGCACGCCCAGCAGTGTTCCCATATGCCAACAGCCTCTCCAACAGTTGTTACCTTGTGTTGAGTTCCACGCACTTGATCGTTCTGGGGCCGTATTATACAAAGTGACCAAGGGGAGCAGCTGGCATTTGCTCCCGCTTTATGCACCCGGGGCACTTTTATATTAAAGAAAGGGCCACAGATGCTTGTGTGGCCCCTTCTGTAATTCTGTAATACAGATAGTGCTGGTGCACACATAGCACCGGGGCTATCATTAGAGGGCATTTCCTCATTTGCATGGGGAGTGACCCCATACCAATGAAGGAATCACTTTGTTTCTGCCATATTACCGACCTTGCAGAGGCAAACATGCCTTTAGAAGGCGGAATCTCAGTGCACCACAAAAGGTGGCACATTCTCAGTACGCCTTCAAAATGCAGCCCTCTGAAGGGATAAAAGGGGTTCCCATGGACCCCGCCAGAAATCCCCTTGCAGACAGGTGCAGTCACTCACTGCACCCGCCTGCAAGGGGATCTCTAATCCCTTTTAAAGGTGAAGGCAGGTTGCTGACTGCACAGAGAAACACAAAGCAGCTGTTAAACTAAGGGTCCATATTTCTCTTGAATGCCCTGCCTTGGGTGCAGAGCGAGTTCTCAGTTGCCCCAAGGGCAGCACATTCTTCCTGATATGCCCTTTCCATGTTTGCACTCGGTACACCTGCTTTATGGTGCGCCGTGTCACAAACATGAAAAGCGAGCCCTATCTGTAATATGGGCCTTGGTATCTAATACCAATAGGAAACTATTTTATTAGCTTCTTAATCGGCACACTATCTGATATTGTTTTTTAGGAGTTGGAAACCTGCTTTCCATTTGTGTTCTCCCAACTCCCTTCCAGTTCCTTTTCCCATCTTAATTGACCTGTTGTTTTCCCTGCCACCTGACTTTGCATAAGAAGGTGCGTCTGTTCCCATGTTCTCGTAATGAGCCATTGTTCTACAGGGTGAAAGAGCCAGCTAGCACCTTTCTTGATTGTAGGTTTAGAGAGAGAATGGCAGATTTGGGAGCATCGAAAACGCTCCCCGTCGGGGATTCCAAAATCTGTTGTGAGTCACTCAAAGGGTTTTAGCCTGTCAAGGTCATACACTGATGGGAGAGGAGCCACTGTGGTTTCCAGATGTACATCCCATTCTAGATTGGCCCAGGAAGAACCAGTGTTTTTCATTTGCTGTCATATGTCATTCTAACACATAGCGGAGCTCGGATGTATAATAGTAATTAGTGATGTGGGGGACACACAATCCACCCTCTGCTACTGGTCAACACATTAGCTTGGCTGCCAGTCTACGTGGCTCCTCTGCCCTTATGAAGTTATTGAAAAGTTGTTGAAAGCCCCTTAGTGTGCCTTGAGGGCCAAGTTGTGGCATTGATTGAGCTAGGAACAAGATTCTCCGTAGTGCTGCCATTTTGGCGGGTATGATGCGACCCAGCTGTAGGGGCTGCCGTGCCTCGGCTAGGCCCTAACCTCGTTGGGCAATAACACACGCTAGACAGTAGTTATTCTGCATGGGCGGGAAGACCCTGAGCGGTCTCCAGCAGGTTTATTTATCCCCTCGGCCCGGACCCGCCCCGAGGGGTGTGGGGATGCGTGATCAGTGGATACAAATTATGGGAGCGCCCGAGTGGCACTCTACATCCCTCCTTCATTTTAGCCGATGTCAGGACATCTTGGTCTGTCTTATGGAGAGGCACAAACAAAGTCTCGGAGTCTCTGACTGGGACCTGGATTGGGCCGTAGACAGTAGCGTTGGCTGCGGCGGCTCGGAGACGCCTCACTCCCGGTGGGGCGTTCTGTAACACTCTCGCCGCCCCGGGGCGGACAGGGTGCACTTGGATTTTCCCAAGCCTCGGGGCTCACTGGCGGATGTCCTTCTGTTGCCGGACTCCAACCCGGTGATGACCCTAAAGGATCCTCTCTCGGTGTCATGCTTAGGGAGGCCCCACTTCCGGAATAAGCTTCCGGTTGGGAGGCTCTCTTGAAGCTGGAGACGTTGCGAGTGACTAGTTGATCTCCTCTTCGGGCCATCACCATCATCCCCTTGACCCTCTCAACAGTCCAGACCTCCGGTTCGTAGGGTGTTCTAAATCTCCTCCCGGGTGTTGGTCTTTGATCACCACCGAGTCCCCTGCGGCGATCGTTGGTTCCTGCGCGCGACGAGCCTCACTCGCCTTCCTATTGGTTGTTTCTCTTCTTGCCTGGATCACTTCATCATTCCTTGGTTCCGGAGCCCATGCTGGGCCCACCGGTATACTGTCTCTCGGTGCTCTTTTGAACAACAAATGTGCGGGAGCACATTTCGTAGTGCTGTGAGGTGTTTGGCGATAGGCCCCCAGAAACTGGTCAAGAGCGGCCTCCGGACTTTCTCCGTTGTCAATGGCAATGCGCAATGCCCGATTAAGAGTCCTCTTTAGTCTTTCCACCTCCCCGTTGGCTTGGGGCCACAGTGGGGTGATCTTTCGGTGTCGGATAGCGAGGTTCTCCAGATACCCTTGGAATTCTCGTCCCTGGAAGGGGGTCCATTGTCAGACTTGACCTCAGCAGGCTGGCCCATCAGTGCGAAGACTCAGTCTAGGGCTGCTTTCACCTGTGGAAAAGCTGTCGACGATAGGACCTCCACAATCGGGAATTTTGAGAATGAGTCGACGACTACCATCATCTGGCGGCCATCGGGAAAACTACCGAAGTCCACACTCAGGTGTGTCCACGGGGTTGTGCATGCTTCTTCAGTAATCACAGGTGCGAGTGCAGGATCCCTACCCGTGATGGTGCAGGCATGGCATGACCTCACCATCTCGTCCACCATTGTGTCCATGGCCGGAAACCAGACCATGTTTCTCAACTTCGCTTTGGTCTTGGCCGTTCCTTGATGTCCCACGTGGGCCAAAGCGAGAATTCTCTTCTGTAGACCTTTGGGCACCACGATTAGGTGACCCCTCAAGACTACTCCGTCTTCCCCCACGCTCAGCTCACTTGCCATAGTTGCTGTCGAGCGTGACTGACCTCCAGCCGGAGGGTTCCGGCTACACCCATGAAGTGAGCCCAACTGTTGCCTTCCAGTGCTTCTTTGACCCTGGACAGGGTGTCGTCTTCTAAGGTGGCTTGACCTATTTCGGCCAATGTCATTGCTCTGGGGCAGGCAGACTGTGAGATCATATGGATGAAAGCCTCAATGCCGTGACCGGCGTCTGGTGAGTGTCCGGAGCTATCTGCCTCTGGGTGTCGGGACAGGTAATCCGCAGGATTGTGAGCCCCAGGGCGAAACACGACTTTGAAGTTGTATCCTTGCAATTGCACAGCCCATCGCTCGATGCGCGGGGGAGCTAGCCGGGTTGAACCTGCAAATAGGGGTATCAGTGGCTTGTGGTCGGTGACCATGGTGAATTCTTGGCCGCACAGGTACAGGTGGAAATGCTGGCACGCCCATTTAATGGCCAGTGCTTCACGTTCAATCTGCGCATAGCCCGTCTCAGTGTCGGTCAGCGCCTTGCTGGCGTAGGCAACTGGCTTCCACACCTCAGCGCCATGTTCTTGCAGGAGCACCGCCCCAAGTCCTACGGGACTCGCGTCGATGACTAGTTCCGTCTTACGTTGGGGCTGGAAGTTTGCCATTACTGTCTTGTCGAGCAGACTGTTCTTGATGTCATTGAACGCCTTGTTCGCGGCCACAGACTATTCCCACTTTCGGTCTTGGCGCGTGAGTGCCCTCAGGGTCTCCGACATTGCCGCCAGATTTGGGATGAATTGGCCGCAGTAAGTGGCCATGCCCAGAAAACTCCTCACCTCGGTGGGGTTCCGTGGGGTGCTCGCTGCCCTGATCGCTTCAGATTTCTTTGGGTCTACCTTGAGTCCTTCTCGTGTAAAGGTGTACCCGAAGAAGTCTATGCTTTCTTGATAGAAGGGGTACAAAAGGGGGTGGTGATGGACGGAGCATCTGAGCCAATCAAACACTCACACCCAGTCAAAAGATCTGGGTTTGATCCATCACCGTTCTTTAGCCCACTCTGCCACCCCAGTTCAGACATGGCTATATGCAAATCAGTCTGACCCTGTGCCTCATGGGAACAGTCCAGCCCGAACTGCCAAGCCATGTCTTCCCTGGACCGGAAACAAGCTTCCGAGGACCGGTTTCTGGCATTCCAGCCGTCTTCAGCCCGGCTTGCTTGAATCCAGTGGCAAAGTGAGCAAGGGACTCACGTCTGAGCATACCCTGCCACACTTATGGCGGCCAAAGCGGTACAAAAGGGGGTGGTGATGGATGGAGCATCTGAGCCAATCAAACACTCACACCCAGTCAAAAGATCTGGGTTTGATCCATCACCGTTCTTTAGCCCACTCTGCCAGCCCAGTTCAGACATGGCTATATGCAAATCAGTCTGACCCTGTGCCTCATGGGAACAGTCCAGCCCGAACTGCCAAGCCATGTCTTCCCTGGACCGGAAACAAGCTTCCGAGGACCGGTTTCTAGCATTCCAGCCGTCTTCAGCCCGGCTTGCTTGAATCCAGTGGCAAAGTGAGCAAGGGACTCACGTCTGAGCATACCCTGCCACACTTATGGCAGCCAAAGCGGTACAAAAGGGGGTGGTGATGGACGGAGCATCTGAGCCAATCAAACACTCACACCCAGTCAAAAGATCTGGGTTTGATCCATCACCGTTCTTTAGCCCACTCTGCCACCCCAGTTCAGACATGGCTATATGCAAATCAGTATGACCCTGTGCCTCATGGGAACAGTCCAGCCCGAACTGCCAAGCCATGTCTTCCCTGGACCGGAAACAAGCTTCCGAGGACCGGTTTCTGGCATTCCAGCCGTCTTCAGCCCGGCTTGCTTGAATCCAGTGGCAAAGTGAGCAAGGGACTCACGTCTGAGCATACCCTGCCACACTTCTGGCGGCCAAAGCGGTACAAAAGGGGGTGGTGATGGACGGAGCATCTGAGCCAATCAAACACTCACACCCAGTCAAAAGATCTGGGTTTGATCCATCACCGTTCTTTAGCCCACTCTGCCACCCCAGTTCAGACATGGCTATATGCAAATCAGTCTGACCCTGTGCCTCATGGGAACAGTCCGGCCCGAACTGCCAAGCCATGTCTTCCCTGGACCGGAAACAAGCTTCCGAGGACCGGTTTCTGGCATTCCAGCCGTCTTCAGCCCGGCTTGCTTGAATCCAGTGGCAAAGTGAGCAAGGGACTCATGTCTGAGCATACCTTGCCACACTTATGGCGGCCAAAGCGGTACAAAAGGGGGTGGTGATGGACGGAGCATCTGAGCCAATCAAACACTCACACCCAGTCAAAAGATCTGGGTTTGATCCATCACCGTTCTTTAGCCCACTCTGCCACCCCAGTTCAGACATGGCTATATGCAAATCAGTCTGACCCTGTGCCTCATGGGAACAGTCCGGCCCGAACTGCCAAGCCATGTCTTCCCTGGACCGGAAACAAGCTTCCGAGGACCGGTTTCTGGCATTCCAGCCGTCTTCAGCCCAGCTTGCTTGAATCCAGTGGCAAAGTGAGCAAGGGACTCATGTCTGAGCATACCTTGCCACACTTATGGCGGCCAAAGCGGTACAAAAGGGGGTGGTGATGGACAGAGCATCCGAGTCAATCAAACACTCACACCCAGTCAAAAGATCTGGGTTTGATCCATCACCGTTCTTTAGCCCACTCTGCCACCCCAGTTCAGACATGGCTATATGCAAATCAGTCTGACCCTGTGCCTCATGGGAACAGTCCAGCCCGAACTGCCAAGCCATGTCTTCCCTGGACCGAAAACAAGCTTCCGAGGACCGGTTTCTGGCATTCCAGCCGTCTTCAGCCCGGCTTGCTTGAATCCAGTGGCAAAGTGAGCAAGGGACTCACGTCTGAGCATACCCTGCCACACTTATGGCGGCCAAAACGGTACAAAAGGGGGTGGTGATGGACGGAGCATCTGAGCCAATCAAACACTCACACCCAGTCAAAAGATCTGGGTTTGATCCATCACCGTTCTTTAGCCCACTCTGCCACCCCAGTTCAGACATGGCTATATGCAAATCAGTCTGACCCTGTGCCTCATGGGAACAGTCCAGCCTGAACTGCCAAGCCATGTCTTCCCTGGACCGGAAACAAGCTTCCGAGGACCGGTTTCGGATTCATAATCCTCATCAGCCAGGCTATCTTGAATCCAGTGGCCAAGTGAACAAGGGACTCATGTCTGAGCATACCCTGCCACACTTAGGGCGAACAAAGCGATACAAAAGGGGATGATCTTGCGCTCAAGGGTGTAAGGGGCGGTTTTGGCGAAAGCTTCTCGTACTGGTCCGAGTCCATCACATTTACTGAGGCTCCCGTGTCTATTAGAGCTTGCATGTCGGTGCCATCTATGGTCACAGAGCACATAGGCGGTGGCCGTCTCTTGGTACCCGCCCGGTTTACATAGGAGATGACGAACACCTCCTCATCGTCGTCGTCTTCGTACATGGGATGTCTACCTTGCGCTTGATCATCCGGTGGTGGCGCCTGTTCGTCCAGTGATATTTGACGGACACGCTGTGGCCCTGGGTGCTGTCGCTCGAAAACGTCCTCCTCGGCACACTTTGGCGTAATGGTTCGGCCGCCCACAGCGGGAGCATATCTTCCCCCTAGCCCCGCACGTGGCCACCGCTGGGTGGTCTTCTCCGCAATATCCACACTGGTTCTTTTGTGCGGATTTTGGTGCTTGGCGCGCTTGGGTGGGCCTTCTCTGGATGGCGTCCACTTTCTCTTCCTTGACCGGCAGGAGCCTGGTTGCCGACGGAGTGGCCACCGGAGTATGCAGGGCTGCTTCCATCACTTCCGCTCGAGCGTGGGACAGTTCGTGGGATCGGGCAGGGAGTAGAATTTCGTCCAGGGAGATGCCTGGTTGTCGTAGGATCAGTTTTCTCAGTAGCTTGGAGCGGCACCCTACGATGATCTGGTCTCTGATCTCCTCTCTTGGCTCCGTGAAGGGGCACATGCTAGCCAGCCGGTGAAGTGTTGCATAGAACATGTCGACGGATTCTGATTCAGTTTGCCAAGCCCTCTTGAATTTGAATTTTTCAAAGTCATTGTTGAGCTGTGGATCAAAATGCGCGTTGAGCGCAGCGACCACCGCATCATAGTCGTCTTCTTCTCCAGTGTTTGGGAGTGTCTCAAACAGATCGTAGATTTCCTCTCCCCGTAGTAGATGAGGAGCGACCTCGTGACTGTTCCGTCGGTTTCACGTGTCCCCTTAAAGTAGTGGTTGAGCCTCCCAACCCATGCCTTCCATCTGGGAGCTGCTGTCGCCGGGTCGGCGGATTAGCTGAATGGAGGCAGTGGTGCTACCGCGGTGTGAGCGTTCGTCGGTGGTAGGGGTCTCAGCGTGGGCCCAGGGTTGTCTCCCGCTCCCTGCTGTGCGGCTGCTGCCGCTGCTGCTTGCTCATCACAGTGCTGTGGCCTACTTAGGCGTCGCTCTGTGATCGCCTGCGTCGACGGCTTCCTCTTGCTGCCAATTTGGGTGCACGTGGTCTCGCGCTGCCCACTGGCCACCTGCGGGGGTGCAAGGTCCTCGCTCACTCCTTTGCGCTTCTGTAGGGTCTCAAGGCTAAAACGGGGCAGCGTGCTTGCCGGCGGGTGAGTTTGCCAGCGTTCTACACTTCTCGCCTTTTTTTCAGTTTGGTGTGGCCAATGCTTGTTTTCACTTTTTGGTGTGGCCAATGCTTGTTTTATCTCTCTTTTCCTGGTAGCGCGTGACTCTGCCCAGATCTGGTTACTTTCCAGTCTGTCCCTCGCTTGTGGGGGTGAGTTCTGACACTTCGAGTGTCTCTGACGCTATGGCCCTGCACGTGGGGCCTGTGCTCGGCGCCGGCGTGACGGGTGCAGGCACTGTGGGAGGCAGCCTCAGCTTGGGGTCCTCGACTCGTGACTTGTCTTCCGCCGGCGACTCGTGGCCTGACGGGCTGCTGCGGGGCATCAAACGCTGTGTGAGGCGACAGGAATGCAGGTAGGCCTCGTTGGGGACTACTCGGCGGCCCAGGGGTGGGGAGGGATGCGCGTCGCACTGACCCTTGCACTGGGCCATCGCCGGGAGCCCGCCAGCTGAAGGCGCTCCCTCGGGCGGGAGACACGTGGGCAGGCTCAGACCGGCCGGCGGATGGAAACGGGCCGCGTCAGGGGTGCACTGTAGGCCCGAACTCCTTCCCCTCGCAGAGATCGCACCGGAGCGGGACAGCCGCGGGTGGGCACCGCGCGCTCCGGAGCAGGCAGGCACACGTGTTTTGGTACCGGCTTCGTCGCCAGTGTAGGGGCCGACGTGCCTCGGCTAGGCCCTAACCTCGTTGGGCAATAACACACGCCAGACAGTAGTTATTCTGCATGGGCGGGAAGACCCCGAGCGGTCTCCCGCAGGTTTATTTATCCCCTCGGCATGGACCGGCCCCGAGGGGTGTAGGGATGCGTGATCAGTGGATACAAATTATGGGAGCGCCCGAGTGGCACTCTACACCAGCCAAGACAACCCTGCTGCGTGCCATGTCTGTAAGTTAGATTTCAGCTGGTTAATCAGCCGAGTGCAGTTATCTTTAAATGTTTTCTAAGCGGCGGGGGTAATTTTTATACCGAGATAGCAAATGCTGTCTTTCACCCAGGGTAGATGGAGATTAGCCTGTAGCCTCGGTTGTATTGTGAGGGGCAGGTACAGACCTAGTAGTTGAGATTTATGGGTAGTTATGTCAAAGCCAGAGACTTTAACAAAATGCTGAATGTTGGACAACATGGCAGGAAGAGAGACCTCCAGATCAGACAAGGTCAGTAGGATGTCACCACCATAGAGGCATAGCTTATGGTCTGTTTGGCCCAGGGTTACTCCCTTGACTTTCCCATTATTTCTGAGTTTGATTGCCAGGGGTTCCATATAGAGCGTGAAGAGAAGGGGGCAGGGCCAGACTGGGAACCCAAACTGGCCCTGACAAAGTGCTAGGCCAGGGGGGGGGGTGGGGGGGTGGAAGTGCCGCCGAGCTCTTTGCCAGGGCCGCTTTTCGGCCGATTTTGGTACAGGGTCGATTTTGCCGCTATGCTGCAAAAACGGCCCTGTAACAAAAACGGCCACCAGGGGCTTAAAACTGGCCCCCACCCATGCGGCGCACCGGGGGATTGCCCGGTGCCCGCTATGGCCAGTCCGGCCCTGGAAGGGGGGACAGCAGGAAGGCCCTGTCTGGTCTAGTTGTCATGTATTCCTATCGGTTCTGAATCGATCCCCCTATTCCTGACCCTATTTTAGTTAAACTAACCAACAAGTTAACTAGCAGTCAGCCCATGAGGCAGAAAACCCCCATGATGCAGATACCGTTATCTGACGCAGTCCCACTACGGCACAGGAACGTGTTATCTGATTAGGTCATAACGCTTGCGATCTAATTAGACAAGCGATATTCCTCCAGCCCCTGATAAGGCATACGGAGTTCTCATAACAAATCAAACCTATGACAACCTGGGCAAAACCCTGCGGCCATTGTTTTGATTTCACCGAGAACTTTAGTAAAAGAATGTGCTAACGAGCAAATCGTATGACATCTTTATTGACGTATCTATGTCCATCCTTACGTCAATCTCGGCACCTTAAAGGTATAAATATTACCGATCTTGCCATATGCAAACACACGCGTGGTGACGAGACGGAGCAGCCATACTTGCCGAAGCCAAGAGCAGAGCAGACCCCGCTGGCAGCAGCCCCGCCTTCCTGACGCGCTGAGACGCGCTGCTTTCTCCTGCCGAGAATCCAGCACCGGCGTTTCTGGGTAGCCCTCGCAGGCAGCCTGGAATATCGAGACCAGAGAGAGAGATACCATTCCTCATTCATCCAAACTTCCAGGTACAGAACTGAATAACCCCTCACAGAGAATTCTTTAGTTATTCACTTGGCAAAAACAAACTTAACTTAAACTGTAACTTTCTATTCCCGCCCACGTATTAGGCTTAGGTCAGGTACACGGGGTAGGCGTATCTAGAAACACCAGTTGAGTACGTTTAGTCAAATGTATATGTGTATGTAAATATATTTTATTCATTTTAAACATCATATGGCTTAGAAACCATATCAATGTTTTTACAGTATTACTTTATACTATTGCTTTTAATGTATGCACTTTACTTAGCTATTCGTATTGCAATAATATCGATCCATTTCTCTTGTATGAGAAAAGAGACTGATCAATAAATAACACCTTTTATTGAACACGCCCGTCTCTTCCTTTTCTCTACATTCTGATGAGACTAAGAATGCACGTACTGACTGAGTAAAATAAATTGCCTTTTGTTCACACGACTCTCGAGATTGACTCTTGATTAGGGGAGAGCAAAGTTGTCATGTTCTATGGTTGTCAGAAACTAAATCCCTTCTTGTCTAATCAGGGAAGTTAATTCCTCCTTGAACATTCGAGAAAGTTTCTAGCGAACTCTGAGCTACGCTGGCAAACCCAAAACTTTAAGTCTAGTATCGACAGTAGTAGACCTAGTTAACGTCTGGCCTAGGCCTTTACTGCTGTAGGTATTATTCCAATGCGCAGAGCCTATTGGGAAGATAGGAACTACACTACATGGCGCCCAACGTGTTTGGAAAGGGCGATAAAACTAACGTAAGACATTTAGAGTAACTCAGTCGTGCTTTCTCACTCAGACCCCTTTTCCCACATACTCCAAAGACGTCTGGAGTGGGTGAAAGGTTATATCCGCCAGACCTCGCAGGAGGGAACTCCTATGTATGGTTCTTGGTATAGTCAACGTTGAAGGATAAACAGTTCCAAAATATTGTGCATCTAACCTTTGTTCCATTAGAAACCTGATCTGCAAACAAAATAACCTTCAGGACAGTAAAATGTCAGAAAATGAAGAAGAAAGAGAGGCAGTTAGATTAGCAGCTGACATAGCAGAAGCTGATACTGCACTACAAAATGCAGACCCGGAGATAATACTCATCCCGGTCATTAAAAGAAAATCTATAACCTTAAAACTTATAGAAAATGGACTGACACCTAGAGGTGGTACAGTCATATTCGTAATTAAGGCACACGAATATCGGCAGACAGAGGTATATTATTCATGGATACATTTTCCAGCAGCTAATGCTGTAACAAAGTACTTCCACTATTACAAAATAGAGGAACCTCCTAATGAGTACACTCCTTTCGAGGAGGTGGAAGTACCACTCAAATTCCAAGAGCATTTGCTCTTATTTGATGGCGCCCTAAAACATAATAATCACATCACCAGGCTCGGTCCTTTAGGTAGACCAGGAGCAACGTGGCCGGTCCTAGCCGGATACACACCACATCCAGACATCGACGGGATGTCTGCAGCTAACCTGTTAACACAGCTAAAACAATTAATAAAAATTCATAGACAATTAGTTCAGTATGTGATGCGGACATCAACAATTCAGCCAGCGATTAAACTTCCACAGCTGACCCCTCAACAAGGGAACACAAATAAAATTACACCACAGAACATCCAGTCCTGCCTAGGTAAAGTACCGGCTAAACGGGAACAAATACCATTCTGGTTGGCACAGAAAATTACCCAAATAGAGGCGGTGTTTCCTGACACCACCCCATTAGAAAAACACAGGATTCTGACTATCTGTCTTCCAATGGGAATCGCACCACACATTGAGGACTGTGACACTTGGGGTACAGTCTTTGCTTCCATCTACACAAAAACGCACGGTGTTCCATCCATTTCGGTAATACCAGATGTGCTAAAACAAATTCAAGACGAATACGGTCCAGAACCTGCTTTAACTCTTGGTATGAAATTACTGAAAGACTTCAAGCAGGTCTCGGCTATATTATTAGCCAACATAAAAGGTGAAGCAGCAAACGTGGCAATCCGCCAGAGGTTAAAAGAGACAGATATAGCAGACCAACCAGCTGAAATTGCCAGAATCATAGAAAAATCCTATGAGGAACTAGGTAGAGATAGTTTAGGTGGAATACCAGTAAAACCGCAACTGACTGAAAGTCCAGAAAAAATATTTTTTTATAATAATTCACCAAAAAAGAACTGGGATGGAAACAAACAATCCAATCCTAAAGAAAAGAAATTCCAGTCCAGAGGAAGGTCTCCTAGGCGAAGGGAGAAATCTCCGAACCAGAGACACAGGTCACCCCAGAGTGAACCCTCTGGGAAAAGATATAACCTTAGAAATAGGGATAATATTAAAAAACCTGATAGATATCAAGACATTGATACACGTCCCTCTCAATCTTTTCAGACTTCCTCGCAGAAATCGGAAAGAAGAGGACGATCAGAACAAAGAGAAGAGCACGCCAAGTCCAAAGACAAGGAACCTGCTCAACTAAAAAAGAAATTACAATTTCCAAAAAAGAAGGTAGCCAGTATCAAGGTAGTTAACAATGCCGAGAATACTGAGGACACAACTGAAAAACGGAGAGTGGGCTCAGACAATGCTAGACAGTGCAGCAGAAGTGAGCATAGCTCGCAAAGTCCTTATGAATCATCTGGAGACAGTGGACACGAATGAATATCTTCAAGTGGAAACTGCAGACACCAGGGTTAGCAAACCCCACAAGATATACGAGATAACATTACGTATAGAGGGAGATAAGACTAGGAAAATAAGGGGACTATTTTGGGATAATCTCTCCAAGGGCTATGATATCCTTCTAGCTGAAAAAGACTGACCACCAGAGTTTGTCAGGGAGTGCCCTCATGGCGAAGAAGTAATTATGCCTGCCTTCTCAAATCAAATTCCAATTCATAAAAAATACACACTTGCCAGAAAATGGGCAGTGGCTCTAGCTCCTGCTTTATATAAAAATGGGATGAGGACTCCCCTCCTCACAAAATCCAGTTAAAATCACAACCTACTGCACAAAGGCAGTACCCAATTAAGCAAGAAGCTAAAAAACAGGTAAATGAAATACTAGATCAGCTAGAATACCAGGGGGTGATTGAAACTTGCACCTCACAAATGAACAACCCTTTGTTTCCGGTCTCCAAACCAGACAATTCATATCGTCTAGTTTTGGATTACCGACACCTTAACACATGTTGCAAAACTTTTGCAGTGCAAAACTCACACAGTGCTGCACTAATGAATAACATAGTGCGCAAAAAATACAAAACAACCTTGGACATCTCCAATGGATTCTTTTGTCAAAACATAGCACCAGAGAGCAGATATTTAACTGCATTCTCAGTAAATGGCACTCAAAAGCAATTCTGTCGGTTAGCCCAGGGGTACAAGAACAGCCCGGGGGTATTCTCAGCGAGAGTAACAGAATTACTTCAACTATATGATGATGAAGCATTATCTTATGTCGATGACATTTACTTAACAGATGATGACTTGGAGACTCACTTGAAAAGAGTGAACACCATAATACTTGGGTTCGCTGCAGAGGGTTACAAATTCAACTTTAAAAAGTCCAGAATTGCCCATCTGACAGTCCTGTTCTTAGGATATGAATTATCAAGTGAAGGCAAAAGCCTGGCTGACAATTTCCTAGAGAAATGTGCCGTACTCCAAGCACCTAGAACACTAAAAAACCTACAGTCGATTCTAGGCTTCCTAAATTTCGGAAGAACATACATTGCAAATTACGCAGAAAGGGTCAAACCCCTTTATGATCTAATTAAACCAGATTTTAAAAAATTCAGTTGGACTCAAATACACACAGAAATTTTGAGATCCTTACAAACAGACATGCTAATTAAAACAAAATTAGAAACACGTGATAACACACGCAATCTTGTGATTCGAGTCATCCCAGGGAGATGCGGATTCACATACCTGACCTCTAATGAGGGAGAAAAGGTACCAATTGCATTTAAATCACACTTGTACACAGAGGCTGAACAGAAATTCAGCAACAAAGAAAAAATTGTTCATGCAGTTCAAACCGCAATAGCTAGAGAAAGAGATCAAGCAGACGGTAGACATATCACAGTCAGAACAGCAAAATCGGCCTTTGAGGCACTAACAACACCGTGTAATTTACCAACAACAGCATTGAATCCGGAATGGATACAATGGGTGAATTCAATCACAACGGACAAAGTGTACTACTACTTTGATCCAGAACTAGAAGAATTAAAAAATCTAGAATATGAAAAAACATATCCTCTGCCAATCGACATTCTGCCTCTACGACATTACGCCTGTGTAATCTATACAGACGGACATGCTCAACCCTCCGTTTGGGGAGAACAGGCATACAACCCCACATGTGAGATTACAAAAGAAGTGTGGCGCGGAGGTAAACTAAAACCTCTATTAACAAAATCACACTCAGTAGAAACTAATTCAGAACAACAAACTGAAATAATGGCATTAAAAATGGCGCTAGATAATGCGGATCGCGAATTCCCGACACTTATAGTGTCCGATTCATATTACTGCGTCAAATCATACAACAAGGATTTGCAGACATGGATTCAAAATGGTTACAAAGATGACACAGACGCACCAATAAAGCAGAAACTGCTCTGGGAACAAATAGCTCTTTTACAAAAAGAACTACCAAAGACTCACGTGACTCACTCACTGAGTCATCAGCGTGATGGCGTTCACGTTGTAGGGAATTCATTGGCTGAAACAGCCGCAGCGGCAGCCACTAAATCGGCTCCCATAGATCGAAAAAAGCGTACATTAAAATACATTGACGGTGAAACAGTGCTGGCAGTGAAAACGTCATCAAAAGGCGACTGCTCAGCGTTACCGATCAACTATCCACTCAATTACACATACATAATCGATGCAAACTCCGTCCCTTTTGCTCGAATCCCTGGAGTGGGGGATAGGGTGATTCCAAACATGGACAGGAGAAACTTGTTAATCGCAGACGCACACCTGGGCGAGGGTCTCAGACACCTTAAACTAAAAGATTCTTTGGAAGAATTACAATCACGGTACTGGTGGCCAGGCATGAGCCTGCGTCATACCATGTTTGTAAAAAACTGCCCAAACTGCAACAGAGATCGCAGTGGGGAAAGAAACAGTTTGATACCTCGTTGTATTACGGCAGATAATATTACCAGTAAAAAGAATGGCTTGCGATTAACATATACAGGCTAGTTTCCACTTATAATGTAAATTAAATCACCAGCACTCGGCTGACGTCCGGACTGTTATACAAAGATTTGCGAGTCTAAATGGCATATACGCTAAGCGCATGCAACGTTTGACTATTATTTTCACTCAAGCCCTCCAGCCTGGGGGGAAACATGGTCAAATGAGCACAGTCCAGCGGGAATCTTCTCACTTCCTTCCTGAGGGTACGGGACGGTGTAAAGAAAAAACCAAGGCATAAAGCAATCTATAACGGAAAGGATATTAGGTTCGGGAGCTGGGTGGGTCAAACATCTAATAAGTGTCCAACGTAGTCTCAATAACTTGCCAAGAAATTCTCTGAAGGGATTCAGTGCGTACGAATTATTATTTGGAACTAGGATGATGATCTCTGACATTGCTAGTCAGACTTCAGTGGTGAAAGAAAAAACCTTTGATATCAAAGACCGTTTGGCTATTTTGCAGGACTTAAACAAAACAAGAAAAGACCTGAGCAACATTAAGTTGAAACAACAGCCAACAACCACTGAAGAACCACCACCTGTCCCAGCAAGACCTGTCTGGATTCCAAAAGTCGGGGATCTAGTCAGGGAGAAGATCGCGGTAAAGAAGGAATTTGGGCCTTCTTACAGAAAAGCAGTTCCTGTCTTGTCTGTCAACGGGACAAGATCAGTTGTACTACCGCCACTTGCTGGTAAAAAGGAGAACCGAGTTGTATCCATCGACCTGGTAAAACCACAACATGTGGCCGATAACAAACAGTAGGCCAAGTGGACTCCCAATAAGTAGCAGAACACCAAGGTTTGCTACCAGTACAGAGGTCCTAACGAAGAGGCTCATCACATTCGAAACGCCTACAGAAGAACAACAAGGACTTTGCAACAATGCAATAGAACTCAGACCTCTGAAAACCCAAATAAAAACATTTAGCAGAGACACACCAATCTATAATGAAGTACCAAGTGACAATGCAAGAAACAAAAATCCTGAACCAATTTGAACAATTGACAGAACTGCATCCGGCTACTTCATTAACTTCGATGATTCCTCTGAGGGCTTCAGCGAATCAAAGACACAGCCATCATCAAAAACCTTTAAAGACAAAGCTAAGGAACTTTTGAAACAACTGAAAGAAACATATCTGATTTCTCCATGGATTGAATTTTGGGTGGGTTTTGGTGCAGTTATCCTCATACTTTGGCTCACCATGGTACTTACTTTGGGACGCTTCATTGAGGGAAAATATGCTAAAATGGACACAGCAAGTCAGAAAATCAACTTGATCCTCAAACCACACACATCATCACACGTCGAGAAAAGAGAACTTTCTTCAGCCAACTTCACAGCCAATCCAATACCTGGTGGGGTAGCCTGGGACAACACTGACTATGAAATTTATGGTCCGGTCGAGATCCTGAAATATCCACACCAAATTAAGATCTCATTGAGTGACTTTGCAAAACCAAACTCATTTGCTGATGATTGGGACTTCGAAAGCATTAATAACATGATGTCTGACTTAATAATGTCTGCTAAATTTACCAAACATGATTATTTGCAGGGTTCTACAAATTATGACAGTATGTATTGCTATAACCACTATGGTAACCACTTTCTACATAGATCTGCACAACCTAGAAATGTTTTAAATTATAATCAATGGGAACATTGTGCAACACCTCCAAAAGGGAGCTCAAGAACCGTTTATGACAAATATTCATACTTTTCAGGTTTTAACACAAGTAATGCTGAAGCATTTTATTTTAAATTGTCAAACAAGACAGGAACAAAAACCATGATAACCAACACAAAATTGTTATATTCAGACTCATTTTTCGAACAAATGAATACTTTTGGTTTTGATTATTGGGACAAAAATGTTGAATTGAAAAGTGTTTGGGGTACAAAAGAATGGCAAGTACAGGGTATAGAAGCTTTGTTTAGAGCCTGCATGATCCCAGAACAAATGATATTTTTAAATGACACTGTTCAACAAACCACCTGTCTTGGCTTAGCCAAAATCAAAGATTTGAATAAACCGTCTATTCCAAAGCCAATAATGTTTAGCAATAACTCTGATACAGATGAAGAGATAGACGTAAACCATATATTAAACCAAAACAGAACACATCCTGATTGGAAACAGTGGTTGATCTGGCCCACAGATACTAATAACTGTCAAGACAGATTCCTGAACAAAACACAAGGTTTCAAAATGACCAGGCCAGACCCTAGATATCCCCAAAGACATCACCCAGGGATAATTACCACCTACAGTGTGGGCAAATTATGCCTTCAATGGCTACAAACTTCCACACTGCCTGAAATTAAGCAACACCTAACTTTACTTACTGATGGTGCTGACTTGCGTGATTTCACTTTGGGACCACGCAAACAGCGTCAAAAGCGTTTCATAGCAGCCTCTGTATATGCAGCATACAATGAGGCCTGGAAGGTTACTCAAATTGAAACAGCAGAGAGAATACGGGAAATTGACCGTATCAATTTGGAAAAATCACTTTCTGTAGTGGACAATGGGTTAATGACTCTGTCCTCCAGAATTTTTTCATTGGACAGCATTGTGTCTTCAGCAATCGATATATTATCGCATGACTTACTGTAATTACAACATGGTCAGTCACAATTGCGTTCTATTGTACAGCTTGGCTGGACGTTACAAAATCTGCGTTCAGGCTATGTGCCTTGGCGTCTAATCAACACAACGTCACTATTCCAAATCTTTAACCTTACTGATAGACAAATCAGTATGGCGCAAAAGGGTGCTGATTATACAATCTTGAGCATTGAAAAACTAGAAAGATTACCAATGACAATGTCAGAACGACCTGTCAGTGAATGGATAATACACGGAATCATAAATATTCCAATCTCAACCTTCAGGTTTCAATACTGCCAAAAATATATACAGGCTGGCATGTACGAGAAATTGGGAAAGGGGTACCTTAAAACAACATGGAACCTGCCCTATTCACATGCATGTGTCAGTAATAAAGGCCAGAAAGTGTTTCTTAGTGGCAACAATTGTGCGATGTCACTAAGCGGCACGCTTCTGTGTAACGGAATTAGTTTGCATGGAGCCTGTGAAGGGAATTCATACAACCTTTCATGTCACCAGCAAGGCGCACCTGCAACAGAAATAGAACCATTCTTTCAAAGACTCTATAATGGGAGTTACATTCTTATTGTAGACTGCAGATGTTGTAGTCTTATGCCCGGGACTCCTTATCTAGTAACTACTACTGCGAAGGTTAAGTGCTGTGGACGCACATTGTTCCCCAGCTCCTTCCCAGACAGGGAGGCAAGGGCATGGCCCGATTTGAAAATTACTTCTATTCGAATAGATACTTTAAGCAGAATGAAAACAGTCCTTCTTCAGACGCCTACCAGGCTCTCGTCATCAAAAGAAACGTATGATCTACAAGTCGCAAGGACGACTGCAGAGATACATACATTATTATCAACTAATTCCCCCGTACATTTCGCGGAAATCCTAAGTGAAATCTTAAATATTTCTGATACCAATGGGATCTCAGGGGTATTTAAGACAGTATTTTCGATGGCATTAACACCATTCAAAGCCATACTGGGTATTTTTCCAGATTTCGTCCATTCGATTTTTGGCGGACTTCCCCTGATCCTGGGACTAATTGCAGGAATCCTATTCTTAGTCCTTATTTTTCGTTATGGCAACCCATGTCACAGACAAAACTCTTGCGACAAGGGAAGAAACAATCCTAGCCATTGGATACCGGGACCGGATATCAAAAATCCTGGGACTCTCCCGGCTTAGAGACCTGAACATGACTTGGTTTCTATCTTTTCGACCAATGTGGCAAAGATGTGTTTTACCTGTATTGAGGTGTCTGCTATGCGGAGAAGAATGCGTGTTAGACACCTGTCTGACGCTACAATCGGATGCGCCGATGGATGCAGAAACATTGTTGAGCCCGATTTAGGTTCATGCTTTGTGCTGCCCTCAAAGGCTACCAATCCTGATGACGGCATTCGTGGAAGCTTCACCACTACGATTGATGGGTAGTGAAGTTCAAGATGAAAGCAGCATCGAACAGGTACGACCTTCTGTCAGTAATGCAAATCAGAATGTCAATGGAGACAATCATGCGCAAGAATGCATGATCACACCTATTTCCGAGTTAGTGGAACTTTCCCAGGAAGCTGTTGACAGTTTTTTCGAAAGCCTAAATGATATGATGTTCTCACCCGAACAGAAATAGAGACTTTTGAGCAAGCTCGCACACGGCGTTCCCTGAATTCGGCCTTCAACTTTAAAAATAAAGTCACATGAACAATTTCGCTCCAGTTCACAGACAGCAGTTTTTCCAGCAGCCCCAAATATTTTTGCAATATTTTTCGGGACACTATCTTCTGCTTAAAGTAAGAACTATTCTTAGAGAACTAAGGTTTCTAAATTTTAGATAACTTATAGACATTAGCTGCCCGCTGGCATGTTCATAAAGATATTTTATTCTGTGATGGAATGGTCTCGAAACTTTTTTCTGTCAGAAACCATTTCATGTGTAATTCTCATATACCAAATAAGCAATAATGTATACAAATGCAGTTACTTTGGCATTTTTCTACAGCTTGAGTGCATACCATATATATATGTCTGCAAAAAATTTTTCAGTATATTTGAAAATTTCGAAATGCATTTATGTATTTTGGGGTGGTAAGGTATACACACTACTCTATAGTATGTTGTACTATGTTATACTATGCCTAGATTAGTAAATATGTCCATAGTTAGCGTGGAGTGGGTGTCATGTATTCCTATCGGTTCTGAATCGATCCCCCTATTCCTGACCCTATTTTAGTTAAACTAACCAACAAGTTAACTAGCAGTCAGCCCATGAGGCAGAAAACCCCCATGATGCAGATACCGTTATCTGACGCAGTCACACTACGGCACAGGAACGTGTTATCTGATTAGGTCATAACGCTTGCGATCTAATTAGACAAGCGATATTCCTCCAGCCCCTGATAAGGCATACGGAGTTCTCATAACAAATCAAACCTATGACAACCTGGGCAAAACCCTGCGGCCATTGTTTTGATTTCACCGAGAACTTTAGTAAAAGAATGTGCTAACGAGCAAATCGTATGACATCTTTATTGACGTATCTATGTCCATCCTTACGTCAATCTCGGCACCTTAAAGGTATAAATATTACCGATCTTGCCATATGCAAACACACGCGTGGTGACGAGACGGAGCAGCCATACTTGCCGAAGCCAAGAGCAGAGCAGACCCCGCTGGCAGCAGCCCCGCCTTCCTGACGCGCTGAGACGCGCTGCTTTCTCCTGCCGAGAATCCAGCACCGGCGTTTCTGGGTAGCCCTCGCAGGCAGCCTGGAATATCGAGACCAGAGAGAGAGATACCATTCCTCATTCATCCAAACTACCAGGTACAGAACTGAATAACCCCTCACAGAGAATTCTTTAGTTATTCACTTGGCAAAAACAAACTTAACTTAAACTGTAACTTTCTATTCCCGCCCACGTATTAGGCTTAGGTCAGGTACACGGGGTAGGCGTATCTAGAAACACCAGTTGAGTACGTTTAGTCAAATGTATATGTGTATGTAAATATATTTTATTCATTTTAAACATCATATGGCTTAGAAACCATATCAATGTTTTTACAGTATTACTTTATACTATTGCTTTTAATGTATGCACTTTACTTAGCTATAAGTATTGCAATAATATCGATCCATTTCTCTTGTATGAGAAAAGAGACTGATCAATAAATAACACCTTTTATTGAACACGCCCGTCTCTTCCTTTTCTCTACATTCTGATGAGACTAAGAATGCACGTACTGACTGAGTAAAATAAATTGCCTTTTGTTCACACGACTCTCGAGATTGACTCTTGATTAGGGGAGAGCAAAGTTGTCATGTTCTATGGTTGTCAGAAACTAAATCCCTTCTTGTCTAATCAGGGAAGTTAATTCCTCCTTGAACATTCGAGAAAGTTTCTAGCGAACTCTGAGCTACGCTGGCAAACCCAAAACTTTAAGTCTAGTATCGACAGTAGTAGACCTAGTTAACGTCTGGCCTAGGCCTTTACTGCTGTAGGTATTATTCCAATGCGCAGAGCCTATTGGGAAGATAGGAACTACACTACATAGTATTCGATCCATATAGGGGATGTCAGTGAGACACTGAAGGCCCAGGTGATTAATCTCGGGTCTAATTCCATCTTGACCATCACTGCTGTGAAAATGGGCCGTGGACCCAGTCAAAAGCTTTTTACATGTCCATCGATAATAACAATGTTCCCTTGCCCATTCTGTTAACCTTATCCACCAGATGGAGGATCCGTTTGGTGTGTTCTGCACGTGTGCGGTCAGTTATAAAGCCAGATTGATTTGGCTCAATCAGGGAGTGCATGCATCCACTCAAATGATGGGTTACATTGCTAGTTAATAGTTTTGCATCAATATTCAGTAAGGACTTTGGGCAGAAAGGGGATCAAAGCTGTGGATCCTTCTCAGGACCTGGTAGGATAGTATTGACTGCTTTTTGCATTTTTGGTAATGCTCCTGTTCTCCCCACTGAGTTATATAGTGTTGCCAGTACCAGGGCTAATTCTCTGCAAAAGGTTTTGTAGAAAAGGACTGTATAAACGTCGGGCCGCAACGATCTTAGCTGCTGCGTCCAACCTTAAAGGTTTTCCCAGTGTTCTTGCATAGTGTTCAAGGAATTTTGGTATAGGGATAAAGTCTAACAACGCTTTAATTCCAGGCCTCTGTCTGATCACCACCCTCCATTGGTCTCTCTGTGCAGATCTATCCCTTTCATTGCTGATAACCAATTTGATGTTCCCCTATGATGACCTCTTCACCTGCAGACTGTAGCATGTGTATGATCACCATCTTCAGGAATTGTTCCTGATTAGTGTTGGGTGCATAAACAGATGCTACTTTTAATGTATAGCTACCCAATAACAAACTAAGAGCTGGTTTCTCTCCCATTAATATCAGTTCTAAGGTTACCCAGGCTCCCCTTAAAAGCATGAGATAGAAGAATCTCAACCCTCGCTTTCTTCTTGGGATCAGAGGATAAGTACTGCTGAGGGAACAACCTGCAATGTATTCTGTGCCAGCCTTTTGCCAATAAATAGTTTTTTTGAAGGAGGCAAATGAGTCCTCCCAAATCTTTGAATAAATGTAATGCTTCTCCTCTCTTACACGTGACATTTAGGCCCCTGATGTTGAAACTTACCATTTTGAGGGGTGATTTAATACCTGAAAGGTATGATGGGTGTGTGCTGGTGTTTTCTCCACACTGGATGCCCTCCTTCTGTCCCCCCAAGTAATTTGTAGAGGTGAGTCGGCTGCTGAATGTGCCCACTGAGCAGCCGCAACTCCCTCCCAACCCTAAACTCCCCGCTTCCAGCATCAACTGGTAAAGAACAGTATAGAACTGTTCATGCTCACCCACAGAATTGGACTTCAGAGGCCAACGAGCTAACAGTTCTCTACTTCGACTTTAGTAGCGATAGCGGTAATCGGTGTTGTCAGTCATGCTTCTCCACCTCCATCCACCCAAACCGGTGCACAGCAGACTAATGGCTGAAAAGAGGTGTCTGAAAGCCCCTCTAAGTAAGTATAGTATACATATAATTTTAGTAAAATGAAAAGGTCTTGGCTAGCGCCTGACCTAAAAACATCTGACTCTGCTGAAGCTAACTTCGAAAGGAACATTATCATCCCATGCAGGATTATACATTTTATTACATATTGAAGTGAATGCTGTTGTTCAGTTTGTTTTACTGCTTCGTGTTCCTCTCACTGGTTCTCTGGCTTAGATTGTTTTATACTTTCTTCTGTTTCTATTGAGGTGGCTACTTTATTAGATGAGTGAATCATAAGAGTGTTGCTCTGTTCTCACTGTTTTTCTAAATGCAACATTTATGATTTCTTGGTGTCAGTTCTAGAAATTTCAGCAAACACATTTTAAAATTGAAACTCATTCAGGCACAGTGCATTGTAAATACTTATATCCAAATTTAAAGAAGTGTGACAAAAATAACAACAGCACTGAAGAGAAAATATATTTACAATAGAAGGGATATGAAAAATCAACAGATTTTAAATAGTGTTCCATTTTTGCTACAATTGGAACAATGAGCACCACAATAGCAAATGGTGTTCGATGCAGGGCCAGCTTTAGGCTGGTGCGACCGGTGCCACCGCACCGGGTGTTGACTTCGGTTCGGGTGCCCTTCTTGGAAGTTTCATTATCATTTTAAAAGCACCTGCTGCCACGTTCCTTGCCTCCAGCAAATCTCAGGCAACAATAAAAATGTCAAGATATCTCTGGACATTAATGCTCTTGCTGAAGAGAGATCGGAGTTTTGCCTAGTGGAAGTTTTGACTCATCATAAGGTAGCGCAGAGGTTTAATATGCCTGCTGCAAATAATGTGAACCATGCAGTCATGCAGTGGGTTACTGCTTATGTCAGAAAGATACTTTTGTTACTTGCAGTTAATAAGTTAAAATCCTAACACACAGAATAATGAGCTATTAACTGTTATCAAAGAGTTGCATGCAAACTGCAAGGTGTAGATTAGAGTGTTATGATTTTTCCTGTCTTTTATTATCCTAATTTTGCTAAAATGGTACAACCTCAAACCATGGTGTTAAATTTTTAAATGCTAAATGTGTGCTTCTCCAGACCAAGCACTCTTAAACTATACTGCCTACCAGTATGGATGACATGTGACTCTTACACCTTGTAGTTCTCTGTAAGATTGATTGCCTCTGTGTAATGTGTGTGTGATGTAAAGTGCTCTGACACCCTACACTGGTATGAGTGGTGGTATAAAACGAATTAAATGCATCTGATACAGAGTGGTTATGAAGACTTAAGGGGCTCTGTTATAAGGGTGATAGTATTGGAATCCATGGCAGAGGTGGCCATTGGGGGTAGCCAACAAGCATTGTCGCACTGCGTGCCACCACCGCTAAAGCTAGCTCTGGTTCGATATATAACCAAAATGATGCAAATTGCTCCAAAAGGTGAATACACCAATGCATAACACAATAGCCTCAATGTGTGCAAATCGCATCTATAGCAGAATTCAATATGTACAATACAGACCTACACAAAAGCCACTTCTTGTCATGACCAGTGTCTTATGGTAGATGGACAAACAGGGATTTCAGCACTGTGCCAAGTGGTGCAAAGGTAAAGTAGTTTAGTAGCATTAGGTGATATGATCTGCGCCAATTTTAGCGTTAGGCTAAATTAACTAGAATTTTGTTCTGTTTTTGGGTTCATAATGTTATACTCTGCCTCAGACCAGAATTGGATATCTGGAATTTTTACCCATTTACCAATTTCTTGCAGCACTTACAATCTCGCATTTGGTGTGCATATGCCTCAGTGCAATCAACCTCAGCATTTTAGAAACAATAAATTGCAATAGCAAGTTGAATCGTTATGAAAATAATATTGAGAATGATGTTATCAGAAAGGCCTACACTGGAAAAAAATTGAAGGCTAAAGCGTCATTAAGACAATGGTGCACATGCTACCAGGCATTTTCAAAGTCAGCACCGGGTCATGCTTTAACTTGGTAACATTTGCAAACCACCTTTGTGCATGCATGTTTTTGCATGTTTTTGCACATCAAATCCAAACCTATTAGCATTGTCAATACTTATTGCAATGTTTGCTGCTGCTAATACCCCCTCAAAAGTTACCAACATCATTGTAAAATGTCCCGGAGTAACTGATAAAAATATCGCTCAGTGGTGCAATTTACATCTCCTGCTGATAATCCAATTCAATTTAAATTGTATCATATATTCTCATAGGCCACAATCCTTATATATTGTAAACACTTTTGTAAGCGTTATTGTCTGACAGTGGCATATTTAGACATGTGCTAAAGAGTCACTGCAACGGACTTTAGTTTTCACATACTGAGCTAAGATGATGTGGTTAATCAAATCAGTAACATATTTACGTTTTCAGTACAGCACAGAAACACTTACTTTCCTTTTCTCTGTCCTAAAACCTCTACAACAACTAACCGATTAATATAATAATTTCCTCATTAGCAAGCATCCTTGACAGGTCCCATGTTGTCTGATTGAAAAGTAAACTTGAGTAAGCTAATAGATTCCAAGATAATGTGATCCAATATTGTTTGGAACCCTTACTTGCTACATTTTCGATTCCTCACCACCCCACCATCAATATGCTGCTACGTATGATGCTCCGCACCATATTAAAGCTATTGAAGATACACGATTTCGGAAATCATAATACAAAACACATTTACTGATTAAAGTCACAAAAAGCTGAAAGTGCACCATTTAGAAGAGTTGGTGCAAAAATGTGTAGAAACTAGGTAATATCTTGGAATGTGCATAATAATACTAGAAACTCTATAGTTTATTAAAAGTGAAAAACTTCAAAATTTTGTAGTGTGAATTTTAGAAAACTGTATACTTATATGAATATTGAAAAAAGATGGTAGTAGTAGGATATTTCTAACCTTGGCTGTTTCCATGTAATAATGTCTGGTGAAAGTTCTTCATATTCCCTACTTGAATCGATTTTATTACACTATATTTGATACTGATCTAGAGTTTATTTCATTTGAAATGTGAAATGCCAATTTAAAGGCTTTTTTAAAATCCGTTGTTTTTGTTAAAAAAGAAATAAAAAGTCTACACTGGCTCTCTGTGAAACTACGGGTTCATTTTAAATACTTGTGCATGGTTTTCAAAGCCCTTCACGGAACAGGACAAAACTACCTGCAACAACGCTTCCAATGGTACATCTCCAGAAGAGCCTTGGTTTGGCTGAAGCAAAAGGGGTGGTTGTACGGCTAGTTAAAAAAGCTAGCTGGGGCGGTAGAAGCGTTGTCACCTGAGCCGTCCGGGCATGGAATGACCTTCCTTTTCACCTCAGGAGCACCACAGAACTGCTGACATTCAGGAAGGGGCTGAAAGCCTGGCTGTTTACTATGTAGGACAATACATACTCTTGAATTTGGACATTATGATATCGGGCGGATTGCCTCGGCCAGCCTGGCGGAGGCAATCCGCCCGATATCATCACAAGATTTCCCCCCCACCATATTAGGATGGCGGGGGGACCACGGTGGACGGAAAGACCGTCCGCCGCTTTTCCGCCCCGGTCGCCTTGCGGCCGGGGAGGAAAAGGAATAATATAGCGGCGGTGTCTAACAGACACCGCCAGCCATATTATGATGTCTGGTTTTCAGTGCCTTTCCGCCGTGGCAATTCCGCCATGGAGAGGCATGCGGTCTTCACTCTGGGGGCCCCTTGCAGGCCCCCAGAGTGAAGTACAGGTGGGGGTGCACATGGGGGTACCTGTGGTACCCCCCTTCATTGTCATTTACAAAGCGGCAGGCACCGCGCGGTGCCTGCTGCTTTGAAAATGACAATGTGAAAGTGCATTTTCAGCATTTTGGCGGGCGGTGCAGAGAGCACCGCCCGCCACAATGCTGAAAATACAGGATGTGCCGCCACTGTGGTGGGCACATCCTAATAGCACCCCGGGACCCCCGCACTTATGGCGGCCGGTCCCGATTTACGATGGGATGACGGGCGGGCAAAGTCCGCCCGTCATCCTAATGAGGCCCCAAGTCTTTAGTATTCCAGTCAGCATGTGTATGTGTTTGTGATGCGTTTGTATCAGATGTTCTGTATGATTTTCATGTTGTAGGTCTGTGTGTTATATTAAGAACATTTGTATGACATACTTTTTGTCATGTGTAAAGCAGCAGTCATGGGCTTCTGGGAACCTTCCAACCTGGGTTTCAAAAGTTTCACCACAGACTGCAGTCTTATTTGCTGTGCGTCGCTGTATCATCAGTGCAAATTTAGTGTTTCCTGGAAACCATGTCTTTTTCATTATGTATCAGTTAGTCATATTGTTTGATGGGTGGTGCTTCTTATTAAATCAGTTGGATGCACATGAGTTAATTGGCATACTTATTGCTTGGAATATTGAGTGTAAGTGAATTAAGAAAAGGTTACTGGTGCTGTTAGATTAACAATGACATCCATCGACTTTAATACCGAGACTCAGTTAGAAGGATATTAGGAGTGTTTTGTTAAAGGATAGTCCGGCTTATAAAGAAGGTGAGTTGGGGTAGGAACACACTGATAACCACCTATATGGAATATATGTGCAGCGTTATGTTAAATATGATGTGTTGGATTCTGGATGTGTTGTTTCAGTGGTTTCTGCTGTTGTGAGTGTGCTGATTCACAATTATATGACATATACGGTAGTGTGATGTACCTTGTATAAAATATTTTCTGTTGGTTGTTTGGTGGCTGGGTGAGGGGCAGTAATATGCAGTATTTACTCAGGTCACATTCTATCTTTTTGCTTAACTGATTCCAATAGCGAATTAAGCCTTGAATGAAAGCTGTTAACCCCTTCCGTGCGGGGCTGTTTCCCCGCTGTGCTGGGGGGCGGGGGGGGGGGGCGCGTACAGGTCAGCTCGTCATGAGCTACGGCGCTCCGGTGCTCATGATAAGCTGAGCTCGTCATGGCCACACCCGTTCCAATGGAACGGTCAGCACTGCAGGGGAATCAGCCCAGCATGCGAGCGTTCCACGGAACGGGCGAGGTCATGACGAGCTGACCTCGTCATGAGCATTCATGGGGTTAAAAGCACGGGTGGCAAGATCAAGAGGGAGGACATTTAATAATGAAAAAGTTAATTCAAATAATTAATTTGCATTACAGGGGTAACTGTTGAATGAATACAGTATATTGCCACTGGAAATGCCAAAGCTTTTGCAAGCAGTCTGGTATTTGCTTTCTTAAGGGAAGAAGTATTATTTCACTTCTACAACTCATTTATTGGAGCATGGTTTGGGTCATAGTTTTCTACAAATGTATGTAGGTTTCTTTTTTAAAGTATATAAAGCAAGACTGGAGATTGGAGGGATTTAATGAGATCCTATGGACCCTTGGTACCACATGATCTGAACCAGTGCGCTAGTGATGGTGACTATGAATTAAGGAATGTTAAGACGTTATTGAGCCATGTCGTCATTGTTACCAATTGCCACCACTCTAGTCAATTTCACACATGTTTTCATCCAAGTAGGTGTATCTAAATGATTAACAAGCGAGTGAGATTGTAATTTTATGAATGAAGCCGGATTTTACATTGAGAGGAAAGTTGTGTTGGGCAGGTCCTCTCTTATGTTTTGTGCAAGATTAGAAGAGAGGAGATCAGTTTCCAGGGAAGTATTTTTCTGTGACACCCAGAATTATTATTTAGGGATCAGAGGTTCCAATGTACTCTCCCCGTTTGCAAACAGGGATATTCAAATTGCACACCAACAGGTTCGCTAGTGGGGATGCAATTTGTGATAGGGCCGATGTACAATAGGTCGTATTGTCAACTGCCCATTTGCAGAGGGTTACAGAACAAGTTACCTAACGATTATTAATTAGACCAGTGGCTGTTGGTTAGGAACACAGGGGTAGAGGCCAGCAAGGGACCTTCATTTCCGGTTCACCAAAAGGGATTTTGTTTTTTAAAGGTAGTGTATGTCACTTAAAGGGACAGGTGCTGCTAGTAAGACTTCCGGTGAGCAAGAGGGGAATGCCTCTTTCATGCTAGCTCCAAATTGTGCTTCATTATGATTCACTTCCCTATTCTTGTGAGTCTGAAATTATTTTCGAACTCAGAAAAGGAGTTTTGTTAATTTCAAAAGGCATTTTGCAGTTGGAAGGGTGCAGTATTGTTTAGGCAGTAATGTATATTTACAAAAGAATAGCATATTCAACATTAGTTACCTCATAGGAATGTAGAGTGTTGTTTTATTCATGTTCCATGTATACATACTTAGGGGTTGGGGTACGGCAGGAGAAGGGAAGAAGCTGTGCAGATAGACAAGGTGCTGGTGCTGTTCGTGCCACCTGTGCATGCAGGTTGAGCATTTAAAGGACATTTATTGTCAACTTTGCGCTTGTGTTACTACAAAGACCTGTCAGTTTGCGGAATTGCAGTACTTAACACTGCAAAATTACTTTGTAAATTAAGATCCCAAGGACTCATTTTTGGGAAAATTGTGAGTTTCACTTGAAAGTGATTTACAATGCATCTATAGTTATATACCTCCATAAAAAATTGTTGTTCAGACATTTTCAATTTTGATTTGTTTTTTTTATTACTAGGGAAGTAATTTAGCTTGGATCGACATTGCTGCTACGACTTGAATTTTTCAGTGCAACATTTTTTAAAATGGCGTATGTGTTGCAGTAAGGATGCACTCAACACCGGACGCCAACCCGCCTGCTACAGAGCAACCCCGAAGCGAACTCAGGGACCCTTCACCTGTCAAGCCTGAAAATTCACCTGCCTCCGAACCTGCAGACCACCCACTGGACCCAACATCAACAACAACCACTTCAAGTGCATCCTCCTCAACACACGCTCCGTCCACAAGCACGCCGTCAAAATCTGGGACCTCCTCGACACAACAACACCTGACATCGCCTTCCTCACCGAAACATGGATGAACGCTTCCTCGGCCCCCGACAACGCCATAGCAATTCTGGAAGGCTACAAGATCACCCGGAAGGACCGCATCAACCAAACCGGAGGAGGAATCACCACCATCTACAGGGACACCATCAACATCACGACCAACGCCGAAGACACGCTCTCCACCGCCGAACACCTACACTTTCAGATTCACACCCACCCCAAGACAACCCTCAGAGGAACGCTCATCTACAGACCCCCGGGACCGCACACACAATTCAGCGAAACCATCGCTGACTTCATCAGCCCTCACGCCCTGGCCTCACCAGAATACATCCTTCCACCTGGAGAAAAACAACGACAACAACACCACCACCCTGCTCGACAACCTCGACAACTTCGGAGTCAAACAACTGGTGTACACCCCCACCCACCTCGCGGGCCACACGCTTGACCCCATCTTCTCCGCCAGCAACCACATATCCTTCAGCAACTCCACTGGACTACACTGGACAGACCACAGATGCATCCACTTCACCTTCAAAAAGAATACAGCACACCACCGTACGCAAAAAAACCCATAGATGCTTGAGCAAAATCACCACAGGCCAGCTTCTCTCATCACTAACCCTAAACCCGCCAGCCGACACCGCCGACGCCAACGACGCAGCCCACAACCTCGCACAGTGGATAACCAATTGCGCCAACGAGCTCGCCCCACTGAAGAACCCCCAGGCAAGACCGGCAACAGGAAAACCTCATGGTTCACAGACGCCCTCAAAGCCTCAAAGAAATCCTGCCGAACCTCCGAAAAAACCTGGCGCCACGAATGGACAATAGAAAACCTGACAGCCCTCAGGAACGCCACCCGCGAACACCACCAGCTGATCCGCACCAGGGCATCGTTCAAAGAGCGGCTAGACAACAACACCCATAACAGCAAGGAACTCTTCAGCATCGTCAAAGAGCTCTCCAACCCAAGCGCCAGCAACAAAAACATCACCCCATCGCAAGACCTCTGCAACTCCCTCGCCATGTTCTTCCACCACAAGATCACAGATATACACAACAGCTTCGGACCCCAGACCCCTCCTCCAGCCACCGAAGCACCAACCCCCACCGCCACCCTCAGCGCCTGGACCCCCGTCAGCACGGGAAAACACCACCCAGGCATGAACACCATCCATCCACTCCGGCTCCCCCTCGGACCCCTGCCCCCATCATATCTTCAACAAAGCCGACACCATCATTGCACCCCACCTCCGGATCGTCATAAACAACTCCCTCACGTCAGCCACCTTCACTGAGAGCTGGAAGCACTCAGAAATCAGCGCCCTTCTGAAGAAACCCACGGCGGACCCCAAAGACCTCAAGAACTTCCGTCCCATCTCTCCCCTTCCATTCCCGGCTAAAGTCATTGAGAAGACCGTCAACAAACAGCTGACCGCTTTCCTCGAGGCAAACAACTCGCTCGACCCGTCCCAGTCCAGATTCCGAGCCAACCACAGCACCGAGACCACCCTCATCGCAGCTACCGACGACATCAGGACCGTGATGGACAACGGAGAAACAACCGCCCTCATCCTCCTAGACCTCTTGGCAGCCTTTGACACCGTATGCCACCACACCCTAATAACCCGCCTCCTCAACACTGGGATCCAAGGAAACTGGACTGGATCACCTTGTTCCTCTCTGACAGAACGCAGAGAGTCCGCCTCCCTCCCTTCCGATCAGCAGTCACCGAGATCATCTGCGGAGTACCCCAAGGCTCCTAGCTCAGCCCGACCCTCTTCAATATCTACATGAGCCCCCTCGCCGCCATCGCACGCAAACACAACATCAACATCATCTCCTACGCTGACGACACCCAACTGATACTGTCCCTAACCAAAGACCCAGACACTGCCAGAACCAACCTCCAGGAAGGAATGAAAGATGTCGCAGAATGGATGAAGCTCAGTTGCCTAAAGCTGAACTCAGACAAAACGGAGGTCCTCATCCTCAGACAATCCCCATCTGCCTCGGATGACTCCTGGTGGCCCACGGCGCTGGGCTCTGCGCCAACACCCACGGACCACGCACGCAACCTGGGATTCATCCTGGACTCCTCCCTCACGATGACCAAGCAAGTCAACGCCGTCTCCTCATCGTGCTTCAACACCCTGCGCATGCTCCAAAAAATCTTCAGATGGATCCCCACCGAAACCAGGAAAACCGTCACCCAGGCACTCGTCACGAGCCGTCTGGACTATGGAAACGCCCTATAGGCAGGAACCACAGCCAAACTTCAGACTCGACTGCAACGCATACAGAACGCCTCCGCACGACTCATCCTTGACATCCCTCGCCACAGCCACATATCCGCCCACCTGAGAAATCTACACTGGCTCCCCGTCTGCAAGAGGATCACGTTCAGGCTCCTCACCCACGCACTCAAAGCGCTACACAACAAGGGCCCCGAATACCTCAACAACCAACCTCTCATCCTACATCCCCACCCGCCAGCTCCGCTCCGCCAGCCTCACCCTCGCCACCATCCCACGAATCCGCAGACCACCACCGGAGGAAGATCCTTCTCCTACCTGGCAGCCAAAACATGGAACTCCCTCCCCGCGCACCTACGACTGACCCAGGACCATCTCACCTTCAGAAAACACCTCAAGACCTGGCATTTCGAGCAGTAGCGACCCCACCCCTCCCTTCAGTGCCTTGAGACCCTCACAGGTGAGTAGCGCACTCTATAAATGCACTGATTGATTGATTGATTGATTGATTGAAATTCAGTGTTCACTGAAGCATCTGCAAAGTTTTAGTGAGTTAACATCTCCAAGTTCTTCTTGTTCAATGTTGAATTTTTGATGCAGACAAGGTCAATTGTTACATTTGTAGACATTTATCTGATTCTCTCACATTCATTGGCAGATATTTTAAGATAACTGTCAAAGACAATGTGCAGTTCTTGAAAGTTGCACACTGACTTTGATATCTGTAGAGTAGTCTGAACGACCTCTCCGAAGTTTTGCATGGATGAAATCTTGGCCCTTTGCAAATGTGACATATAGGGGCACATGCATCAAGGTAAATTGCATTTGCAAACGGTGCGAATTGCAAAATTCGGCCGTTTGCGAATGCAATTTCCTTTTTTGGGATGCATCATGTTTTTTAATTTTTTCGCAATTTAAGGAATCGCAATTATGTTGCGATTTCTTAAATTGCGATTGCATTTAAGAAATCGCAATTTGCGATTTCTTAAATGCAATGCATCACACTTTAGAATTTGCGAATTCGCAAATAGGGAGAGGTAAATTACCATTCACCTTCATGGTAATTTGCGAAAACTTTTAAAAATGCACAAAAGTGCATTTTTCAAAGTTTCATTTTACACACACACATGCCCTTGGGGCATGTGTGTGTGAAAAATGTTCTTAAAGTTAAATTTCGGGGGTGAAAAATGTTCTTAAAGTTAAATTTCGGGGGTGCCTTTGGACCCCCCGCACCCTTGAAATAGCATTCTCATTTTGCGATTCCTTAATTGCGAATCGCAAAATGAGAATGGCTTCCCATTCATTCCTATGGGCCTCTAGGCCCATAGGAATCAATGGGAAGGGATTCCTTAATTGCGATTCGCAAATTGTGTATCGCAATTAAGGAAATTTAAGAAATCACAAAAAAAATTGAGATTTCTTGATGCATAGCCGTTTGCAATTTCTTAATTGCGAGTCCTTAATTTTCGCAATTAAGAAATCGCAAACGGCAACAATGATGCATGTGGCCGTTAGTCCATACCATGACCCTATATACAATACTGATTGGAATGACATACTGAAGAACAAGCAGAAGATGTTTGTATTCTCTGAGAGCTGTGGGTTGCTGTGTAGCTTTAGAAAAAGCTACAAACATTCCTACACTGAGCAAAAAGCAAACAAGTCTAATTTTTCTTGGGAAAACTAACAAGCATCTTAGAAATGAACAAACCAACAAGAGCCCTTACTCGAGTGGAGACCATCAGTGTTCAATGGGGACGGGAAATGCGAGTGTAAGAAAGTGCTAGAGTTGATTGATTATAGCCAAATGGTGTTTTATCAGTTTAAATACATGATCGAAAAACAGCACAACTGGTGTTAATAGCTGTGAGTATTCCTTGAATTTGAGTGTGTAGGATTGCAACAATGCTCCTCTAAAGCTGCAAGGCTACTCAGGTTGGACTACGCATCTGGAGGCCCAGAAAGTTAAAGCCCTAGCTTCAGTTTGCAGGTTGAAAAACTTCAATCGTAGCTATGGTGACATGTTCCTTAGACCACTGCTGAAGGCCTTCAATGCAATGATCACCCCACAAATGCAGTACGGTGCAGAAATCTTATGCTTAGGTGGGAAAAGTACCTTGAACAGCGAGGAAGGGAAATGTTTAAAAGCACTGCTGTCATTACCTAGCTCATCAATGCTACAGTCAATTAGATTAGAGCTAGATGTGACATCGTGGGATGTCCAGGTACAAGTGGGTTTGCTAAGATTTCTCGAAACGATTAGGAACAGGAGAAGAGATGAAAGTTTCACGATGGTGTATGGAGGAGATTCAGCAGAGTGAACTTAGGTGGGCAAAAGAAATAAGAAAGAAACTGTATTCCATCTGTGAATTGTTAAAAGTGGAAATGGACCCACTGTCCCTACTTATTGCTGAATCAAAATGTGAGCTTAAAATCCTAGGGAAGGAACTGTCTAGACTGAATGATATGGAATATCTATTAAAAAAAGAGTCAGTGCAGCCCATGATAAATAGCTGGAGGAAAGAAAATTGGTTTCCTACTTAGACACCCTACCAAATCAGGGGCTTAGAATGGAAATTTTAAGGGTGAGAATTGGGATCAATCCAGCTCGGTCAAACGACAAAATAAAAAAGGAATTGATGGGTCCAGATAGTAGATGCACATGCAGGATCAGTATGAAATGTAATTACTTGCATGCATTAATGGATTGTCATAAATTAGTAGTCCAGCGAAAACAGTTTTTACGACCTATTTTCATAAAATACATTACTAGGTCCCATCTGCAAGCAATCAAGCTCCTTACTGATATGCATCACCTCGATATTGTCATAGCTGTGGCAAACTTTATCCAGGCTGTTAAAAGGTACTTCATGGAATAGGGACTGGAGAGTTGGATTGAGCAATGAGGAACAGAGATTTAGGTTTTATCCCTTTCAACGTTTTAAAACAGGTTTTATAGCAGTTGATTTTCTTATGGTATTTTTTGAATGCTTTTTAGCTTTTGTAGGAAATTGTCTTAATTTAACTATGGTAGAGGCTTTAAAAATCCATAGTTTTTATGGAATGAGATACTGCTTTTGTAATTATTTTAAGAATTTTGAAAAATGTGTATTCTTTGTGGTTTAAAGATCAATGGTCTAAATAAACTTTATTCTGACTTGACTACTCAGGTTGGAAAAAAAATACCAGCACCAAGCTATAGCCCCCAGTTCTGTACTGTTATGTTATGTTATGTTATGTTATAACAAATTTCTTGAGCGCACTGTCACCATAGGTTTCCTGGCGCTAATCGGATTGAGAAGAGAGGAGGAGGGACAGGGAAGGGAAAGAAGAAAATTAGTGAGGGAAAAGTAGTGTTTTTAGGGATTTCCTGAAAGAAAGAAGGCAACAAGATGATTTGAGGGAAAGGGGGAGGGAGTTCCACAGCTTAGGGGCTAGACAAGAGAAGCTGCGGCCACCTGATCTAGAGAGTTTGAAACGGGGGACGACAAGGAGCTGGAGGTGGGTGGACCTCAAGGTACGAGGGGGGCAGTAGGAGGAGATTAGGGACTTGAGAAACGCAGGGGCGGGACCTGTGAGAGCTTTGAAAACCAGACAGTGAACCTTGAAAGTGATTCTTTCGTTCACCGGTAACCAGTGAAGGCGGCGTAGTAGAGGTTGGGCCGACTGCCATTTGGGGATTTTAAAAACCAGCCGAGCAGCCTGGTTTTGGACGATCTGCAACCTAGACAGCTGAGATTTAGGGAGACCGTAGTAGATTGAATTCAAGAAGTCCAACCGGGACATCACCAGGGCTATTAGAACCTGCAGCAAGGCTTCAGGCGATAGGAGGTGAGCGACTTTCCGTATCCTGTAGAGCTGGAACATGCAGGAAGATGTTACTGCGCTCACCTGTGCCTTGAGGGTGAGCCCGGAGTCAATCAAGACTCCAAGGCTCTTGACACATCCAGCAGGAGAGGGAGGTGTTCCGAGCTCAGTCGGCCAGTACTGAGGGCCCCAGAAAGGGGCACTTCTCCCCGGGAGAAGGAGCTCAGTCTTGCCCGGATTGAGCTTGAGTTGGTTTTGATTCATCCAGTGCTGGATGTGTGTCATGGCAGTCTGGAAGTTGATGACAGCGTTAGGAGAAGTGAGGGGAAAAATAATTTGTAAATCATCCGCGTAATTAAACACGGTGATATCCCACTTACCTAAGGAGTGAAGGAGGGGTTGGAGGTATAAATTAAAGAGGAGGGGAGACAGAGAAGATCCCTGAGGTACTCCACAGGATGAAGAGACGCTGGTGGCACGAAAAGGACCCATGCTAACTGCCTGGGACCTCTCCTCCAGAAAGGATTTGATCCAGGACAGGGCAACCCCACAAACTCCGGCGGATTCGACACGGTGGATTAAGATGTTATGGTCCACCGTGTCGAATGCCGCCGATAGATCGAGTAGGACTAATGCCTGGGGTAGTCCTCTGTCCTCATTGCGTCTAAGATTGTCCAGCACGGCGAGGATCACAGCCTCGGTGGAATGGGCTGGTCTGAACCCGGCTTGGTTGGGCGCCAGGAAGTTGGACTCCTCAATGAAATGTGAGAGGCAGGTCGTGACGTGAGCCTCAAGGATTTTAGATAGAAAGGGCAGGAGGGAAATAGGGCGATAGTTAGCCAGGGCTGCTGGATCGGCACCTGGCTTTTTCAAGAGAGGCACCAATACGGCCTCTTTAAATGAGCTGGGGACTATGCCTGAGTTAAGGGAAGAATTAAGTAAAGGGAGGATACAGTGGGGGAGGGTGTGACAAATATCGCGAAGCACAAAGGGAGGGCAACAGTCCTTAGGGGATCCAGATTTCACACGAGTGGACAGTTTGGCAAGAGATTCCGGGTCGAGCGCGGGGAACTGAGAGAGAGTGAATGTGTTAACAGGAAGTGGAGCTGTTGTAACAGAGAAATGTGAGTGAGGAATGGAGTTCTTGATGGTAGTGATTTTATCGATAAAAAAAGAGTTTAAAGCGGTACAAGATTCTAAGGAAGACGGCGAATGCGGGAGTGTCCTGGCGTCCGATGTCAGTTCGCCAAGGACTTTGAAAATCTCCTTAGATCTGTTGGGAGCTGTTAAAATTCTGTTAGAAATAAAGGTGGTTTCGGTAGTGGTGATTGCGACTTCATAGGCTTTGCGCGCAGACACGTATGCTTCCCTGTCGGGGCCAAGATAATGGCGCAGCCATCTACGCTCCAATCGGCGCAGCTCCAGATGTTGTTGTTTTAAAATGGAGTTGTACCATTTGTGGGACTTATTAGGGTAGGAGCGAGAAAAGCGGGTTAGAGGTGCACATGCGTCGCTAGCCGTCGTTAGCCAGTGTGAAATATTGGCATCCATAATATTGACATCTGAGGACTCAAGAAGTGGAGGCTGAGTTTTGGCGAGTAAAGAAAAGAAGGCAAGTGAATCGAAAATCTTCCAGTTCCGAGCGGACCCTCCATGCTGGAGGGTGGGCCTGACCAGGCCCTTTATAAGAATAGATGACTCAATCAGTGAATGGTCTGACCAGACACAGGGGGAGATAGTCGGACCAAGGAGCGATATGCCCTGAGTCCAAATGTGATCTAAGATGTTGCCCCCGGTGTGAGTGGGAGAAGTAACATGCTGTGTCAGGTTGAGGCTGGAGAGTGCCTCAAACAATTCGGTAGCATGGGGACCAGCATCAGTGTGGTTGAACCAGTAATTAAAGTCGCCATATATGGCAACACGGGCCGAGGAAGTCATTAGGGCAGTGAGCTGTTCACAAAGAGTGGTAGGGAACAGAGGCATGGGGGTAGGGGGGCGATATAAGACAATGAGGGTCAAGGCCCCAGCTTCGGTTGGCAAGCTGATTACCAGATTTTCGACGTCAGGAAGGCATAAAGATGAAGACTTGATGAGAGGTAAGTCTTTGCGGATGATTGCTGCAACCCCGCCGCCACGGCGGCCGTGAGGCCGGTTGGCGTTCAGCAGGTAGTAGTTGGGGGGTAGAGCAGCCAAGATGTCAGGGAGGGAAAGATCAGTCAGCCAGGTCTCAGTGAGCAGCAGGATGTCTGGGTCTTCCGCGGTTAGCAGGAGAAAAATATCGGTGTGGTGTTGGGGGAGAGACCGAGTATTAAGATATAATATGCGGATGCGAGTTTCCGACGGTGCAGGAAGCGACTCAGGTGCACGGGAGAGTCTGGGAGAGGGCACGTCGGCCACGATGCCGAGAGATTCCAGGCGGTCCCAGGTAGTAGATGGGAGAGCGCAAGAAGGCTGCTGCAGAGTTCTAAGTGCAGCAGATGAGTATGGTATAGAAAGGGCAGCATCTCGGGGCCCAGGGCCCGTCTGGGCGCGGACGGGCGCAGACGGGCTTGCCTTAGGCGCGCCTTCGGTGCGCAAACGGCGCGCCCGCTGCGCCCGTCCGCTGCGCGTACGGTGAAAGCACATGCTTTATAGGGTTGCTTGTGGGCGTGGCCGATAAGAGTGGGCGTGGCCGGGGGAGCGGCCGCTGAAGGCGGCAGGCAGGGATTTCAATGGCCGCTGCAGCGTCACCTTGGGCTGCGCGGCGATAACAGAGGCAAGGGAGAGTCCCAGGAGGCAGGTAGGCAAATTTAAAATAAAGCGCGAGCGAGCGCTGTATAAATGAAGTAAAGTTTAAAAAAAATTGGTTTGTCTAAGGCTGTGGCTCCCGCGGAAGGCAGGGGAGCAGTCCGATGCACAGAGCTAGTATTCAGCTCCTTTTAAAGCCCCAAGTGGGCGTGGCCGATAAGAGTGGGCGTGGCCGGGGGAGCGGCCGCTGAAGGCGGCAGGCAGGGATTTCGATGGCCGCTGCAGCGTCACCTTGGGCTGCGCGGCGATAACAGAGGCAAGGGAGAGTCCCAGGAGGCAGGTAGGCAAATTTAAAATACTGTGCTATGTAGCTGTTAATTGGGCCAACATCCTAATGCATGCACATCTCAAAATAAGCATTGCTTGGGTGTTCATGGGAAATCTGGTCCCTGTAGTGCTCCTACCTTTTTGGATATTTATTTATTTATTTATTTCACTTCTAAAATGCACTATCACCTCAGAGAGGCATCCCGGCGCTGACAGACTCGTATCGAAAAAAGAGAAAAAGAGGGGGGCAGCTGAAACAAGCTAGGGATTTGGGAAAAGCCAAGTTTTCAAGTGCCTTCTAAATGCGAGAAGGCCAGAGACCTGCCTGAGTTCGATGGGAAGAGAGTTCCAGAGTTTTGCCGCGGTCACGCTGAACGATCTACCTCCTGCTCTGGATCTCCTAAACCTCGGTATGGTCACCAACCTGGCCGAGGAGGAGCGTAGATTGCGGGCCGGCATATGCCATGAAAACATCCTTTGTAAACAGGCAGAGCCTAACCCATGGAGGGCTTTAAAGGTCAGACAGAGAGACTTAAAAATCACCTTCTGCCTCACTGGGAGCCAGTGCAGCAAAGCTAGAGCCCCTGAGGCGGATGATCGAGTTGGCCACCCCGGGCTAATTTTGCAGCTGCAGACTGGAGTCTCTGAAGTCTATCCATGAGATAGCTTGGAGACTCCAACAGTAAGGCGTTGCAGTATTCTAACCTACTGAGCACGGTACAGCGCACCACCTCTATCCGAGCACGAGGCGGTAACAAAGGAAGGATTTTTCTCAGGAGGCGAATGATGGCCAAGTAGCCAGCTGCCACCTTTGAGACCTGCGCCTCCAGAGTAAGGTCGTTATTAAACATCACGCCCAGATTCCGTACTACCTTTACAGGCTGCACCAGTGGAGAAAAATCCACTGGCCAGAAGTTGCTGGGTAGAAGAGAGTGTACCCTACGCTTCGGGAAATATAACACCTCGGTCTTTCCTGTGTTAAATTGCAAAGAGTTGGCTTTCAACCAGTCCGCTGTAGCTCGCAGGCAGTTGTGAAATTCTTCCAAGGGGGTTGATTCATTTCCCTCCAAAGAAAGAATCAACTGCGTGTCATCAGGGTAGTTAACAGTTTCCATCTTATATTGTTTGATGACCGCTATTAAAGGCTTCATATAGATGTTAAACAATATCGGGTTAACTGCCGAGCCTTGAGGAACACCATGCGAGATGGTAGAGAAGGAGGATTGGAAGGGAGGGAGGGACACAGCTTGTTCCCTACCCTAGAGGACTCAAACCACCCAAGGGCACTCCCTGCAACCCGTACCTCTCTCAGCCTGTCCAGCAGAATACCATCGTTCACCGTATTGAAGGCGGCAGACAGGTCAAGCAGGATCAAAACCCCTGCCTGTCCCCTGTCTGCCCACCAAACGTAGATAATCCAGCACGGTCACCAAGGCCGTCTCGGTGCCATGAGCTGGCCGGAAGCCAAACTGAACATCCTCCAGGAGCTTGTGCTGTTCAAGGTGTCTAGAGAGGGTGCCTGCCACCACCCGCTCTAAAATTTTTGCTGGATAGGGTAGAAGCGAGATGGGCCTAAAGTTCTTAAGGCAGTCAGGATCAAGGATGGGCTTCTTCAGTAAGGGGGTTACCACCGCTTGTTTCCACTGAGGTGGAACCACTCCAGTAGTAAGCGACTGGTTACACACCAGCCGAAGCGTAGGGAAGATCTCCACCTCACACTCCTTCCAGATTTTTAGTGGGATCGGGTCAAGTGGAGACCCAGTTGTATTACCAAAGGCCACTTCCCTGAACTCCTCTGTAGACAGCTGCGCAAATTCCACAAGGGACTCAACTCCTCCCAGTTCATAAACTGCCCCAAGAGTCGACAGGCTGCCACCATCAGCTACTGCCAGGATTTGTTGCTGCTCCACCCCCAGATCATCAATAACCAATTTGATTTTCTCCTGAAAGAACCTAGCTAGGTTCTCACAGAGTTCCTGAGAGGGGGGGGAATTCATTCTTGGCACGGCCTGGGCTAATAAGGCTGTTCAAGATATTAAAAATGCTACGATAGCTATTCGGGGCATCAAGAATCATACTAGAGAAGTACGCTGCCTTAACTATATGGATCTCCTTCTTGTAGTCCAGTCGCTTAGCTTTCCAAGCAAGCCTGTCCCTGTCCAGGTACGCGTGCCTCCACCTTCTCTCTGCTTGTTTACATTCTAGTCTCAGATTTTTGAGGCTGGCTTTAAACCAGGGTGCTGAGGGTCTCCCCCTACTCCTGTGGTGTTTAAAAGGAGCTGAGGTATCCAGCACCGAAGTAATCTTCGAGCAGAGGGCAGCATAATTCCCCTCAATCTGTAAGTCGGAGGCAAAGCATTCCTCAACCAAGAACGTGGGTGAGGCACCTTTTTTCTGAATCAGGGACTTCCAATCCCTGCTAACATACTCCCTGACTTGACTAGATGTCCCTGCAGTAGGCGTGCCTGCCTTCACAAAAACTTAATCAGAGAGTGGTCCGTCAAGGCCATAGGTAGCACATCCCCAACAGTAAGGAGGTTGGTCTCAGAAAAAATCAGGTCCAGCCGATGGCCTCCTGTATGGGTTCACAACAACAATGGGAGAGGTAGGGAAATTCAAGGACACTCTCTCAGTCCCCGGTTAGATACAAATAAACAAAAACAGAGAGGTCAGATCAATCTCAAAAAACCACAGAGACGGAGTCAGATAAGAATCACACACCCACTTTGGGTGGGAAGGAAAGCCCTCACACACAGACCTAGTTAGTGTCATGCTTCATCATCGGGCCCCACCAAAGAGGCCGAGTGCCTCTTCGGTGTGCTGCGACGCCAGAAAGACTCCTGTATGGGTTGCCTGTAGGACTCGCTGGGGGAGACCAAGGGCCTCACATGAGTGAATCATATTACAAAGGCCAGTGTTCATAGTGCCATTCAGCCACAGGTTAAAATCACCAAGAATCACCAGATGGCTATGAGTGACAGGATATGTAGGATATGTAGCAAACAGTCTGAAAGGAGGTTCATACCATTTTTTTAAAAGGATGCAAAAAAGCTGCAGATTTTTATTTGATTTTATTTGAGAGCTTTACAAATTGCGCACATGACAAAGGTGATCAGAGAGCTTTAAAGTATACAGCAATTTTTTTTCCAAAAGTCTAATGATGATTACATTTACTGTTCTGTACATATTACAAGTTAAAAATATACATGGTCCTATCAGTAAGAAGTCCTTGGTAGTTACTGGAAGATCAACATAGTGAGTAGTAAGCTAAGTGGTTCAGTAGCTTGTATGTGGTCAGACAGTATTAGCAAAGTAGTGTAAGTATTTGCCATTTTAGTTTCTGTGGATTTGTCTTTACTCACACCTGGGCAGAGGGTGGTACATCTAACACATAAAAGGCGATGGGACGATGTTTACAAAAGTTCTGACAACTGGCTATCACTTGGGGTAGCATTCCAACCCATTTATCTTTAGATTAGACCCAGCCATAGGCAAATAAGTCTTGAACCTGCTTCACTAGAAAAAGTCCAGCCTGAATTGCCAAGCCAGGTCCTCTCTGAACTTGAACACAAACAACCCAAAATCAGTTTCACCCTGAGGGGGTCTCTTCAGTCTGGTGTAGTTTGGTTGAAGTGGCATAGTGCGCAAGTGACCCACGTCTGGTCATACCCGCTTTTTTTTTAGAGTGTTATATAGCGCAAACTAGACCAGAAGATATCGGGTATCAGAGCACTTTACATAGCACCAGTTTCGTTACACAAGTGCACATTCATTTTTATTTTTTTAGGCACGGGGAGATTAAGGGCCAGATGTAGGTATCCAAATACCGGTCGGTAACAGCCGAAAATACCGATTTTCGGCCGTTACCGGCCGGTATTTGGATACTGAGATGTAGGGCATGTAAAAAACGACAGATTCGGTAATTTTACCGAATCGGTAATTTCACCGAATCGGTAAATTTACTGATTCGGTAAAATTACCAAATCTGTATTTTGAAATGTAGGTAGCACTGTAAACAGTGCTACAGGGCTTTAAGAATTCGTTATTTACCACCAACTATTAGTTGGTGGTAAATAACGAATTCCTATGTAAATACAAATATGTGCATTTACATCTGTGTCATGTGGCCCTAAGGGCATGTATGTGTGCCACATGGCACACAAGCACTAATCAGGGGTGCAACAGGGTGTCAAAGTGACACCCTGCCACCCTTGACTATTTCACAATTTTACCGAATCGGTGTTTACTGATTCGGTAATTGACATTCATTCCTATGGGCCTCCAGGCCCATAGGAATGAATGGCAATTACCGAATCGGTAAATACGGATCTTAATGATTTGGTAAAAAATACTGAATAATTACCTACATAGGTTTTACCGGTTCTAAAATCCCGAATCGGTAAAATTCGGTATTTTAGAATCGGTAAAACCTTTTTACCTACATCTAGCCCTAAGTGATTTTGCCCTGAATCACAGGATGTTGAGCGTCCTTGCTTATGCTCAAACCCAGTTCCCCAGCTTCAACGTTGCCCACTCTAGCCGTAAGGCTAAATCCTCTCCCATACTCTTGGCCACTTAGGGTAGTACATCAAAACACAAAAGGTGAGGGGTTGGGATGTTATTCCGAGTGATTCCTAGTAGTTGGAAAAAATGCAAGCATTCCTCCCATCACCTTTTGTGTGTTTGGAGATATGTTCCTATTATCTTTCTCCTGTTATAATCCTGGCTGCTGCATTAAGTGTGGCCCTCATGGTGGCTAAGTGGGTTTTTGGTGTCCCAGGGAGAGTTGAATTGCCATAGTCTAATCTTGATATCAGAAGGGATTGTACCACATTTTTGAGGTCCTCCTCTGGAATGAATGTTTTGGCCTTATTAAGAAGAAAATCAAGCCAGAACAGGGGATTTTAGGCTACTATGTCCGCACTGGTGACTAAATCCCTAATGTATGTGTGTGTTCAGGTGCAGGTAGTCTGGGATACAATCCCCTAGATCCCAATTTTCGAAAAACAAGAACCTTGTTTTACAAATCAAAGTTTGCTCAAATTGACCCCGCACACTTAAACAATGAATGTTACAATGTTAATTATTCACAACGATCCAATATCTCTCCAGACATTCTCCCAAGAATTCCAAAGTCAGGTTTTCTTCAGTAGAAAATTCTTTATTTTCACGAAACTTTTAAGATCAATAGCCAACGCGTTTCGTCCGTGACCGGACTTCTTCAGGGCTACATTAAAATACAAAACATAAAAACAATATATTTACATATGAATGGAATAGACCTATTCATAATTCATCTACACAATATTATCATTCAATTGGTAAGTCCATCTGAACACCAGACATTATTACAACCATTAATCAAAAACCTGCTTAGGTTATAACACTTCTTTTCACATGGGAGAAAATACAATGTTAAACGAAAAAGGCGAAATAGTTGTCTTTTCTATAGATTCACGCTCTACAAATCATCAAACTGTTTCAAGCATGAGTTAAAAAGAGATCTACACATCAATAACCAACAATTAATATGTGTTTAGGGAGTTCTCTTATCGATCATATTTAAGAAAATTGCATTACAATCAGCTTATATAGCTTATAAGTTTTTAACCATTCGTATACCTTTATTTAGAATTCTCTATTATATGATGCTTCACAATGGTCTTCTAGCTCGAGGTATAAATATTCTGTGGAAGGATAATACAATCTTAATCATTTGTATAGTCTTTAGTCTTCAACATTTCAATTAAGCCTTTTTTCTTCTTCATGCACCATAAACATATTTATGAACAAACAGATTATGCTTCTCTCTACAAAGGAATCTTATAAATTCATATCCATCTGATGTTTGATGGGTTATTATATATACATAACATACTTATTCATTCCTAAGGACAGATGGTCAAAATAAAATCATCATTGGTAACACATATCCTAGGTAGAAACTCTTTGACTAACCTATTCACTGCCATATGTGTGGCAATAATTAATTTAATAGTAGATGTTCAATTAAATCACTTACTTCCATATGTTTATTGATTATCGTAATCTCCAGGTCAATCAAGTTTCAGTATAAATTTTTTTGAGCTGTTAAAGTTTTAGTAAGAGTCTACAAAAAGAGGAAAGAATAAATAAAATATTATATTGTTGAGAGTTGATCTGGGAGACATTATAATTTTTCAATAATGTTCAACATCTACTCTTCCCTCATAGATCTACTAATGTAGACATAGATGGTACAATTGAGATAATATTCTCAAAGAGAGAAGTGTACAGAATGCCCATTTGACAACTAATTTCCTTTTTTAGAGAAGAGAGCCACACCATGAGTGGACGCTATCATATTGTATCTAGAATTATGAAGCAGCAATAGTCACAATATACATTTCATTAGCTGCATGATAATATAAAATCTATCTTCAGTTACACTTATTTATTTATTGATGAAGAAAGATTTTTAGTCATTTGGTGCCTTTTCACTATGTTAAGAAAGGTTTTTTAATGGATATAGCATAATTGTTCTAGTAAGCCTCTGTTTGCCAAACAGAAAACGAAACCCCGTCGCCATCTTTGAAAAGTAATCTCAAAACTCCAGTAAAAGGTGCACTGACAAGTCAAACACTGCCACCATATATATCTGGCTCTTGCCTCCAGCAAGGGTCCGATCACATATACCAGCTAGCAACCTTTTAACTACCCAAGCAAATATAAGTCAAGCCCCACGGCAATTTTTTTTAATAATAAATAACAATAAAAGGTTCAACTTGTCACACACCCAAAAAGATCACTCACCGCAAGAAAAGTGTCGACGTTCCATTCAGCATGCGGTCGTCTGGTTCAATAAGTGATCCAACGTAGAGGTATTTATACTACCTCGAAAGCTCATTAACCACCAATTTACAAAATTAATTGGCAATTAGTGCAAGGTAGGCATGCAAAGATGACGTCTACACTACAAAGAGGATCCGCCATCTTGGAATGGTCAAGATATATAATGCGTAAACAAACACTATTTATCGAAACTCATTTGGAAACGGAGAAATAAACAATAATGTAATGTTTTAATGAAAAGCCATCATAAATATTTATCGTCGGCATATTCTACATATTTCGCTCGCTGTTAAATTTATTCATTTATTTTTTTGTTAGCAATGTTCCTAAATCGTTGAACGATACTCGCATAGAAAGATATAAAATATATCGCCAGAACGATATAAATGTGATCATATCAAATCTTAAGGAGTCCACGTATTCTAAAGATTGCCGGCAAGCCCACTCGATATTGGCCGCCATCTTTGCCTAGTCATAAGCCAATACTTATATGACGATAAGCTGGTCAGATGTTGTTTGCCCAAGTCAAGGCTATTACCCAACAGTGTTCATCAACAGTATAGCTTTAATACAGTAATAAAAAGTTCAAAGAACTCCAGCGCGCTCAAACAATAGATGGAATGATAGTCAGATACACACGCAAAGTAAATTCACTCAGTATTGGTCGCCATCTTAAGATGGTCAAAGTCAATGCTTATAGTACAATATTCAGATCTAAATGCGTTTCTTAGTGTGCAAACGGAGGACATTGACCCAAATTAATCATAGTTGCTGGATAAGCTTATTATCACCAGTATTTATATATTATAGCCATTCTCAATTTTGTATCATCAACAATAACCATAAAGTGATGTATTAAAAAGCAAAGGAAGTATTTTAGTGCTTGAATGATTCACATAACAAATGGTCTTATCTCAAATAGGATACTCAACACCTATATATAATATTTTATTTATTTCTGAATAAACTTTTTGTTCGTCTCTAGTTTTACATCTGGCGAAAAAAGTAGTAACAAGATGCATATTGGCCCAAGATGAAATAGAATAATAAATACATTCTGAACCATGCATCTACGTGAATTCCTAATATCACCTACTAGATCATAGTAGTGATAGTTCAATTTTTTATATTTTAAATTGCTCTCTTATACTCCTCATAACCGTTTCATATCTATTGTAAACCGGCACGATATAAATCTCATTAGAGGATCAAGACAACAATGGAATCGAACGTGGACACTTAATCAAGGATTCAGCTTACAAATAAATGATCTCACATAGTTTTTAGCTGATTTGTGATCTCAACTGTGGACAACCAAAGGGTAATTATTAAGGACACAGATGCCTACAAAAAATGATGAAATTCATTGTTTTCGTTCAGACCCTGGTTCACCGATCTCAATCTGCAAATCCAACGTGCCTCCAATTGCCTAAGATGAGTTGTCCTATTGCCACCCCGTTTCCCCACCGGAACTCTATCAATCGCATGAAATGTTATCTCTTTTTCCAGTGGATGATTTTGCAAAATATGTTGTGCCACCGGGCTACGGATATCATTGTGTCTAATATTCCTAAGATGTTCCTGAATACGTATTTTCAGACATCTGATACTACTGCCCACGTAGATCATTTTACAATTGCAGATAATAACATAAACAGTAAACGTACTGTTACAGTTTATGAAAGAGGTAATCAGATGTTTTTTAGGACTGTTATAGCTGAAACTGGTGGTTTTATTCAGTCCACACTCACAGACTGAGCAGTTGCCACATACAAAGAAACCAGCCGGTTTCTCTGTTAACCATGCAGATCCACGAGGATTTGGTGGATTAATGTAACTAGGGCAGAGAAAATTTTTGATTGTAGTGCCCTTTTTATAAACAACTCTCGGTTTTTCGGAAACAACACCTATTGGCAATATGTCTGTTCTCAAAAGGTGCCAATGTTTCCTTAAGATATTGTAAATGTGGCTACTGTACATCCCATATTCAGTTATGAAGGCGCATTGGTCCATAGATATATTTGCATTCTTTTTTGGTTGTTTAACCAGTGTGTCACACCGTTTCTTTTTTCTAACCCTTTTTTCCGCTTTCATGATGTCACTTTTTGCATATCCTCTAGATACAAAATCATTCTTCATTTTGTCAATTGTATTTTCAAAATTAACCTCTTCACTGCAATTGCGGCGAGCACGTATCATCTCGCCATATGGAATGGCTGCTATAGTATTTCTAGGGTGACAGCTCTCAGCATGCAAAACGCTGTTGCACGCAGTTGGTTTCTTGTACATGTCACTTTGAATCGTACCATCCTTGACATAGAGCTTTAGATCTAGGAATACGATTTCACTTTTCGAATAGTTGATGGTCAGTTTAATATTCCGATCATTATCATTCAGATAATTAAAGTAATCGGTTAATCCATCAATGGTGCCCTTCCAAATAAGGAAAACATCATCGATGTAGCGGACGTAAAAGATTATATCATCCATCCACTGTGTGGTGTCACGGCCCCAGGCATGCTCCATCTCATACAAACCCATGAATAGGTTTGCATAAGATGGAGCGAGCCTGGAACCCATGGCCGTCCCTCGCTTTTGCAGATACCAGTCATCTCCATGCAGGAAGACATTCTGCGTCAATATCAATTCTGCCATATTTAACAGCATCTCAGTATGCTCAAGATGACATGCATTTCGTTTGTAAAGGAAATGTTTAAGGGACCTGATTCCATTCTCTAATTCGATACAAGTATATAAGCTTTCCACGTCCATAGTTACGAACGTGAAAAGATCCTCATCCCATATTAGATCTTCCAATTTACATAGCAATTCTCTGCTATCTTGTAAATAAGATGGTAAATTCCGTACAATGGGTTGGAGGAAGGAGTCCACATATTTGGCTAAGTGTTCAGTCGGTCCCCCATTGCCCGAAAGAATCGGCCTGCCAGGCGGAAAGGCACCACCCTTATGCACTTTGGGAAGTGCATAAATACAAGGGAAACGCGAATCTTCTGCCTTTAGGTACCTGAATTCAAGATCTGAAATCAAGCCTGACTCCCTCCAATCAATTAGTCTAGCATTGATGGTACATTCAATATCTTTGATTGGATTTGCACGTAGTACAGTGTAGCAGGTGGTGTCACTGAGCTGTCTCTGTATTTCATTCGAGTAATCCAGAAAATCCATAATGACGATGTTACCGCCCTTGTCAGCCTCACGGACTACCAAGGACGGGTTATCACGGATAGTCTGCAGAAAGAGTTTATCAGCTTTGCTGACATTGTAGGGATGTCTACATCTATGGTTTTTCAGATGTGTATCTTCTAGTTTATATAGGTCCTGTGTCACTCTACTCGTGAACTCATCAATGGTAGTTTTTGGACAAGGTGGCATAAATTTCGATCGATTTTTCAATCCGCTATCAACCGTTGTATCTTCACTGATATCAAGATTGCGCGCATGTGTAACCAAATCCCCCACTTGTTCATAGTCATCCAACGTAGCAATTGTATGCGAAACATCAATCTCAGCAATTGTATATTTAGAGACACATTCAACATTACGAACAGGAATATGGACAGTATTTTGTTCTGCAAAATATTTTTTTAATTTTAGTTTGCGTGTGAAGCGAAAAAGGTCAACATGTACATTGTCCAACAATTGTTTGTCTGTTACACAGAAATTTAAACCTTTACGCAAAATAGAAATTTCTTGATCAGTAAAAACCTTTGAAGACAAGTTAATGACATTCACATTGTTCTCACTTATATGTCTTACTTCACTGTCCATATCATGGTTCACAATCTGCGTACAACGATCTACTTGTTTCCCATTTTTGCCTTTGTGACTGACCTTGTGTTTTTGGCCACCCCACCTGGTTCTTCGTTTGGCCCTCTCTTTTTGTTGTTCCCTAGGCGGTATCTCTGTACCTCCTTTAAAAAATCAGATTCTGGATTTGAATTAAGAGTAGAGGTACTAGTGCCTTCACCTGGGTCAGTTTCAATTGAAGAGACAGACGAGACAGACGTGCTGCTCGATGAGATACTTAATGCACGTGTCTCTGGAATCGGGGCTGTGGTACTTTTGGTTGCCACATCATCGAACTTACGCGCAAACGTAAAAATACGTCCCTTGTCATAATCACCACGATCTCTTTCTATTTTTTGTTGTTTCTTGCCTTTAAGATACAATTGATAAGCAGCCAATTCCTTTTTTAAGATATCGTAATTCTTTTGAGTTATGTCAGGTAGATTCATCCCACTAATTTCTTTTTCAAGAGCTAATATTTCCTCTCTTATTTTTTTGCCTCTCCTTTCTGCATTACGGATCAAAATGTCCATCATTTTGAAGGAGGCTGAATACAGTCCCTCTTCCCATTCACCCAAAAGATCTAATTCCAAGTCCTCATAATTAGGGAAAATGAGGATACGCAATCCACTGGGTATGCGTTTGTTTTCCAGATATTTTTTAAGTGTCGCACCGTCCCACCATTTAGCAAGCTCTTGTTTGCGTAATTTCTCAAGCTTGATGAATTTAGTCTTGAGACTATCTTTCTTGGCCGGGGGTGCTGTTGGATTTACAACACTCTTTTCTGTGTTAAACAAATCACACAGTAGTTCTTCTCTATTGTCTTCAAACATTGTTGTATTAATGTTGATAAGACTAACTGGTAAGTAATCTAGTCTATAGGGTTACTTTTCCGTGCGGGCCTGCCCAAATAAATACAAAAATCAAGCCAGAACAGGGGATTTTAGGCTACTATGTCCGCACTGGTGACTAAATCCCTAATGTATGTGTGTGTTCAGGTGCAGGTAGTCTGGGATACAATCCCCTAGATCCCAATTTTCGAAAAACAAGAACCTTGTTTTACAAATCAAAGTTTGCTCAAATTGACCCCGCACACTTAAACAATGAATGTTACAATGTTAATTATTCACAACGATCCAATATCTCTCCAGTCATTCTCCCAAGAATTCCAAAGTCAGGTTTTCTTCAGTAGAAAATTCTTTATTTTCACGAAACTTTTAAGATCAATAGCCAACGCGTTTCGTCCGTGACCGGACTTCTTCAGGGCTACATTAAAATACAAAACATAAAAACAATATATTTACATATGAATGGAATAGACCTATTCATAATTCATCTACACAATATTATCATTCAATTGGTAAGTCCATCTGAACACCAGACATTATTACAACCATTAATCAAAAACCTGCTTAGGTTATAACACTTCTTTTCACATGGGAGAAAATACAATGTTAAACGAAAAAGGCGAAATAGTTGTCTTTTCTATAGATTCACGCTCTACAAATCATCAAACTGTTTCAAGCATGAGTTAAAAAGAGATCTACACATCAATAACCAACAATTAATATGTGTTTAGGGAGTTCTCTTATCGATCATATTTAAGAAAATTGCATTACAATCAGCTTATATAGCTTATAAGTTTTTAACCATTCGTATACCTTTATTTAGAATTCTCTATTATATGATGCTTCACAATGGTCTTCTAGCTCGAGGTATAAATATTCTGTGGAAGGATAATACAATCTTAATCATTTGTATAGTCTTTAGTCTTCAACATTTCAATTAAGCCTTTTTTCTTCTTCATGCACCATAAACATATTTATGAACAAACAGATTATGCTTCTCTCTACAAAGGAATCTTATAAATTCATATCCATCTGATGTTTGATGGGTTATTATATATACATAACATACTTATTCATTCCTAAGAACAGATGGTCAAAATAAAATCATCATTGGTAACACATATCCTAGGTAGAAACTCTTTGACTAACCTATTCACTGCCATATGTGTGGCAATAATTAATTTAATAGTAGATGTTCAATTAAATCACTTACTTCCATATGTTTATTGATTATCGTAATCTCCAGGTCAATCAAGTTTCAGTATACATTTTTTTGAGCTGTTAAAGTTTTAGTAAGAGTCTACAAAAAGAGGAAAGAATAAATAAAATACAATATTGTTGAGAGTTGATCTTGGAGACATTATAATTTTTCAATAATGTTCAACATCTACTCTTCCCTCATAGATCTACTAATGTAGACATAGATGGTACAATTGAGATAATATTCTCAAAGAGAGAAGTGTACAGAATGCCCATTTGACAACTAATTTCCTTTTTTAGAGAAGAGAGCCACACCATGAGTGGACGCTATCATATTGTATCTAGAATTATGAAGCAGCAATAGTCACAATATACATTTCATTAGCTGCATGATAATATAAAATCTATCTTCAGTTACACTTATTTATTTATTGATGAAGAAAGATTTTTAGTCATTTGGTGCCTTTTCACTATGTTAAGAAAGGTTTTTTAATGGATATGGGCATAATTGTTCTAGTAAGCCTCTGTTTGCCGAACAGAAAACGAAACCCCGTCGCCATCTTTGAAAAGTAATCTCAAAACTCCAGTAAAAGGTGCACTGACAAGTCAAACACTGCCACCATATATATCTGGCTCTTGCCTCCAGCAAGGGTCCGATCACATATACCAGCTAGCAACCTTTTAACTACCCAAGCAAATATAAGTCAAGCCCCACGGCAATTTTTTTTTTATAATAAATAACAATAAAAGGTTCAACTTGTCACACACCCAAAAAGATCACTCACCGCAAGAAAAGTGTCGACGTTCCTTATTAAGAAGCATGTAATTAAAAAAGCCTTTTCTTGTTATGGAGGCTATGTGAGCAGTCATGCTCATACTTTTGTCTAGCATTATCCCAAGCTGTTCAGTGCAGGTGATGGTTGAGAGGACTGTAGTCCAGAGCAACTAGAGGAATGATCAATTGTTGGATTAGTGAGGCAGTACCTTTTAAGAGTATTTGAAGAAATTCATTTTCCATCGAGTTGGGTTTCAGGTGATTTATTGCTAACATGTGTTGTACCTCTTTTAGGGTGTTGTTCAGGTGAAGAATATCCCTACATGAGGAGAATTTTTAGTTGGAGTTGAGTGTTACCTGTATATACGTTGTATGAAAAGTTAGTGTGTTGCAGGATTACAGTAGGAGCTTCATGTAAAGATTGAGGAAAGTGGGTGACAACATTGACCCAACGGGAGCTTCTTGGTTTATAGGTGCTGTATTAGAGAGTGTGAGCCTTTCAGTTTAAATAGCTTCCATCAGTTGTTGAGGTATGAGCAAACCAGTGAAGAACTGTGCCTCCGATGCCCACGCATGATTTTAGTATATTAATGAGTGTTGTGGGGTTGACTGTGTCAAATGCCAAGGAGGGGTAAAGGACTACTAGCAAGCATGAGTTATCTGCATCCAACATTCTGAAGACGTCATCTATGACGTTAAAGATGTCTGTTTCTGTGCTGCAGTCTGCCCTTAACCTTGACCGGAAGATGTGTACAAGGTCATGGTCCTCAATGCTGGCTTACTTAGTACCATGCACTTATTTAAAGAGCCTTTGCTAAGAAATGCAGGTTGGGCAAAGGACAAAAGTTGTTTAGGGCTTCTGGATCCGCTCCTGATTTCTTGAGGAAGGGAGTGACCTGTCTGAGCTGTTTCTTAGGTTAGTGAGATATTGATTCTTTTTTTCTATAGATGTATGAAGAAGAGGCCGAATTCCTTGACTAAGGTGAGGAAAGAGGGCCAGTTATGTGTGACATAGTATTCAAGTCTGATATGACTTTTATGAGATTGTCTTTCATGAGGGCTTTGAATTCATGCCATGCTGCATTTTTCTTCAGAGTTTGGGGTAGGGGGTTCTAGGCAGTTTTGACGGTATTGGTCCCTTGAGTTGGGTGTGTGCTTAATGTGTCACATGAGGGTGTAGTTGCTCAGAGAAAGAGTTCAATCTTCGAAATCTAGTCTCTAAAGAATTTGGCAAAGTCTTCACAGCGTTCCACTGTGGTGACTGTGTTTGGGATGATGGTGGTGGATGTTTGTTGTTTGATGATGTTGCAGAGTGTTTTGGGGTGGTTTCAGGCCTTTTCCAGCTTGGTTCAGAAGAAAGATGCGTTTCCTCTAATGATTTATTTCTTGTACCTGTTTCTTTCATGGCTTGGGAGTGTGAGGTTTGTGGAGGAGTGGTTTTGTCTCCATCTTATCTCGACCAGCTTAGGCTGTCTCCTCTCTGCATTTAGCTATTTGTCCAAATAGAAGCATGACAGGTTTCTTAAGAATCTTTTAAGTTTAGTGGGGTGACTTGATTGAATATACCAGACGTTGGTTCATTGTAGTGTGAGTTTAGGTCATCTGTTTTATTCAGGCCCTCAGGTGGTTGAATGAGAGCACTGATCCTGGCTGCAAGACCATTGCTCTTGATCTGTTTGATATTTCCTCCTCAGCATTTAGGCATGTAGATTTTGTCTTTGGAATTTTGGTATTCCAAAGTTATGTGGAAGAAGGTTACAGTCTACTAGTTAGATGCTGTCTAGTTTCAGTGTTTCAGTGAGTCAGATTTAGCTATAGGCATTCCCCCCCCCCTTTGCGTGCATTTGTTTGTTGCAATGTTGTTTTCGGCTGTTGTATTCCAGGAAGTCTTTTAGAATTATTATTAGTGTGCTGTTGATGTTGTTTCATCAAAAGTGACAGTACAACTAGTAGAAGATGAGGCTAGTAGTTACCCCCAGGTATCCTAATTATTTAGAGCTGCAGTCTGGGATAAGTTTAAATTCTCAGGAAAGTCAGTGGCAGAGCTGTCAGTGGGCTGGCTATTGGCAGCCTGGCAAAACACATATCAGGACAGGAAGGAAGTTACAAACACACTGTACACTTTTTCTCCAACCATTTTATAGGAAGATCCCTAGATGAGGGCTTGTGCTTCTGGCTATCTGCCTCACAACCTCATTTGTATTGGCTGGTTGAGTGTGAGATAGCAAAACATCACTTAACGGGAGGGACAGGGTTCATTACGTAGGAGCTTGGACTCTGGCACATCCAAGCTTAGCATGGGTCTGGATTAATTTCCAAACAAGGTGAAAGGGACCCCCTGAGGCTAGTGAGCGTTCCTAGGACATGGCAATAATACTTTAAGTAATAATAATACCTAGGCAACTGAATACCTGTCTGGAGTCAGGTGTAACACATACAAATTGATAAACAGGACCTTAGTGTACTGACAAAGAAAGTTAAAAAAAATCATTTTATTCTTGCATATAAAAGTTATAAAACAATTTCAATGTCACATACATATCATGGACTAACAATACATAAAAACATATTTCATCAAATCATAAAAGAACAATAATATCAACATCAAATAGTAAAATATTACAAGGGTTTCGGAAAATGAAGTAGATGAGATGACAATCTCTATGTGCGTTTGGGCGTAACATACGCCTTCTTCAGGAGTCCCACTTAAATTTCTATATATAAGAAAAATATACACATAAATTGACATAATATATATGACAATAAAGTACACTGAGGCTGATCAAGGATAACACAAGGCGCATGAGGGGTAAGGAATATGCTGTGGTGTTACATCAAAAACCACTCAAGAAAAGATAAACTGGAGAGAAGGTAGGGAATATACTATGGTGTTGCATCAAAAACCACTCAAGAAAAGATAAACTTGAGGGAAGTAGACTCAAAATTTGAATAGAAGGAATGATAGAACCCAGTATACCAAAGGAACTAGACAAGAGGTACAAGATGGACCCCCGGATTGGTGATGAAAGAGTTGAAATGTGAAAGAAAGAAACAATGTGAAAAAAACTAAATAGTATCACGTGATTGAGAGAAAGAGGAAAGTTACCAGAAAATGTGAAATGAAGTGCCCCTATATTGAACAATTATTGGGCCTTACCTACAGGTTGTGTAGTTTAAAACACCACGGGGAGCTGGACAACGTACTTTGAATGATAAAAGCAGCTGTTAAATAAAATTAACAAAATGAATTAAAGTCAACCTATTCAGGAAAGCATCTAGGTAAGGAGGCAGTGTTGATAATAGCTAATTACCTATCTGTTGCATTAAGCGTGCGTAGTTGAGGGTAAACGACAGCACAAAAAGCTGGTCTCAGAACTGCAACAAGAAGGATCGAAGAAATTATATATGATACAGTCAAAAACATGGCCATGGAAGAATTAACTGAATTATATAAAGAAGGCGGTGTCAATGAAACTACCTGATCATGTTCGGGACAACAACCAAGAAGAAAGGTGGACCGCCAAAGATAGGAGGCTAGGTCTGTCCAGTTGGGGAACTTTAAAAGCCGTCTAGTGAAACAGATCAGGCTGAAATACATAAACAATGCGGAATGTAATGAATAAACTCATCCTGTTTGCAACAGGTGATGCTACCCTTCTCGAGCGATGACTCCACTATCCATAGACAGTTACCTGGGCTGGAATGGAACAGTAGAGATCCCAGGTCCTGGATGAACTGTAGAATGTCTAAGTTTTAGAGGGGACGTCAAAGGCGCCTACAAATGATAATCTGCAACAAAACTGTATTGTAACAGCATATACAAGTTGGTGTCAAGATGAGGGTTTAAATGATAAATAGAGTATTGTACCCGGAAATGTACATGCAACTATCCTATTCACTGAGTAAACAAAATTGTGGCAGGACCAACTGCGAGTATCAGAATATACGATACCAAATAAAGACGAAGGAATGGTTTAATAAAAATGTACGTGCACAACGAGATAATGGGAAGGCCAATCCAAAATTAAACGAGCCTAAGATCATACACGATAAAAACAGAACGCTGATACTGAGAGGCGGGGACTCGATTAAGCACGAGCTGGGATCAGGGTGATCCTGTTATGTGTGCAGCGATACAGTGTCAGGGGGCAAAGAATAAACTTACAGGTCAGGTAGCCTCGCGTAATCACGTGTGCCTAGGATCCACAGCTGGAGATAGGAACCCGGCAATGGCGTGTACGCGTTTTTAAGCCAGCCAGCGCCTCGGAACGTCAAGGCGCAATGCGCTCAATAATGACGTTACGTTAGGGTGTAGGGGGTGGATACACACAGCAGACAGCTCGTGCGCTGACCTAACATAGGTCGTGGCCTATATGTATCAAATAATAGAAAGCAAGGTCAGACGTCAAAGCGCGAAGGGCGCGGTGATGTTGTTGCAAATGAAAAGAAGGTAAGAATACCAATGCTAAGAACTGGTACGCTAACCTAGCGATGATCATGGCCTAAAGTTTCAAGATAGCACAGTATAAGGACGATGGCCCAAAGAGCGAAAAGTGATAATAACTCAAAGATAACAAAGAATATAATGAGTGTACAAAGGAGTACAAGAATAATTACAAGTGAAAAAAAATTTGTAAAATGGACACTGGAGGCAAATTCTGAATGTCATACAGCACTAAAGGGGTAAATCATCTGGTAATAAAAAGAGTGTACAGAGAAGTACAAGAGTAAAATACAGGTAACAAATAAATATGAGTAGAATGGATACTGAAAGGGAACTCTGAATGTCATGCAGCAATAGGGGGGCCAATCATCTGGTATTACACTTAATGGCATTCTCCCACGGGATATCGTTATTGAGCCCTTTGGAATTTGCTGCCAAGGAGAAGATCCAAAAGACCTCGCCTTTTTTGCGAATGTCCTCCATTTTGGTGCTACCATCGATGTACAAATTTTCAATGATAAACCAACGTATCTCATTGGGTTTATGATGACATTCTAGGTAATGTTTTACCAGGGGGGCGTTCATTTTAGAGGTATGGATGGCTGAACGATGTTCAGTTAAACGGGTACAGAAAGATCTAGCTGTCTCGCCCACGTAACCAAGTCTGCAAGGGCAAACCAAGAGGTAAATTACATTTATGGTCGTGCAGTTAGAAAACTAGCGGGGGCGGATAGTATAACCTTGATATGCAAAGTTAGTACCAACTATGGCCGTTTCACAAGCTTTGCAAGTATTGCATTTATATGTGCCTGTGATTGAATTGCCATCAATGGTCTTTTGGACAAATGGAATTCCTTCAAAAATCTGGAGCGGGTGATATAATCCTTAATGTTCTTGTTTCTTCTATGGGCAAAGATAGGTTTTGGCATTTTATCATTTTCCTCTGAATTATTATTGAGGATATGCCAGTTAGAATTAACAATCTGAGGAACCGTATTATTCATGGTCGAATGTTTGGAGATACATACCAGTTGATTTTTAGTAGCTTTAGATTTAGGCTGAAGGAGATAGTCATGGTCGTAAAATCGTGCATTATTAACAACTCCCGAATGAGTCTATGAGGGTATCCCCGAGCAAGGAATTTGACTTTTAATGAACCTGCTTGGATATCAAAATCCTGGATATTAGAGCAATTCCGTCGAAGACGGAGAAATTGGCTGAAAGGAATACCTTCCTTCTGAGCCCTAGGATGGTAACTTTCGAAATGAAGTAAAGTGTTCCGTGCAGTAGGTGTAATGAACAGATCTACTTCAAGGGCCCCTTGTTTGTGTCTTATGAGGATGCCTAAAAACTCTGCTTGGTTTCTACTAGTGTGTGATGCAGGCGCGCAACACCCATTGGGCTCACGGGGCTGCAGCCCCCCCGTCGTGTGCATCAGCCCGGGCGGAGACAGCTTCGCGGGCTAACGAACATCTAATTGCAGCCGCACCCGAGTACTTAACAGGTCTTTAAAAGACCATTTATTTGTATATTAGGCTTTTGTTGTGTGTTCACCCCTTCTTACAGCCACTCTGTCTCTGGTTGGAAGAATTAGCCACCCCGAAATATTATTCAGCCCCCCCCACGAAGTTGGCTCTAGTTGCCCGCCTGGTGTGATGTAAAATGAAGATTGCTATCACACACGTTAAGCCACTCCAAGAATTCTGTGAGTGTCTGCTCGGTATCAGTCCAAATAAAGAAAATATCATCAATATAGTGTGACCAGATGGAAATGGATTAAAAAAAGGGGACCACTTCATTGGGTACATGTGTCATCTCAAATTCGGCCATATAGATATTGGCCACTGATGGAGCAACAGAGGCTCGCATACTTACGCCTTTTGTATGCTTATATAAACTTTTACCAAACTCAAAGGTGTTCTCTGTTAGAACTATTTCTATACATTGGAGAAGGAAAGCCTTAGGGCAGGGAACCTCATATTTATCAATGAACCAAGCAATGGCTGTGAGAGCTTTATCTTTCAGAATGTTACTGTAAAAAGCCTCAATGTCAAGAGTGATGAGGATGCTAGTCGCCTAATTAAATGGAAGGTGTTCAACTTTATTGATGATCGCTGTGGTGACCATGATGTATGACGGTATTTTAGATACGAACGGTCTTAAAAGAGCATCTGAGTATTTCGAAAGGTTTTGTAATAGAACCGATGGTGGATGCTATTGGACGATAGGGAGGGTCTAATACATCTTTATGGATCTTAGGGATTCCATATATGCATGGCATTGTAGGTTGAGGTTGGTTAAATTAGTCAATTTATTGCAAATATAACCATCATCAAGAGCTAGTTTTGTTAGATTTTGAATTCTCAACTTTGCTTGGGGTGTAGGATCTTTTTGTAACAAGGAGCAAAAATTGGTGTCATTCAGGATGGACTTCATTTTGTGTTCATAAATGCAAGTGTCAATGAGCACTATGCCACCCCCTTTGTCACAGCTTTTGATAGTCAGAGTCTTTTCAGTGGATAATTTTTGAAGAGATTGGAATTCTTCCCGATTCAAATTATACAGGGGTTTAGGTACAAATTTGGTAGCTTTCTTCAAGCAGTTGAGAACAGTGTGTTCGAACACCTGAACTTCTGGTCCAAGTACATCTAGGGTTGGAGTAAACAAAGAAGGATTGGACATACCTGAGAGATTGGCGGTGTAATTACTTAACTCTTCTTTATCCTTAAAAAAACTTTTAAGTCTAACTTTCCGAAAAAAAGTTATAATATCCTGGTACAATTCAAAACTATTAGCAGTGGAATGAGGGACAAAAGAGAGACCTTTAGATAACAGATTAGTGCTGGCAATATCTAAAGGTTGAGAGAAGAGGTTAAAGATCGGAATTATGCTCCTCTCCTCCAATATTGGGCGTTGCGAGTTTCCAACATTTGGTTGCTGTTCTGCGGGTGATATAAATTCTGGTAGTTGCCAGGAGTTTGGTTCTGAAATCTGACTCTGGGTCTTCCCCTTCGGGAGCTGCGCTGCCCTAAAAAAGGCTGTGAGGCATTGTGATTAGGATTAAAATGTCTAGGATTAATTGCCACCTTTGTAGAGCTTCCATATATAGCCCAAGAATAACCCACAAGTACTACAAAAACCATAGATCACAGAAAAGATGCACATTGACCGTTTCTTAGAAAATATCTGCTCATTTCTATTAGCTATAGCGCGAGTAGCAGGGAATCCACAATTGGTGGAAGTAAAGTTCGAGAAGTGTCAACAATTTCAAGGTTAGGAAAATAACAAAATAAAATTTACAAACTAACTTAGAAAAAATAAAAAAATATGAGCCAAGTGACACCAAAATGATTAGATTTGGTTAAGGGGAACCAGAGGTATGACTAGTACATATTTTAAGGGAAAAAGAGCATGGAAAAAGTAAAGCAACAATCAGGAGTAACAATTTGCAGTTGACTAGGACCTAGGTAGGGGCAGGAATCATTATATAGAAACTGCGATTCTGGCACCGCCCAAGCATAGCAGGGGTCTGGATTAATAGCTATCTTTGTAGATCTTCCATAATCGGCCCAAGCACACTGTACAAGTACACGGTATATCTCAGAGCTATCATGATCAACCCTCTTGTAACAGAAATAATACACAGTGACCCTTTCTTGCTAAATCTTAGCTCATTGTCAAGTAGCTATGGCACAACAAGCAGGTAATACTCAAAATGTGGGTGTTAGGTTCAGGAACAACCACCAATTTCAAAGACAGGTAAAGCATACAATTCACAAACTAACTTAGAAAAAAGAAACGATAATGAGCAAAAGGACACCAGAATTATTACATTTGCATAAGGGGAACTAGAGACACGGATAACTAATGTCAATAGGAGCATAGAAAAAGTAAAGCAACAATCAGGAGTTACAGTATGCAGTTGATTGGGAACTAGGTATGATTGCACACTAACAACAAGAGAGCGTGGTCAAAGGGGGATAACCCTGGACAAAGAGCCTATTGCTGGTATAGGGAATTATTTGGAGTCTTGTGGACAGAGTACTTCGCTGTAAACATGACAGAGTACCATGTCCACCAAACTGTCAGTTTGAACACTGTATTTAGAGTTGGATGAACAACTATTTTTTTGTCGGAAGCTCCAATGACATTAGGCTATTGGTCTAAGTCCCTCAGACTGTACAGCTATTTTGAGAGGACATTCAGATGTACATTTTTCCTGTTCTGGACTTCCATGAAAATCCTGCCATACTGAAAAAGACAAAATAGTAAACATTACCGTCATGCTGTGGGAACATGGGAGAAAGGGCCATTTGAAGTTTGTTTTTGAAAAACAAAAAAGTTTGTTGAGTAGCCACATGAAACATTGTGCTGCTCAATTAATGTAAGTGCTTTCAGTGATACTACCATGGCAGAGGCTCTTCTGAAGGCACATAATTCTCTCCAGGTAGAAAGAGATCTTTAAATGTAGTGGGCAGTCATTCTCCAGCATTGAAGATCAAGCCCTCCGCCAAGCAGCAGGATAGTGGAATGCCTTAAAAACTCTAAAAAAAAAGCCCCCTTTTTGTTTTGTTTGGAGTTGAAGTCTTTCAGAGGAGAAAACTCCAAGTCTGAAGTCATTGAGAGTCCCATAAAAGCAGACACTTTGTTAGCAAGCAACTGCTGAAGCTGTTGGTTTGGCACCAAAAGTTCTGATCCGGAAAGGGCTACATTTTGTAGCCCCTAAGGACACTTATCTACTAAGATGGAGCTGCTGCCTCACCTCAGTCCAACATTTTACCTTCAGACTCAGGGACTGATTTATGATTGGCAGACAGGATGCTCACAAATGTGATATGCACCATAGTGTATAATTCATTTGTAATAGGAAGGGTGGGATATGCATCATACTTTGACCATGTAGCCTGTATGCCAAACACTTATTCAAGCCGTTAGTCACTTTAGGGGTATTCTTCTAGTGAGGCAAGGCAGGACCCTGTAGCCAGGCAGAGCTCAACAAAGTTGGAAACCTTTACAGCAAGGTTCAGCTGTACCTGGTTTTAGAACAACAAAAAGCTCCAAGTGGGACAGACCTTGTTTTCTTGGTTATCTAGGGTATTACCTTCCTGGGCAAACCTCAGCACCTTGCACCGGGCTTTTGCCGGTGGTAAAAAACACATAAAGTACTACTTTCCTCCAACTGCACGGAATTTTCTTTCTGATTAGTCCTACAGACCCTAGCTTCATAAGACAGGCTTCTGTGCAAGAGAAATTTCTAGAGCCAGATCTCCTGCAGAGTACAGTCCTCTGTGGTCATCCTGGCCCTCTTGGAGTCTGGAGTGCTTCTGGTGTTTGTGTGTCTGATAGAGGCACATTGGAGGTAAACCACATGACCCTTGGAGAGCAGTTCTAGTCCCTGGGAGGTAGTCCTTGATTCCCTGTCTTCACTTTTTCCAGTAGGATCCCTAGTCAACGAGTCCTTTTCTTTCTGCAATATTATTCCTTCAGATGTTATCCTCCCAGGTCCAGGAGTGTTTTTTGCAGGTGGTAGTAAGGTGCCAGTACACTGTGCACTAGCCAGTGATTGGCACATTTTCTCTTTTCAATCCTGTCTACTTTCTCACCAGAGGCTCACCTCATTTTGTAACACTATTTTCCTTACTGTGAAAATTCACACACGCCCTAAATTAAAGAATCCTGAACTCTTCCCACTGGAAGGGCACCAAGCAGGATCCTAGCCAATTCACTAATTAGATGAGGTCGCCTGCCCTCTTTTAGTGTTCAAACTGTTTTTTCCTCCTACTGTGGTTGGGGCCAAAAGGTCTATGAAGGCTCTGTCACTCAATCATGCCAGCCCCATTTGGGATCAGAAAGGCAAAAAACAGAAGTGTTACAGTTGTCCTTTGCTCTACTAGCTGTCTTGAACCCCTCCCTGATGGCTAAGTCACCAATTGTTGATAACATCCTGGCTCTAGTGGCAAAGCTAATGTCAACTGGCAGGTAAAGTTGTTAAATGAAGGCAAGGAAGAACATTGGACGTTAGAGATGCAATTAGTTTTAGAACTACAATGAAAATAGCTTTTAATTCTTCAGGCAGTATGATACATCTATTTCAAATATATAGTGAGGTACCTGTTTCAAATATATACAGTTCTGCTTCTCTATATATCAATCACCGTGTTCTGTGGGCTTACAAGGCATACTTTAGTAGTAATTTATTATTCTATAAAAAGGTTTTATTACATGGAAAAGGCTCTTTTCTTTGCCATGTACTACTGCAGTGCATTCAAACTGCAGCCCAGACATTGCACAGTGGTGCTTTTGGCAGCTAAATATTTGTTCATATATGTTGTTGTGTAAATACATGCTCTAGCCCATATACATCATTTAACTTCCAGCCCCAGGTGCAATTTCTACACTATCCACCCTCGCACTATGTGAAAGTACAATTGAGTGAAACAATTTACGAATACCATTTTAGTACCAGAGAAGATGTGATTGTTATTGTATTTTCTATTTAAGCAGCAGGTGAATCTTATTAGATTGAAACTACTCGTCTTGTTTATTTTGAAAATGCAAACTCCTAAATAAACGTGGCCCACATACTGAATTCACATGCAAAGCCATGCTGTTTTCACAATTAATATTATAGTCTAAAGTTGCTGAGGGTGAATTTATATTATTTTACACAATATGAAAGCACAGATTGAGAAGATTATAACATGATGCACATTATCAGCTTAGCTGGCAGTAAACACCACCTTGTCCTAAATTAAATTAATTGTGTAGCTGAGATGCTGGAGGTGATGCATTACTGTGATAGAAGAAAAAAGCCAAGGGAATACAGCCGAGTTTATACACCACACTCATAATGCCAATAAAACTACAAATGAACACATTTGGAAACAACACAAGGGTTTACCCCTGTGTGTACATGAGGGTAATGTTTATATTGAAACTTGGACCCCTTCCTAACAGGCATTTCGGAGGATGAAGATGAACACCTTTGAACTTTTGGGCTTTAGTAATCCCATCAAAAGGCACGAAAGGCAATATTCATTAGTAACTCAATTCATATTGTTCCTTCAGGAATGTTCTGGGTGATTTGCATTTTTAATTTTCCTCATCACCAATGCCACAGACAAGGTAAGAAATAATCGAAAGCAGCCAACATGGCATTAAAGTGATGTGAACATTATTTCACATATTTTGTTCTGTGTGAGTCTCTCTGGTTATGTCCCTTCTTGCTGTCCTGTAGGAACCACCAGTGGGGTAGCTAGAGAGAAGGGTAGACCGCCCTAGGCGGCACTCTTTTTTTTGGGGGGGAGGGGGCGCGGAGGTGAGCTTGTCATCTCTTATGACTACCACCATCCCCCGACTTCCTGAGAGCAAGTTGTCAGCCGCCACTCCCCCCCCCTAGAACAAGTCGTCCATCGGCCACCACCCCCGGAAAAACTCATTAGTTGAACAGCACCACACCCCATTCTAACCTGCACCGGGGGGGGGGGCAAGCTTACAGGCGGTAGTAGGTCTAGCTATGCCTCTGAGGACCTCGCAGTATTTTATTGTAGTAGCATATACATAGTGTGTCATTCTCCTTATAGATTACTTTCAATGTATGGACAGCATGCTTTTCCTTACATTTTGGACCATGTACGAAATTGGGATATTAGTTGAGAGGGGTGGAAGACCCACTCAAAAATAAATGCAGTCCTTGTCAGAGTGAACCACAAAAGTCATTAAATTAACCTGTGCAGAACCCCCTTGTAGCTAGGCACAAAAGCAGTCAGGCTTAACTTAGAGGCAATGTGTAAAGTATTCATGCAGCACACAAACAGTAATAAAGGAATAAAACAACACAAGAAAACTTCCAGACCAAAGTAGAAAAATAGAACACACTTTAATAAATAAAATGATACCAAAGCGACAAAAATCCAATCAGTGGAACAGGAGATATCATTTAAAAATATTTTTAGGTGAAATTTACACCCAAAAGCACATAGCGCCTCTGGCGCTTATTTGGTCACGCTGGACTGAGGAAAGTCACAAATTCACGCTGATTGCGATAGAGTGCAGGCAGATGCAGGGAATGAGGTTTGTCCAGTTGAAGATTTACCGTTTTAAGTCCTGTACGAAGAGTGCCATTCATGTTGGTGGTGGCCGTGAGGAGGAGGCTGTTGGTGCAAGGAGCAGGTCAGGTATTGTGTATGGTTGCTTCTGAGGCATCAATAGGTGGCCATTACCGGAGCTTCACATTGGTGGTCAATGTGGGCTGTTGCTGTTAGTGCAAAGAGCAAGTCTCACTGGAGGAACACATTGGCGGTCATCACTGGTGGTCATTGTCCATCTCACCAATCATGAAATGTCTATCCTTTTTCCCACCTCATTCTATTTCTCTGCCTCTCATATCTTTCTATTTCATGCATCTGCCCCTATTTTACCTCACTCTTCCCTGAGTTCCGTCTCTTTGTACATATCACTCCATCTCCATGCACCTACACACTATCTCTTTATCCCAGCTTTCTGTAACTCACTGTTGTTTACTTCATCTCTCTCTCAAATACATCTCTCTCTGCTCACTTGTCTACCTCTTACGATTGCATCTCTTTCTCTTACATTCTGTGCCTTCTTCCACACCTTTACCTCTCTGCCCTAACTCACTACTTCACTACAGGTATAGAGTCAAAATATCGAGTTTTTAATATCGATATGCATTAATATCGATTACAAAAATATAAAATGGACACAATATCGACTGGACAGTATATAGACTACAAAAATATCGAATAGGATAGCATTAATATCGAATTAAAAATATAGAATAGGCATAATATCGAATGGACAGAATATAGACTACAAAAATATAGAATGGACAGAATATAGACTACAAAAATATTGAATTTGAGGTAAGCAAGCTAATATCAATATATTTATTATATCATTTATATTAATTAATTATTTTTATGGTATTTATTTTTTGCGTAATATAATTCTGTAGCGGGTTATGGGTTTATAGGGGAATAGGGTGGAAAGTAATTTAATTATAATTAATTAAATATGTTAATTTATGTATTAGTATTTATTTTGAATTAATTGTTAATTAATTATTAATTGGTAATTAATTAAAATATAATTGGTAATTAATTTTAATTAAGTGATTAATTGATAATTATGTTAATTTTAGTAATTTATTTTCTGTAGCGGGATGTGAGTTTATAGGGGAATAGGGTGGGAAGTAATTTAATTATAATTAATTAAATATGTTTTTTTATTGGTACTTATTTTGAATTAATTGCTAATTACTTATTAATTGCCAATTAATTAAAATATAATAGGTAATTAATTTTAATTAATTTATTAATTGATAATTATGTTAATGTTAGTAATTTATTTTCTGTAGCGGGTTGTGGGTTTATAGGGGAATAGGGTGGGAAGTAATTTAATTATAATTAATTCTATTTTTAAATCTTTTTATGTTATCTAATTTTTAATTATTTTGTATTTATTAATTAATTTATTGTTAATTGGTAAATATTTTGTATTAGTAGGTAAATATTTTTATTAATTATTTTGTATTTGCATTTTTAATTGATTAATTAATATATAGATAAAAGTGTTAATTATTTTAATTAATTTGTAATTGGTATTAATATTTATTTTAATTTTATTTATATATGAAGTATTTACTTTCCCTACTGTTGCACTCACTGGAGTGGGAATAGTAATTTTTACCCCTATGCTATCCAACGCTTTACCTACTGTTGCACTCTCTGGAGTGCGAATAGTAATTTTTACCCCTACGCTATCCAGCGCTTTCCCTACTGTTGCACTCTCTGGTGTTGGAATAGTCATTTTTACCCCTAACCTATCCAACGCTTTCCCTACTGTTGCACTCTCTGGAGTGGGAATAGTAATTTTTACCCCTACGCTATCCAACGCTTTCCCTACTGTTGCACTCTCTGGAGTGGGAATAGTAATTTTTACCCCTACGCTATCCAAAGCTTTCGATACTGTTGCACTCTCTGGAGTGGGAATAGTAATTTTTACCCCTACGCTATCCAACGCTTTCCCTACTGTTGCACTCTTTGGAGTGGGAATAGTAATTGTTACCCCTACTTTATCCAACGCTTTCCCTTCTGTTGCACTCACTGGAGTGGGAATAGTAATTTTTACACTCCTGCTATCTAAAGTTGTCCCTACTGTTGCACTCACTGGAGTGGGAATAGTACATTTTACCCCTATGCTATCTAACACTTTCCCTACTGTTGCACTCTTTTGAGTGGGAATAGTAAATTTTACCCCTACGCTATCCAATATTTTCCCTACTGTTGCACTCACTGGAGTGGGAATAGTAATTTTTACCCTTACGCTATCCTATGCTTTCCCTACTGTTGCACTCTCTGGAGTGGGAATAGTAATTTTTACCTTCCCGGTATCCAATGCTTTCCCTACTGTTGCACTCACTGGAGTGGGAATAGTAAATGTTATGCCTACGCTATCCAACGCTTTCCCTACTGTTGCACTCTCTGGATTGGGAATAGTACTTTTTACCCCTACGCTATCCAACGCTTTCCCTACTGTTGCACTTTCTGGAGTTGGAATAGTAATTGTTACTCTCCCGCTATCCAACACTTTCCCTACTGTTGCACTCATTGGAGTGGGAATAGTAATTTGTACCCCTATGCTATCCAACGCTTTCCCTACTGTTGCACTCACTGGAGTGGGAATAGTAATTTTTACCCCTATGCTATCCAACGCTTTCCCTACTGTCGCACTTTCTGGAGTGGGAATAGTAATTTCTACCCTCCCGCTATCCAACGCTTTCCCTACTGTTGCACTCACTGGAGTGGGAATAGTAATTTTTACCCCTACGCTATCCAAACTTTCCCTACTGTTGCACTCACTGGAGTGGGAATAGTAATTTTTACCCCTATGCTATCCAACGCTTTCCTTACTGTTGCACTCTCTGGAGTGGGAATAGTAATTTTTACCCCTACGCTATCCAACGTTTTCACTACTGTTGCACTCACTGGAGTGGGAATAGTAATTTTTACCCTCCCGCTATCCAACGCTTTCCCTACTGTTGCACTCACTGGAGTGGGAATAGTAATTTTTACCCCTATGCTATCCAACGCTTTCCCTACTGTTGCACTCTCTGGAGTGTGAATAGTAATTTTTACCTCTATGTTATCGAACACTTTCCCTACTGTTGCACTCTTTGGAGTGTGAATAGTAATTTTTACCTCTATGTTATCGAACACTTTCCCTACTGTTGCACTCACTGGAGTGGTAATAGTAATTTGTACCCCTACGCTATCTAACGCATTCCCTACTGTTGCACTCAGTGGAGTGGGAATAGTAATTTTTACCCTCCCGCTATCCAACGCTTTCCCTAATGTTGCACTCACTGGAGTGGTAATAGTAAATTTAACTCTCTCGCTATCCTATGGTAAATATATTGTATATTTTTTATTAATACTATGTTTATCTATATCTATATATACATATATATATATATATATACATATATATATATATATATATATATATATATATATATATATATATATATATATATATATATATATATATATATATTCACTGAAAAAACCATAGGTTTTACACCAGTTATAGTTAGCTGGAAATTTTACTCGCATAAAACCATTGAAATTCCCACGTTATAGTTAGTTGGACTCACTATAACTTGCGCGTGCAATGCACTGCTGATGACGTCACATATTACATCACTCATGACATGGTCAGTGACATCACTCATGACATCACTGATGACACCATCCAGTGAATGTGTGTCTTTCTGAAAAATAAATAATAGTGAGTAATGTTTAAATATGTAAATATATGTATTAATGTAACACTTTGTGTATAAGTGGCTGCATGGGTTGGTGTGTAGCTACATGTGTAGGTATATGGGTTATTAGATGTTTTTCTTAGTATCAGTATAAGTGTTTGTATGGTTTGGTGGGGGTATTACTTAGCACATAGATGCATGAATGACTGATTCTCTGTTTGTATGTGTTTTGAATACAGCACGTGTGCAGGACTGTATGGGTGGATGAGTGTGTATATGTGTGTGTTAGTGAGTGAAAGACTGTCTCACTAGTGTCTTTATCAGTAACTACATATGTTTTAATGTAGTATATGTGAATATTGATGTATATAAGTGAGTATATGTGAGAGTGAGAGTGAGGGATTGTAAGAGTTCCTTTTTAAATTAGTATGTGTTTCTATAAGTGATTGTTTAAGAGAGTAAGTATGTGTAAGTTTCCTTAAAAGTAAAGTGGTAGTGTGTGTATAACTGTATATGCAAATAAATGGATGTTTAATAGTTTATTTGCATGTGTGAGTATGTGTGACAGTATCTTTTGGATGACTGTCGGTGTGTAACAGGATGTATAGGTGTATCACTACAAATGGTGAGTGAGTATATGTATGAGTGACTACATAGAACTGTTGGTGAATGAGTGGATGTGTATATAGATGGTGGAATTACTGAATTGGTTGTTGTAACTGGTATGGGTATCTCCATTTTTTTGAAAATTTTAGTTTCTATTTTTGAATATGTGTTTCAAGGGTTACATTACAGTGAAAGAAGGTCTGTCACTCTGTCACAAGGATGGTGTCATCAGTGATGTCATGAGTGATGTCACTGACCATGTCATGAGTGATGTAATATGTGACGTCATCAGCAGTGCATTGCACGCGCAAGTTATAGTGAGTCCAACTAACTATAACGTGGGAATTTCAATGGTTTTATGCGAGTAAAATTTCCGGCTAACAATAACTGGTGTAAAACCTATGGTTTTTTCAGTGAATTTAATAGGTTTTTTAAATGCTAATTCCTAACTATAACTGGTGTGAAACCTATGGTTTTTTCAGTGAATTTCAATGGTTTTTTAATAGCAAATCTTTATAGGTATAAAAAATAATACATTTTAAAACGAATTTTATATTGTATAATTATGTCAAATTTTTTTTATTTATTTTTTTATATTTAATTTGGGGCGCGCCCTGGGGTGCGTACCGGGGAGCGTCCCGGGAGCGCTATTGCCGCGAACGAAAACAACATCATGACGTTTCGCGTACACGCGTGATGCGTCATATGATGCACAGCGTAATCGCAACCGAAAGCACGCGATCGCATACGTGGTGCAGATGCTCCAGCTGTTGCTGCTACAGTATCCATTTCAAAGTACAAAAGAATTGTCTCTGTAGATGAAACAGGTCTTCCTCAGTCAAAGGACAAAGTCAGAGTGAGGAAGAAAGGTGGGGTTTTTTATCATTTGGAAAAAAAAACTGTGCTGAACCAATCAGAAGTGTTATTTTCAGGTCACAAGACCAAGGCTTTACTCATATGGAAACCAAAACTGTTCTGCACCAATAGAAAGTGTTATTTTCAGGTCACAAGACCCAGGCTGGTCACAAGACCCAGGCATTACTCATTTAGAAACCAAACCTGTTCTGCACCAATCGAAAGTGTTATTTTCAAGTCACATGACCCGACGCGCTTACGCTACGCGCCCCGGGGCGCGCCCATAGTCGCGCTCCGGGGTGCGCCCGCGGGCGCGTAGCGTAAGCGCGTCAGGACGTTTCGCGATCATATGCGATCGCGTGCTTTCGGTTGCGATTACGCTGTGCGTCATATGACGCATCACGCGTGTACGCGATACGTCATGATGTTGTTTTCGTTCGCGGCAATAGCGCTCCCGGGACGCTCCCCGGTACGCGCCCCAGGGCGCGCCCCAAGTTAAATATAAAAAAAAAAAAATTATTTGACATAATTATACAATATAAAATTCGTTTTAAAATGTATTATTTTTTATACCTATAAAGATTTGCTATTAAAAAACCATTGAAATTCACTGAAAAAACCATAGGTTTCACACCAGTTATAGTTAGGAATTAGCATTTAAAAAACCTATTAAATTCACTGAAAAAAACATAGGTTTTACACCAGTTATAGTTAGCTGGAAATTTTACTCGCATAAAACTATTGAAATTCCCACGTTATAGTTAGTTGGACTCACTATAACTTGCGCGTGCAATGCACTGCTGGTGACGTCACATATTACATCACTCATGACATTGTCAGTGACATCACTCATGACATCACTGATGACACCATCCTTGTGACAGAGTGACAGACCTGCTTTCACAGTAATGTAACCCTTGAAACACATATTCAAAAATAGAAACTAAAATTTTCAAAAAAATGGAGATACCCATACCAGTTACAACAACCAATTCAGTAATTCCACCATCTATATACACAGCCACTCATTCACCAACAGTTCTATGTAGTCACTCATACATATACTCATCCATCATATGTAGTGATAAACCTATACATCCTGTTACACACCGACAGTCATCCAAAAGATACTGTCACACATACTCACACATGCAAATAAACTATTAAACATCCATTTATTTGCATATACAGTTATACACACACTACCACTTTACTTTTAAGGAAACTTACACATACTTACTCTCTTAAACAATCACTTATAGAAACACATACTAATTTAAAAAGGAACTCTTACAATCCCTCACTCTCACATATACTCACTTATATACATCAATATTCACATATACTACATTAAAACATATGTAGTTACTGATAAAGACATTAGTGAGACAGTCATTCACTCACTAACATACACATATACACACTCATCCACCCATACAGTCCTGCACATGTGCTGTATTCAAAACACATACAAACAGAGAGTCAGTCATTCATGCATCTATGTGCTAGGTAATACCCCCACCAAACCATACAAACACTTATACTGATACTAAGAAAAACATCTAATAACCGATATACCTACACATGTAGCTACACACCAACCCATGCAGCCACTTATACACAAAGTGTTACATCAATACATATATTTAAATATTTAAACATTACTGGATGGTGTCCTCAGTGATGTCATGAGTGATGTCACTGGCCATGTCATGAGTGATGTAATATGTGATGTCATCAGCAGTGCATTGCACGCGCAAGTTATAGTGAGTCCAACTAACTATAACGTGGGAATTTCAATGGTTTTATGCGAGTAAAATTTTCAGCTAACTATAACTGGTGTAAAACCTATGTTTTTTTCAGTGAATTTAATAGTTTTTTTTAATGCTAATTCCTAACTATAACTGGTATGAAACCTATGGTTTTTTCAGTGAATATATATATATATATATATATATATATATATATATATATATATATATATATTACCTACTGGCGGTCGCCAGTAGGTATATATAGTTAGGATTTTTTCATTTTTTCTCTATGGGATTTTTGAAAATTCTATGTTTAATAACTTTGGCGTTTGTGGACGGAATTGGCTGACATTTTCAGGAAAATGGAACATTTTGTTTCTGAGCAGCCCCTGAAAATTTGGGGGGGTTTCGTCAAGGGGGGCTGAGAAAAAAGGGGGGTCCCAAAACGCGTTTTTCCCATGTTAATTTCTATAGGGCTGAATGGATTTGCACGAAACTTGGCAAAATTGTAGGGACTGGTAGCCCGATGTGCCTTTGCTAGGTCTCAATATATTTGCTCCAGTGGATTTTGATAAATTAACGTTCAACAAAATATATATATCTGTAACAGCGCTCTGGGTAGCGCTCCGGTTCGCGTACTTGACGCGTAACGGAACTTCGCGAAGCGAAGCTGATTGGCTCTCCGGTGTCTGTCAACATTCTAAACAGTCCGGAGCGGCCGCCATCTTGTCTCTCGGTAGGTTCGAGAGACAAGAGGAGGCCAAAACAAAGGGGGAAATGACCATAAGGGGGCATAGTAGATTCTCCCTCACCCTCTAGGTTTGATGTGGAGGCTTTAAAAGGGCCCCGCGGGGCAAAAAAAATAAAATTAAAAAAAAAACGTTTTTTTGCGTGGGGAGCGCCCGGTACGCTTTTGTGCAATGGGCGGTGGTAATCTAAATGATGAGGGGGGGGCAGCGTTCAAAGCACATCAGTGTGCATAAACGCAAAAATGTTTTTATCTACCACGTACTTGACTTATCTCTAGCTTTATTAATACAATAATCAATAATGAAAAATCAACATCAATAGGGTTGTCCGTATTCCCAGTCAGTACCCTTCCCCGCCCGCCATGTGCACAAAGACCGCATACATCCCCCATAACGTCAAGGCTAAGTAACTAGAACGTCATAAGGAGTTGCAAGTCGCTCCCATACTGGCGCCATTTTGGTCGAGGCCAGGCAGGTCCAGAGTATAGTTCAATGTCTCCAATAAGTAGCGGCAGGACCAGAATCCCTTTCGGCAGTTCTGGCTTTGTCATTACGAGCACTAGAAAACAAGACATTCTGGGCAATACCACCCTTGACGCAGCCCTTTATTCTACAAGATGGTGTCTTTCAAAAGCCAGGGGTATAGGAGTATGCAACAAGCGAGCCATTTAATTGAAAAAACTAAACGTGACAAACGGTTGCAGGATCAGTGAAGGTTGATTTTATAATTGAAAGTATAACAGGATCAGTTACAATAAAATCGTTCATACGCACACCATGGGCGAGTATCATGGGTAACATTATTTCGAAGCTTTATTAATACAATAATCAATAATGAAAAATCGACATCAATAGGGTTGTCCGTATTCCTAGTCAGTACACTTCCCCGCCCGCCATGTGCACAAAGACCGCATACATCCCCCCATAACGTCAAGGCTAAGTAACTAGAACGTCATAAGGAGTTGCAAGTCGCTCCCATACTGGCGCCATTTTGGTCGAGGCCAGGCAGGTCCAGAGTATAGTTCAATGTCTCCAATAAGTAGCGGCAGGAGCAGAATCCCTTTCGGCAGTTCTGGGTTCGTCATTACGAGCACTAGAAAACAAGACATTCTGGGCAATACCACCCTTGACGCAGCCCTTTATTCTACAAGATGGTGTCTTTCAAAAGCCAGGGGTATAGGAGTATGTAACAAGCGAGCCATTTAATTGAAAAAACTAAACGTGACAATTGGTTGCAGAATCAGTGAAGGTTGATTTTTTAATTGAAAGTATAACAGGATCAGTTACAATAAAATCGTCCATACGCACACCATGGGCGAGTATCATGGGTAACATTACTTCGAAGCTTTATTAATACAATAATCCTTAATGAAAAATCGACATCAATAGGGTTGTCCGTATTCCCAGTCAGTACCCTTCCCCGCCCGCCATGTGCACAAAGACCGCATACATCCCCCATAACGTCAAGGCTAAGTAACTAGAACGTCATAAGGAGTTGCAAGTCGCTACCATACTGGCGCCATTTTGGTCGAGGCCAGGCAGGTCCAGAGTATAGTTCAATGTCTCCAATAAGTAGCGGCAGGACCAGAATCCCTTTCGGCAGTTCTGGCTTCGTCATTACGAGCACTAAAAAACAAGACATTCTGGGCAATACCACCCTTGACGCAGCCCTTTATGCTACAAGATGGTGTCTTCCATTCAGAAAATATTGTTGGCAGCATTTTGAAAGGAAAGATAAACGGCCGTTCTCCTAGTGAGTCTCACATTGTTACATTTATGAAGAATGTTGAAGAGTAGTATGTTGAAAATCTGAAGCCATCGTTCTACAAACTCTCAACCAGCCTTGGATGGAAAAATCCTGAAGAATGTACAAACTGAAAACCAGTTTTTGTCTGCATAGCATCAGCAGCAACACTTGAGTCAGCTTTGTGTGAAGCCGCCATCTTGATCCAATCAATACCGTCCCCCTGCACACATTCAGGGACCAGACCGCATTGCCAGGGCACCGCAAGACGTGTCTTCAGGTCAAACTGATTGTGGGACAAGGTCCAGAATGAAGAGTCACCAAAAGGCAAAAAGTTCCGCCGGACCCCGGGAGCCGGCCGCCTATGTCGGGGGCGATCTCAGGCCACACCAGGGCAACAAGACTTGGGGAGGGGGCAGGAGCCAAGCGCCCCCTCCCAGTCCGCGCCACCACACCGCCCCTCGGGGGCCGCCGTCAAGCGGTTCAGGGAGGTACCGCAGGCAGCGGTTCTTCAGATAAGTGGCTCTCACCGGCAAGGCTCCCCTCCGTCAGCAGCGATCGTTGGCGCTGTGGTTGCGGCCGGAGGCCCCACCTAGTCAACGCCCCGGCTTCTCCATGTCGTAGGCCACAAGAGTGGGCGCAACTCAGCTGGATGGCGGGTGAGACGCTGTAGCCGCAAGAGTAGGCGAAACTCAACCAGCCGAGCGAGGCACTGTGCCGCAAGAGTGGGCGGAACTCAGCTGGCCGAGTGAGGCACTGTGCCGCAAGAGCGGGCGGAACTCAGCTGGCTGAGCGAGGCACTGTGCCGCAAGAGTGGGCGGAACTCAGCTGGCCGAGCGAGGCACTGTGCCGCAACAGTGGGCGCAACTCAGTTGGCCGAGCGAGGCACTGTGCCGCAAGAGCGGGCATAACTCAGGTGGCCGAGCGAGGCACTGTAGGTCTTCCTCTCACAAAGATGAAAGTCAGAGTGAGGAAACAAGGAGGGGTTTTCATCATTTGGGACAAAAAAATAGTTCTAAACCAATGAAAAGTGTCATTTTTAGGTCATATGACCTAGCCTTACATCATTAGGAAACCAAAAGTGAAATGAACCAATGTAAATTTTTATTAACAAGTCACATGACCTGTTATGCTTACGTTACGCGCTCCGCGCCACGCCCCGGATCGCTTCCGGGAAGCTGCGCTTCGCGCCTCGCTTCACGCATCGGGTGCGCTAACGCGGCGCGTCATATGACGCATTACGCGACAACGCGATACTACAGTGTTTCTGGATGTTTCAGACTGAAGCTGGCATCAGCATGAGAGCACCCCGTGGCTACGTCGTGACCGTTCCGCGAGCAATCATGGCAGTCGCTCCCCACCGGAAGTCTGCGGGAGTCGGGGGCCCCGGTGACTCTTGTAGAATCTTCAAGGCTGAGGGGACGCTTTTGGGAATGGGGCCCATGCCCTAGCAGTCAAGCGTCCGAGTTCCAGGGTTGCCCAGAGCCATCCTTGCAGGCCAGGCCCAAGTCTGTAGAGCCGACCGCCATTTCGTGAGCTCCGTGGCAGCTGCCTGTCGCTGTACCGCAAGAGTGGGTGCAATTCAGCCGGATGGCGGGGAGACGCTGTAATAGCAAGAGCAGGCGCAACTCAGCTGGCTGAGAGAGGCACTGTGCCGCAAGAGTGGGCGTAACTCAGCTGCCGAGTGAAGCGCTGGGGTGCAGCTTAGAAACCTCCACCTGGGGAGATGGGGGAGGCTCGTTCGTGCCGCCTCTCCCTTCCAGTGCACCCCACGCCGTCTCCTGGCGCAGGTATATGTGATGGTCGGACCAGGGCACCGCAGGACGTGTCTTCAGGTCAAACGGATTGTGGGACAAGGTCCAGAATGGAAGAGTCACCAAAAGGCTAAAAGTTCCGCCGGACCCCGGGAGCCGGCCGCCTACATCGAGTGAAGCGCTGGGGTGCAGCTGTGAAACCTCCACCTGGGGAGGTGGGGGAGGCTCGTTCGCGCCGCCTCTCCCTTCCAGTGCACCCCATGCCGTCTCCTGGCGCAGGTATATGTGATGGTCGGACCAGGGCACCGCAGGACGTGTCTTCAGGTCAAACGGATTGTGGGACTAGGTCCAGAATGGAAGAGTCACCAAAAGGCAAAAAGTTCCGCCGGACCCCGGGAGCCGGCCGCCTATGTCGGGGGCGATCTCAAGCCACACCAGGGCAACAAGACTTGGGGAGGGGGCAGGAGCCAAGCGCCCCCTCCGAGTCCGCGCCACCACACCGCCCCTCGGGGGCCTACGTCAAGCGGCTCAGGGAGGCACCGCAGGCAGCGGTTCTTCAGATCAGTGGTCTCACCGGCAAGGCTCCCCTCCGTCAGCAGCGATCGTTGGCGCTGTGGTTGCGGCCGGAGGCCCCGCCTAGTCAACGCCCCGGCCTCTCCATCTCGTAGGCCGCAGAGTAGTCGGGGAGAAATCCCGGGAACGGCAGCATGTATTTGGATCGATGTTGCAGCAGGCTGCCATGTAAATAGTTATTTAATAAAACGTTTTACCCTGTTACTTTGCTGGTGTGTTGTATATATTTATAATATTTGCATAGGGTTTGTCGTTATTTTGGGCGGGGTGGGCGGCGGAGCCGAGCTGTCTTGCAGCCATCATGGCGTCGAGCTCGGTTCCTCTCACTAGTTTCATATTTCTCATGAGGGGTTCTTCCTAATGTTTCTATTTTAGCGAGGTCAAAAAGAGATCGCATTAGTGGCCTACTGATTTTGCTTGATTCCTTTTGTTTTTTCTAACGATTTTTCCCTATCTGCAAAGACTAAACAGAGTATTGGGACTCTGTGCTTGTTTGTAAATAGAGAATGAACCAAAGAGAAGCAATTCCAAAACAGTAAATGCTTGGATAACAATCAATCAAATGGAGAGGGAAGCAGGCACGACGGATTACAACGGGGGCAAAGGCCTGCGTTACCTACCCTTCACTATCTGCAAAGAGAGAATACTCCTAAAAGAAAAGAGGGGGGGGGGGCAGCGTTCAAAGCACATCAGCGTGCATAAACACGAAAATGTTTTTACCTACCACGTACTTGACATTTTAAAGCTTTTGATATTTGCTAATAAAAAAACATTGAAATTCACTGAAAAAATCATAGGTTATAGACCATATATAGTTAGGAATTAGCATTTACAAAACCTTGAAAATTCACTGAAAAAACCATGGGTTATAGACCATATATAGTTAGGAATTAGCATTTACAAAACCTTATTTTACTCACACAAAACCATTGAAATTCCATATATAGTTAGTTGCAATAACTATATATCGCGCACCCGCAATCCACTGCTGATGATGTCACATATTACATCATTCATGACATGGTCAGTGACATCACTGATGACATCACTGATGACATCTCAAATGACATCACTGATGACATCACTGATGACATCTCAAATGACATCACTGATGACATCACTGATGACATCTCAAATGACATCACTGATAACATCTCAAATGACATCACTGATGACATCACTGTTGACATCTCAAATTACATCACTGATGACATCTCATTTGACATCAATGGTCACATCACTGATGATATCATTCATGTGACAATACAATGCATCTCCTCACACTTTAATATAACCTCTGTTACACCCAGTGTTAAATACAGAATATAATTTTTTAAACCATTGACACACCAATACTAGTTACTACATACGCACTCACTGATTCCTACGTCTACACACACATTCACTCATTCACCCATACAATCATTCATACATACAATCACTCATCTTTACAACACTATCATATGCACTCATACACCTATACAGACACTCACACTCTGCCACTCATCCATGGAGTTACTCACACACCTAGTCAGTCCTGTAAAGAATCAATCACACGTCCATTTTCTAATCTATACAGTTAAACATAGAGTACCTTACATTTTCAAACATATACTAACACATACTTACTCTCTTATACAATCATTGATACAAGAACACATTGATCTGCACAGAGTCACACATCTCCCAGCCAGCCACACACACACTCAGTCTCCCATACAAATACTTGGACAATCAATCAATAACCCATAAAGTTACTCATATAGCTACTGATCAACACATGCAGCAGTTTACAGAACAACAGACATAATGATGCACAAATTAAGACAGTTTAGTCACTAACCCATGCATTCAGTGAGACACATTTAATCACTCACTCATACAGTCAGTCACGCACCTACTAAATCCTTCATCCAGACACTTCTACATCTACTCATTCTTCAATATGTAAAACATATTTAAACTTTACAGAAACACACAGTCACTGGATGATGTCATCAGTGATGTCATTTGAGATGTCATCAGTGATGTCATCAGTGATGTCACTGACCATGTCATGAATGATGTAATATGTGATATCATCAGCAGTGGATTGCGGGTGCGCGATATATAGTTATTGCAACTAACTATATATGGAATTTCAATGGTTTTGTGTGAGTAAAATAAGGTTTTGTAAATGCTAATTCCTAACTATATATGGTCTATAACCCATGGTTTTTTCAGTGAATTTTCAAGGTTTTGTAAATGCTAATTCCTAACTATATATGGTCTATAACCTATGGTTTTTTCAGTGAATATATATATATATATATATAGGTATATATATATATATATTCACTGAAAAAACCATAGGTTATAGACCATATATAGTTAGGAATTAGCATTTAAAAAACCTTATTTTACTCACACAAAACCATTGAAATTCCATATATAGTTAGTTGCACTAACTATATATCGCGCACCCGCAATCCACTGCTGATGATGTCACATATTACATCATTCATGACATGGTCAGTGACATCACTGATGACATCACTGATGACATCTCAAATGACATCACTGATGACATCACTGATGACAACATCCAGTGACTGTATGTTTCTGTAAAGTTAAAATATGTCTTACATATTGAAGAATGAGTGGATGTATAAGTGTCTGGACGAAGGATTTAGTAGGTGCATGACTGAATGTATGAGTGAGTGATTAAATGTGTCTCACTGAGTGCATGGGTTAGTGACTAAACTGTCTTAATTTGTGCATCATTATGTCTGTTGTTCTGTAAACTGCTGCATGTGTTGATCAGTAGCTATATGAGTAACTATATGGGTTATTGATTGATTGCCCAAGTATTTGCATGGGAGACTGAGTGTGTGTGTGGCTGGCTGGGAGGTGTGTGACTCTGTACAGATCAATGTGTACTTGTATCAATGATTGTATAAGAGAGTAAGTATGTGTTAGTATATGGTTGAAAACGTAAGGTGCTCTATGTTTAACTGTATAGAGTAGAAAATGGAAGTGTGATTGATTCTTTACAGGACTGACCAGGTGTGTGAGTAACTCCATGGATGAGTGGCAGAGTGTGAGTGTCTGTATAGGTGTATGAGTGCATATGATAGTGTTGTAAAGATGAGTGATTGTATGTATGAATGATTGTATGGGTGAATGAGTGAATGTGTGTGTAGACGTAGGAATCAGTGAGTACGTATGTAGTAACTAGTATTGGTGTGTCAATGGTTTAAAAAATTATACTCTGTTTTTAACACTGGGTGAAACAGAGGTTATATTAAAATGTGAGGAGATGCATTGTATTGTCACATGAATGATATCATCAGTGATGTGGTCATTGATGTCAAATGAGATGTCATCAGTGATGTCATCAGTGATGTCATTTGAGATGTCATCAGTGATGTCATCAGTGATGTCACTGACCATGTCATGAATGATGTAATATGTGACATCATCAGCAGTGGATTGCGGGTGCGCGATATATAGTTAGTGCAACTAACTATATATGGAATTTCAATGGTTTTGTGTGAGTAAAATAAGGTTTTTTAAATGCTAATTCCTAACTATATATGGTCTATAACCTATGGTTTTTTCAGTGAATTTTCAAGGTTTTGTAAATGCTAATTCCTAACTATATATGGTCTATAACCTATGGTTTTTTCAGTGAATTTCAATGGTTTTTTAATAGCAAATATCATAAGCTGTCGAATGTCAAGTACGTGGTAAGTGAAAACATTTTCGTGTTTATGCACACTGATCTGCTTTGAATGGTGCCCCCCCCCCTCATTTCTATTAGGAGTACTCTCTCTTTGCAGATAGTGAAAGGTAGTTAACGCAGGCCTTTGCCCCCGTTGTAATCCGTCGTGCCTGCTTCTCTCTCCATTTGATTGATTGTTATCCAAGTATTTACTGTTTTAGAATTAGTTCTCTTTGGTTCATTCTCTATTTACAAACAAACACAGAGTCGCAATACTCTGTTTAGTCTTTGCAGATAACGAAAAATCGTGTAAAAAAAAAGAAAAGGAATCGAGTAAAATCAGTAGGCCACTAATGGGATCTCTTTTTGACCTCGCTAAAATAGAAACATTAGGAACAACCCCTCATGACAAATACAAAACTAGTGAGATGAACTGAACTCCACACAATGATGGCTGCAAAACAGCTCGGCTCCGCCACCCACCCCGCCCAAAATAACGATAAAGAGCGGCTGCCATGATTGGTTGCGGAATGGCCACAACGGAGCTACGAAATGGTGGTGCTCTCATGCTAACCCCAGCTTCAGTCTGAAACATCCAGAAACACTGTAGACTACCAATTCGATCAGTTCCGGTAGCGCCCCAATGTAACCCGGTAGAGAAGAACTAGCCCTCCCCTCTTTGACTGATGGTTCTTGTTGCCTGTCCCTTCTGTTGTCATTTAACAGAACTATTTAGCCTGCTGAAAGGGGTTGTGTTTCGACCGCTGGTTGGTGGAGACATTTTGACTATATTCTGGACCTGCGTTGTCGCGTAATGCGTCATATGACGCGCCGCGTTAGCGCATCCGGAAGTCATCCGGGGCGCGCAGCGCGTAACGTAAGCATAACAAGTCATGTGACTTGTTAATAAAACTTTTCATTGGTTCATTTTACTTTTCTTATTCTAATGATGAAAGCCTTGGTCATATCACCTAAAAATTACGCTTTTAATTACTTCCAAACATTATTTTTTCTTAAATATATGTTATAATGTTCCAGGCTAATGTACTTTCCCGGAAATTTTACAACTGTCCTGCAAGTAAAATATATTCTTTTTTCGAGAAAAAGAGCGTTTCTTCGTCCCATGACGGAGCCGTTGAGCAAAAGAGGGTCGACCTGCTGTCTTAGTCGCCGATACGCCTGAATATGAGATTCTTATCGATCACTTTATGTTGCAGGAATAGAAAACACAACAGCCCTTGACCATTTATCTTTACTGCGTTCCTTCGTATTATACCTTTTACCCTTCATGTAATTGGTCTGCTTTATTTCACTTGCCTTTTAATGATTCTAAAACAGTGACTATTATTAAAAACTTTACCAATGTATATACTACTACCATGTTTTCTTTTAAAAACCTTTATTGTGAAAATTTCATTATACAAATACGAGCCTATAACCACGTGGGCCTGCCACGGAGCAAACTGTAATCGTATATGATGAATAGACATTTACACTGTAGAGGAACGTAACGGGCGGGCCATTAGGTTGCAAGAACTAAGGTGTCTAACAGTTACGGAATCGGTGGACGTACATTTTATAATTAAAATACGACAGGGCCAGTTACAATAAAATTATCTAGATATACATTTGCGGGCAAGTTCCATGGGTGACGTTAATTCGAATTTTCAACAGTACAGTAATCAATAACACATCAGAACTTAATATCAATAGGGATGTCGAAATATTCAATCAATTCTCGTCCCCGCCCGCCATGTGCTTCAAAACTGCATACGTATCTCGTGATTTCAAGGTTCTGCAACCAGTACACAACAAGGAGTTACGAGTCCCATTTATTCCGGCGCCATTTTGGGCGAGGACGGGCAGGTCCAGGATATAGTCAAAATGTCTCTACCAACCATCGACTATGATGATGTTCATATGCTGTATTTATTAGAGTAACACTCATCTGTCCACATGAAATTAATTTACCACAATCTAAACATGTCATTTTAATCTTTCCAAAGTTCTTCTAAATATTTGGGACCGTTTCCCTTGCCTCTGAAGCTCTCAGTGCCACTTCTTTGATGAATGTACTAGCAGGTCAGGGGTTCTCCTCCAAATCTCTCTTTTATGCAGCACTATAATTAATTGGTGCCACCTCTCCATATGACGATGCATGGTATAGTTACCACAACTATATTTTTTTTCGGTTCCTCTGGAGAGTTCATCGTGGCAGATGAAGCGTGTAACGTACCGGGCATTTACCTTTTTTGGCATGTACAGGAAAGGAAAAAAAAATCGAGCGTCCGAGTTCTAAGGTATCCCAGGGCCATTTTAGTGGACCAGGCCCAAATCCAAAGAACAGGCCGCCATTTTGAGAGTCCTCTTGCAGCCGCCTGTCGCTGTAGCATCAAGAGCAGCCGAAACTCAGCTGAATGGCAACTGAAACGGTAAATGGGCGCCCCACTACATTTCAGCATTGTAGGATGACCACACCAGTACAGCAACTTGCTAGACATCACCTCGGTGCCATCCGGATCTCGGCGCCCCACTGCAGATGAAGTGCCTCTCAACTATGAAACCACCACGGTGACATCCGGATCTTGGCGCGTTGTGCTGCCTTCGGCCTATTCGCACATCGGTCCGCTACTGACGCCATCTCACAGGCTAATGGGGTGACCCACGCCGAGTTTCAGCATTGTAGGATGACCACACCAACTTGCTAGACATCACCTCGGTGCCATCCGAATCTTGGCATCTCAACGCCTAGTGGTATCTTCCATACAGAAAATATTGTTACGCTGCCTTTGGCCCCATTCGCATATCAGTCCGCAACTTAGACATCACCTCGGTGCCATCCGGATCTTGGCATCTCAGCGCCTTGTGGTGTCAGTCAGAAAATATTGTTGCGCTGCCTTTGGCCCCATTCGCACATCAGTCCGCTACTGACACCATCTCACAGGCCAATAGGGCGCCCCACGCCGACTTTTACCATTGTACGATGGCCACACCAGTGGCACAACTTGCTAGACATCACCTCGGTGCCATCCGAATCTTGGCATCTCAACGCCTAGTGGTATCTTCCATACAGAAAATCTTGTTACGCTACCTTTGGCCCCATTCGCACATCGGTCCGCAACTTAGACATCACCTCGGTGCCATCCGGATCTTGGCATCTCAGCGCCTTGTGGTGTCTTCTACTCCGAAAATATTGTAGAAAATATTGTTGCGCTGCCTTTGGCCCCATTCACACATCAGTCCGCTACTGACACCATCTCACAGGCCAACAGGGCGCCCCACGCCGACTTTTACCATTGTACGATGGCCACACCAGTGCCACAACTTGCTAGACACCACCTCGGTGCCATCCGGATCTTGACATCTCAGCGCCTTGTGGTGTCTTCAAATCAGAAAATATTGTTGCGCTGCCTTTGGCCCCATTCGCACATCGGTCCGCTACTGACGCCATCTCACAGGCCAACGGGGCGCCCCACGCCGACTTTCAACATTGTAGGATGGCCACAGAAGTGCAACAACTTACTAGACACCACCTCGGTGCCATCCGGATCTTGGCGCGTTGTGCTGCCTTCGGCCTATTCGCACATCGGTCCGCTACTGACGCAAACTCACAGGCCAACGGGGCGCCCCACGCCGACTTTCAGCATTGTAGGATGGCCACACCAGTGCTGCAACTTGCTGGACACCACCTCGGTGCCATCCGGATCTTGGCGCGTTGTATTGCCTTCGGCCTATTCGCACATCGGTCCGCTACTGACGCCGCCTCACGTGCCAACGTATTTTCTCCGCATTTTACACCCTATGCCGCATAACAGGTCATGTGACTTGTTTATAAAACTTTTCATTGGTTCATTTTACTTTTGGTTTCCTAATGATGGAAGGCTTGATCATGTGACCTAAAAACAACACTTTTCATTGGATGAAAACTTTTTTTTTTCCCCAAACGATGAAAGCCGCACCTTGTTTCTGGATGTTTCAGACTGAAGCTGGCGTCAGCATGAGAGCACCACCATCTCGTAGCTCAGTCGTGGTCATTCCGCGAGCAATCATGGCAGCCGCTCCCCACCAGAAGCCTGCAGGAGTCGGAGCCCCCAAAACTTTTGATGAATTCTCAAGGCGGAGGGGACGCTTTCGAGAATGGGGTCCAAGACCTAGCAGACAAGCGTCCGATTTCCAAGGTGTCCCAGGGCCATTTCAGTGGACCAGGCCCAAAAAGGAAACAGCCTGCCGCCATTTTGAGACTCCTGTGACAGCCGCCTATCGCTGCACCGCAAGAGTGGGCGCAACTCAGCTGAATTGCGGCATTTGACACAGTGGACCAAAAACGGACGGAATGGCAACTGAAACGGTAAAGGGGCGCCCCACTACAACAGATGACACTCCACCTGGAGAGGCCCGTTCACGCCGCCTCCCCCGGGGCGCCCCACGCCGTTATTCGGAGCAGCATTGTAGGATACCAAAACCAGTGCGGCAACTTACTGGACATCACCTTGGTGCCATCGTTCTGCTGCCTTGGAACTATTCGCGCAACAGTTTGCTACTGATGACCCACCCCCCGCGACGCCCCATGCCGTTATTTGCTGGGTGGCAACTTACTAGACATCACTTTCGTGTCATCTAGATTTCGGCGCGTTCTGCTGCCTTGGAACTATTCGCACAACAGTTTGCTACTGATGACCCACCCCCCGCGACGCCCCACGCCGGAAATCTGGACGTTGTGCTGCGTTGGGACTATTCGCACAGCCGACCGCTACTTCGTTGTTTTTCCCTAAAAATGTTTATATGTTATTACTATTTTTGTTTTCTTGTATATATTTATAAATTATTAAAGTTTTATAATCTTACTACTTTGTCGGAGTGCTATATATATTTAATGTGACACATAATTGTAAAAACTTTGATGTACAAAGAGTCATCCCTGGAATCTTCCGCTTCAGGCTCGGTCCCCTCCCCAATCACAATACAGGATGGTTTTCAGATAATAGCAACGCTTCTGCTGTGACGGATCTCATCGAGTGTGGGCCTTGATCTACTATAACTCCTTTGAAGAGGGGTGATTCTTTACAGCTGTGGCCATAAACTACATCTGCAGGGCTAGCTGATACCCTAGGACCAGCCTGGACAATCGGACACAGAGGAAAAGGAGTGTCAGAGGGTGCGGTAGTGAATAGGGCGAAAGGGAGGTGTCGGGCGGGCACAGGGTGTGATTCTCAGGGAAGAGCAGCGCAGATGGGGGGAGGTTTATTACCCATGCATAAGACAGAGATCGGGGGTGACCACTGCCTGGGGGAGATGCTTGCGAGGGTGGGGAGCCATGCTAAGGATCGACAGCGTGCACAGAGTGGGTCTGGTCAAGGCATCTAAAATGGCTGCCGTGCACGACAAAAGTGTGGCATTTGAAAAAAGACAAGATGGCGCAGACAATGTTTTTCAACACTTCCTGATTTCCTTCGAATCGAACGTTAACAGACGTTGGGGCATATTACCAAAGTTAAGCGATATTTATCCCTAACGATGCTTAGCAACGATTTTTTTACCGTCAGAAATTATCGCAGATAAACCTTGCTATTATCAAGGTTTATCGGAAATACGATAAAAAACGACCGCAATGCATTAATATCGCTGAAAACTCAGCGATATTCATGCATTACCGAGCTAATGCTCTTAGCCATGTTATCCACCTCCCATTGGATAACATGGCTAAGAACTGCTCAGGGCAGGTGGTAGCTTTTGGAGATATTCGCGCTTATCTCGAATATTTCCAAAAGTTGATAATAGGAGATAGCGATGTTAGCGACTGTTTCCAGTCGCTGACATCTTGGCATGCCCACTTTGCATGTCATTAGTGATAAATATCACTCACATGCAAAGTGGGGCCCAAGATGGTCGCTATCTTCTACTAGCCGTCGCTAACTGGTGTTAGCAACAGCTAGGTAATACACATATAATTTTATCTCCGCGAAGCGGAGCGCTGTTACAGATATATATCTTGTTTTTGAACGTTAATTTCTCAAAATGCACTGAAGCACATATATTGAGACCTAGCAAAGGCACATCGGGCTACCAGTCCCTACAATTTTGCCAAGTTTCGTGCAAATCCATTCAGCTGTTCGATCCTACCGAGAGACAAGATGGCGGCCGCTACGGACTGTTTGGAATGTTTACAGACACCGGAGAGCCAATCAGCTTCGCTTCGCAAAGCTCCGTAACGCGAAAAGTACGCGAAGCGGTGCGGTGTTACAGATATATATCTTTTTTTGAACGTTAATTTCTCAAAATCCACTGGAGCACATATATTGAGATCTAGCAAAGGCACATCGGGCTACCAGTCCCTACAATTTTGCCAAGTTTCGTGCAAATCCATTCAGCTGTTCGATTATTATTATTTTTATTTTTTTTGCCCCGCGGGGCCCTTTTAAAACCTCCACATCAAACCTAGGGGGTCAGCGACAATGTACTATGCCCCCTTATGGTCATTTGCCCCTTCGCTTTGGCCTCCTCTTGTCTCTCGATCCTACCGAGAGACAAGATGGCGGCCGCTACGGACTGTTTGGAATGTTGACAGACGCCGGAGAACCAATCAGCTTCGCTTCACAAAGCTCCGTTGCGCGAAAAGTACGCGTCCTGGGCCGCTGCCCAGTCCGCTGTTACAGATATATATCTTTTTTTAAACGTTAATTTCTCAAAATACACTGGAGCACATATATTGAGACCTACAAAAGGCACATCGGGCTACCAGTCCCTACAATTTTGCCAAGTTTCGTGCAAATCCATTCAGCCGTTTGCGCTAAAAGTGAGGCCAACCGCCCTATGGAAATTAACATGGGAAAAATGCGTTTTGGGACCCCCCTTTTTTCTCGGCCCCCCCTTGACGAACCCCCCCAAAATTTTCAGGGGCTGCTCAGAAACAAAATGTGCCATTTTCCTGAAAATTTCAGCCAATTCCGTCCACAAACGCCAAAGTTATTAGACATAGAATTTTCAAAAATCCCATAGGGAAAAAATCCTAACTATATATACCTACTGGCGACCGCCAGTAGGTAATATATATATATGCATTAAAAAAAGATTTTTATTTATATTAATTATTAATTAATTTTAATGTTATTTAAGTATTTTAAGTATGTTTAAGTTAGTTATATTTATTATTTCATTAATTTAAAATTAGTTTTAACTATTTAAAAAATTCGATATTTTGACTATCTATATTTTTGTAGGTCTATATTTTTGATTCGATATTTTTGTACTTACCTGTTTGAAGATAGGAAGTCGATATTTTGGCATTCTATATTTTTTACTCGATATTTTGTAGTTCTATATGTTTGCAATCGATTTTGTTTCAGTGATCCTTCACTACACTCGCCACCTCACCCCTTCGTTCTGCACCTCAGTGTTCTGTTTCTATATCACCTCCCACTCCCTCTCCTCCATCTATGTTAGCTCTGTCTCAATCTCATCTCTTTGTTTACCTCACCTCTCTATTGTTTTACCTTTACCACTGGCTCTCATTCATCTCTCTTTGTGCCTTACCTATCTACCATGTTTCCTGGAAGTTTAAACAATAATTCAATATTGTGGGGCATCATAAGGTTTTCCATGTACTGAAAATGGATAATAAATGCAAAGTGTTTCTGAGCTGGGGGTCCCAAACTATTCAGACACAAATGTGAAGTTCCAAAGGGTACAACCAGGCTGTTATTGGCAGGGCTTGGTCCCCTATGTCATATGTGGTCAGCATGCTTTCATAGTCCTTGTAATATCTTTCCAGTCCCAGATTATGTAACGTGATATAACGATCTAGACAATTACCTTGATAGATAATAATGTATTCTTGCTGAAACATTATGTTATGGTGCCTGTTAATGATGCTTCAGTCCCAGCAACAACAAAAACAATAAAATGTCTGGTGAAGGCAGTAATTTAGATCTGCTAGTTACATGAAATGTGGTGGTAATGAATCTTGTCTGGAGTCTTTCAGGGACACCGTTTTTTTTTCAAGACTTTGAGACATGCTTGGAATGAGGCTTGCTAAATGCATAGAGCTCTGAATGTGTTTGATATGTACACCATGTGAAACAGAGAAAGAACATGCACATCATTTGCTAGATTATAGGTATTAGACCTGTTTTCATACACTTTTCAGCCTAAAACCCTGACAGGAAGTACATGTCAGATTCACAATGCATGGTTAAAATCAGGCTAAATGTGAGGGTTTCTTTTGACATGCTAGCCCACAGAAATATTGTGTTCTAGGGAGTTGGCCTTTGTTTAGGACAGTCAGTGTATTTTAATTTGCACTTTTGAACATTTGGGAAATATAATTACCCTCTAGTTAATAAAAAGGAGAAATCAACTCAGATCACTGATAAACCTCAATAAAAAGTATGGATATAATAGACAACACTAGCAACAACAATGATTTAACCCTCATCACATGTGCTTTTGCAACAACAACAGCTACCCTAATCTGAGTAGTCACTTGAATGTAAACCAGGTCTGATCTTTATTGCCTCCGACCCTAATTGTGAGATAAGATGGGGTAAAGAATGATTTATGCCTCTACCTAGGTAAATTAATAACACATTATAGCATAATTTCAGACTATACAAGGAATTCACCAGTTGATGAGAAGATCAGCTAAAAGTTGGATACAAAGATACAAGTGAGTACAGTTAAAGATGATGGTGAAAGGAAATAGAATCATCAATGTAAATCTCAAATACTATTTCAATGTTAACCTTCTTTTATAAATCTCAGTGAATTCACAATGTGTTGAGCAGAGGCATAATTTTTAATTATTTATATTGTTTTATATGTTTAATTGGATGATGTTATCACTTTTGGATTTATTAATATTAATTCGAAGATAGAGTCAAGGGTTAATCTGTGTCAAGTCAAACATAATAATTTGGAAGACCAGTGCTTTAAACACTCTGGATTTTGTCTGGAGATGTTTTTTTCTTGATTGATTATTGAAATGAAAGAACGGGATACGTAATGGCATCTGGAGAGTCTTAGATTGAAAAGACATATTCCTAATTTAAAGAGAAACAAATGTGAAATAAATCCCATCCATTTTACTTAGATCCTTTCCAAGAGTAAAAATAATAAGATAATTGACAGTTAAAATGAAGGAAGCTTAAGAAATTACTAACTGAGATGGACAGTGGTCCATTCAATAGTATTATTTTTAAGTCAAGAAAGGCTAACTCCACTTTGCTTATGGTGTGGCCAAATTAAAAAAACTTTCACCCAGTATTTACCCATTCAGCAAAAGCAATTGATATTTCCATCTTCCAATGTCAACTAATCATGCTATCATTGATATATCTACACCTATAGTGTAAATGTATTTAAGGATTTAATCCAATGGAAAATAGTCTCTTTCAAATTGGTGGATGTAAAGGTAGTAAGTGGTCCTAATAGAGCAGGTACTCAAGCACTGGGCAGGGTTGCACACCATAATTAGTTCACCAAGGCTCTTAAAATCACAGTAACCAAACAAATGTAAAGAATTAAACCATACTAAGTGAAAGTGAGGAATATGAGAAATTGAAAATAATGAAAAAGTGATAAAAAAGTCTATCAGAAAGACATCTGGAGGGATAAACAATTATTTTGTATGAAAATGAGATACAAAATAACCAAAAGGAAAATAAATGTATTCAGCTCTTGGACACTGAATCGAAACTAACTGCGTTATAAGACTGGAGAAATGGGTATCCAGAGAAAACCTTCCATTTTGTTAGACATGATTTTCACAAGGGTGCGAAAAATTGAGTAATATTTTCACATTGAATATAATGCTTTTGTGAGCAGCTGCAAAAGGAGGAAGAGTGCTAAATGGCTATTCATTTCCTTGACCTTAATTTGAGTCAACAGGTCAATTGTTTGGTAAAAACTAAACATGGCATAATACAAATCAGCTTCTCAGAGCAGTTGAGATATTGTAGAGAGACACCAACGTCAAATAAAAGTGGGTGATGGAACCAGAATGCGCTGGAAAATTATGACAACTAATCAGGAACTGAATGTTGATTAACTTAGTGCACTTTACTGTTCAACGACATGTGATCAATGCCTCAAATGTTCTAGGGTGCTGGCGGGTATCATCCACTGAACCAGGGTGTGAAATTAATGATAATAAATGCACTATGCCATTATTGCACTGTGTCTCCCTCCGCACTCCTTGTCATTCCCTGATCGGCTACAAATGCTTTATAAATCCTTCTTATCAAAAACATTCTTGTATAAAACTGTAGTGTAGATAGATAATTCAGTGTTTATTGAATTTGTTTCTTTCATTCAACTATTTTTCCATTTCTTCAGCATTTGCATGTTGATGAACTCACTTCCCAAAAAAATACGTTCAAACAAAAACCCTCAATGCATTTCAGACCTCTGGTCCTTCATCAGAAAGTTATTTTCACTATGGAACAAAAAGAGGGAACAATTTAGGCCTTGTTTCATTAAAATTTATACGTGTCAATGAAATGTTATACCGGGTGAGGATTGCTTACCCATGTTCCTTAACCCACATGATCCACAGACCCATAACAGATCAAAATTATGTTTTTGTGTAGATTAGTTGATTTTGTAATAACCTGAAAGAAAATCTGAAAAATCTGAAGATCCAAAAGAACGAGTGGATGTCAAAAAGCATTTTGAATATTTAGTACAAATAATACGACTAGGATCTTCTAAAACTCATAATGCTCACCCATGATTTGCAGGGTTAATCGCCACCCCAAAGATGAAATAGGTGTAGAGGCAAGTGCCCATCTGTCAAGCAAAATATTAAACGCCATCTGCAACCAGTGAAGACAAGTGTGATTAGATACTTAGGACAATGTGAAATCCTTATGGTTGAAAAATGAACTGTAACTCATATGAAATCTTATCCACACTATACTAATGTTTTATAAAAAGCTGTGTGGTGCTCTGAATCACTTTAAAAGATGTTTGGTAGATGATACACACAGTGGATCGCTTTCAAAGATTTACACAGACCAGACCGTGATTCTACAGCCCAATGTTTAAATACGTTGCCTGTTACTCTTGGTCACTTTAAAACTTCTAGGCATACCAGACCGTGATTCTAAAGTGGAACATTTAGACCGAAATATTTGCAAAACTATGTATGGATGAACTTCAATAGAATGACAGCCTTAAAAGTTAAGTAATGGAATCTCTGTTAGAAAAATGGTATAAAATGAGTAAACAATTTGTAACTGCACTTACCTAACATCCGTGGTTGGATGCTGTGCCTCCTATCTGGCGTGCTCGTGTACGCCATGTTTACTATGCATGGCTTCAAAAGCTGTGCTGCTTGGTAATGGTAAAAAGTCAAACTACCCAATTGTCAACCATCTTATAACAGAGTCTCATAGCACAAACGCAAATGTACATCAGAATTCAGAATGAATTACTCCACTGGTATTGCATGAATGTAGATTCCAAACTGAAATCTATGATCAAACAAGATTTACTCAATGTGTAAAGTATGCTGATTAATGATGAAATTTACTACAAAATAAATATGCATTACATTGAGCTCTAAATCATTAGAAGAAAGTCTTAAAATTATTTTCTCTAGAATGTGATTTTCAAAAAATTAATTAAAATCCTATTCTGTTAGCCTATGCTGCTGTGGTGGGTGCCTGATTGAACATTAAAAGTAATAACGGTATGAGTCCAGAATGGATTGAAACATGGGTGATGTTTATGGTCTATGTTAGCAGCTAAGCACATATTATTAGTACAACATTCAAATCACTTCTTGACTCAATATATCCCAATATTATGAGGTAGCCCAAAGTTCTGAATGAAGCTAAAGCCATATTGCTTGTCTGTCATCACAGTTGTGTCCTGGCGTGTTATTATTTCACACAATTTGTAATGATAATCCTATGTTTTAGATGTTTTGCTGGCGAAGTCACCCAGCTGATATTGTAAGCGGATGATGGATGTTCATCTGAGTGCGTAACCTAGTTTCTTTCATTGGGTGTTATAAGAAACATGAGTATTCCACCCAGTCATTTAATCCACCGGCTATCAACGTGTTCAATCTTTTTATCCGGTATAATTCTCTTTTTAGTAAGATTTTTCTATTATCGATATCACCTGTTCTAATACTGAAAATCTCCATTGACTGATGTTGAGACCCAATGATTCAAAATGAGTAGCCACAGAGGATTTTCTTATGTTATGTTACACTTGTGTTCGGTCATCCTGTGTCTTAACTTAATTTGGTGCCTTTGGATGGATGATTTATCTCTGATCTCCTTATTAAGTTGTTGCAATTGGTACAGTTGTAACATGGAGTGGGGCCTTTGTGCTTCTTTTTGTTGTCGCTTATTGTATTGCTTGAGTATAATAGTTCTTTAAGATTTTTGGAACGTTCATATGCAAACATTGATATTTAATTAAATATTCCATTGAAATTGGATATGGCTTGTAACATCGGACAATATTTTAAGATGACTTTTTTTACCTTTGTGCTTTTAGTAGGAAACTTGGATATGAATATTGTTCTTGTGGATTCTTTTATGTGTGGTTTGTAATCAATAATTCTTGTTGGCTTCTCTTCTCTGCCCTATTCACAGCTTCTTCCAAGTTGTTTTGTGGATAGTCTGTTTTTGTGAATTTCTCACATATCATTGTCTTTCCTGTTTCAAAAATTTCTGAAGCCACAGTTGTTCTCATGATTTGTAATAGCTGTGAATATGGCAGGTGTTTCTTCAACGGAACTTGCAAAGTACAGCAGATTATTTGAGTCTGTAAATTTCCCAAAAATGTCAGTCTTAAATTGTCTGTAGGTGAAAATTACTTTTACATCTAGAAAGGTAAGCTGGCTATCGTTTATTTCATGTGTAAATTGTATGCGATCATCCACAGAGTTCAACTGTGTTATGGCATCCTCGAACTTTGGTGACTTTCCAAAGAAGAAAAACATCATTGATAAATCTTAGGTTGCTCTCCCACTTATTACTGGTGTAAATATGTTCCTTCTCAAACATTTGCAGAAACAAATTTGAGTAGCAAGGAGCTGCAGAATTTCCCATGGATACCCCTGTCAATTGTATGAAATAGTTATCCTCCCAATAAAAATAACTATCATAAAGGGTGAAATGTATTACCTCTAGTGGAAATATCTTCAGATCTTCATCTAAAGTGGAAGCTGTCAAAGACCGTTCAATGGCCGCCAAGCGCAAGTTGTGATGAATTGATGTATAAAGAGATTTTTATTTTTTTAATTTTTTTATTTATTTATTTATTTATCTTATCCTCATTTTGCGCATGTATGTATAAGGAGTGTGACGGGAGACCGTGACTTCCAAGATTGTGCCTTCACTCCCCCGGCTTAGCCGTCCCGGCATCGGGGAGTTTCCCTTTCTTGGTTATTTCAGTCTAAGATCTCCTGCATCCTTTATCATAATCAATAATTCTTTGTAAAGGGGGGGGCTAGCCTTCCTGGCCACTCGGCGGGAATGATTCCCGTCTGAATTATTGTCACCGCTTTAATAATTGGATTTGTTTATCGGAGTCCCCGAATTACCTTGCGTATTAGGTACATGATAATTTTCCCAGATTTCCCAGAAATTGAATTTCTGAGTGGGCTTCCCTTTCCTATCCATTTTGTGTATTTTTATTATGGAATTCAGCCAATCCCCATGTACTGGTGGTACTGGTTTAACCCAGTTCAAGCATATCTCCCTTCTTGCGAGCAATATCAATACAAACAGCAGATTTTCCTTTTTTTTGTTAACTTTCCCTTACTTATATCAGTATTGGTATCAATCCCGAAAATAATAAGAGTTGCACTTACTTCTAGGTGTTTTCCCAGTACCCGGCTTATCGTCTTACCGACTTCCTGCCAAAAGGAGTCAAGGAAAGGGCAGTCTTGGAACATGGGTAGATCATTCGCCCTTGTCAGCCCGCATTTGGGGCAAGACTTTATGCTGGCTCCCTTGAATTTTGACAGCCTTTTGGGGGTCCAGTAGGCCCTATGTATTGTAAATAACTGGTTTCTCTTCAAGGAGGCCTGTTTGATGGTCGACCAGCATTTTTTTAGTGACCTTTGCCATAAGTTCTGACGGTCCAGCTCTGCTATATCTTTCCTCCAGACTGATTCTGGAATCAGGAAGTCTTCTTCTCCTCCAGCGATTTGAGCCCAATACCATCTTGATATCTCCTTTTTTATGGGGGTGGTCTTCATCATTTCATTCTCTAGGTCCTCTCTTCCTTTATTTTTTCCTTGAGTGTACTGGCCCAGCTAGTAAGTTGGTAATATTTAAATTTAGACACCGATGAGTTAGTAGTTTCTACTAGATGATCCCATGGGAATATGGAATTCTCTGTCATCAACTGGCCCCATTCGTTTATTCCTGCTGCTTTTAGTGGCAATGCCAGGGAGTCTTTTAGGCAATCTGGTGTGCCCGGGGAGTCCCATATGGGAGCCATAGAGCTGTAGTATGGAATGTTTAGTGTACTTCTGACTTGATACCACAATTTTGCTGCGTTGATTAGAATCTTTAGTTTTATTTTATTTTTACTTTTGGGTGTCCGTATTTAAATAAAAAATTGTCTGTTCTGCTTGTCAATATTTGAAGGTATTCAGGATAAAATTCGTATTTTTTTAACAGGGGTCTCGTGTTTTTAAACTGGAAAGCCCTATAGTATTCGACGAGGTCCGGGCTGGCTATTCCCCCTTGTTCTTTTTTCCTCCTTAATTTGTTCCAGGCGATTCTTGTGCCTTTAGAAGCCCATATGAAACTCGAGATTTCTCCCTGGATCTTCTTCAAAGTGTCTCTCTTAAATTCCAGGGCAATGACGTTAAAGAGGTAAGTACTTTAAGGAGTTTTTTAGTTTCCAGAGCAATCCTATTGAGGTTTAATTGGGGCACTTTCTCTAGGTCCTTGACCAAAGTTATCCCCAAGTATTTTATTTTATCTTTAGAGTATGGGGTATTCTGCTGTGTTCCAACTCGTAGCCTCAGTTTTTGCTTGATTTGTCGAATACCCAGACACCTTGCCAAAGTTAGAGATGGTATTATCTATTGCTGCAGAGGAGTTTTGAAAGTTATCTGTAAAGATCATTAGGTCATGCGCGTATAAAGCCACCTTTTTGGTCCATTCGCAATGTTTAAAAGGGGTTATTGATCCGTGGTTCCTGAGAGAACATGCAAGTGACTCGATGTAAAGATTGAATAATAACGGTGACAAGGGGCACCCATGCCTCGTTCCTCTTTGTATTTCTATATTATTGGTGAGGCCCCGTTGACTAGTATCTTTGCTCTTGGTTTTTTATAGGTCTCAACTACCATATGGCTAAAGCATTGCCCTAGGTTATATTTGTTAATAACTTTATTTAGGAAAGACCAGTTGATTCTGTCAAATGCTTTAGCAGCATCAAAAGTAATTATGGTCAGGGGAACCTTTTCGCAGGTCGCTAAATCTATTGCGGCAAAGAGCTCATGGGTTATCTCGTATATTTGTCTTCCCTTTATAAAACCCTTTTGGTCCGGGTGGATCAGTTTTGTCATTACACAAGACAGTCTCCTTGCTATGATCTGCATAAAGATTTTGTAGTCGCAGTTTAGCAATGAGATGGGTCTGTAGGATTCACAGATAGCTGGGTTTTTCCCCGGCTTTAGAATGATGCTGACAGTCGCGTCATTCCAGGAATCTGGGATTTTACCCTGTTTCTTGTAAATTGTGTTCAGTAGCTTTGTCATCGGTGGAGCCAAAGTGTCTCTCAGGGCGGAATAGAGCTCATTTGGTAAGGTGTCAGGACCGGCAGCTTTTCCTCCTTTCAGACCCTTTAGTATCATTTTTAATTCTTCAATCGTGATTTCAGCATTCAGCCCCTCTTTTTCCTCTTCCGATAGCTTGGGGAGTGATAGGGATCTAGATAGTTTCCAATTTGTTCCTCTGTTGGGTTTGAGTCTTCCTTGTATAGGCCGGAGAAGACATTTTCAAATTCTTGCATGATTACAGTATCCTCAGAGGTTAATCCATTTTGATTATTCTGCTGTATGCTGGCTATTTTATTTCTGGTTTGGTCAGTCTTCGTTTTCCACGCCAGCAGTTTGCCGAATCCCTCACCATACTCATGGTTTGATAGTTTGCTGGCTTCCCACTTCTTCTTCACTCTGTTCTCAAGGAAGTCTGCCAGTTTTTCTTTTAGTTCTCGCCTTTCCTTTTCCAATGTATCTTTGATATCTGGGTCGTTCTCCGAAATTATCTGTGAATCAATTACGTTTATGTTTTTTTCCATGCCTCCAATTTCTTGCTTTGCTAGTTTGGATCTGTGGGCTCCCATGCTAATTAGTTTCCCCCTGATGACTGCCTTATATGTATCCCAGGTAATTTGGTCTGATGTGCCTATTCGGTTATCCTCAAAGAAATTGGCTGTGGCAGTCCCTAGTCCTTCCAATAGCTTAGGCTCTAGTAGTATAGTGCGATCAACTGTCCACCTAGGTTGTGTTTTGTTTATTGTACTTTGTAGGGTTAGTTGTACTGCCGAATGATCAGACAGATGCGCTGGTAGATGATCTATGACTTTAACGTTGCTATGTAGACTTTTGTTTATCAAGAAGTAATCAATTCTAGATCTGTGACCTAGTTTTTTATTATGGAGAGTGAAAGGATTCCTTTTATTGCCTTTCTCCTTCCGCATATCTATCAGGCCTAAGTATTTTTTGTAATTACCTAGCCATTCTCTCGTTTTGGGTAAATTAGCTTGTCTTCCTGGTGAGGATCTGTCCAGTTTAGGATCCAAGATAATGTTGTAGTCGCCCCCCAGTATTATCGGTGCAGTTGTTGATATTAGCTCTGTGTAGAGCCTTTGAAGGAGGTTTGGGTCGTCAGTGTTTGGGCCATAGTAGCCTGCTATGGTAAAGATATTGTCATTTATTTTTACTTTGGTTATAGCCCATCTGCCTTTGCTGCCTACTACCTTGTGTTAAATTTTTGCTTTAAGTGAATTTTTGAAAAGTATTGCAATACCTTTGATATTGCAGTCTTGATTAGTACAGACATAGGCGTCAACCCAGCTAAGAATTTTCACTATTTGTTCCCATTCTGCCTTCAGGAGGTGTGTTTCTTGTAATATGATTACTTCATTATCCACTTCCTTTAGATATTCGAGTATCCTTCTCCTTCTGCTGGCTGTTCTTAGTCCATTGACGTTCCAAGAGAGAACTTTGAATTCTTTAGAGGTAGTCATCATGCTTTTTTTTTTTGTTGGGGCTACTTAAGCTTATTTTGTATTTACAAGCCCCGTGTACTCCTTTTACTTTAAATGCTGAGGACATTTTTTCTATTTTATCCCCTGGTTTGCTCCCCACCCGTGAAGTCTTTTTGGTTAGTATTTGTATTTTTTTGTGACGTTCATTGTTGCCCACCCCAAGGAAGCCTCCTTTCTTCTTTTTGGGCGGTATTATTCGCCCTTTTTGAGCTCCATGTTCGCCTTGTATACATGTTTTACTTTTCTTAATGTACTGTCACAGTCCGAAGTTGTTCTATGAAAGTCTCTACCTCACTGGGCTCCCTGATGTTGTACGTTTTGTTTCTCCACATGATTCTCAGTGCAGCTGGGAATTTAATCTGGACTGTGCCCCGAGGGACTTCAACTCTTGCATAAATTGCCCTAGTTCCCACTGTCTGTCCTGGGTGGCTTTAGACATATCTGAGCGAATCCTGAAGGACCAATTGTCTTTATTTAGGGAGCCATGTTTTAGGCCCTCGCTTAAGAGTCTTTCTTTCAATGTGTATGTTTTGAAGTTTATTAAGATCTTTCTTGGCGTCCTTCTCTCTTTGCTTTTCCCAAAGGGGTCTCGATGTACCCTCTGTATGTCCTCAGCCAGGTTTGCATCTTTGGCCCAGGGGAAGTATTCTTCAAGGAGTGAGATGATGAATTTTTTAATGTGAGACCCTTCCAGGTTCTCTGGTACGAAGGACAGTGGGAGAATCAAGGAAGATGGCTGCCGCCTAGATGGTCCGGTCGGGAGCTCCAGGCTCGCCGCAGGTTCTAAAGTAGAGTATTTACACCACGTTCCTGCAGCCGCTATGAAGTAACGGTAAATACAGGAAAAGAAAGACTACCTACGACCTGGGCTCCGTGAGGGTCTGCGAGGGTCGGAAGCTTCGTGATTTTCAAGGGAAGACCTCCGGTGATGCGGAATGCCTATCCGCAGGTAACCGGCAGCGGCATACCCATTGTCTTTTCTGGGTTCAGGGCGGCAGCATTTGGAGCACACAGGGAGTGCCGGAGAGCCCTCGGGAGGGTTTCTTTGTTCTTCCGGGGCAAAGGCGGCAGGAGCAGCGGAGGCGCCGACTCGGCAGAGCAGCAGAAGCAGAAGCACTATCGTTTCCGGGGCGGGAGAGGCAGTGCTGCCGGAGCCGGAGCAAATATCAGCCGAAGAGACGAGACTGCAGGGAGGGCGAGCAAACACCCTGACATTATCTTTGACAGCACAGCAAGGGCAGATCGACCAAATCCGTGAAGGGCCATTGCAGGGAGGCAGAGGCAGAGGAAGGAGGGGCAGAGCCAAAGAAGGTGGTGGTCCTTGAAGCAGATGTGACTCAAACGAAATCCAGGAACCGGCTGTATATACAACGACCGGACGATCGGAGGACTATCTACAAGCCCATGAGCAAGGTACGAGGGGAGAAGAGAGGACAGGGAGCCAGCACATTTAACCTGACTGCGGGGTGCAGGGGGAGCAACCAAGGGAAGTCTCAAAGAAGGGAAGGAGGAGAGGGTGCTGAGGGTGCTGGGGGCGCTGAGAGTGCGGGGAGGCAGTCTCAGAAATAGAAACCCCACAAACTAGCACAAAGTCTGGAGACAAGGGTCAACCCCAAGTCAGAGTAGAGCCTGAAGAAGGGATCGGGATAAGATCCAGCTGCTGCCTTAGGAACAGGCAGTTCCCCAAGCAAAGTTTCCTCCCCCCTGTTAGACAAGTGGTCTTGCCAAGAAGCACAAAAAGAAAACCGAGAGGCACCCCCAATCCAGACTGCCTGTCTTAACCCAGAACTGAGAAAGGAGGAGCCCAAACAGAACAAAAAATTTAAATTACCCCCTCACTGAGATCTTTCTTTAAAGTCCAGCAACCGACACAAGCAAGGGGTAACTTCCCAGCACCTCGAGACAAGTCCACCCCTCCAAGTCAGACCATAACCTGCACTCCAAAGTGTAGCCTCCTCTCAAGAGTGGGGCCGTCCACCGAAGAATCAAGCAGAAACACTCAGTTAATGAGCAAAGATAATACTACCCATACAGGCCCACAAATGGAGGTTCCAGAATGCCCCTTAATGACAGCCACAAATGGGCCCCAGGCAGACCGCCCAGGAGTCTCTCACCCCTTCCTGGAGCAGACGGAGAAACTCCTGGAAAACTTCATGGAGAAAGTGCTGGGGGAAATGAGAGAAAAGTTTACAGTTTCAGAAGCCAATCAAACCAAGATTCAGGAGGTATGTGAGACCCTAGATCAAAAACTGAACGCACTGGGTGACAGAGTGTCAGCAGTTGAGTCGGTGGTTGAGACTCTTAGCAAGAAGGTGGATGCCAACCAGAAGGAGATAAGGAAGCTAAGAGACTCCGACAGAAGTATGAAAGAAAAACTTGAATCGCTAGAAAATCAAGCGAGAAAAAACAACTTGAGGGTTTTAAACGTACCATAAAGAGATTTTATGTCAATGGTACATAACAATATGTTCTCTTAATTATATCCAATTTATTGAGAACATTTGTTGTGTCTGTCACATATATTTCATAGACTGTACACTTGATTGCAGGTATTGGCCTGTGTATTTTCCTACTTGTTAGTTGATTGCGCCCCTTGTTGACACAATAGCTCTTGATGGTGAATTCCTTATCTCTTTGTAAATCTCCAGTAGCATGTGTATTAAAGGAATCTGTGGGTAGACTGTGCTAAGAACTGTTTGTCCACATCAGGATCGGTTCATTGATCTACTGCTGTCACTTAGATGCTATTTAGCATCTTGGCAAATTCTTTAGTGGGTTCTCCTCAATGGTCATATATGCTGGTGTATCACATACGTGATTCCTCACGCTATCCATATAAAACTGTTTGTCCATAATCACCAAGGCACCTCCCTTGTCTGCCATACAAAATTCTATAGATTTGTCTCTTGCCATTTGTCTGATGACGCCTACTTCCTTGCTTGTTAAATCAGAATTACATTGTTATTTACTTTGAAAGACGCTCTTAACTTCTGCAAAAAGCCACATTGTTGGATGTGCCTAATTGTATACTTCCTCAAATTAGCAATCAATAGTGTATCTTTTAAATTTCTTGATGTTTCTATCATTTATATTGGTTGTGTTTCATTCCAATTGTATTTTGATAGCTTTTATGATTTGATCCAAATTTTCAAACTCAGTTTATTTCCTGTTTTCAATCTTGTGATTTCAGTTAATATTTCCCCTAATAATTTGGATATTTCTTCTATAATAAGTAGGATTAAGTTGAGTGAACATTTGTTTTAGGATAACGGAACATATTTCTATGAATCTCTGATTGTTTTTGCATGGTGTAGGTTTTAAGCCTCTAGATATCCTTTTTACATTGTAGTATTTGATTAGCGCTGTACCATGCAACCCATGATTTTTTTCTTTCCTAGATATGTATTGAAGTTGGCACACATTCTACCTGAGCTTTTGGTAGTAATCTCCGAATCATTTTTAAATAATATATTCATTGAGTTTCGTCACTAGAAAATCCCTAAGTTAGAGCTCTATTTTCTGATAAGTTGGCTATGTTCTCAAATGACATTTTCATAGGGTGCAATTGAATAGTAATCAGAGTAAAGCATAATTAATGTTGATTAACTAAGTGTATTCCACTGTTCAATGATGTGTGATCGATGCCTCAAATGTTCTAGTGTGCTGATGGGTATAATCAATTGATCTGGGGTGTGAAATTAATGCTAATAAATGCACTGTGCCAAACTTAGCACTGTGTCTCCCTCCGCACTCATCATCGTCCCGTCATGAGTCACCAATGTTTTATAGGAACCATAAAACTTGGATACATAATTCAGTGTTTATTAAAGTTGTTCTTTCATTCAACTAACTTTTCATTTCTTTAACATGTGTATGTTGATGAATTCACGTCGAGCAAAAGTAAGTTCAAACGAAAACCCTCAATGCATTTCAGGCCCCTGGTCCTTCATCAGGAGGTTATTTTCAGTATGGAACAAAAAGACGGAATGGTGCGAACAATTTATCCCTTGTTTCATTCAAATGTATTTGTGTCAATTAAATGTTATACGCTGTGTGCTTGCTTACCCATATTCTGAAGCCCACATGATCCAAACATAGATCCATGACAGATCAAAATTTTGTTTCCTTATCGATTAGTTGATTTAGAAATCACTTGAAAAAAAATCTGAAATAAAAATTCAAGAGAACGAGGGAACAGTAAAAAGTTCTTTGAATATTGAGTACAAGTAATTCGACTAGGATCTCCTAACAGTCATAACGCTCACCCGTGATTCACAGGGTTAATAGCTGCCCCAATGATGGTAAAGGTGTAGAGACAAGTGCCGTCTCTGAAGCAAAATGTTAAACGGCATCAGCAAATCTGTGTAGACCTGTAATTGGATATTTAGGACAATGCACAATCGTCTAAGTTGAAAAAAGACCTATGACTCATATGGAATGTTAACCAGACGGTGCTGATGCTTTAAAGAAAAGCTATGTGGTGCTCTGAATTGCTTTAAAAGATTTGAACATGGCGGTTTTCCATTCCAAGAGATTGATTATTGGTACATGGGCTAATCAGGAACTGAAGCAGGACTGCATGAAGAAGCGATTAATAATCAGTCTGCGTGCAACTAATATAGTTGAGAGTACGACTTTCAGATTTCCCATCCAAAACATGGCGGTAAGAACCTATACATGCTTCAATATGCAGATGATATTATCAGCATGGCAGAATTGTGGTCGGTTTACAAAGAGCACCGATGTCCATAAAAAGAAGAAACCTCTGATGGCAAACATAAACAAAAAAAAGTTTTTGATGGATGAACAGAGGCTTAAATTCTTATCAATGTAAAATGAGTGTGTTACTACTGATAGAAGACCCTAAATCATAAGCTAAATTGGACTGCATGGCAAGCCACAAGTCAATCTCAAAAGCTCAAAACTGAAAACTTCAACCCTTAATTATTTCCTAATAAAGCTGCACCTGTACTCATAAAGCTACTTGCTAACACTATGTTGTACCACTTTGAATGAAAAAGACATTGAGCTGTGTTTAAAAGGAGTGCTCACCCTACCAGAGTCCTGTCCACGGTTTCACTTACATATTGAAATCGTACAAATAAAAAAGCCCAGATTGTACACATTCATTTTTTAATACAAATTACTTTCAGTGATAACATCACCTCAGGGGACACTAAAATCATTGATTTCCCTCGAAAGAGTCCAAAAAAGAAATTGAGATCTACATTTGATACGGTTGAATAAATGTAATACTGGTATGATAATCTGCCTATGCAGTATTTTTAAATCCATTATTAAAGGCAATTTGGCAAAAACGTCACATGAGCTATATGTGACACAGTTTCAAAAATCACATTACACTTTCCTGCCTTTTGCATAAACTTATTCTTAAATAATTTTGCCACTCATAAAATACTAACCAGAACCATGTTGCGAAATAAGAACTTTACCTGTTTTTACTGATTTTGCTATTCAAAAAGTGTATATAAATAAACAATTATATTTATGTTTTTGTGAAGGTCTGATTCTAGCATGAATGAATGTTATTAAAAAAAATATATATATAAGGGGCAAACGCACGGCTGCACCCTGTTTTCATTCTTTGACATGTGTGCTGCCTTTGATTAATAAAGATCGGTTACCTGCTCTAATACAAATGTTTGTAAGAGTTCAATTCAATGCAAGTTTAGGATTTAGATATTTAGTACAATTAGTGAATTCATTGTATTTTAGTCTGTTGTTTAGGTCAGACTCTGCACCGATTCAATAATGTATGGTAAATTGTTTGGTTTAATGAGGTATAGGGTTCAAAGATACTATAATGTAGTAATTGCATGTGATCATATACAATAACAATTCTTCCGTATGTATTAAGATTATTCTCTGAGTAGCCATGTTTCTAACCAGTGCAAGCATTCTTGAAAGTATATCTTTTATAAGTGATACGGCAGTTTCACGTGTAGACATTTTCCATTGTAAACTTCTGCAAAAAGCAGGTTGAATAAAATAAATGTTGCCCTAGCTATTATTTATAAATCTTGCTTCTGTATCTGTCCTGTGTCAGTGACCTTGGGTTCTTGGAAGTGAGAGCGGTTACAGCACCGGTTCACATCACTTGTCGTATTAGCACATTAATGTAATCTGTACTTTGTGAGGTGTCATTGATATGCTGATCTGTTTGCTTCAAGGCAGGACTGAGCTCTACCAATGCACACAGCCGTCCGGAAACGTATGTAGAGGTTGCAAGTTCTGCAACAATCTGATCCAATTAACTAAATACCTCTCTTGCCTCCAGTGAAACTATTCTCAGATTTAAAGTTGAAGTTCAGTTTTAATTTATCTGATCACGAATATTTCTTTCACTTGACTTGGTCAATAATATGAATAAAGAATAAAAAAAAAATTGACACAAAATGAGTTTTTAATTTGTAAAATATTAAAGTCCTGGGGCCGTGTTATGCATTGTGATTGTGCCCGGCGCACCTTTTAAAAGGTGCGCCAGGCGCAAACAATCACAATATGCCCCATTATGATGTATGCGCTGGCCCCAGGGCAGCCACAAACTTGCGCTGCCCTGGGGGCAACGCATTCATGTGAAAACAAGGAACAGCCGCTCTGTGTTTTCCCAGTGCACGCGGCAATCGAATCGCCTGCACTTTTACAGGTTAATAGAGATCCTCTTGCAGGCGGGTGCAGTCAGTGACTGTACCTACCTTCAAGGGGATGTCTGAGGGGTCCATGGGACCCCTTTTACCGCCTGCGGAGGGCTGCTGTCAGGAGGCGCACTGACAGTGCACCACCTTTTAAATGGCGCTCTGTCGGTGCGCCTCCTGAGGACTTCTTTGACTCTGCGTCTGTAATATGGCTCGGGTGCAGAGTCCAAGGAATTCCCTCATTAGCATAGGGCACGCCCCTATGCCAATGAGGGAGCACCCTCTGAAGGTAGCGCTGGCGCTTTAAGTGTGTCAGTGCTATCGGTATTAAAGAAGGGACGCTCAAGTGTCTGCGCCCCCTTCTATTATACCAAAGTACCCTGGGGGCGCGCAAAGGGGGCTCAAACGCCTGTCGTGCCCCTGGGGCACTTATTGTAATGCAGCCCCTGGTGTTCAAAGTTAAAAGTTTTGCTCAGAAGCCGACGGGTAGCGTTTTGAATGTAGACACCCTGATTACCGATATTGCATAGAATTAGTTCAACCCCATGCATCTATCATCCACCACAAGACACTCATAGTCCCTTTATCTCAATCTATCAGGTTCTTTTTCACCCCTGCTTTTTGTTACTGTTTTTTCGTCTTACTCTTCCTCCTTCTACCCCCGTTTGTGTTTTTCCCACTTTTGCTCTGGGTCAAAGTCTGAAGAGAAAAAATAAGCGAAGGGACCCATCTGCTAACATCTTCTCATATTACGCACTGAGTGAAACTTAGCATTGCAAATCATTGCTATTGACCCTGATTAACAAAAATAGTAGGAAAGGTAAGGGTGGATATCTCCACCTACTTTCTGGAATATACAAACGTTCACAGAAGTACACCTGGAAAGCTGCACCAGGCATGTACATCTGGAAAGGCCATTTGACATTGAATTCCCTGTGCAAAAACACATTTATTTTTTCTTTGAAGGGAAAACATCTATCTCCACAAAGACAATCATTTACCTAAGCCAACACAATTATCTGGATCCTTTGAGAGGGACTAAAAATCCTACCATTTTCAGGGGGGACAATGAATGAGAGGAGTTTGTGAAGGCCAACAAATACTAATGTTTATGAGTGTTCACAAACTTCCAAGAATATCCAAACCCATTTCCCCATCCTTTGAGTGGGATTTGAAGGGGCAGAGAACTCTTCACTAATGGCTAATATCTCTGTACACATAAAGGTTTTATGCCAGCTAGGAATCCCTTTGTGAATTCCTGGCATATGTAAAACAGGTATATTCAGTCATAAATCTATCTTTGCCTATTTACCAGGCCATCTGAAATCAGTGAAAGCACTGCTAAATTTGTAATATAGTAAATGTTTGTTTAGATAGAATCCACCTGCATTTCATTATGGATGATGAACATGGTGTATCATTACCAGTAAGATTTACTTTTGAACATCATAGTAGAAATATCTGATATCAGTCATGCTTTTTAGGTGTGCAAGTGTGAACATATTGCTTTGCAATCATACCTTGCTTTATCTATACTTTGTTATCTTATTGCAATAAAACACTATCATGAGGAGTAATGGAAACACATGGGTGTAAACCAGAAAACAACTTAATATCAGAAAAAGTAACTTACTACTAGGTACACTTCACAGTCAAGGTTAATGTAATCCAAATGAAGGTGCTTTTTATGAGCTTTTAGTGTATTTATATTAAAAAAGATGTGATTACAAAGGTGTTGAACCTGTCATCCTTAGGGTGGTCTTTCACCAACTTTTCGCATGCTTCCCTTCACTTTTTGCTGCACCTCTTTGTTGGCCTTCGGACTCTGAGCACTTTACCCCTAATAACCAGTGCTAAAGTGCATGTGCTTCTCTCCTAAACATGTTGTCATTGGTAAATAGCTGGTTAACATATATAATTTACTTGTAAGTCCCTTGTAATGTGGTATTCCATATACTCAGGGCCTGTAAATTTAATGATGCTAGTGGGTTGTGCCAACCACAAAAGTAGCCTTTCAAACCAGTCTCAGGCCTGCCATTGCAGTGCCGGTGTGAACAGTTTACAGTCACTTCAGCTTGTCATTTAAATCACTTGTCCACTAGGAGAGGGCCTGAGAAAAATATAACGAAAAGAGCCTCCTTAACATAAAAAAAGTTTATTAAAAGCAAAATCGAATTATCCCATTATGATTGAGAAACAGTCTCATTTGGCCTTGGTCCTGAAGAGACCTCAAATTGAGGATGGTGAAACGTTTCAGCTTTTATCCGCAGTAAGGGAATGAATGAAATCTATTATTTAACTTGAGGCAACCAGAGACTGGGACAGTTGCCTCATTCAAAAATTGCCAGAAGACACAATCCCTTCACTTTTGCGGACATTCATTTGTTGTGTATCAGAAAGTAAAATAAAATAACGACTTGTGCTTGTGAAAAGTTCAAGACTAGTTTGCTTTAATTTAATTTCAATGTGTGTTAAAATGATGTCTTGAATGCATGCTTTGTAATTTGAATTGTCATTGTGATTCGATAAAGGCCTAAATTGGCACAGAAATCTTTCATATATGTGATCCAATGTGCTTGCCATAAGAACATTGCATAATTGAATCAAAAGCATTGGTAAATTTAAAAAAAACAAGGTTTCAGGTGATCACAGTCCTGAACTATAAATAAAAAATTTGGTGAATAATTCCAGTTTTTACTTTGCTCTGTGTGCCTGTTGCCTGTCTCCAATACATGTCTGGGCTGGGTGACAACTATGACAGCTACACTTTATGTATTGCCTCTAGACAGCCACCACACAGGAAGGGCTGGGTGTGACGGGGGATATATCTGCATTCATCTGCAAAACCGATAGCCTTCCTGGGCAAGAAGGGGGAGAGGTGGCCACACTCACATCTGAATAGGCTGTGTCCTGCACTCACAGAAAGGGATGATTTACCCCCTACTAGTAGTCTGGAGCCAGGGCTCGGTTGAAAGGAATCCTTGTTCACTTCAGAGAAATATTCTGAGGTCACCTCTTTATCAAAGGCACTTTGGGGTATAAGTATCAGGGCTCTGGCCCTATCAAATCAGTACACTATTGGACCTGGGATGAACACAGTTGAAGTACAGAGTGCTGTGCTGAAAGTATTGCCACTTTGTTGTGTCTGACTGTTCTGAGGAACTACTTCTCTGCTTTGCTGTGCTACTCTGCTGCCTGCTGATCTCTGCCCTCGTGAGGACAAGGGTTGAACACAAAGTGACTCCACTGGGCTTGCTGGCTTGCCTCCTGCTCCTGCTCTTCTGAAGTCTCAGGGACACAAAAGACTTCCTAAAATTCTGCTGGAGCTGCTGGACTCTGCCTTCTCTGAGGCCTACCATTTCCAGAGGTGCCCCTTCCAAGCTCTGGGCCTCAATAGTGGGTTAGGCAGCTACATTCATCATATACGGCTCCTGGGCCCTTTAAATTAAGCTTTTAGGCTATTCGTGACTGTGATTTGGCCAGTTCGCTCCAGAACTGCGTGGGTTGTTTCTGTCAGAGGATAAGAATCCAGAAGCCGGATCTTTTTTTGCTGGCTAGTGTCCACAATGGTACATCTGCCTGCAGTGCGACAATGTGTAGACCGGTGTTTCCAGCCTGAATTATGTGTGGGACGTCCCGCACCTGTTTCATGCAGGAGACGCCAGTCTCCACATTGTTTTAGTCATGTACTGAGATAGATTTCCTCTATTCCTGCTCTCCGAGCCTTGCCCTGGACTTTTGATTTGTGGTCCAGTTTCAAGCTAGTTTATCAAAAGGAGGGCGAGGGAGGCTACTGCTAGGTCTGGCTCCTGAACTGTAAAGTGTAACACTTGAATCCAATATGGTTGATCGTGTGAACCTAGCCAAGGAAAGGATTAATCAGGACAACCCCAATTTAGGGCGTATCGTCTTGGAAAAGAAAATTCTTTTCTTGAGTCCCCTCACTCACCCAAGGTTGCCCTTAGGTGACATGCTTCACTATTGGGGCCATCCCAAGCATCTACTGCTTGGGGCCTGCTACGACTTGCGAGGGATACGTAGGAGCACTTTTTGTGAAGCTATGTGTAGTGCAGTGTGTGGTGGAGTGGTGATAGGTGATAATTAAAAATACCTAGCTAGTAAGCCAACATTTTATTCCTGCCTCTAGTTGGTATGGTAAAAAGGGGTGGATAAAGGGAAAAATAATTGTTATGTTGTCACAGTCCCTAATATCCTGTCGACATGTTTCAAGGTGTCCCCTACACCTTTTCTTCAGGACAACATGAGGGCCAGCCCCATGTATGCCACTCCTGTGAATCAGCCTAAATATTGAGGGAAATATTGAGTAGACACACCTGGGGTCGATTCCGATTTGGGAAAAACCGCTCCGAATAGCCGTTCGGAGCGTTTTTCCCGTACGAATCATACCCTGCAACGTCCCGCGTACGTACGTCGAAGTACGATTCTTACCAGGAGCCAGACTCCGTACGAATCGTACAGAGACCGTACGACTCGAATCCCCGAACGAGTCTCCGCCGGAACCCACTGTACGCGAGATCTGTACGTCTCGCGGCTGGTTAATACGACCCAGCAAGTACGATACATGTCGGGTACGCACCGTACAACCCTTTTGTATGGGAGCTGAAAACAGCCGTAAAAGCAGAGTTCGTGCCGAAACAGGTACGGAACGCCCCCCCGGGTACGGTGAGTACCCCCATGATCGCAGGGGTATGCCCCGTATAACCAGCGTACATGGGGTACGGTGCATACCTCCCATGATCGCAGGGGTACGCACCGTACCCAATGTATGCTGGGTGTACGGGGCGTACCCCTGCGATCATGGGGGGTACACACCATACCCCATGTATGCTGGGTGTACGGGGCATACCCCTGCGATCATGGGGGTATGCACCGTATGGTGTGTATGTGATTGTGCGCTTTTCCGTACTAATCGCCCTTACCTGACGTGGACCATACGGATCGCGTCCTGATGCCCTGGTCTGGATCGTACTCGTCGGTTCGTACGGCGTGTGTACGAGTCGTATGGAGAGGGCTGCGGATTCGATTCGTACGGAAGTTTTTTTTACCGGATCGGAATCAACCCCCTAGTGTGTATATCTAGTAAATATACATATGGTTAATGTTGTACCGGTAGTATCTGCATAATGGAAAAAAATAGATTTTGTTATGTTATGTTATGTTGTAAAAGCTTTTCTATAGCGCACGGCTACTCCCAGGAGTGTCCCGGCGCTTTGGCAAAGAGAAAAGTCAAAAGAAAAATACATAACACAATGCACTGCACGGGCGGCAAAGATTTTACTGGGCGAAAAGCCACGTCTTCAGGTCTTTTCGAAAGGCAAGCAGATTAGACGAAGTTCGCAGAGCAATAGGGAGCTCATTCCAGCAGCAAGGGGCCAGAAAACGAAAAGAGCGACCTCCAGTACGAGCGCGCTTAATTATGGGGACAGTAGCTTTGGCTAGTCGTGCAGACCTCAAGGCCCTCATTGGAGCATAAAAAGCCATCCGTTTCCGGAGATACTTAGGGCCGATGTGATGAAGGGCTTTGTAGGCCAGAGTCAAGATATTAAAAGTGACTCTCTTGGCAATTGGAAGCCAATGAAGTTTCTCTAGCAACTCTGACGCACGAGCCCTTCGCGGCAATCCAAAGATGGCTCTGGCAGCCGAGTTTTGCACGACCTGCAAACGAGCTAAGAGATATTTAGGGAGGCCTAGGTAGAGGGCATTCGCAAAGTCAAGCCGCGAACCTATCAGGGCTTGAACTATAATTTTTTTGTGTTGAAGGGAAATTAGTGGGAGGAATTTCCGCAGCATCTTCAAGATGCCGAAACACTTTCCAGTCAGCCCTATAACCTAGGGTCTGAAAGAGAAATTTACATCGCATTAGATGCCCAGATTTTTGGCTTTTCCCCAGGCGGTGCCATATCCCGCGGCCACCAGGACCTCCACTCGGGATTAGGTGGACTTCCAAAGAAAAGTAGCTCCGACTTATCCGAGTTGCATTTCAGGCTATGACTCTGAAACCACTCAAACACGGCTTCTAAACACTCCCTAATCTGATTGCTGTCAAGATCTTCACCCTTGTTACACGTGAAAAGTAGCTGGGTGTCATCAGCATAGGATATGATCTGGGCACCAAAAGATTCCGCTACCTCCGCCAGAGGAGCCATATAGATATTAAACAGGGTGGGGCTCAGAATGGACCCTTGTGGAACCCCTACCTCCAGCGGCGGCATTTCAGCGGAAAACGGGGGTGCCCAGACCACTTGACGGCAGTTGGTAAGAAATGACTTAAACCATTCCAACACCGTCCCCCGCAAACCACTCTCCCATAATCTTGAAAGGAGACCGACATGGGGGACGGTGTCGAAAGCCGCCGACAAGTCCAACATGACCAGAATAGCTTTCCCTCCACCATCCAGAGTCTCTCGAATGGCATCAGTTATCTCTAGCAAGGCTGTCTCCGTGCTGTAATTCGCACGGAAACCTGATTGAGAGTCGTGTAGCAAGTTGTTGTTCTCTATGAAGCTGGCAATAGAGAAGTGCACGTGTTTCTCAATCACCTTAGCCATGGCTGGAAGAAGGGAGATTGGTCTATAGTTCGCGTGAACATGGGGGTCTGATGTTGGTTTTTTTAACAGCGGCAGAATTAGGGCGTGCTTCCAGGCCGAAGGTACCTCACCGGATGTAAGGGAGGCATTGAGCAATGGGTTAAGCAAGGTGTTAATTGCCGGGGCAACCCTTCGAAGGCAATTAGCTGGACAAGGGTCCAGCGGCGAGCCTGATTTTAATCGGGTTAGAAGTTCACGGGAAGAGGCCAAAGATATAGCCGGGAAGTCCGTGAGCATCGGTCCTGATTCCTTTAAAAGTGAAGGCATAGGGCTCGAATGACAAGCTCTAGCGCTAAGGGCTGTACTAGGAAAGGAATCTTGGATGAGCTTGATTTTATTAACAAAGAATTCACTAAGTTGGCAGATCCAAGCTTCCGTGTGAGAATGATTAGGAAAGCTTGCAGCAGGGGAAATAAATTCCTGAACAATTCTAAAAATTTCTTTGCTCCTGCTGTCTGCTGCGTCAATTCTGTGTTCAAGATAGATTTTTTTTGCATCCAAGATTTGCTTGTGGTAGAGGCGAATTTGTTCCCTGTATTTGATTTTATCTTCAGGATCATACCGGCGCCTCCAAACTCCTTCCGCCCTCTTACAGTCCTGGCGCAGCTTGCCAAGGAGAGGAGTGAACCAGGGGGCCGAGATGTGTCTGCTCTCCAATTTACCTGTCTTACCAGGGGCTAATTCCTCAAACCTAATTTCAAGCCATTTCTGGACCGATTCTATATCTTTCTCCAGGTCCCCTGATAGGGGGCAGGGGTGTTGACCAAGAGCGGCCGAAAACATTTCTGCCGTCACTCGATGAAAAGGCCGCGACTGCCTCTTGGTGTCTTCCGCTCCTCTAACATTGGACATGGCCATGATGGAGATGCGAAAATCTATCAAAAAATGGTCGGACCAGAGAACAGAACGCGGTGGGGAGGCCTCTAAAGACCCGGTGGAAAAGATCTGATCGATCGTGTGGCCTTTAGAATGCGTCAGGCTATGAATGAAAGGGGACAAGCCAAGCGGACAAACTATATCAAGGAGCTTAATAGTATCAGGGTCAGCAGTGTTGTCCATGTGGAGAATAAAGTCTCCCAGTAGGAGACAATGCTCAGATCTCAAACACATTACAGAGAGTGCCGCCTGTAAGTCCTCAAAAAACGAGCCCAGGGGGCAAGGGGCTCTGTAAATATTGATCCCTGTACAAGTATGACGGGAGGATAATTTAAGAGTGAAGCCCAAGGCTTCACTACCCTTGATGTTGTCCACAGGGAAAGTTGAACAGGACAGACTCTTGTTGGCAATTAATGCCACCCCACCACCACGACCCACCACTCTGTCCTTCCTATAGATGGTATAGTTAGGGGGGACTGCAGTGGCAATGTCAGGGCCAGAGCATTCATTAAGCCAGGTCTCCGTCAAAAACAAACAAGAAGTTTTTGAGTCCGATATCAAATTCCAAATGTCGGTAGCATGCTTACCAAGAGATCTTGTATTAAGCAGATGACACGCAAAGTGAGGTGACGGGGGTACGGGCAAAACAACTTGCTGCCTCGGCATAGCCCAGCCACACTCAGCACAGCCCTTCCTAAGCGAGCGACCACCAGGAAAAACATGATGACATAAAGGGAAAGATCCACGTAGCGCTAAAAGCTCAGTGGAAGAGTAGCAAAACATCATTGCTACTGAGATGACTTGACCATCAAACGGCCGACTACGAGCTTTCACAAGAATCCCGCGCCTACCTCGCCGGCTTCCGAGACGCGGACGAGCGCAGACGGGCGGGACTCTGGCGCGACTCAGGCGCAGAGAGGGCGCTTCGGCTGTGCGTCACCGCTGCGCGTTGCGAGCGTAGCTTTAAATAGGCAAGTCCCAGTGTCCCTGAGCGCTAGAACGTTCAAAGATGGAGCCCACAGTTCCACTCCCTCACTAAGATGGCGCTCACTGCCCCCTGCCTCCCCGGAGACCGGACCCGCTAAATAGCGGTGGAGTAAGACAATTAACGTGCAGGTGAGTGGCCAGAAGACCCTGTACTAAAATCAGGGGGAAATATAAACAATATTAAATAAAATAAAGAACGGGAATTTAAAAATAGCGTAAAACGCTATGACGCTAAAACAGCGCGCACACCCAGCAGCAAAGCGCTGCTGCAATACTTATCTTCGGTTTCCAATTGCCAGAGTGACCAGGTCCAGACTCCGCCTTAAATAGGCAAGTCCCAATTTTTAGGTTAGTACACAGTGCCTGCCCTTATTGGGCCGGCCATGCAGAAAGGCATGTGTTCATTGTTGTGCTTTGTGCCTGTAAAGTGTAAAAAAAAAGACTGTGGTACATGCTCCAGTGCTCCTAAAACAAATGGACTATCAACATTAGTGGGTGGTACTTCATCTGTTCTTAGTGATCCTGTTCAAAAGGATTAAAACGTATAAACAAAACACACATTTGTTTAAAACTGCACATTCACAATAAACATACATAACTTGCAACATAAAGAATTGTCCCTCTTCATTTGAGAAAAGAACGTACTTTTTTGTTAGCAGTATTATGCCCCATGGTCCGCCTGGGTGGAGGGGCCTGTAGACTCTGTGGGTTAAAAAACACAGTGTGCCAGTTGTATGATTTGTTACAATATTAAATGAAAATTACGGAGAAAACTCTTGAGAAAATATCAGCACTGTTCTTAGAAACAGCTCTCAATCGTTGTGCCTGTATGAGCAAAAGAGTAAATATAGAGGGCCCTTTGAGATGTGATTGGTCTTAGGGCTCTTATTATCGTAATTGTTGTTGGTAAAAGCAAATGTTTTATCTCTTTTCTTTTTGCCGAAAAAATGTCCTGCTTGTAACCATAGCACTTAGTATAAAAATCGTTTTCATCTAGAAGAATGCGTAAAAACACATAGGTCCTGTAGGAGGTTGCCGATATTAATGAAAAACATTCTTATCTCCGCTGCTTTGCCCGAAAAACAGCGTGTCAAAATGCCCCAATCGTAATTTACGCTGTGTTTTAAATCCCAATTTCTACTGTTAAAGGGAATAAAATTATGGGTGAACAAAGGTTAGTAGCTCTTACTTGTCTCGGCAGCCCTCCGGCAATTCAACCTGTTGAATCCATGGCTCGACCGCATCTTAGCGTGTCTAAGCCGGGGGCCATCTCAAGTATTGCCTGTTCACCTTGCACGTGTTTCTTGAAAGCTAGAGCGCGTCTTGTGGTTCATTCGCGGCACGTCGCGGGGACCATCAATTTTTGTATTACTGCAGTTTACCTTCGTTCGTTTGGTTTTGCCCAGTTTAATGCACTGTGTTATATACGATGACTGCTGGATTTGGATATCTTCAGTATTTGTTATTTATTATATCCGATGATGGGAATCAAACTCCCTTTGTGTCTGTTTACTGCGGCGGCCATTTTGGATAGGGCAGCTGAGTCGACATTAATGATTAGCGTTTTTGGTCCATATGCTATACATAATTTTTCATGGTCCATGTGTCAAAACACAATTTTTCATTTTGGCAATATTTAAAAAGAATTAATTAAAGCAAAAATTAAGAAACAATTAATTAAGAGCCCATCACAGAGTTCGGAGGCAAAATATAGTAATAGTATTATGGTGCTGGTGGGTTGTGTAACTACGGCAGCCATATTGGGTAAGGTGGTTGGATCTCATAGTATATTTAACCTTAGGTAATAGGAAAAAAAGGAGAAAAGAAAGGAAGGGGAGCATTCAACTCATTCATATTGTGCAGCAGGATGTCAATGGCAGTTGGTAATCAAATGTTGGTGTAGAACGCTTCGTTCTACCGGAATAATCATGTGCAAAGCTCTTGTGTCAGAGTTTGCTTTTTACATGGGCTGATATGGGTCTTTTTATTGGGGATGTGGTATCTTATCTCATGAATTGTCCCCATGGTATATTTTCATTCAGCCCGACATTGTCTGTTCAAAGTTTGAACACCCATCTCTGTTCTTTTTCTAATAGTGCTTGTTCCAAGTTGTCACATTGTTTCAAATGTTCTAGGACCACCCATCTCATGTCGTTTGGGGTATGTTGTTACTCATTGAAATGGGCTGCCATTTAGGTGCTGGTCCGGTGGCATCGGATGTTACTACGATGTTCGCAAATTCTTGTGCTTATTTTTCTAGTGGTCATACCCACATAGTGTAGGTCACATATGCATGTGATGAGGTACACAACTCCTACTGTGTTGCAATTTGCAAATTTGCGCAGTTCCCATGTCTTGTCTGTATTGAACACAACTTTTTTAGTGGTGCTAGTCAGGTGTCACACACTGCAGGTACCACAGGGATGGTGGCCTGTTGGTAAGGTGCTGATAACTTGTTGATTATTTCTGTCGTTTGGTTTTGGGCGGGTGTGTACTAGTAAGTCCCTTCGATTTTTTGCTCGTCTGTGGGAGAACATTGGTGTGGGTATACATCATTTCCCACTGTTAACTATTTGCCAATGCTTTTTTACAAATTTTGCCACTTGTTCTGACGCTGTGCTGAATGTTGTTATACATATCGGTTTAGTTTCTTTTTCTGTTGGTTCTTTTTCATAGTTCTTCAAAAGGGCATCCCTGTGATTGTTCCTTTTTCTTTTCTTTGCCTACATTATAGTTTTTGCCGGGTGTTGTCGTACTTTGAGTTTGTCAGCAAGTTCTTTCGCTTGTGTGTCATAGTCAGCTGTGTCTGAACAATTCCTCCTTAATCTCAAAAATTGGCGAAAAGGGAGGTTTTCTTTTAGGTGACGTGGATGAAAACTGTTATACAGTAAAAGGCAATTTTTGGCAGTAGGTTTAAAGTATGTTGTGGTCTTTAACATGCCGTCTTTAGCGAAAATGTTGAGGTCCAGAAATACTAGTTCTGACCAGCTCATTGTGTGTGTGAATTTTAGAAAGGGGTCTTGGTTGTTCAGCCAATTGATGAAGGTGTTAGCTTCTGTTTAATCTCCTTCCCAAATCAACAGAATATCATCAATGTACCTTTTCCATTCTAAAATGTTATAGCGATATGGGTCCTGCTGTGATAGAATTGTCTGAGCCTCCAAGTGGTGGACGTACAGTCCAGCCACACTTGGAGCAAAGGTTCTTCCCATGCTCGTGCCATGTTGTTGTCTAAACAGAAGGACTTCAAATTGGAAGTAATTTTCAGTGAGGGCCCATTTGCAACATTCAATGACCACATGTTGTGCGGTGTGATAAGGCCAGGTGGAACTGTACAGTGTTTCTTCCAGGATGTCTAAAGTTTCCTTGTGGGGTAAGCTGGTGTAGAGACTTTCTACATTCAGCCCTATCCTGATGTGTCTTGTTGGGGCAAAACTGAGATCCCTCAGTAGGTATAGAGCTGCCTTCGTGTCCTTCAGATAGGTGTTGGTTGATTGTATTAGTGGACGCAGAAAGGCTTCTGCAAATTTTGAGAGTGGCTCCAATATTGAATCAATCCCCGAGACAATGGGTCTCCCAGGCGGATTTTGTAAGGATTTATGGATTTTCGGGATTGTATAAAAATAGTTTTTTTTGTTTTTTTTGCTGTCCAGGAATTCCCCTTCTTTTTTGGTTATCTAGTCATGGGCAAGTGCTAGCTCCACCATGCTGGTTATCTCAATTCTGAGTCTTTCAGTTGGGTCCTCCTTTACTCGTCTGTAGTTTCTCTCATCCGAGAGTAATCTGAGACATTCTTGTCGGTATGCTTCTGTATCTTGTATGACGATGCCGCCCCCTTTGTCTACTGGTTTTATTGTGATGTTTCTGTTGTTGGCCAATGTTTTGATTGCCTTTTGTTCCTGTCTCGAAGTGTTATGAAACACCTTCAATGTTGTTGGATCCAAATCTCTCACCTCTCTTAATACTGCCTTTTCGAAAGCCAGTATTTCTACTGGGAGTACTGCTGAAGGTAGGGTAAAGGTGGACTTTGGGCGGAGACCAGAGTCTCCTTTATCCATTTCCATATTCTTTTTATTTTCAGAGAAAACTCTTAGTTTCAGTTTCCTAATGAATTCGTTCAATTCACAGCTGAGTTGGAATTTGTCCAGATGTGGTGTGGGCATGAAACCCAAACCCTTTTCCAGGACTGTTAGTTGTATTTCGGTTAGGTGTGTGTTGGATAGATTGCGCCGGGAAACCCTAATGTGGGTATCTGTTGCGCATTACAAAGTAAATAACTCAACTAACTAAACTAGACTCGGTGGCTTCTGGTACCCGGTTGTGCTGGTGGGCCCATGCTCCTCGTATGACTCCTGGCTGTTTCCAGTGGTTTGCCTATTGCACTTGTTAGCCTCTTTTCGTCTTTCCTCTGTGTGGACTTCAGCCCCGTCCTAAAAAAGGAGGCTGCTGGTAATCGTTTTGTGGTGTGGGTTCCCAATATGGGTATTGTTGTTGCGGGAAAGGTAGTGGGCCATAGAAGAAAGGTGGATTGTGAAATGGGGGTTGGTAAGGTGGCCAACTATAACCTCTTTGGCCTCTATTCCGCATCCTTCCTCTGTAGTTTTGGCGACCTCTTGGGTTCTTCCGTCCTCCAGTACTGTTATCTGAATCATTGGAGCTGGTGTCTGATCCATCAGTGTCCGTGTTGTATCCTGGGTTTCTTCCTGTCATTTGGTAGTCGTCTTTGATATATGGATTAGCCTTCTCATGGCTGAAATTCTTTCCATCTTTTTTAAATTTCTGGTATTTGGTATCTTTGAGTGATAGTTCGAACTCTGTCATGGTTTTATTGAGTTCTTCCAGTCGCTTCTTCAATTCTGCTGGAGTTTGGTAGGTTTTAAATTTGACTTCCAAAGTGTGTATCTCTTTTTTCATTGCATGTGAGAGGCGTGTTGCTGTTTTTATAATCCACACAAGCCAATCTCTCGTACAATGCCAAGAGATTAGCAACCAATCTCTCTTGAATTCCTTATGTTGCTGAAAGATAAATGGCTTGTTTCGTGCTATCAACCCTCTTGGAGCTGCATTAGTTCTAAGGTATTCAGCCATCATAATACCATGAATGATTGTTTTAACTTGGTTTCTTTTGAGCTCAGTAAGTTCATCCCAACATTGTGCTGCCTCATTGCTGTCTCTGTTGGATGTTTCAGCAACTTGGGTCATGGAGGAAATGATGCTTTCTACCTCCTCATCGGTAAATGTTAGGCCTGTTTTTTCTGCCATGTTATTGGTTGGTTGTGGTGTGCAGTTAGACAAGTGTGAGAAATATAACTCCCGCAGCTTGCGCTGTAAGACAGTTTATCAAAAGGAGGGAGAGGGAGGCTACTGCTAGGTTCTGGCTCCTGAACTTAAAAGTGTAACACTTGAATCCAATATGGTGGATCGTGTGAACCTAGCCAAGGAAAGGATTAATCAGGACAGCCCAAATATAGGGCGTATCGTCTTGGAAAAGAAAATTCTTTTCTTGAGTCCCCTCACTCACCCAAGGTTGCCCTTAGGTGACATGCTTCATCATTGGGGCCATCCCAAGCATCTACTGCTTGGGGCGTGCTATGACAAAAAGACCCATATCAGCCCATGTAAAAAGCAAACTCTGACACAAGAGCTTTGCACATGATTATTCCGGTAGAATGAAGCGTTCTACACCAAAATTTGATTACCAACTGCCATTGACATACTGCTGCACAATATGAATGAGTTGAATTGCCCCCTTCCTTCCTTTTCTCCTTTTTTTCCTATTACCTACGGTTAAATATACTATGAGATCCAACCACCTTACCCAATATGGCTGCCGTAGTTACACAACCCACCAGCCCCATATTATTATTACTATGTTTTGCCTCCTTACTCTGTGATGGGCTCTTAATTAATTTTTTCTTAATTTTTGCTTAATTAATTCTTTTTCAATATTGTCAAGATGAAAAATTGTGTTTTGACACATGGACCATGAAAAATTATGTATGACATATGGACCAAAAACGTTAATCATTAATGTCGACTCGCCTACCCTATCCAAAATGGCCACCGCAGTAAACAGACACAAGGGGAGTTCGATCCCCATCATCGGATATAATAAATAACAAATACTAAAGATATCCAAATCAAGCAGTCACTATATACAACACAGTGCATTAAACTGGGGAAAACCAAACGAACGAAGGTAAACTTCTGTAATACAAAAATTGATGGCCCCCACGACGTGCCGCGAATGAACCACAAGTCGCGCCTTAACTTTCAAGAAACACGTGCAAGGTGCACAGGCAATACTTAAGATGGCCCCCGGCTTAGACACGCTAAGATGCGGTCGAGCCAGGGATACAACAGGTTGAATTGCCGGAGGGCTGCCGAGACAAGTAAGAGCTACTAATCTTTGTTCGCCCATAATTTTAATCCCTTTAACAGTAGAAATTGGGATTTAAAACACAGCATAAATTACGATTGGGGCATTTTTGACACGCTGTTTTTCAGGCAAAGCAGCGGAGATAAGAATGTTTTTCATTAATATCGGCAACCTCCTACAGGACCTATGTGTTTTTACGCATTCTTCAAGATGAAAACGATTTTTATACTAAGTGCTATGGTTACAAACAGGACATTTTTTCGGCAAAAAGAAAAGAGCTAAAACATTTGCTTTTACCAACAACAATTACGATAATAAGAGCCCTAAGACCAATCACATCTCAAAGGGCCCTCTATATTTACTCTTTTTTTCTTACAGGCACAACGATTGAGAGCTGTTTCTAACCAGAACAGTGCTGATATTTTCTCAAGAGTTTTCTCCGTAATTTTCATTTAATATTGTAACAAATCATACAACTGGCACACTGTGTTTTTTAACCCACAGAGTCTACAGGCCCCTCCACCCAGGCGGACCATGGGGCATAATACTGCTAACAAAAAAGTATGTTCTTTTCCCAAATGACCAGGGACAATAATTTATGTTGCATGTTATGTATGTTTATTGTGAATGTGCAGTTTTAAACAAGTGTATGTTTTATTTATACGTTTTAATCCTTTTGAACAGGATCACTAAGAACAAATGAAGTACCACCCACTATTGTTGATAGTCCATTTGTTTTAGGAGCACTGGAGCATGCAACACAGTCTTTGTTTTTTACACTTTACAGGCACAAAGCACAACAATGAACGAATGCCTTTCTACATGGCCGGCCCAATGTGGGCAGGCGCTGTGTACTAACCTAAAAATCTATTTTCTTCCATTATGCAGATACTACCGGTACAGCGTTAACCGTATGTATATTTACTAGATACACACACTAAGTGTGTATACTCTAAATTTTCCTTAAGTATTTAGGCTGATTCACAGGAGTGGCATACATGGGGCTGGCCCTCATGCTGTCCTGAAGAAAAGGTGTAGGAGACACCTTGAAACATGTCGACAGGATATTAGGGACTGTGACCACATAACAGTTATTTTTCCCTTTATCCACCCCTTTTTACCATACCAACTAGAGGCAGGAATAAAATGTTGGCTTACTAGCTAGGTATTTTTAATTATCACCACTCCACCACACACTGCACTACACATAACTTCACAAAAAGTACTCCTACATATCCCTCGCAAGTCGTAGCACGCCCCAAGCAGTAGATGCTTGGGATGGCCCCAATGATGAAGCATGTCACCTAAGGGCAACCTTGGGTGAGTGAGGGGACTCAAGAAAATAATTTTCCAGTTTCAAGCTACACATTGTTGAGCCATGCGACCTGAAGACCTGATTCAGCTACACGGATACATTCCTTGTATTTTGGGTACTCTGGCAGGACCACTGAATTTAGCCTACTTACCTTGATAATCCCACTCCTTGTGTGGAGTCTATACCCTAGACAACTCTGTGGTTTGAAACCATTTTGAAATTGTCCCACTGCAGACAGATGTACCATTGAGGGTGCTAGCTGGCAAGTACAGATCTGGCTTCAGGATTCTTACCCTCTGACAGAATCTCTACAGTAACCTACAAAACACTCCAGGCAGCTATCATCCAACATTGTATTTTCTTTGTCCTGATGATGACCTCCAGTACTGAACATCGGAACACCGTCGACTTGTAAAAGCTAAATTTGGAATTTGAATCATGAAGTTATGTTATGTTATGTTATGTTATTTATTTTCTTCTATAGCGCACGGCTACTCCAAGGAGCATCCCGGCGCTTTAGCGAAGAGAACTTATGCAGAGTAACAAACATAACAACTAAAAGCTGAAAGAAAAAGAAGCCAGAAGAAACCCTATACAGAAAAGAGCCAGGTCTTTAATTCCTTCCTGAAAACAAGAAGATTACTTGCCCTTCGTAAAGCCAAAGGGAGCTCATTCCAGCCTCGCGAAGCCAGGTAGCGAAAAGCCCGGCCTCCAGTTCTGGAACGCTTAATGATAGGCACAGCCACTTTGGCCAGTGAAGCAGATCGTAAAGCCCTGCTAGGCAGGTAAAAGGAAAAGCGTTTCCCGATGTACTTGGGACCGATACCATGAAGGGCTTTAAAAACCAAAGTTAGGCTTTTAAAAAGGATCCTCTTCGGGATGGGCAGCCAATGTGATTCTACACATCCTTTCATAGGTGTATTAACTCATGCATAAGTTCTTTCTGAAGTCTCAATACGCTGTAATATTCTTTATTATTTTTTGACTTGTTTCACTTGTGCCGTTTGAATATTTCTTCACAAGCTCAAAGTATTCACCTTTTCACTTAGTTAACAAATTGAAAGCATGGTTGATGCTGCCTTGCAATCTGTGAAATCTAATTTGTATGTCTTCGCTGACAATATAGTAGTATTCAATCGTGATACTGGGACTACCATTGTGATTAATTTACTCATAAAAATACATCCCCTCATTGATTCCCGTTCAGACATTGTCGCATGAGAACATATCCTTAATACGGTGTGGACGCAGAGGTAAAGACATTCCCTAATTTGTGCAGGGCCATGCCCCCATGCACATGAGGGAAAACCCTCCTGAGATAGAGCTGGCCTATTGAGCTCTTCTTTGAAGTGCCCTGTAAAGCATTACTGAGGCCTGCCACCACTGCCTGTAGTGCAGTTTTAAACTGCCATTTCGACCTGGCAAAATAAACTTTTTGACAGGTCTAAATGAACCATTTTAATACTTATAAATCATCCCTTTTTTCAATGCTGTAATGATATCTCTCCCATGGGCTTAGTATGGGATACATTCAGTATGGGATCAAGTAGAGAAATGCTGTTTACACTCATATGAATTTCAATTTAAAATCTTCCTTAATGGTAAAACTGTATTTTAAGTTACTATTCTGAAAATTACACTTTAGAAAGTTTAAATTTTTTTTGCCTCAACCAAATGTGCCTTTCTGTCAGTGAACATAGTCACAAAACAGTGACTGGCTCTCCTGTCATTGGTTGTGTTTTCATTGTAGACATGAGACCAAAAAAGGCCCAGGTATGAGGGAAGTGTATCTTCCTGTCAGGATTACTACAATGCCAAGATACCCTCCCCGGTGATAGTGTGCTCTATAAATCTGCAAAACATACCTTTGATTGTGGAGAAGCTGTACCCTGCCCTGATTGCACTTCAAAGGCCCTGCCTCCAGCCACAAAAAGGATCCTGATACCAGACCTGCCCTTTCCTTTGTCACCCTAAGTTTGGAAGCAAACCCAGGGGAAGAGGATGAGCTGAGTGGAACCAGTTTTGGAGGTAGGTCAAGGAATTCCCCCGCACAAACACTGACACCTTCAGACCACTCAACACTCCTACCCTTTGGAAGATTCAGATGAAGGACTGCCCTGTTGTCTGAAGATGGAAAATTGGATTAGCTTGCCTTGAAACCAGGCTCTCCAGAGTGACTCCAAGGGTCAGTTGGCTGACCTCATCTATAATCTAAAGGGACACAACTAGCTTCCAGGGACATCACTGCAACTGCCAAGCTGACCAGACCCAACTATACCTGCCTGTACCGCTACCGCTAAGCTCCAGTAAGACCTACACTTCGGTCTGTCAGTGACAATCCACGTCAACTGTCAATGTAAATCTTCATCGATGACAGACTCTTCCTGCTACAGCAAGAACCATCTGGAATACCCGACCAGCAACTTGCACCGGCAATGGTCTCCTGGCGGCCCCATCCAATGTGAGCAGCAGCTCTTCAAGAGGACTGGATAAGGTAACTTTTAGCAGGGCTAACCTGGTTCCTGCATCCAACCTGCGCTCCATTGTGGTCAGACTGAACTTGTGATTTTCCCTGGTTCAGAGCAACCAGATAACAACGAGTGGTGCTTTTTGCTGCTATTTTCACCTAAAACTTGAAAATCTCATATCTTCAGTTCTACTGATTGGACTATTGTGTGTTGTCGCTTTATTCCTATTGGAGTGCTCCGTAAATACTTTAAATATTGCATCTAAGTTTAACCTGACTGCTTTGTGCTAAGCTCCTGCCAAGGTGAGCACAGGTTTGTAGTTCACCTTGACAGGGATTGTGTTGATTATTTGAGAGGGGCTTCCACACCCTCTCAACGAAAAACCCAATTACTTGCGTATGCAATATTTGGGTCGTTGTCGAAATGTGGTTGGTGCTGTTAACAATTTACATCCTGACATATTGTTTTTTATAATTCAGCAATGTATTGCTCTGGTTCTTTGTAACTTCAGTTGGTGGGTCTTGTGCACAGTGCCATGCGATTCCCAGTTCATTTGCCAGGCTATTGCTAATTTTGATAGTTTGAAGACTAACAAGTATTAGATGTTTTTGTCCATTGGGGTTCATCTAAAGTATAGAGGAGGTTCCTACCGGCTTCCAAGTTAGTTGCCTCCTCCTTGCCCACAGAAAACCTCCCACAATACTTTTAATTCCCCATAGGCAGGAGGTGAGCTCTCTGTCGGTTCATTGACAAAATATTGATAGCAAAAATATAGATGACAAAATGATTGACTCCCTATACTTAAACAGGTAAGTACAAAAATATTGCAGTTAAAAATATAGATTTAAAAAATAAAGATTTAAAGATATAAAAAATAAAATAATATATATTAATTATATAAAATATTAATATTATCTTTAACAAAATTAATTAAATGTAATATACATTTATAACTAAATATAAAAAATAAACGTACCTATAAAAATATAAGCACACTAACATAATAATTTATACTTGTTACATATATTTACTTTAAAATTATTTATTAACTTTATCTTTATTTAATTTTTAAACATTTAAAGTATATAAAAATAAAATATGTAAATATATCAATAATTTAAAATTAAAAAAGCATTCTATAATTAATTAAAACATTAAACTATTAAAAAAAATTAAAACATACATTTCGTGATACAATAAATACAACAGTAGGGAAAATGTCGGATTACGGCATAATTAAATTTACAATTACAACTCCAGTGAATACAACATTAGGTAAAGTGTTGGATAGCGGAGCAGTAACAATTATTATTCCCACTCCAAAGAGTGCAACAGTAGTGATAGTGTAAGATAGCGGAGGGGTAAAATTTACTATTCCCACTCTAGTGAGTGCAAAACTAGGATAAATGTTGGATAGAGGAAGAATTGCATTTACTATTCCAACTCCAGTGAGTGCAACAGTAGGGAAAATGTTGGATAGCAGAGGGGTAAAAATTACTATTCCCACTCCAGTGAGTGCAACAGTAGGGAAAGTGCTGGATAGCAGAGGGGTAAAAATTAATATTCCCACTCCAGTGAGTGCAACAGTAGGCAAAGTGCTGGATAGTGGAGGGGAAAATGTGTATTCCCACTCCAATGAGTAAAACAGTAGGGAAAATGATCGCTAGTGGAGGAGTAAAAATTACCACTCCCACTCCAATGAGTGCAGTAGGGAAAGTGCTGTATAGCAGAGGGATAAAAATTACTATTCCCCCTCCAGTGAGTGCAACAGTAGGCAAAGTGCTGGATAGTAGAGGGGAAAAATGTGTATTCCCACTCCAATGAGTGCAACAGTAGGGAAAATGCTGGATAGTGGAGGAGTACAAATTACCATTCCCACTCCAATGAGTGCAGTAGGGAAAGTGCTGTATAGTGGAGGGGTAAAAATTACTAGTCCCACTCCAATAAGTGCAACAGTAGGGAAAGTGTTGGATAGCAGAGAAACAATAATTACTAATAACATTTAACCAATTGAAATAAATTAAATAAACTTAAAAATAAACAAACAATATTTAAAAAATATTACACATGGGAAGCTAGTGCCCTTGGTATCTGTAAGCGTCACAAGCACTTGAAAGTAGAAATGCACTTTGCCTCCTTAGTGATCCTCCTGGCCAAACGATGCATATCTATGCACTGGAAGGCACCAGATGGCGGCCTGGGTGGGTGCTGTCAAGAAATGGGGCGCAGCGGAAGAGGGAATACTTCGAGGGGAGGAAGTCCAGGGAATCCACAAACATCCAATCTCCATGCCCTGGGCCATGCTACTCCACCCCTTTACACAAGATACGCTAACAGTGGCGGAAGCACGGAGGGGCGGTTCCCCTAGGGCCCTGATAGCCCCTGTGGATACCCGGGAGGGTATGCAGCGGGCCCAGACCCCCAAGGGCCAAACCGAATGGCTGCCATCGACCCATCACCACACCCTCATACAGACAACTCTTAGCGATGTCCCTCCCCATCCCCTACCAGCGCAACTTTAACATGATGTCTCGCAATAGTGCAGCTTTCAGGCTTTCATATGCATGCGATCGCAACATAGGACACAGTGCATCCCAGTTCTATACCCCAGGTTTGTTCACGGTTAGTATATGGCTGACATTCCACAACCCCTACGAGAACATGTGTGGGGGGACTATGTACCTCATATCCCCAGCGCGGCGCAGCGGTCGTCCTGCGTGAACATTAACTGTATATGGACACAGATACATGAGGGTCATCGCCAATCAACAGACTGAGCAGGAGGGTTCTACAACCTTCAAATTATATGCTCTTATGTCAACTTATGATGTACCCGTGCGAGATCACTTGTACGCCAATAACATTAGCAGTGCAAGATCTGATGTATGTAATAATCTCAAATGTCAATAAAAATGTTTTGCAAAAAAAAACAATATTTAAAAAATATATGATTAAATATATTAAACATATGAAAAGAACACATAATATTAATTACATGTACACATATTATATACAATAAATTCATAAATACATTTATAAACAATATTATTTTAAAACATAAATATATTTATTTTATTTCCTACCCTATAACACCACATCAATAAAAAAAGACTTCAACATTTTTATTTAAATTTATTTCCATAATTAACATAATTAAAAATGAATTTAAAACATATTATTAATAAAAAAAAATAAAAAAAAATTCATTGAGTACACCTTCTTTAACATTGCAATATCCACAACACACACCTAAAAGTTAATTGCACAATTACGCTAAATAATTACTAATTCATTAATTACAATGAATTAACAACTTATTAATAATTCATCAATAAAAAATACATAACTTCTCTCCATTCCCACCATTTACAGCTATAAACACCACAACATACACCTAAAACTATTTACACAATTACCATCATTGATTACTAGTTAATTAATTAAAATTAATTAACTACTAATTATTAATTCACCAATTAAAAATCAATTACTTCCCACCCTTCCCACCATTTTCACCTATAACCACCACAACACACACCTAAAATTAATTACACAATTACCATAATTAATTGCCAATTAATTGATTAAAATTAATTACAAATTATTAAATAATTAATAATGAATTAATTTACACGTATAACACTATAACATCTCAATTAAACAAATAATAATAAATACAAATTATTCAATAAATGTAATATAATTAAATTAATTCCCACCCTATTCCCCCATAAACCCACAACCCGAAATGGAACTATAAAATTAAAATTCAATAAAAAAAAAAATAAATACTAAAAATAATCAATACATTTTATATAATTAAATTACTTTCCACCCTATTCCCCTATAAACCCACAACCTACTACAGAACTAAAAACGCAATATTTAAATGAAAAAATGTAATAACTACTAACATTTTAACACATATAAAAACATACAAACAATTCTTATAGAAAAAAGCATACATGAAACACATAAAATATATACTAAAATACATAACATTAATTAAAAAATCGTTATTTTTAACACCTATATTTTTAACAATGATATTAAACACTTTTTTACTTTGATATTACTTTCCTAAAATCGATATTCTTGACCACGAGAATTTGTCTGTATATATTACTGACCCACGATATTTTTGACACAATATTTGTGCAATTCGATATTTTTTACTCGATATTCTGTCTCTGAACCCTCTCTGTCTTCAGTGGATCCACTGCTATGTAGCTATAAAGAAGGCAATTAATCTTTACCAAGTGAGTGCCATATTGGATGCACATGGAAGGTTTTTATTTTTCTTCTTCAACAATAAACTCCAAAAGTGAGACTTTGTTCTTTAAAAACCACATAATCAATGTCCCAGTTGTGCAGCAATATTTCTGCCTGTACCTGCGGGTCAAGGAGCCACTCACCTGCCTTACATGAAGTCCCAGACAGGAAAATCCAGTGACGGTCCCTTTGCCCTAAACAGGATGGAATGACAGTCACTAAGGCCTGATGCCCAATGGCAAATGGACCATCAGATAAGAGGTTTCTCAGGACAGAGTCATTGGCAGCTTCACCGGTAAAATCTCAGCGCTCCCACACATGTGATGGCCCTGGAGCACTTCTGAGTTATAGCTGTCCTACTGCTTCACCATACTCTAAATGTCCCCCACTATTTACTTAGCTCATGCTTGCGGTTGGGGCATAATAATTTCATTTGTTTCTGAATGAAAAAATAGCAAATTCATCAAATCAGGATACACGTTTCTTTTTTGTTGATGTTTCTCAAGCAAGAGCTCACATTTGATTTGATCAGACTTTTTAGTAGAAATTTGTTATATTGATGCTTTAGGCTATCCTTTGTGGGTGCCAGGGTCTAGCTACAAGGATAGTGTGGTCAATTTAAGCAAACATTGCTAACGCCATGCTCCGTCATTCTAAAAACGCAGGGAAGCGCTATATTCACAAGAATGGGGTGCACCCCTGCGTTTTCCCTAGTGCTGATGCTAAATCTAGCTGCCTAGCGCCAACGCAGGCACCCTTGCACCACAGTGCAGGGGTATCTGTATTGGGGGGAATGATTGTTTATGTGCAGGAAGGTTTCCCTTCCAATGGAGTTTCTGGAGAGGGCACAATGGAGTGTCTAAAAAATGGTGCAAACAATCTCAATGGAGTGCCTGGTGAATAGTGTAAGCAGCCAAAATCACATATCTCTGTAGGTATTCACAAGACTTGAGGGACCCCAAAGTGCTTGAAAAAAACATTTTGTAGGGGTTGTGATGAAATGGAAGCATTAACCTGCAAAACTATTTTCTGTGTGAAATAACTGAAATTTCACATTTCCTTGATCCTTACACAAATTGTTTTTCTGTAATGTGGGGACTCCATAAATGAAGGTTGAGAACACGTTAAGAACATGCTAAGATGTTCTAGTACACTGTTAGACCTGGCATCTTTTGGCATGTTTCCCGTGTCTTTTTGCTTTCTGAGCGCCATTGACTCCATATCATCTACTGATGGCTGTGCTGCAGCAACGACGACACTACTTTTTGCACAGTGACCTGCCAGCACCGCAATGAGCACCGTCCCTCTACGCACCACAGCCCTCGTCCCACCAACGCCACTGGATGTCGTCACCAAGCTGCTGCCTGCACCGCAACCGAAGGGCACCGCATGCTGCACCGCTACACTTCGTACTGCAGCCTCGATGCCTGCCGATGCCGGCACTGCAGACTTCAACCTCATGGAGTTTGATCTGCGGCGTATGTGACGTCAATGGCCCGATGACTCCTGCACCGACCTCCGGGGCTGATTCCTGCCAGCACCGCCTCTTCAGAGCTCATCGCAAGGGCCACGACGCCCTGGTTTTGGTCTTGTTTTACACAGATAAATATTGCCTATTTTTCTAAAACTGGTGTGGTGTCCTTTTGTAGTGTTTTCACTGTATTACTGTGTGTTATGTGCAAATGCTTTACACATTGCCTCTGAGATAAGCCTGGTTGCTCATGCCAAGCTATCAACAGTGGCGGCTGACACAATGAAGAGGTGCTGGGGTGGGTGAGTAGAGCAACGGGGAGCACGGGAGGCGGTGCGTGCAGGGGGTTAATAATAGAAAAAAATCAAACCACTTACCTTGAGCTGCCGGCAGCCTCCTGCATCGCGCCTCGGTTTTCCTGGTCCCAGCAGGCACTGGAGCAGCATTAGACTCCCTGTGCAATCCACATGCTGCAGCACCTGGATTGGCCTGAGTGGGCTGGAAAGATGCTCCACTCAGACTAGGGAGTCCGTGCTGTTTCTCCAGCCCGACTGTTCAATGCAGCTGGGCTCGAGAAACCTAAGTGCACATGTGGGTTTGGCCGGCCTGAGACCGCTGGCCAAACACACATGCACACTTAAAAATGCACATAGCACTCCTCTTCCCCCTTTCATGCCCCAGCCCCACCACTCTCTGCACACACTGGTTCAGAGCCAGCAAATGAAAAATAAAACGTTTATAGGTAATAGTTTTATTTTTTAACTGCTGGCTTTGAACCAGCGGGGTGATACTCCTCCGCCATTGCGGAGGAGCCACCCCTGGCTACCAAGGGGGTGAGCAGGGGTTATTTCAGTGGCGGTTTCTTCCCATGGGCGTCGGGGCTCCGCCCCCGTTACCAAAAACTACTCACATTCAACTTTTAAATACATTTTCTTTTGTAAATTAAATTACAAAATAATAATACTCACAGAGTACAAGTATTGCCGCTGCGCTGTGATAATGAGTGGCCGTTCGTTGTGTCAGCTGGCTGGAGGCATGTCACTCACTCACGTGACTCTCCCTCTTGCACGGAGTGTCCCAAAGAAGCCTACGTAAGTGTTTGCCGGCTGAGAACCTCACAGCCCTGAAGGCTGTGATGTCATCAGCTCGGCAAAGACCTAGCTTCAGGGCCGAGTCTCCACCCCCTGATGGCGTGGAGGTCAAGTTAGCCCCGGGCGTTTTCAGTGCTAGCCCGGTATCGCTAAACCTCCACGTCAATCAGAGAGTGGAGCGCTTTCCCAACTCATTACAGGGCGTGGTAAGACCCACCCCACCCTGTGATGAGTTGGGAAAGGGGTGTGGCAGGCGGGAAGCCGAGGATTTGAGTCTGCGCAGACTCGACCCTTCCCGCGCCTGTCCTGTGGTGGAAAGGGGACATTCTGGAAGGAAGATCACGGGAGGAGTGCACTCCAGTAGTTACCCGATTGATTGGACTGACTGTGACGGCAGGCACGGCAGTTCATCAGAAGCCCCTGCCCAGGTAAAGCCCATGCGGGCAGTTTATGGATTTGTACTGTAACTTCTCAAACATTTAATCGCTTATATCTTTTCATGCGCGGCCCAGCTAGGGGTTGACATGACCGTTTCCTGGCTTGGCCCGTGCACGACTCTAAGAGGCTAGGTCCGTGGCTCGGCTCTTCTGTCATTTGTTGGCACTCACAGACACACGTCCCACCATTATCCTCTGTTATTTTTGTTTGCAGATTCGGTGTGAGTGGGTAGGGTAGGGTCACGGGTGAGGTCGATGTTTAGCTTTAAATGCGGGACGGGCGAAGTGTCAACAGAATTCCGTGTAAGCCGTGGGAAGCACAGTACCATGTGGCTCTTCTTGCAATCGCTGGCTAATCTTAACGGTCTGATGCTGTTTTGTTTGTTAAGGTGTGGGCTGTTCTGACTCTTATTTCCATCCACACGCAGAGGCCATTCCGCTCTCTCCTCTTCTCCTCTGTTTTCTTCCAGTCACATGTACACTAATGCAGTCTTTTCAGCTCTGTGCCAAATCGTAACTTGGTGATCAGAGCCTTTCTAAACACTGGCGGTTCTTTTACAAATAATGGACTTTATTTAACAGAGACAACACAAGTTGCCCAGGATAACACAATGTAGTCAAGCGGGGGAGCTTGTACTTCATTTCCCCCTCCCCCTTCTCAGCTCAGAAGTGCACATACTCTACTGTTCAAATGAAAGAAGGAATAGCGCTCGGTAATGCACTGCCTGGCCATTTAAAGCACTGGATCAAATATATTAAACTCTGTCACGTGGTATAGTCTGACCCCTACAGTACATGCTCAGGTTGAAAGAAGGACTGGCTCACATGCGCCCATGATTCACCCAGTAACCCTCATAGACCCCAGCTGCATAATTTACCCCAACCACCCAAATTCATTCTAGCTGCAATCTTAACATACAAAAAATATTCATGTAATGCACTCACAGGCTTGATGCTTTGTGCTTTGTAGCCCTATCAGTAGCTGACATTGACATCATTCTATGCAGTGGTGCACCGTTTATCAACCTTTAAAAGGTGAAAGGGGAGTGGACCACTGAAAGTGTAACAGGGAGTTAAACCACTGAGGCCGTCCTGGGTCATTAAATGGGAGCCATACGCAAACTGCCAAGTGAAATTCAAGTGAAGAAGGCACCATTTGTCACAGGCATGTTTTAAAAATGCGTGCAATCAATCATTGGATTTCAATTAATAGCAGTGCCTTCTGAAGGCGAACAGGGCAACAATTGGTACACTAAAGTTAGAATCCGGGAGCAGCAGCCTTTTTTGTGCAGCAGCTTTGGCTAGATCTATCCTTCATCCTTCATTCTGCCGGCGAGCTTGACGACGCTGGAAGTCTGTCGTGAGCTCTCTACATTTTAAGGGGGCATGGGGGTGATCCATGGTAACCTCTCGGCCTCCCCCCACGAAGCACAGCAAAGAATGCCGGTAACCCACACGGACCTGGGTACTACCAGCAGGGCCCCAAACGCCAGCAGTGCTCTGAGAACTAGCGCCTTCTCAGATAACAGCGCTATCCCGAGTCTTAGAAAGCTGCTCTGCCCCAGGCCCACACTGTCTATCCAGGTCATCTGACACCACCCCGTGCATACACAGATGATTTGCCCGGTGCTCCAGCGCATGACTCCATAGTTCAGGCACACATGCGGGGGGTTAAAGGTCGCGCACAGTAAACACACGGTTAGTCACCCTGACCCCTCCATCCAGTCTTACCCAGGCTACGATCAGCTGTCCCTCTGCTGGTCTCAGCCTGCTATCACAGGATGACTCCTCTAGCTGAGTCCTACGTGTCATATCCAGTACCAGACCCCCTCCCCCTAAAGAAAATAAAATGGATCCATCACACACTGGAATCCCCATAGAGTTTCTTTTGACAGAACCTCTGCAGAGTTCTGGTATGTGGGCTCTTTGTTTTTAGAACGAGCAAGTTCTTAGCTTATTTGATCTTTTGTTTCGACTGGACTCTACAGTTGATTAATCATGCCTTTGGATGTCTGCTTCTTGGACATTTTTAATGTATGTACTGACAATGTCCACTTTTCGTGTACATCTCATAGTGATTTTTCCAACATTTCTCTGAATCTGGGCTAAAGACAGCTTTAACTCATGTAATCATAAAATGGATAACTAAGGAAGACATGCAAGTAGGGCCTTTGAGTCAGTGGTCTTCAGCCCTTGGTTTATTCGAGCATCACTCACAGCGTACAGCAAGGACTAGTGGGTTAGCCCACTTGAACCATTGACTATATTGCACTTTGAGACCTGATCACATGTGCACAGAGCTAGTGAGCCCAGTGTTATAGTAGTTCATTTAAAATTTTTAAAGTATATGTGAGCCACCTGAAGGTGGTTTTTTATTTGTATTTTTTAATTTCTATTGCATATGTTTGTAGAATACTGCAATGAAAAATGTAGGTTTGTTTAGGCCGAACCTATAGACCTTGCTCAGCTTGTTGTTTTTTGTCGTTTTGTTGTTTTAAGCAAGTGTTCTTTTAGGCACTGGATACAAATAAATAGCTTTTCACTGAACTTTTAGTATGGGGTAGTTTGTACCAATGTTTTGAAAGTCTGGTACAGTTTTGGATTTCATACTCGATCAATCAATCAAACAGGGTTTTGTTAGGGTCTCAAAGTGTTAGGAGGGTGCGGGGGATGCAGTTCAGTCGAAGAGCCAGGTCTTGAGGTCCTTGCTGAATTGAGTCAGTGACGCTGATTGCCTGAGATGCAGAGGTAGGGTGTTCAAGGTCTTAGCGGTGAGGTAGGAGAAGGATCTGAGTTTGAAGCGCTATTATGAGAGTGTGTCGCTAACCACCAGACCTCCTGACTTTTGACTGGAGAACCAGGTTTGAGTCTCTGCGTTGGCGCACCATCCCGTGACTGTGGGCAAATCACTTAATTTCGCCCTACCGGCCAAAAGACGTATGTGACCTAGTGCACGTAAAGCACTCCAGTACCTTGTGGTGGAGTTTGCACCATATAAAACTGCAACAAAAAAATACAAGGAAAATAGTATTATCAGAAGTTTAGGCATAGGATCGCGCATTCCTGCTGGGTATGCCATGGTAAATCCGCAGATCTTGAGAGCTTGACAGAGGAATCGGAGATAGGAAAGCGATGGAGGAGCGGGGCAAGGAAAACGAGGAGAGGTATTAAATGATTGTGAGAGAGGGTGAGAAACGAGGAAGTCGAGGAAAAGGCAGTGAAAAGAGCGACTTGGAGGGAGGGTGCAAAAACCGGTGAACGTGACGAAATGATACAGATAGAAGGCAATAGAAAGGAGGGAATGTGTGCAAGGCAATCATAAGGGGGTTGAAAGAGAAATCTAGGAAAGATAGTGCATTGGGACAAAGAACAAGCAGAGCAGGGTAAGGGAGACAGAATCATTTAAAATGAAGGCTAAGAGTGAGATTCTGTGATATTGGCTAATATGGATTCTGTGCCCCAGTTGTGTCACTCAGAATATTAACTGACGATCATGGTGGAGTTGGTTCTGTACAAAAACTTTTTGGATTTGTATTGTAACTTCTCTTTTCATCACCGTGTTGACCCGACCATTTCCTGAGACAGGCCCATCTGCTGTTAGATTTTAAATGACCAGGGTGTTAGTCGCTTGATCGGGGGCATGGACAACTCCCATTGTAAGAGAGGCATTCCATATTAGTGATGTCTGGTACAATCACAGGTAGGAATTGTTTAAAGCATGCAGCTGGATATGGTTTTGTGGGGAAAATGAAATGCTTTAGATATGGATGCCAACAGTAGAGGAGCATGCAGCTGTGGCATAGGCTGAGCTCCGGCATTCTTTGGTAAAGGCTGCGGCAAGGAGGATGCATACTGTATTGGTGCTGGAACAAGTGTCAAAGACGTCTGTGGCTTTTGACGTGGTGATGGAGTCCCAGGCTGAAGACAACCGATTTTCTAAGAATCCGTCTCAGCAAAGGTGAATAAATATGTAGTCTTTCTGGATTTGGATTTTGAATGTCACGTTGAAAGCTATCTGTTTATAGTGCAGCTGTCACTCGTGCGTTTTAACTTTGGTGCATGGATACAATTATAAGAATTTAGTAGAATTTTGCCCTCAAACCACTTGGCTCACAGCGCACTGCCAGCACTTTCAATAATCTTCCGACTACAGCCGTTCTAAAAATAGAATAGTGCAGTGACAGTAAAATAGAGCTTGGATCATCCCACCCACTGACGAGAAAAGATTACGCATGTTTCTCAAGGAAGAGTGAAACTTCACTGTAAATAACAATCAAAGCCATCCTAGATCTGCTTGAGAGCAAGGGGGAGTAGTTTTAATTTTTGTTATTTGGTATGTATTTTTGTATGTTCCCAAAATAAATGGTCCTATGTTTATTTAAATAAACAGTAAACAGGTCAACAGTTATGCTCTAAGAAAATATGTAATCTGAAGGGGCAATGTGTGTCTCATAATTAAATACTGTGGACAGTGTCATCATGCTTTATCTGTGGTCTAAACAGTAACTCTGCTGTATGACATATGAGCATGCAAGATCAACACTCGAGTGCAGTTATCAGAGCATTATTTGCAACAGCTATTGCACCCTCTGTAGTACCAAAGCACAGCTAAGCACCCTATGGCACAGTGAATACTCACCTAGCACATTTAATTAGTGATTTATTGAAATTTAGAATGGTTTATTCATGAGGCCTTGGAACTGATGATAGTTTGAGGGGAGGCAGGGGCCTGTTTCTGTTTGGCACAGGGGCTTCTGAAAGTCTTGAAAATGCACCATTTGCCCACTCATTTTTCAAAATTTTCTCGGGGGAGAACCCCCCCGAACCCTCCTTAGGTGGTTCGAGCTCGCTCGCTACGCTCGCTCACCACGGTGTGTCCACCACTTATTTTACGCCCCACCACTTTCAAATGTCACCAGCCGCTAGAACTGTAATCCTCTTGTGTCCACCTCGACAGGGGGAGGGGATAGAACGGGTCCCAGTATGCAAGACAAGTGCCATCTAGATGGCAAAATGCAGGCTTCCAAAAAGTGAGAACATAAATGAAACAACCCCCTACGATACTTCTAATTAACCACCCTTAGACTAATCCACTGCCTTATTTTTTGAGCGATTGACTATGGAAGTGAAATATGACAATCTCAAACTGATTTGTCGATGTTGGCCAGCTGCCATGACAAGCAAAACCTGTGCAAATTTTCATTTGGAGAATGCTCTGTATTCGTTTCTTTGTTCTATTTCTTTTTTCTTTCTTTCTTCATATGTTACTCACAGATCCTACATTATGTATACTGAAAGTTTAGTGTTTTTTGCTGTACTGTGAAAATGCCAATAAATAAAAGGTTAAATAAAAATAGAAGTGTAATCCCCTTTATCCTGACTAGAAGAAAGGGTTCCTACTTGGACAAGTTGCACACCTCTGCCAGCGAGAGACCTACATTTCTAACAGACATTTAATAATGTATCATTGTGTCATGCCTTCTTTAGTAATACATTTTGGTAAACATTTTCATGTGAAATTTTTCATCAGGCTTATTTTTACACATATTTGTATTCCTAGAAGCAGGATTGGGACAAATAACATTTGCTTTAAAACACTTCCTGATTTGTCTTCTTTTCCTTGGGGGAAGGTTTATATGCTTCCTCGTTTCTTTTCTTTTCTTTCCTCTTCTTTTGTCTTTTCTTATTGTCCCTAGTGATTTTTATCTGACTCACTTTCCGGGGGTAATTTATATTCTCATTAGCTGATAGAGTAGTCAGTATAGTAATATTATATTTATAGAGTGCTCAGAGAGGTACCAATGGTAGTGATGTTTCCTATTGTCCAATCACACAGAAGAGAGTTTAAGAAATCAGTGGCATCACGTACACCTACGAACACTTCTTCACACATCAAATGCAAGACACTACCTTACTATTGCTCTGTGGACCAATACTTAGCATAAATTAAAAATTGCCTTTTTTATGCAAACGCCGCTGATTACATCATTAGTTCCTTTTTTATACTTTGTGCAATACAGCTTTGCAAATAAATGTGCACCCAATGGCTGCAGAAACTATACTTCAAGGGGCCACCAGAGCGTCACTTTTTTTGAGGCTCCTGTGGCAGTGCGCCATTTTCCATATTTACAAGGGGGCACTAGGCCACTTAACATGGCATAACGCCACCTTGTAAATAAGCCCTCTACCACCACAGTCTGCTGTGTCAAAGGGGTGTGCAATGGGTGTTGCTGTGGGCGTTCCACTGCAACGTAGTTTGCTTTTTGACGGTGCCCCAGATTTACAAGGCTGGGGCAGTGGTAAAAACTAAGGCCAGGTAATATCTGGTGTGCGGATGGAGATACAAGGTGATATTTCGCCTTGTTTTTACTCTTTCCAAGTGCGCTGCATACTGCAGCACACATTGAAAGAGTAAATTACAATTATTGATTGTTTATGTGCAGGAAGGTATCCCTTCCTGCACATAAACAGTCCCACCTGCAGCGCACGCACCCTTACAACATGGCAAAAGGGTGCCTGCGCTGACACTAAGCAGCTTTTTTAGCACCAGCACTAGGGGAAATGCAGGGGAACGCCATATTTTTGTAAATACAGCACATCCCTGCGTTTTGGAAATGTCAGAGCGCGGCATTGCCAAATTTGGCATAATGCCGCGTTCCGGCATTTTCTTTTAAATATACCCCTAAGTTTCTTAATGTAGGATCTAAAAACGACCTTGAATTAGTTTTCAAAAATCTGGGACTGAAAATTATGTTTTTTCGAGCCCAGGTGATTTAACCAATCTATATTTCTGCCTTTGAATGGAGTGGATACAACTGAGCCAGTGACAGCTTCTTCTTGCCACTAGGGGTTGTATCGTGCCATAAATATGTACCAACATATCACAAATATTAACTACGTAATTTTAAAATGGGGCCTCACTAATTGCAATTCCACATGACAAAGAGCTCGAGGAGGTTGACCTAATCGTCCACAGCGTCAAACAGCCTCCAGTTCACAAATGTGAAACCAACTAAAAGTCAAAAGTTGTGTTATTACTGCAAATACATTAAAGCTTACAGCGTCACAGTGCTTATTACAATTTAACCTCGAGTCTAACAGAACCTCTTCATATATATAATTATGAGTAACTCACAATTTATGTCCACTGGCATAATGTGCATAGGACTTTTAGAAGAATTAAATTACATTATCCGAGATTTGTCATAATTCAGTGTCTGGTTTATTAACTCTAATAGAGAATTAATTGCTTTCTGCAAGTTTGAGCTAAAAGCTATTTGTCATCTGCGTATGCTAATGGTGGAACAGCTAAAGATACTAATTTGGGAAGCAGGGAATCAACCTTCCTAATTTCCTGGGGCAAATCGGCCTTGCATAAATTAAAAAGGCAGCTCTGTTTTGACACCATGTTATTCAACTTGAACATTGCCCAGTGTTTCCCACACACACTTGTGCAATCTACCAGGATTTTTCAGACCCGCGATGAAAAGGAAATCTTTTTACTTTCCCAAACCAGTAATCTTTGGCCACAAAACTGTTCTTTCCACACAGTCAGAAGCTGTTCTGAAACCGATAAAACAAAAGTATAGAGGAGGAAGAACAGCCGACCTGATATTATGCACAGGAACATAAGCTTTAAAAGAAACAGCAAAACCTGTTCAACTTATTCTCAAGTAGCATATAATAATGCACGTCTTGCATATTAACATGATTTTTTTACATTAGCCTTTTTGGAAGAGGGCCTGAGACGGGCCTTCAAACAGTTAGGAATCCGAAACACATCCATCGGTGTAAAAGAGACAGTCAAAGGTGCCTGATCTGAGACTAGGCTAGGGGACCTGTGTATGCACAACATCACACACACCTTCTGGGCCTGAGGCTCTTGGAATTCTTGATTTATAAGGCAACTGATAAGAAATGATACATTGTCACGGTCTGAAGGTTTTTTTTTAACAGATCGTAGGGAACATCTACCAATAAACATCCACACTTGGGGTATTTTTACTCTTGTCCAACACTCCCGCAACCAACTGCATAGAATTATATTTCCTAAATACTATATATGCTACTGGAACGCGAATTTTGTTTTGGTACTTCAAGACTTGTGGACATTTACTACAGCATTGCCTTTTTTATCACTACTAATTTTAAAAAATGAGGGGCATATTATCAAGAACGGCGTTACAAATAGAACATGGACTTCTTTTTATTTTATTTTATTATTTTTTTTTATTTCAAATCGTTTTTAGAACATGGACTTCTGTTGGAATTCTCCAGGGCACGTTATCAAGCCCATTATCACCGCTTTAGCAGCAGTTTTCTGCCGCTAAACTGGCGATAATTTTAACGCCATTCTTGATAATATGCCCCTTAGTTTTTCTTTTTTAAATCTTCATGTCTGATCAAGCTGAAGTCAGACTGGTATCCTTGTCACAGTTTCTAAATATAGGTGTCCTGTTGCATTACTGTTCTGTATTAGCTGCCAGGATCTATCCAAACCTGCCTTAATATTTAAATCACTGTTTATTAATGAATCAAGATCTTGAGTCAAATATTAAACAAAAAACTGTTCCTGATAGCTATCTGAAATCGTTTGTACCCAGGTGGTATGACATTTGTTTCTTAATTGTTCCTCGGGGATGGGACACTGCCTATCTTCTGGAAAACAATGAAATGTAATGTTTTGGGCGGACACGATTGCTCCCTGTTCAAGGGTGAATATAGCACAAGTTACTGACATTAAACCTGTCTGCCTCTATTTAAGGGTAGATCATTCACTACTAGAATTCACAAATGGATTACTCTCAAGATTAGTGGACAACTAGAAACTACACCAAAGTGTTCAAAGGGGTTGACAAGTGCTTTACACTACTGGGTTCACACAATCTTAGTTTACATATGGAGTTCACAACTAAAGTTCACACAATGTTACTCCGCGCCTCTATTTCACATCATGTGAAAAACAGGGGTTCTCAGAAGTCTTTAATATGTCCAAAAGTCTTGCTCACTTCTTGAGTTCACACATGATTACTGCACAAATGAGGTTCACGTTGTCACAAAAGAGATTAGTCAGTTCACTCCTGTGTTTGTGCCCTCAACTAATCCTACCTAAAAAGTAGCCGCAGAACAAGTCCTGCTCCATGATGAAAAGACTTGAGGTGGTGGGACGCCCTGATGAAGCCTTAGCTATGACTTTAGACAGCCAACTCAGGTGCCATTTCTTAGGCCCTTTCTGATATCTTGCACTGGGTGATAAAGCGAAGCATCACATGCAGGTGCTGGGCGTGGATTTATTTTATTGCATAACGAAAATAGCCACGACTAGACTATTAAATCAGCAATGCCTCACTTTTCTCAAAAGAGCCATGCCTGTGGGCATCCCTATGTAAAGGTATGTATATAATCGGCACTGTAATGTCCATCCCACATATGCTGAGAACGGAACGTAGGCCTAAAATGGACCCGGAATAACCTACCTTCTGGGACACAGCCACCAGTACTAAGCTGCCTTTGTGCAAACACAGGGCCCGTGCAGATAAGCTTCTGGGTTGACACACTCTCCAAGGCACCCAGAAGGGAGCGTGTTTGACCGGGCCAGTCACTGTTATAATTAGGGACATTCCAGTTGTGAAGAAACCCACCGACCACCCCTCCCCTTCCGCCTTTGACAGCACAGTGGTGGGGTGAGCAAGAAAGAGCCAAATGGCAGAAAGGAGGGAGAGTGAGAGAGACCAGAAAACAGAAGAGTGGAAAAGTAAGTAAGGTAAAGTGGGAGAAACATACATAGAGGAAACTTGAGTGGATCAGAGAGACACAGGAACAAAAATCAATCAGGGTGAGTAAAAGAGATTGTGCAGAAAGAAATATGTAAATGTACTATTCAAAATCGAATGCACTTTCTAAATGAAACCGACACAACAGATAAAAATATATGTGGATTTTGAATACTCAACATCCTTGATCTAGCATTCAGAACAGATCAGTTATTACAGAGTTGGCCATTCTGGCCGCCATGTTGACTCTTGATATGATTCTAAGAGGCTCTTGTGTTCTGCTTTAAACAGTCGTGCGAAAGGAACAGTGCAATCTGAGGTACATCTCTGCTGTTGAAGATCTGAGACACATATCTGTGTGATATTAGAGGTAGCCTCTAGCCTGTTGTTACAGGTCGAATTATATGAGTGTGTATTCCCTAGGTCTGTACATCCTGTGCCACCCAAAGCCAATGGCTGCATATTCACGCAAGCAGAAACATAGCATTGCCATTTAAAGCTATAACCTGAACATTTCGTTGCAATTTGGGGACCACTCTGCTATCTGGGGCATGAACTTGTACGATTTATGAAACCTGAGGCATACGGCCTGGTGTATCACTGGGCAGGTCGAAAACAGTGTGTGCAAACTGAATACTGATATTTTGCGACATATTGTTATTAGTTACAGGGACAGGTGCTGATTAAAAAAAAAAAAAATGAAGGGGAGACTTTGGGGTTACCATGCAGAGGACCACTGTCACCATCTACTCCCCCAGAATCGGTCAGATATGATTTCCTTTACCTGCGAGCCCTTGTCCCACCCTCTGTTTGTCCTTTTTCCCCATAACCATTTACGAGCCCCCATACTTTTTAGTTCTTTTGCAGGTTGGTACTACTTTTATTTTCATTCCGTTGATCACCTGATTTCTTTTGCTCAACCTCCTTTTCCTTCTCAATCTTTCTCAGCCTTTTTCTTCAAATCTTTCCTGTTTTACCGTATTCTTCTGTTATCCCCTTTCAGTCCTCTTTTGCGGTTTTCCATCTTCTTTAGATGCCAGTAGAACACAGAAATTGGACTGTCATAAACAAGTTTTCTCTGTTGCTTTTCTAGTTGAACCTCGTCAGCTTTTTTATCTTCTTCATTTTCAGTTATTCTGGAATTTTTAGACGTTTTGAGTTGCTTTAAAACTGTGATCTTTCAATCTGCTACTGAAAATCAATAAGGATCCTGCCAATGTTTTTACTGCAAAGCCTTAGATTTCTATGAGTAATGCGTTAGGTCATCCTAGCGTTTCACCAAGCTGGAATTATTTGAGTGTGGTTTAATCAAGAAATTGACCACCATTGAGTTGAAAAGGCTCATCTGACATTGTTTTCCTTTGCACCCATTATTGTGGATATTAGGTTACTTTCAAGATCGGTGATTGAATCTAAAACTGTCCCACTCATGAAGAAACGTTGTGCTCCTGAGAAGAGAGGCTTTACCCCTATTTTAAATACACTTAAAACAATCAATTAATCAGTAATCTTATAAAGCATGCCTATGCGCCTGTGAGAGTCTCAAGGCACGAAGGGGGAGGGGGCTACGGTTCAATCGAAGAGCCAGGCCTTGAGGTCCTTCCTGAATTGCAGCAGCAACGGTGATTGCCTGAAGTGCAGCGGCAGGTGGTTCCAGGTCTTCGCAGTGAGGTAGGAGAAGGATCTTCATACAGCCGAGGTCTTGTAGAGCCAGTTGGGTGGAGCGGAGATATCTGGTGGGAGTGTAGAAGGAGAGGCGGTAGTTGAGGTATGCAGGTCTGGCATTGTGGAGGGCTTTGTAGGCATGCGTGAAAAGCTTGAAAGTGATTCTTTTGTTGACAGGTGGCCAGTGCAGGTCTCTCAGGTGGCTGGTGATGTGGTTGCAGCGTGGGATGTTCAGGATGAGTCTGGCAGTGACGTTCTGGGCATTCTGCAGTTTCTTTTGTAGTTTCTGGGTGGTGCCGGTGTAGAGTACATTGCCGTAGTTGAGTCTGCTGCTGGCAAGTGCATGGGTGACAGTTTTTCAGGACTCGGTGGGGATCCACTTGAAGATCTTATGAAGCAGGTGGAGCATATGGAAGCAGGAGGACGAAACAGCTTTGATTTTTCAGTTCATTTAGCGCGAGGAGTCCGGGATGATGCAGTGCTTTCGTGAATGGTCCGTATGTGTGAGGGGTTCTGAGCGCTGTGGGCCACCAAGAGTCATTCCATGTTGAGGAGGAGGAGCCCAGGATGAGGACTTCAGTCTTGTCTGAGTTAAGCTTGAGGCAGCTGTCCTTTTTCCAGGTGGCGACTGCCTTCATCCCGTTGTGGAAGTTGCTCTTGGCGCCAGTGGGTTCGTCTGTGAGGGAAAGAATCAGCTGGGTGTTGTTGGCGTAAGAGACGATGTTAAGTCTGTGGCTTCTGTTGATGGCTGCAAGCAGGGCCATGTAGATGTTGAAGAGGGTGTGGCCGGGGAGGAACCCCGAGGTACTTCATAGCTGATCTATGTGGATTCTGAGTTGAATGAAGAAAGACTGACTCTCTACGTTCGGCTGGTGAGGAAGGAGTGGATCCATTCTAGGGCTTTGCCGTGGATGCCGGCATCGTGAAGTCTTGTGAAGAGGGTGTAGTGGAAGACGGTGTTGAATGCGGCTGAGAGGTCCAGGCAGAAGAGAGCAGCAGTCTTGCTGTGCAGTGTGCAGATGCCGTCTGTCGTGGCGAGGAGAGTGGTCTCTGTGCTGTGATTCTTTCTGAAGCCCAATTGGGCATGGATGTATGTCATTACCACGCATGCTTTTACAACACATGCCTTTACCACGCAACTTTCACAACGCAAGTCGTTACAACGACTTGCGTTGGGGGGTGCTGGATAGTGAATGGTTTAATTTACTATTCCAACTCCAGTCCCCGTGGATAGTAGGGAAGGTTTTGGATAGTAAATTAACTATTCCCTATCCTAGAGCGCCCCCCAGCGCAAGTCGTTGTAACGACTTGTGTTGTAAAAGTTGTGTGGTAAAGGTACTGCGTTGTAAAAGTTGCGTTGTAAACGCTATTCCCCATTGGGCATGGTCCATGATGTGGTTCATTTTGAATATTCTAGGCGAGTTAGACATCAATGACTTTCTCAATGACTTTGTCTGAGAAGGGGAGCATAGAGATGGGTCTGTAGTTTTTGAGGTCTGTTGGTTCAGCAGAGGGTTTCTTCAGCAAGGTGTTGATCTCTGCGTGCTTCCAGTCTTCTGGGAAGGTTGTGGATTCGATGGAGCAGTTGATGGTACGGCAGAGTTCAGGTGCAATAGAGGTGCCGGCTCTGTTGAAGATGTGGTGAGGGCAGGGATCCGAGGGGGCTCCGGAGTGAATGCTCTTCATGATCCTGAGGGTGTCGTTAAAGGTTAGAGTAGTCCAGCTGGCCAAGGTCTGCTGGGGTTTGGAGCCATTGGGTGTGGTTTTTGCAGGTTGGGTGGGGTTGTTTTCTTGAGTTGTGAAGCTGTCGTTGATCTCCTTGATCTTATGGTGGAAGAAGATGGTGAGGTTGTCGCAGAGGTCTTGAGACGGGAGAATGTCTGCTGTCTCTGTGTTGAGTTTAGTGAATTTTTTGAGCATGGCAGTGAGCTCTTTGCTGTTGTCTTCGTTGGTGCGTTCCAGGATGGCTGCTTTCTTTTTTGTTCTGATAAAACGGCGGTGTGCAGTGATGGCGGATTTGAAGGCTGCTTGGTCTGCCGTGAATTTGCTTCTCCTCCATCTTTTCTTGAGTTATCTGCAGGTGCGCCTGGACTCTTGGAGGGTGGGGGAGAACCATCTGGCTTTCTTAGAGGGCTGTTTGCCTGAGGGTTTCCTGAGGAGGGCCAGTGTGTTGGCGCAGTCAGGGATCCATTGGTTGAGGTTGTGTGCCGAGGTGTTGTCATCCATGAATGTCGGTGGTGGGGACTTGCTGAGGGAGGTGGTGACCTGATCTTTTGTTGACCTTGTTTCAGCTCCTGTAAGGATTTCACTGTGTGTGGTGGTGTATAGTAGGTTTGGTGAAGGAGAAGTGGATGCGGTGGTGGTTGGTCCAATGTGGGTTAGAAGTGTGGCTGCCGGAGATGGTGTTGCTTGTGGACAAGATGGGGTCGAGTGTGTGTCCTGCTGAATGGGTTGGCATTGCAACCAGTTGTTTGAGTACTAGGGTGGTGAGGTTCTCCAGAAGGGATGAGATTCTGTGGTCTTCGAGGTCGTCTACGTGGAGATTGAAGTTGCTGTGGAGGATGCAGCCCTTAGAGGTGAGCGATGAAGTCACTTATGGCTTTGTTGAAGGGTGGGCGGGGTCCGGGATGTCTGTAGACAAGGACCTCTATCCTGGAATTGAAGGTGCTCCATGTCGGGTGAGTGGTCGTCGGAGCTGGTTGTGAGATGGAGGGTGTCTTTGTGAACAATGGTGATGCCTCCTACCGGCCAGTTGACTTAGTCCTTGTGGATGATTTTGTAGACGTGGGGGATGGCGGTTGCAATGTCCGGGGCTGAGCTGGAGTTCATCCAGGTTTCTGTGAAGAAGGCAACATCGGGAGAGATGGAGACGAGCAGGTGCCAGATCTCCACAGCATGTCTTTTGAGGGAGCGGGTGTTGAGTAGAATGCATCTGAGGTAGTCGGTCCGGTTCTTGAGGGTTGTGCCATCAGTGGATCTGGTGAGGAAAGGCTAGCAAAGGGGATGTTGCAGGTACTGCATGTGAACGGGCCTAGAGTGTTCTTCGGTGACGCGAGGTGGCAGACGGTGGAACGTCTGGTGTTAAGGGCGGTTAGGGTGCTGAAGTCATGGCGTTGGATGGTCCAGGGACTGGGGTCCATGGCGCTGGGCACGGTCCAGGCATGGATAAGTGCAGGCAGGCTTGCCTTAGGCGCAAATAGTGTTTGGGGCGAGCTGGACAGCCGGGAGGCAGGAAGTGGGAAGCGGCAAAATAGTGCTGGAGGAGGCGGGCCACAGGGACAAACAGCGGGCATGGAAAGGAAAAAAAGGCACAAATAAGGAAAAAAGAGAGAAAGATACAAGAAGCAGAAATAGAAAAAAAGAATGTAAAAAAAAGAGCAGAGGAGTAGAAAAGGCGGAAAGCAGAAGATAGAGGGCAAAGCAGAGATGCTCCCCACTTGACCACTAGGATTGATGCGCAGGTAGGTGCCTGCAGGTGGGGGAGGGCCTCGAACCAATGACCTGGAAGGGTCAGGGGGCAACAGCTTCTATACAGAGCTGTGCGGCGAGGGAAGCAACTTACTGACACAATAGCTGTGCAACTGTTCTGAGTGCAGATGCTAGTTACCACTTGTCTTTGACATGCAGAGTGAGGTTTGGTCAAAGAATTTATTGTACACTTCTGACCCTTGACATAATAGTTACAATGCAGTTTTTATGCTACCCATGTGAAAGTCTCAAAACTGAACTCAGTGGGTAGATGCACGGCCAAGTGCAGAAGTCATTTAGTTCTCCAGCGCCTGACATTTCTCTCTTTGCATTGGCCTATTTCCCACATGAACAATATTGATAACTTCTGCACCCAGCCATAACATTGCCTGGAGATCCTGGTCAACCAGAAAAGGGTTCACTGGGCCATTGTTTCCACTGAGCGAGATAAAAAGCAGCCACAGGATGCCATTTTGTAGTGTTGACAAACTGAAATAGCAGACCCCAAAATTGCTTTTTTATTGCATGAGAAGTGGCCACAGGCAATAACCCCCGCACAGGGCCCACTCCAGAAACAGACGTGTTACCAAAATCACAGCCAACACGAGTTGTAGTTTTTGTGGTCGTTGTTGGCCGCAGTTTTTATTACCATTGTATACCAACACATTTTGTCCCCTGGGCATCCCTTTTATTGCCAGGGTCATAAATCATTATCAAGGCATATCATAAATCATACGTCCTACATCTTCTACATGTCATAAATCATAACTCATGCGTCCTACATCATCAGCATGTCATAAATCATTTAGCATGTCATAAATCATTTAGTGTTATGATAACTTGGACGTCATACATGATCAGAGCTGCCTGTCATAAATCCTTTGTCATAAATCATACTGTTGGTCATAAATCATTCTGTTGGTCATAAATCATTATCCGTCATTACTTATTTGCATATCACAGGGTCATAAATCATTTGTGTCCCATAAATCATTTGTGTGATGGACCGCCATAAATTGGAGGCGTATCTCCTTCCTTGGCACTTTTCTGATCCAACTTGTTCTGTTGGTTTCCATGTTCCTTTGCATGTGGGGAGTAGCCTCTCTCCAGAGTTAGGCCCCAACTCGCTACCTTGCTTTTGTTGTGCCCTGCCGTCCGGCCGGGTCTGGGCTGCGAGCGCCGTCTCTGTCTGCTACCCCCTTTTGTTCGGCCTACTCACCCTGCCGTTCGGCATCCCAGAGTGAGTGGCCCTCCTTCTACACACCGCCCTGCCGGTGTGCCTCCATAACCATCCGCTGTACCTCTCTTATCCGCCACGCCGCCAGGGAGGCTTCACGTCTTCCTGCGGCTCCCCCCTTCATGTGACGCTCTTATTTTTTACCTCCGTTGCTCTTTATATGCAGCCTGCTGTCAATGGCATGCTCAGCTCCATCCTTGCCGTTACCTCTTTGTACACCGGTTCTCCTTCCGGCTTCCTCAGCTTCGTCTCAGCTCGCCATGGACCATACATGAAAATAAAATTGGGAGACAGTCAGCTGCAGCATATGGTGTCTTGATACAGCACCCAACGTTAAATAGCCTTGCGTACCACAGTTGCACCTATGAAATACACCTTCATAATGTGAGGTACGGTGAATAAATGGGTTCACCATCCTCTGGTAAATTAATGCTCCCTTCCCGAGTAGCTCTGAAACACGGCTGTTGGAACCTTCAAAAGGTGCATGGCAAGAGAAGCACCTCCATTGCCCCGTTTTTTTTTTTTTTTCTTTTAAGAAGTCTGATGAAGAGATGAACAGGCTGTACGAATTACCTGAATCAGAGAGTTAATGAACCTCTCGCTACCTGTATATGCTAAGTAGGTCAGCTATCTCATTTCTGAAGGTAAGCCATATTGTGCTTTGAACGCTTAGGTGATAACGTCCTCGTTATGCAAATGGTTGGCCAATACTAAAGATTTTTATTTTTTTTTTTTCTGCGCCGCTCCCCCAGCTCCACGATGTAGTGACGAGCTGCAGTGAGGGGGAGCGGCGTCTTATACTTCCCCCCACGATTCTCCCGCCATGAAAAGGCGGGTCTGCCACCTGGGGGAGGGTCAGTCCTCACCTGGCCCCCCCATTGGCCGAGTTCCTAGGCGCCATCCTGGCGCAAGTTGTTGCCGCGACGAGAGTGCCCTTTCTAGTTTAAGGCCCTTCCCGGCGGCTAGAACCGGATCCTTCCTGGGCACTGGCGTCCGTTATGGCGCCGGCCCTCGAGGCCCCCTTCAGGGGCCGGCCTCTGCAAATGTTACATTACCTTGAAAGCTGAACATCCGTGAACTGTCCCTGATGAGTCTACATGAGCAATGAACTGTTTCTGCATCCTGTGTGGTACTTTAGTTGTATTCGCCTCCAGAAACTCTAAGGGCACTTCAATAAAGGTCTGCAAGACAGCATTCAGCATAAACAAGTTCGTAATAATTGCAGTGACTCAGGTGATCTCCTATCAGCCATCGCAGGTAACTAACTGCTTGTACCAGTGCCGAACAGTCCTGATTAATACACCCCATCTCTGGTGAGCTCATGGCCCGCCCCGGACTCTATTGCTCGCTGCTCGTGACAGTGCAGTATCTGATGGATGGTGTAACATGGTATCAGTGTAATTACAGAATAGGCTAACATATAATGCACTTAAATCACTAACACATAGACTCATAACAGAATCACAAACTCATCTTCGAACGGGCAGTATGTTGAGGGAAAAATCATTATTAGCCAATTTGATGCTCTATTGAAGCTAATGAATAATCTATGTGATTAATTATCTAATCTGAGAGAGTAGCCGAGCCTCGCGTTTGCGGGGCTGCTCAGTGAAGGAGCCGAAAGGGGAATCCGATTTTAACACAGTTAGAAACTGTAGCTGTTTCCAAAGACTGTGACAAAATGAGGCGCGGAATTTTACTTTGCAGCACCTGTTGCACGCTTGAAAGGAAACCGCGGGAAATGAGCCGCCATTTTGGGAGCAAGGTTGCCACCTGCATTAGTGAGTCAAACGAAAAGGGAGCCGCGCTGCCGCGCTATCTGAATATGATTTCCCATGACGCTTCTGGAATGAGCTGACACATCTCAAGAGTTTGCTTCCAAGTCAAATTGCTTGAACTAACTAAATTAAAAAAGAAATTAGACTTAACACACAGTACGGTGGGAATGTGCCTACCTGAAGCCCTGGCCAGTTTTATGGCTCATTATTTCACACAAAATAAATAGCACAGTATAACACGAATTGGCAGAAGGATGCTCACGGCGCGGCACATATTTAAACACCTGGCAGTAATTATTTGCCATACAGTCTAGTCTGTCTGAATAGATATCCGCGCATACCCAAACGCATGCAATTAGCCAGTTTTAGCAATTTACGAAACTACATTAGTTTACAAGTGCTTTGTCGGGATATTCTGCAACAAACAATAGTTACTTGTACGTTGGCCCTTTATTCGTGCCCTGTTTTGCAAACATCCATTTGCGAAATGTAAACACAAAAAGCATCTGTCTGTATACTTGGTTTATTGCAGATAATGAGATGCAAAAAATATCAGTGTGTTGCATGTTCCTGTTCTACGCAGTTATAGCTTCGCTCGTCGATAGGATGTTTTTTTAATTCCCGACCCAACTCCATTTCGAAAAGACCTCTTCATGAAGGACTTCTCCAAGAAGGGCTTTAGGAAAGCCAGTTCCTCACTTTTGTCTGCCTCCGCCAAGCAGGTGTTCAACAAGATCATACAGTATTCAGATTTTTCGGAGAGCTGGCAGGGAATAAAAAGAGTATTAATTTACCGGAATACTGTACAAAGGATTAAATAGCTTAATGAGCCTAATTTACATAGTTTAGGGAGTGCTTAGAGAAATAGGGCAGGTGATAATATAGTGCTAAATACTTTTAAATCAATTGACATGTGGGGTTTTTATTAGCTTTTTATATTACAAATAAATGCAGCAATGATGCACAGTGTAATAACGTCAATGGTGCTTGCTGTGTAATTGCGGATCTACAGCTGTGATGTTGCATGTAGCTGTCATATGGCACAATACATTTCCTCAAGACATTGACATAGCAGTAAATATCAGAATACACTTTAATATATACAGTGCTATATGTTTTAAACAGCATAATTGATAGATTGCCGAATGTACAAGTAGAAACATTAGTGGCTGTGTTTTCTTCTACTTTGAATACAGTGTCCCCCTTGTTCTAACAAGGAGCCACATATTCTACTTCAGCTTCTGAGAGTATGGTTTAGAGGTGGGTGGCAGCTGCAAAATCCTCCTGATCTTTGGAAGTGCTAAATCTTACAAATAATGCACGGCGGCATTTCTCCCATCACAGTGCTAGTGTGGGTGAAATTCAGTTGGAGAATTCACACACGATCTTAGAATTTCCTCCAGAAAAATGACGATCTTACATTCTCACCGAACTATAAATCAAGCCCCACACCACTTGTCACGTCTTTAACAAATGGCCTGGCTAGAAATATTACAGATGTTTCCTTTCTCTTCTGAACTGGTGTGGAGTTGGGCATATTGGTTTCTCTGCAGCATTGTGCAGCGGCGGCCCGTGGAGGAAGTTGCGGTGGGGCAGACAGGCGGGGTGGGGGAGGGGCAGGGTGGGGGATGATAAACACCGGAATATGGATGATTGCAGGTAAGTAAACAATTAAATGAATAAAACGAATTTCGTTCCATGCCCTGCATCACAAAATGCGATGCAGGGAGCGCTACGACAAACTGCACTTGTACTACTCTTGCAAAATGTACTACAAAACGTACTTAAAATGTATGTTTCATCTATATTACCTATACTTATGTGTGCGAGTTCTCTGCCCTGACTGCAGTCTCCACACATGTAGGGACAAAGGGGAGTGGGCGGCAAAATGGACAGACGTACTCCTAAAGGTGATTGCTTTACAATGGGGAATGGGGACATGTAGCCTACACTTATGTATCAAGTTTACATTTAGAGTTAATGAACACAGAAAGTTGTAATCTTACCCCAAAGTGTACATTTACTTAAAGGTGTAATTTACCTTTGTGAATAAGGCCCTTATGGCTTGTGGATGGTGTTCAAAGGCATGATAGGCCTTTCAAATGATCTTGAGAGAGATCCAATTTCTCTCTTATTCATTTTGGTTTTTCATCCTCTCTGTACGACGGAAGGTAAAGTGCATCAACCTTTCAGATATGGTTCATGAATGATAGGGTTTTTTTCCGTACGAATTCGGTCCCAAGCACTAACAAAGGTGTCACATTTTTCTTGTTTATCTTGGTAGGTTTTATTGTACCCCATCTAAGAGTATGATCAACTCAAATTCCTAAGACATTCATTCTTTTCCAAAATTCTTCCAGCAAAGAAGAGATGCTTGTTCATTTAATTCTTGAACAATCACATACACTGATTTGCTCAATATAACCAAGAATTCAAAGCTGTTTTGCATAGCTATTCAATGGAGTTATTTTTGCTTACTGTGTGCCTCCATGCAGATATATGTACTAATACTAACAAATCGTTCATTACCTTGTTATTTTTGCTCTGAGGAGCTTGTACAAGTACTCAATATGCAAATTATGGTTTGTTTTTGCTTATTGTTATCGTCTGTTCTTCTCTTGTGTGTTACAAAAGATGGGTGCTCAAAGTGTAAAACGAGGAATTAATGGTAGTGAATGTATGTTTCTATTTCATTTCTTGCTTACTTTTCTATGTCCTATTCATTTATAAACTGTGAGGAAACAAGTTTCCAAACCCATAATTTGCAGTTAAAATGCAAACAACTTGAACGCATGTCGTGAAGAACACCACTTACCTAAAAGAGGACAGAGATCTTAATCGCATTATTACTTAATGGCTATTTCTTGATTTAGTTAGAAAAAAAACTATGATATATCAATTTAAGGGCACCAGCAGACACAGGGTTTATCTGGTTTGGCGGAAAGCCCACTAGGCATCAGGGAATTCAAAATGGCTCCAAATAAGGACATGAATGGCCCACTTTGGCATCAGACCATACCCCCAGCCCAGAAGGACTAAGGGAGTGTTTATGTCCCCTGGAGAAACAGGAATTTTACTTTTATTGGGGATTTAACCATAATCAGCCCCCATGGGAATAGAAAGCCTTCGAGACACCAGAAGTTTTTCATTGGGGTAAAAAGGGTGGGAACTACCGCAATAGGATTGGGCCATAGGCCCACACCAAAAGGTGCAGCACAGTTTATCTGCACCCCTGTGGGCAGAAGAGGGCTTACCTAAATTGTCCCCAGAGAGAAGAACAGCCACTAGCCACCAGGGATTTCAAATGACACCAAAAATGGATCAGGCTTCCCGTCCGAGTCTTTTTGTCCTTCCTTCACAGATAATTTTGCTCTGATTGAGGGTTTGTCTGTAATCTGCTCCCTTGGAAGGTAGAAAGCCCACAAGCCACTAGGGAATGAAAATGGACACAAAAAAGGGTGGAGCAATGCTCCACTCTCAAAGGAAAAAAATAGTAGGCAGATTGGGTGGTTTGTCCCCAATGTGTAGAAAATCCCACTAGACACCAGGGATTTTTTTTTAAAGAGAAGGTGCAGGGCAGTCTTTGCTGACATAGGGCCATGCCCTCACCCCTAGAGAGGGAAATATAACCTTTCTCCCACGAGAGGCAGACTAGGGGTTTGTCTTCAATTTGCCTCCTGGTAGTGGGTAGAAAAGCCCACTAGACACATTGGGACTCAGGTTTGACTCCACTAGATGTAATGAAAATCATACAAAAACAGAGGGATGGAATCTCTCACTGTGGCATTGGGGCACACTGTTATGTTTCTGGGTTAGGCCCATGTATCGAAGCTGCTCATTTCTTACATTGTCCTCTTTTTCACAATAACAATTTTACTGTGAACCTTTGCACATATTTGCATACACAACAATGTCAGATTAGTTTCTCTGAAATTACTTTGTTTCCACATCTAGCTTTGTACCACATTATCATGATGCCTCGAACATCATGTACAAGGCCTCTTTACGCACTATGTACAATATGTCGCCCTATCTTCATCTACAGGGCGACAGAGCTATCTACATATCCATAACATCGCTAATCTACAACTTACAACACAAGGCTGCTTTCTATTATAAATATTGAGCATCCCGATAGGTTAGCAGAGGAGGCACTTCAGCTGAAACCAAGGGTACCTGCATGCAGTGGTCTGACATCTTGTGAGGGGTGTTCAGTTTGTGACCAAGACAGGTCCTTAATTCTCTCCTGCCAGGTAGTGGGGTTGGATTGTCCCTTGGGGGATTCTTGGGTCTACATCTACACAAACTCTAGGTACACTGAGAGTAGGGTTTGCATAGTAAGAGTATTCCAGATGACTGCCTTGTTTATATACCTGCATATATACACTGTTTTAGCACCATGTCAAAACTATATGTACTATTTACGCTTTGATGCTTGTAATCACTTTCATCTGCGTCTGTCTACTGATTATAGCAGCACTTGTATTCTTTTTTTCTTTTAAATATTTGTATTCGCATCACGAGGAATAAGCATGTAACAAAAAGCAAAATCCATACATACATACAAAGATAGCTTGTTCATTAATGTACAATAAGCAAGGCAATACGTAAATCATAAAGCATTAAAGACCCTAAATAGCAAAGAAGAAAAAAAAAAGGAAAAGAAAATACTAATCTTATTACATTATTGGTCCCCATATTCTTTCCATTTTCAATTTAGTTTGCAATCCCTATTATATATGCCCTTTACAAGACTCCACCATTCCATAACCGTGGGCGGGTTGTGTTGAATCCAGACCCTAGCAATTATCAGTCTGGCACATGAAATTAAGATGTTCATCAAATCGCATTGAAAACCGCTCCCCCCAGACGTGCCCACCAGCACATCTAAGGATGTAAATGTAATTGGACGTGCCAACTTGAAAGATAAAACTTTAGTTACTCCATTCCAAAATTCAATTAATTGTGGGCACGTAAAAAACATATGAGTAATATCGGCTGCTCTTTGATCACATTTTGGGCATTTCAAGCGATCACTATTGCTGTTATTAGTTGCCCATTTCAAAATTCTATCTGGCATGTGATAAAGTTGGCATATAGTTTTAAATAACTGCAACTTGAGATTAGCGGAGTGAACAGAGCGATTTAAACTGTTTAAAGAAGAGGTTATCAAGTTTGGACCCACGTCAATTTCCAGTTTCCTACTCCACTTCTCTGCTAGCTTTACACAGTCATCAGTTCTAAAACTAGTGAAAATTCTATATCCAATACTAATCAATGCTTTATCAGTTTCCCTATAAATACAATTCCATAGATCAGAGTCCAAAATAGTAATGAGTCCTAATTTCCGAACACAATAATCCCTGATCTGATAATACTTAAACCGGGCCCCCTCTGTAAGATTATAACACACCTTTAATCTTTCGAATGTAATAAAACCCCTGTGGTCATACAAATCTCCCAACGTTTTTATGCCAGAATCTGATAGCGCTAAACCAGCTGGATCATGAAAAATTCCCGGAAACCCCGGATTAAACCACAGGGGGGTTCTATAGTGAAATAGGGAATCCTTACACTTGGCGAAAATGGAGCGCCAGATACTAATAGTATCACGTGCCGTCTTGAACTTCACCCGTTTAAAATAGTTAGGGTCATTTAACCTGTAAAGGAACATATTTACATCCTCACCTAGCATAAATTTTGAAAAAACAAACACTTATTAGGTATCGTCAAACTTCGGAAACGAGTCAAGAAGGCGGACCAGAAGTAAGATCTGATGTCTGGTAAATCCAACCAACCTCAGTTAAATGGGAGTTTAAGTAAAGAAATAGCCCGCCGAGCCTTCTTATACCCCCAGATAAAGCTGCTAATAATACCATCTAATCTATTAAAATAAGAGTTATCTACCCGTAAGGGGATAGAACGGAAGAGATGTAAGTATTTAGGCAAAATCTTCATTTTGACCAGATATATTCGACCAATGATACTTAAAGGTAACTTATGCCATTTCTTAAATGATGTAATAGTTTCTCTTAATAATGACTCATAGTTTAAGGCACATATTAAATTAATATTCAATGAGATTTTTACCACTAAGTAGGTAGCGGCCTCACATATTCCAATCAATGGAATAGGTGACTTATAATTCATGACACTTTGGGTTTTACCAGTATTGAGCCTGTATCCTGAATCCAAACCAAATTTTCCTGCCCCTATTACAATGCCCTTCATTGCTTCTGACACATTGGTAGAGTAAATCGCAATGTCGTCAGCATAGACAGTTATTTTAAGAGAATTCGAGCTAAATAAAAAAGGAGAAATCTGGTCTTGACTCTGCAGTGCAATTAAGAATGGTTCCATTATAAGGGCGAATAACAGGGGAGACAAAGGACACCCCTGTCTCGTCCCCCGTTTGATCGAAAAAGTAGGAGAGCATTTTCCCATATAGCAAACTTTACCAATAGGTTTATCGTACAGAGATTGGATCCACTTAAAAAATTGACCTTTTATACCAAAAGCCTGTAGTGTGTCCCACAGGAAACCCCACCCCACTCGGTCAAATGCTTTCTCTGCATCAAGTAAGATCATACCGAGTGGGGTTGGCTCGACCCGCGCCACATCAAACGCCGAAATGGCCATGTTGATATGTGCCGTAGTATCCCTCTTTGAAATGAACCCATGTTGCTGGGGTGACACCAATTGTGACATTAATGGTGCCAACCGAGTCGCTAGAACCTTTAAATATTTTACCATCACTATTTATAAGTGATATGGGTCTATAAGACCCTCTTTCATAAGCTGGTTTGTTTAAAAAAAATAATAATAATTTGAGTAGAGTTCCAGGACTAGGGAGCTTGATCTCCGTTCCCAATAGCTTGAATAACCTTAGATAGTAATGGTATCAATTCCTCCATACAAGTTTTGTATAATTCTAATGGAATCGAATCTTCACCTGCAGCTTTACCAGATGCCAGGGAGTTAATAGCAGTTCTGATTTCTACCGCTGTCATAGCCATGCTTAATAGATCCGATTGATCTTCATCCATATTTTTAACTTTATTTAGAGCTATATATCTTACTATCTTATCATCAGTAACCTCACTTTCCGGTATATAGAGATCTTGATAATACTGGGCAAATTGCTGCAAAATCGATTTAGGGTCCTGAAACATTTGGTTGTTAACCCCTTTAATTTCTTTAATAGCCATTTGAGCCCGATCTTCAGCAACTTTATACGCCAGAATTTTGCCTATCCTTTCACCGCTTTCATACTGATCTAATTGATATTTATTTAATTTAGCAATACTTTTTTCCCTAAATAATTTTTTTAATGCTGATTTTAACTCTATTAATTTAAAGCTTAGTGCTTCCATGCTAGCCACCCCTGTCAATAAAGCTTCAGCTAGTTGGTTTTCAGTATGAAGTATATCTGCTGTCATTCTCTCATTTTGGGATCTACGCTCCGTATTTTGTCGCCATATATATTGTTGTGCAAACCCACGGATGCTTGCCTTGCATGCATCCCAAACTATCATTGGTAAGGCTGAGTGCATATTTATATCTACGAATTCTTTTATATGATTTTTCAGTTGACTTAAAAAGATAGAATCCAAAAATAAATATCTGGGGAATGAAAAAAGTCGAGGAGTTTGTCTTTCTGTTACTATTTCAAACGACAGAAGGATAGGGTTATGGTCCGAGGTGACTCTTGGACAAATTACCATAGTGCTAGTCTCCAGGATTGCATCCGACACTGAGGTCATGTCTATACGTGAACATAATTTTGTGCGGCAGAATAATAAGTATAGCGTATCAGGGTGCAGATACCTCCATTCATCTTTAATAGAATGGATAGCAGCAAGATCGAGAATTGCAGCCCGGGTCTTCCGCATTCTCTGAAATGAACCCCTTCTAGTCGTGTCAATATTATAATTCATAATGCAGTTGAAATCTCCTAATACTAAACACTCCCCTTCCCAACTAAGCAGCTCCATATTAATTTGATTAATAATTTTAGGTTCATCTAAATTAGAAGCATAAATCCCACAGATTGTATATTTACAACCTTCGAGTGTTGCCTGTGCTATTGCCCACCTACCAGCTTTATCGGTTAAGGTTTTATTAATTTCTACCTTAAGTTGTTTATGTTTAAAAATTGCCACCCCACGGATATAAGTATTCAAATCAGTGCATACTAAGATGTCATAACCCAATTGTTTAAGAATTTTTCTATCTTTATATGCAATATGAGTCTCCGTAATTACAGCTATCTGTGGATTATACATTCTAAATTCCTCAAACACTAGACTTCTTTTGATCCTACTGTTTAAACCCGCCACATTCCATACCAAACATTTCAATTGATACATTTTATATAATACATATTCCTGTCCTTAAAGCCTTTATGCAAATCAGCCTTGCTAAAAATTAACATTAAACTACTTATCCTCATGATGCCTTTTTTACCCTGAGAAATCTCCCTCCTCCCCCAACCCCTACCTCGCACCCCCCTACCCACCCCTCCCATCTCTGTCCCTCCATTCAGGTCCCCCCATTAACCCAGCTACCGCTGTAGTGGCAGCAAAAAACGGAGTCACAGCCACGAGGATCCGGCCGTACTGATTCTGCAGACTCGAAACCACGTATCACATCTTGCAATATCTAGGACCAGAGAATAATAGAATCATATCATATAAACCTCCAAATTCAACTAATAAACGGCCGATCATAATTAACATATATATAGAATTATCCATCATTCATCGTAAGGTAGCACAATTCATTTTCCATTTTTTTCCAATTTCCACTTAACCATTGCTTGCTCAACCTCACTTTCTTCCGAACAGTAATATGTGCGGCCATTCTTAAAAACTTTAAGTTTGGCTGGCTCTTGCAAGAAAACTTGACCCCCCAGATCCTTTATTGCGTCAATGTATTGTCGCAGCTTCCAGTGCCGCTCCATAGTGGATTTGCTTAAGTCTGATCTGACGAAAAAAGTAACAGAGTCAATAGAAACTGGAGTATTTGGTCTCGCTTTTAGTCAAATTGCCTAAAAAGTTACATACGCAGATCAGAATTGGGCGAGGATACTGACTCCCCTTATTTCTTTGAACCAGAGGTAGCCGATGGGCGCGTTGTATCTATGAGTCCGAATCCCAATACGAAAGATCAGGAAATGCTTTCTGAAATAAATGCACAATATATGCCCTGGGATCAGCTCCTTCAGCCCCTTCCATAATCCCAAAAATTCGAAGATTCTGTCTGCGTTGTCAGTTTTCCAAATCTTCAAGTTTAACTTGCATTAGACAAATTCGGGACTCATGCTTGTTCACTACTATTTCAAAGTGGGTTGAGTTTTCTTCTGTTACAACAACTCTCTGTTGTAACTCTTCTACTTCCTGAGATATAGCCCCTAATTTGAAAGCCATCTCATGAAGCGAAGATTGAGTTTTACTGCTATCCTCCCGCATCTGTTGATAGTGAGCTTGAGCTTCATGCTTTTGCTCATTAAGTAACTGTAAAATCATCTGAAATGATGAGGATACCTCCCCTTGAAGATTCCATTCACTAGTTGTGTTAATCTGAGAGGCATTTAGAAGAGATGTTTCCCTGGTGCTAACTGCCCCTGTTAAAATAGAGCCAGGATCTTTTGTTATAGCTGCAGTTGCAACCGTCTCGACCAGCACAGATGCTGAGGTTAGTATAAATATTGTCCCAGTTGTTACTGTCTGTACAGCAGGGGAGGGAATTTCTATTGGGGCGGTAGTTGTAGCCGAAACATCAGTTGAAGCCACTATAGGAATTGAATCCATGTTTGGGGACAGATTGAGTACTTCTACCACACCCCTAGCTGACCCACCCAGAGTCCATTATATTTATCAACTCACTAGGACAGTTCAATTCCCCCGGTATAGCACCTGCCTCGGTAGGGCTGTTTCCTGAGACTCTTAGTGCCATGGATTTCACGCCACCTTTAGCCTGTATTCATTTCCTTATGGGGCTATTCTCAGCTATCGCATTTGCAGTGGTAACCTTTGATTTATTTATAAACTTCTTCACCTTGTTCTTAACCTTGCCCCTCCCCTTTTTTATACCAGTAGCTTTATCTTTAATCAAACTTGAAGGAGTGCTATTGCCTGGATTGTGAAAGTCATTATATTCCTCTTCCGTTTCTGTCTCCTCAAAATGCTCTACTCCCTCGGTCTCCGCTGTCCCCGCTGTCCCCTCTGCTCCTCTTGTTATCTCTTCTCCTCCTGGTAGCAATTTATCACGAAAGTCTACCGGTATCACTGATACTGATACTGATGGCATATAGGTAATATTAACCTCTGATTGCATCTGAGTTTCTATGCTAATATTGCATTCCTCTGTCGGCATTTTATTCAATCCGTCAACAGTCTTAGAAGTAGTAGCAACATTTTTAAAGGCAGCAGCTCCATCTGCAACAGTAGTTTTCATAGTTACGTTATTCTCACCGCTAGCTGAATTAGTAACAATGTTGCCCGCTGAACCGGAGGTATCCGACAACACACAAACATCAATGATACCGGGTCCTGAAGCAGTTAAATTAGATATATTGTTATCAAGTGGCGGGTTAGGCTTAGTAAACAGTGACAGACGAAGGAGTGGCTTACTAGCAATTAATCCTGGTCCTGGTTTCTCCTGTCTGCCCATGCTTTTCTTTTCAGCATCAGATATTGGCAATTCTGAATACTCCGTAGCGACTCCTACAGCTGCTACCGCTGATACCGCAGCAGTATCCGTTCCGACATTTGGTCCCATCGGCTTCGTCGCTCGAGTATTCCTTGCTGGGTTTTTTGGCGCCATTGCAGACGATTCTGCTGCCCGTGTTGGACCCAAATCCCTGTGAGCAGGCAGACCAAGCCAGCCGAGCACCGTCCAGCCACTCGAAAGAGTAACTGCAGGGGAAAAATGTGGAAACCGGACGGACCGGAACAGTCTCCTCAACCGGTTCTCGATCAACCGCAGCATCCAGCTCCGCTCAGCCCCGCTCCGAAGACAGAAGACCAGGAAACCGCTACCGTCCAGCCACTTGCACCAGTTGCCGAAGTAAGCGCAGAAAATAAGACGGACTGGAGCAGTCCCCTCTGCTGTTCCTCGACCGCTCCTCAGCCGTTTCTCCATCGACCGCCACACACTAGCTCTCCTTCACCAGTCAATCGGAAGTATTGCAGTTCACTTAATTTTTCTGTTGGCCGTTTAGAAAGTATGAGCTGCCGCAAACATGACCGGACCCTCTAGCAGCCGTTCTCCGAACTGGCGGTGTCAATCCGCCATCTTGAACCAGCAGCACATGTATTATATACCAGAATATCGTTGGTTCAATAAATAGATTGAAATTATCCCACTGTGTATTCTGTATATTTCTCTGAGCACAAGTAAAAGCGCGAGTGAAAGGTTCTTATCTGTTTCCATGATCCCTGAGAGGTTAGTGTTGTCATATTCAGTGGTTGCTAGAAACCATTTGCCTCCTGGTAAGGTTAGGGGGGCTTAAGGTGGGACTGTGAGCTAGCTGGTCTCTAGGCCAACAAATCCTGTGGGGGTGCCCGGAAATCAGTCTAGACACCTCACCCAAAGTTTATGTTGTCCAACAAGCACACAGATCCTATGAATTAGTAGGAACTACAGGACAATACTCTATCTGAAAAGAGGCAACCCAGTCTTCCTTCCCCCGGGGGAAGGTGATGTGTTTGCCTCCAATTTGCCTCCCAGGGGCAGAAAGCCCCATAGACATCAGGGAATTGCAAATGGCACCAAAACAAATACATGGATGGAAGTGGCCACCATGGCTTTGGACCATACCCCCACTTCAAAAGGGAAATAGAGTATTCTAGCCCCTTGTGGCAGATAAGATGTTTCCTCAAATGAGGGGGGTTCCTTAATCTGGCACCCAGTGGGTAGAAAGCCTACTGCACACCAATGATTCCAAAGATTTTACATTTGGATAAAAAAAGGAGTGGGGTGTCCCACCTTGGCATTGGGCCAAACCCTCACCCCTAAAGGGGCATCCCAGTCTTTCTGCCCACCCCCCGAGAGTCAGATAGGGGGTTTGCCTCCAATTTGCCTCCAAGTGGCAAAAAGCCCAGTAGCTATCAGGGGTTACCAAATGGAGTAGAAACAGGTTTAAGGATTGGGCGACTCTTCGTGGTACTAGGACATAACACCACCTAAGAAAGGGTAATTGAGTATTTCTGCCCTCTAAGGACAGATAGGTGGTTTGCTCCAATTGGGAGTTTGCCTGTAATCTAACGGGGGTTGGGGGGAGATGTTACATTTGGGGAACAAAAGTGCAACAGGTGTTCCACCTTGGCATTGGGCAACAATACCCCCATTCCAAAAGGGACAGGTCAGTCTTTCTGCCCCACTAGTTGCAGATTCAGCCTGTGCCTTGGGGACAGAAACCCAAGAAACCAGGGATTTCCAAACGTCACCAAAACAAGCAAAAGGAAGTGAATGGCTCACTTTGCCATTGGGCTATACCACCAAACCAGAAGAGGCAATATCGTGTTTCTGCCCCCCACCCATGACAAGAAGGAGATTTGGCCAGATTAGGTGTTTGCCTTTAATCTGCTCTCAGGAGTAGAGTGGCCACTAGACAGCAGGGATTTTACATTTGGGGTTAAAGGGATGGGGTCATCCCACCCTGGCTTTGAGGCATGTCCTGTCTCAGAAGAGGAAGTAAAGTCTTTCTGCCCCCATGTAGGCAGGTAAGGCTTGCCCTCAATTTTTCCAAGCCCCACCAGGGAGGAAAAAAGCTACTAAACACCTAAAAATGTGTTGGGGTGGTCCCCACAGGCATCAGACCGTGCCCTCACCCCAGAATGGATACCACAGTAATTCTGTCGACCAGGGGCAGTTAGGGGAGTTTACTCCCAACATGCCCCTGCTTTGACTGAAAGCCCAATAGCCACAATGTAAAAAAATGGCAAACAAAGATTGAATGGGGCCCTCTTGACAGACATGGATCTGTGCCTCCACCTCAGAATGGGTGCAACTGACTTTCCGACCCACATGGGTGCGAATTGTGGGAGTACTACCAAATCTGCTGCACCAGGGGAGGGATAGCCCACTACACACCAGGGGAAACTTAATAAGGGGTGAGCCCCACCTAACCAAGCTTTGGTTCTGAAAAGAGATGAAACAGTCTATCTGACTCCCTTAGGGACTAATGCATCCCAATACCCATGGCAACTGCGAGAAAATATTTCTTTTTTTGGGTGCAATTTTTACATGTTTACCAGCAGAATGGGACCAAATGCCATGTTCCCAATACTTGTCATACTAAATGGCTACATTATTCTGGTACGGGGTCAAGTGGAAAATTAGAAATACTTACCAACGCCTGTCAGTTTTTAAAACTAGACACCTGAGGAAGTCCTAAATGGTGTGCCTTGTGTGGATTCAACCAAATTGTCTGACCCACAGAACACTGCAAACCTCAAACATTGCCAAAATCACACATTTTCCCCACATTTCTGTGAGGTAAAGTTCTGTAATCTGTGCGGACAGAAACTAGTCACACTACATGACATCGTCCCTAGTTTGATCTGCTTTCATTCTCTGCGCTAGGTTGAGCCACAAACGTGGGGTAGCATTTTTATTTGGAGAAGTGAGGGAATGTTGGGTGATGGGAATTGTTTTGATCCATTCAAATTCCAGAACTTTCCCTCACAGAAATATAAGGAACATGCATGATATTAGGCAGAGTTTGAGGTTTACAATGTATTGTGGATAAGAAAATGTCCTGGGATCCAAGCAAAGCCCACCAGCCTGAACTCCCCTGTTTTAGGGATGTTGTGCTGCGGACACCAGGCCGAACCGCATAAGTAGTGTAGAATTTTCATTGGACTGTGCGAGGAATGCCGGCTATATGAAATTGTGTTGATGCACACATATTCAGTAACTTTCTCTGAAATGTGAGGGAAATGTGTGATTTTTGGCAAAGTTCGAGGTATAGAGTGTATTATGGGTATGGTAAGTTAGGAGGTTCCATACATACCAGACCACTTTAGGCTCCACTGTGTATTTAGTTTTCAAAAACATCTGAGTTTCTTAGGTTTACCGGGATAGCGACTGAGCCCAATATGAAGCTCTACAGTTACCGACATTGCAAAAAAAGGGTAGGTTATGAGTGATTTGTTTTTCCTGGGCAGGCCTCATGCAGCAGAGCAGCAGGGCATCCTTCATCTGTAGTATTCACAGATCCAGGAGTGTACAGAAGAGTGAGCCATGGGGTCCCCTTTTTATGCATGGTGCCCACTTTGAAGTAGGAGAAGCGTTTGAAGCTTTCCCCTACAGAGGTGTTTCCTGTCTCCCTGTCCTGGTCCGGGTTTGTCTGGGGGCTGATAGAATAGTGGGAAGTCCTTTGTCTTGGAGCTGGGCCAGTGCCTTTGAAGTGCAAGTCTGGTAGATGACTGTTCAACCCCTCCATTAAGCCAGAATGTCCCATCCTGCCAACACCTCTATTGTAATGCAGGCTGGGAGGAATACCCAAAGGCCAACTGCCAACTACACTTTGTCATGTAACCCAGAAACAGTCTGCAGGCACCAAATGTTTAGGACAAGAAAATGGCAACTTTCTAGCAGTTTCAGAATTGTGACTTAAAATCCTCCTTTTCCATTAAAGACGGTTTTAATTTGCCATTCCTCGGACACCAACTATTACTTTCTTACCTGCTCTCAAACAAAAGTTATCACTTATTAAATGTAATAAGGTAATTCAATGTTATCTATGGGAGAGGTAGACCTTGCAATATTGAAAAATGAATTTGAGTGCTTTCCACTACCAGGAATGTAATACTTAAAAGTACAAGCAATGGGCGCCTTATATGTATTAAAAAGGAAGGCTTAGGCCTGATTAAAAAAATAAATAAATTGCAATGTCAAAATGGCAGTATAAAACTGGATCTGCAACCTGTACCTAAAGCCACCAGAGTGACTCCAAGAGCTAGTCTCTTGTAACCAGCACCTCAACTCAGCAACTGTGAGTCCTACCCTGCTAAGTGGTGCCTCTCCAGTCCTGTACGCTTGGAAGTGGTTCTAAACATCCTCTGCCAGCCCATGGTGGACCGAGCTGAATTGATGCATCTTGTGTGCTGCGCAGCACAACTCCGAACTGACTCTTCGCCCCTGCTGCATGGACTTTCCCAGTGCCAGCACATCATACCACATTTGCAGCGTGCATCCTCATCGGACAGCTGCTGTGCAATGCATCCCAATGTAGTCCCTTGCATCGCAACAAAGATTCAGAAATCCACATCACAAGTCCAGCAGCTTCTTTGGAACCAGTCAGTACGCAATGCATCCTCGATGCAGGATTTCACATCGCAGGCTGCCCTCTAAGACGGCCTCCCTTCATTCCTCAGCTGCACAACTCATCCTTGACACAGGACCACGCAACACTCCTTAACAAGGATTTAAGGTACTCTTGTTCATTGGGCCTAACTGGAACCATGTAGCAGACCCATGCTCAATCACAGCCAGCCTGAACTGGTGCCTTTGTCCCAGTCTTGCATGACCAGATATCATCAGTTGGTGCTTTGTTCTTTTTGCCACTATTCTCAATAAAACCTTTCAACTTGCATATCTCTGGTTCTACTGCTATGATGTTTGTCATTTCTATATTTTTTTATGTATTAAAATGTACTCTAGTTTCCTAATGTGGTACAGGATTATTCTTGTGTTGTGTTTTAATGTTTTCATTTTGAATTGTTGCTAAAAATACGACTGACTGCTCTATGCCAAGCTACCAGAGAGTTGAGCACAGATTCATTTGGGTTTTGCTTGTGACTTTACCCTGGCAAGGACTGTGGTTGCTGCTTGAATAGGGGTTCACCCACTCAATCAGTTATCCAATTTCTTACATATAGAATTTTAAAAGAGGGCCTTGTGTATTTTTTTATGATGAGGCAGTACAGCGGACAAACCACAACTTGGTGCATATGATAGTGCTGCCTGATAAAATTAAACTTTTTCCTAAGAAAACTTTCTTCATTGAACGAGGAGCTCCTTCTGTGAAAACTATATTGAGGACCTGTCTAAAGATTTTCACCTGGGACCCACAAAAACTTCTAGAAGGCCTAATTTAACCTCAGATTTTGCATTACATATATACAAAACATTAATTAGTTGCTTTCCTCTGAACTCCTTAATTATAAATTATGTATTAACATAACATACCTCCTAACCCCTGCTGGATCCTCTGAATATTCCCTCTCTTTTAAACAGTAAGGTAACCGTGTCAGAGCCATTATGTATCATAGCATATCATTGAGATTGCATGACCCTTCCCTGGGAGGATCCAAGATTTGACAGATAGCCCAACCAATGCTTGCAACTAAACCAACATTTGAGTAAGCTGGGACATCTTTGACAACCTTAATACATTACCCGACGTGCTGATGAATGAATACTAAGTCAGGTCCAATATCATCTATATGTCAAAGGAATTCCGATTACGATACTGAGTGTTGGGGCAAAGTGGGGCACAGTATGTGTTCCTGCTGACATGCAAGGTGTGCACAGTGAAATAAAAAGAGCACAACAGGCCAATCCCAGGGCTCTTTTTTCTTCCTGAAAATTGGAGCATGAGAGTATTTAGTACACTTTAAAAGTGCCCACCAGCACATTATTCCATAGAGCCAAGCACTTCAATAAAGTGTAGGAAAAAGTGGACTGGACTGAGCAGTGTTGGAAGCATATATGCTTCCCATTATTATGAATGCCTAATCCAACTTGCTACTTGCTGTTGTAAACAAACCCTTTCCATCAATCCAGACTTCAGTAGTGGTAACTGGGACCAAGTGTTCTACCCAGATTAGAGCACCTCTGGTGTATTTGTTATGTTTCATACAGGTACCCCGATATAGGCTTAGGTAGTAACCAAACCTTTCACCTATATTTCCCTTGCCATTACACTACATAACTGGTATTGGTACTCACCTTTTACCAAGTTACTGTAATGCTTAAATGACGTGGGTTTTCTCCAAAAACTAGCCTCATTCATTATGTATGAGGATTCCTGGAATCTCAGCCGGACTACCATCTCCTGCATAAAAACTATGTACAAGAGTCATTCCCTCCGTCATCCTAGTCTGACATGCCACAGCAAGGTAGATCCCCTGAGGGTACCACTTTGGGTATATAAACACCATATCATTGCTGAGATAGGAGAAAAAGGACTTCCATGCTGACCGCTGACGCAAGACGCTGGGGTTCCTGCATGCAGACACTCCAGCTCACAGTGGTCAGACTTCCCTCATAGGGTCTCCATCTCGAGACCAAGACAGAGTCCCACAGTCTCTCCCTTCAGGTAATGGGGTTGGCTTTTTCCTTAGGGGATTCTTGGCTCTACACCTACATACATTCTAGACACACATAGGTACATCTAGTTAGGATAGCATCGTAGGAGTACGCATCTATTACTGTCATGTACTTTTGTACTTGCCAGTATTCATTGTTTTAACAGTGTGGTAGGATTCTGCCATCCTCTTACTCTATTGCTGCTTACAATCATTTATTTCTGTTTCTGTCTTATGGTTGTTTCGGCACATCTATTGAACATTAGAATGACTCTGGTTCAATAAATACTTATTGAAAATGTCCCCACCGTTTATTCCATGTATCTCTCTGAGACAAAGTGAGCATGAGTGACTGAGCAAACTGTACTGTACTGTTTCCACGAATCTGAGCGATCAAGATTGTCATGTTCGATAGTTGCTAAGAACTATTCTCTCCTTGGTAAGAGGGGTCTATAGTAGCACTGTGAGCTAGCTGAAATACACCTAACAGCCGGTGATGGTGTCTGGAATCAGTCTGGACAACAATCCCACAGTGTATGTTGTCTAAACGCGCAGATCCTATATAGATTGATAGGAACTACACAACATATAAAGAATACCTAGTCATGGAGTGTTGAATCTATGCTGTAAGTTCTCATTTTCATGTCTCATAAAGGTACCCTCTTGTAGGAATAAGCTTAAAGTAAGAGTGAAATGTGAAATTATGAAACGTATGCCCTGTGTAGTATTCTGATGTTATGGTTTTTCTCCTATGTTATCCTGTCCTTAACTGCTCAGCCAGTGTGAGTGTTCCTAGTGGAATGTTTGTTGAATGGGCTATGAGTGGAATACTTGTGTGACTGGATTAGTGATGACATTTGGTGGATGGGACTGAGCAGCTAGCAGGCTGCTCCTGATGGGGCATCCCTACAGCACTTATACACCTCTTGATGAGGACTTACTGAAGATTCATACTACCTGTTTACTTACCTGAATAAACCTACTTGGATTACATCATACCAGTGTGGTCTTGATTACTAATCCCTGGACGTTCCGTATTAAGAATGTGTATTTATTCAGTGCAATCACCTGAGCTCCCCGAGTCCAATCAACATCTCAGCAACCAATGGTGGTCCATGGGCTGCCAATCTCAAGTCCAGGTCAGATTTAGTGCATCATTCGGTACCTCTGTTTCCAGGCTCCTCAACGATCCCCAGAAGTTGACAACTCATGACTAACATTGAACTAAAACCAGCTTCCTCCCCTAAGAAAGAGAATCAACCACTCTCCATCTAATCACACGTGAAGAAGCTCTACATCTTCCCACTGATAAGTGGAAATATGTAGCAAGGGCAATGACAGTGCCGACACTGCCAGCTCCCTTACTCCCCCAGTCACATCTTGTCTTCCCCAGCATTCTTATGTATTCATTGCCCACCTCAGATAATAGCCCCTCAGTCAGGCAAGCAACATGATTGTGCTCTTCAAATACAAATTAGCTGCCATTTTTTGATTCATACCAGGGAGCTCAGAGTCTTCATGAAGAGAAAGGTCAGTCTGTCTTCTAGAGATGGTAGACTCAGGATTTGTCATACGGCTCTTGTCCATAGATTGCGTGGACCAGAGTGTGCTCATTGCTGCCATGACTGCTGCCATATCAGTTCTGGCCTGATTCCTAGAAAGTCATCTTTCATTTATACATCTAGATGTTTTTTGTCTCTGGCACCTTGGAGGTTGGGGGATTTTCAGGAATTCTCCATCCTTTCCCACCTTACACATTTTCACCAGTCTGAAGCATATTCAGGTCAGTGAAGGCCATTTTGTCACCAACTTTCACTTTAAACAACAGCATGTAGCATACCCCTGCTTCTTAAAGGCACATCTTGACCTTCAAGGAAGACAACTTTTTTTTAATGAACTCCAATCCGAGAGTATTGACACTATGATGTTGTTCTCCTTAAGCTTTTTCACAGTATGGGATCTTAGTAGTATCATATCTCTATCCTGGTAGTGGAGTAGCCGTGTCACCACTGATCTGGAGGTTGAACCCAGCAGAAGGTGGAGTGCCAACACCATGTGGACTCTATTGCAGAAAACTTGGAGAGTCCAGTTTTACAAACAGTACACTATGTTGCTTCCCTCAGTTACTTCTAGGAGACCCACCTCCCAGATATTGCTGCCCCTCCAGCAACCTTCGGAGACCATTGCCCTGTATTCTAGGAAATGCACTTTATCACAGAATTTGAGTACCTGCTTCTATAAGTGGTATGTACATGGCTGTAACTCAGTCTTCTACTTCTGCTTGATTCGATCTGACAGGTTTCTGATTATCCTGTAGCAAGTACATGCTGATTGCATGCATAAGTGTATCAATTTTGGTTTCCAATGCGTCTCTTGTGGTGATCATGCCTCATAAATCGTGTCCAGCATCTCTGGCTTAGCCATTAACTGAACTTTCTGGTTCATCACTTCTACATCTGTCTGGGTCCCGTTAACTGAAACTAAGACTCCAAAGTGCTTGTTTAATCTTTGGTGGCCTTCGGTTTGCACCTTGCACTTCCAACTCGCAAGGTCAGCTATGCCTGTGATATCTACTCACATTCAAGTATTTCCTTTTGAGATATGTGCTCTGTGTCTGTTACTGGCAACAGAGGCACCAGATGCAACCTCACGCTATCATTCGTGTTGGGGTTGAGAATGAGATCTCACAGAAGAAATGCACCCCTCAGGAGGAGTATATTCCGAAGTTGGTGAGGACTGTGAGATAGCAAGAGGGATCATAGGGTCTACCATGGGCACCCAGCTCCACAGCCCCACTTTCACAATATGTTGTTCTGTAAGGCACTGCATGCACACACGGTCACAGGATCAAGGACTGTTTTTGTCTCCAGACACACAATGACTCTCCAGGCTGTCATACTCACAGGACTGCACCTACTATATATAATGTCATGCCCCGCACCCAATAAGTAGCAGAGAGCAGCTATTGGATAACTAAATCCAGATGTTTCTTCATTGTAGCATTCCATTGCCAGATTAAAAGTTTCCATAACTCCAACAGTTGTAGGGCAAGGTAGACTGTAGGTCTCCGCCAAACTATTGTCAGTGCACATCTGATTGCCATGCTGTAGATATGAGCGAACAAAGGAAGAGATCCTGCCTCTCCTTAGCTACTCCAAATGATGACAGTGGCCTCTGCTCACCACACAGATCCTTCATTGCAGCTTTTGCCAACCATTAGCACCGGAATTGGTAATGTTAGTGATGGCATAATAGGTGCTGCAGTGCACTAGCAATAATTAACTTATAGGCTCTGGGTACACTGGGTACTGTTAAGTAGGAACTTAAAGGTAAGCTGAATGTGCCAATTAGGATTTGTATCCAACTCAGCAAGCTTTAGGTGTAATAGCGCATGCTCTTTGTCCTTTTTGGTAGGGTCCCACTGGTCTGAGTCAAAAAATCGACAGCATCAATTAAAAATTTGGGGGTTATCATACAAAAAACACATTTTCTTACCGAAATGAATTGTGCTTCTTGTTTCTCTTTCCTAAATATTTGTTCAGTTGTCAGAATTTCTCAGAATATTGCATTTGTTATCCAACATAGAGATATACCCATATATAATGTAAACAAAAATGCTTACAGATGATTCTGACACAGTTTTAAAACATATTTTACCCTCCTGCTGTAAAGCTAAATATGCTAACTATCAAGATAAAATATATAATGGGTTAGATTAAATAACTGTGGTCTTTTTATGTGTACAGAAATATTGTCCTCTTCATTTTCTTTACTTAATTAACAATCAGTCAATGCACAGCAGATTGACATTTTTTCCTCTAGTTTTTTTTGATGTTTATCATCTTCCACAGTAGACTAACAAGTTATTTGCTAAATATCAAGGGGCTCATTTATGAGCATCACTTTTTTGACGTTCCAGTGGTGCAATGTGCCCCTGGCATATTTATAAGGCCATGTAAAGCCAATATGTTCCCCTTTTGTTTTGTGATTACTTGCAATCAATGAGTAAGAAATGTTGCTCTTGGGTGATTTTAGTATTCATCAGTGCAGATTTTGCTTTGCTCTAGATACCGTAGGGCTAGATGTAGGTAATACAGAAATACTGAGGCGTTAATCCTGAATTTTACCGATTCATTATTAAATGACTCAACATTTCAGATGTACCTAATGAATCGGTAAAAATTATCGATTCGGTATAAATCGCTAAAAAATAGTGATTCAGAATGGATCGGTAAAAAATAAATACCGAATCCCCACTACTGATTCATAATTACTGAATCCCCAATACCGAATCGGTAAATACCGATTCGGTAATTAAAAATCTCGGTAATTGTTGAATCAGCCAATCCTGTGCATCCCAATTACCTCCCTAACAGGAAGTGGCCACACCCAGGCAGCTGCACTGAACCTGGAGCTGACTGTGAGGCAGGGAGCAGAGCATAGAAGCCAGGAGCAAACAAATTGATTTTTGCAACCAGGACTCAGCAGAATGGCCAACCAGGAGAGGGAGAAGGAGGCTGCTGATAGAAAAAGGAAACACAAATTTAGTCAAAGTGAGATGGAGGTCCGCATTGAGGATGTGACCAAGGAGCATGACAAATTATTTGGCAAACAGTCCCTGCATGTGCCAGAGTCACGGAAAAGTCAGATCTGGCTTGCCATACAGGATAAAATTAATGCCATCGGAGTCACTCAGCGCTCCATTGAGGACCTGAAGAAAAGATGGTATGACCTAAGGAAGACAGCTAAGGTGAGGATGTCAGAAAGGCAGAAGCAGGCTGCCCGTACCGGTGGAGGGAGGAACACAGCACCTGCACCAACTGCTCTTGAACTCCTGGTTGAGTCCACCCTCCAGCCGGAGAGTGTGAGTGGGATTGGCGATGAAGACAGTTCAGCCCGAGCTGCCAACAAACAAGGTAAGATGCATTCACAGCATGCTGTCCACCCCCCTCCCTAATCCCAATACCCAGAGAGGCATAGGGACTCCCACTCCAGTACATGTGTTACTCATAATCTGCAATGCATTATGGGAGATGTAGTCAGAAGTAACACATGTCAGAACAGTCAGTCCACCTAACCCAAAGGCATGTGACACCAATTAGCAAGCAGAGGACAGTCAGTGTGATTGGCAGGCATTACATTTATTACAATGCAAATGCTGCCAGATAAGTGAGCATATGTACATTCTGTCTTCACAGGCGAGCCATTTCGCAGGGCAGCAGAGGGGAGCAGTGGAAAGGCACCCAGGACCGAGAGGAGACAAGAGGAGGAGGTCCAGTCGCCTGCAGGGCACACCACCCCACCACCACCATCACCATCACCATCACCATCACCATCACCACCACCACCACCACCACCACCACCATCACCACCGCCAGCATCAACCCCACCAGCACCGACAGGCAGGAGGCATGCAGTGGCCACCCTCCAGCAGATGGAGGTGTCCAAGGAAGACAGCACAGGAGGGCAACAGTCCACAGTGGCTGACAATGCCAACAGGGCTGGATCACAGTCCCCCACAGAGTGCACCCACACAAGTTCAAGATGCCGCAGAGCAAGGGCAGCCTGTCCTCATCCTCAGGGCGAAGATGACAGTGTGTTCCCTGGCCCTGAAGGTAACATGTAGAAGGTCCAGCGCCTGCAAGAACGGGCAATCAGGTCAGTGCAGTGGGAGATAGCACACATGAATGCCCACATCTACTGCATAGAGAAGGGCATCAGTGCCATTTACACCACCGTGGCTGAGGGCATGAGGGATGTGTCCGAGTCTGTGAGGCTGCTGTGCAGCAAGTTAGATGAAGACCGTCTCTCAAGGCACAGGGAGAGGCAGAAACTTAATAATTACACCAAGGCGGTGAACCGCCTCTCCACTGCAACCTCTCTCATGTGCAGGCGCTCGGTGGCAATGCAGGAGGAGATGGCACACTGCAGTCGTGATGGGGCTAGGGGGCTGGTCACAGTGACGACTGCACTGGAAGTGCTAGAAAATGACAAGGTGGCCACTACAGGTGATGGGGGTGAAAGTAAAGAGGCTACTATCCGTAGCAGCTCCACACCCCCTCCCACAGAGTCCAAGAGCCGCAGGGAACACCGCAGCGCTTGCACTGGACAGACTGGCAGTGCGGACAGTGGGACCAAGGAACGTGGTAGTGCAGCGCGTGGGCGCAAGAAGTAGAGCCAGCCTTGATATGGTTTTACTCAAATGGGTGACATAACCCATGTTTGTATGGACACTGCATTTGATTTTGGTGGTGAGCTATGATCATTAAACATCATCACTCACATACAGTAACTGGCTATGTCTACTTACTTACTCAGAAAAAGTTGTGTGTTATCTCAGTCCTTCTGTGTCTCCCATCCAGTGCTGCTGCCACACCTATTGCGCTGTGCTATGGCTGTGGACAGTCCTCATCCTCGTCCTCAGAGTCAGTTAGTTCCACTGCTGTTCCTTTCTTTGTGGCAAGGTTATGCAGCATTGCACATGTTGCTATTATTTTGCAGCAGATGATGGGGCGGTACTGATGTGCACCTCCACTTTTGTGGAGGCAATGGAACCTGCTTTTTAGTAGTCCAAAGGTGCGTTCCACAACATTGTGCATGCTTTTATGTGCCACATTGTATCTCCTCTCACTTGGGGTGGATGGGTTGAGGTATGGAGTTAGGATAAATGACCGCACAGCATATGCACTGTCACCTTAATGGAAGAGAAAGTGCAATTAATTGGAGTCACCAATACATTTATCCAAGGTATACATCAGGGTGTGTCACATTGATTTACCTAGAAGGTATCCTTCTCCAAATTCACCACCAGCCAGACATGTGTAGATCCCACTGTTCCTGAATAGGAGTCATGGGTACTCCCTGGAAATTTGGCCACAATGTCAGTAATTGTGTAGTCTGCATCACATATCACCTGCACGTTGATGGAATGCGTGGATTTGTGGTTGCGGTATATGTATTCTGTAGCTGCAGGTGGACAGATTGGGATGTGGGTCCATCAATGCACCCTATTATATGTGGGAACTGTGCCTTTTGGTAGAAATCCAGCTTTGTCTTCTGCAGTTCCGCCTGTGTGCTGGGGAAGCGTAAGTGTTGGGGCATTCTCTGCATTATGACATCCAAGAAGGCGTTGAAGAAACGGGACAAGCAACTCTGTGACACATCACCTGCCGCAGGTATCACACCCTGGTAACTTCCTGATGCAAGTAGGTGCAGGCTACAGAGCACCTGCACATGTGTTGGTATGGCGTGCGCCCTTGGTGTCTGATGCTCCAGGTATGGGTGCAGGTCCCGTATCAGGTCTAGGATGGTTTGTGGGTGTAGCCTGTACCTCTCATGTATTTGTGCCTCAGTCATTTGGAACAGTGTGACATGCAGTCTGTACACACGCTCTTCCCGTCTCCAGACCCTCAGTCCTGCTGCTCGCAAACGTAGCCGGCTTGCTATGACTTAGAGGGCCGCCATTGTGATCACACTGTTGCATTTTGGGGCTGTTTTTATGCAGTGCACCTGATTACCACCTGCTTTGGGTCAGTGGTAATTACGATTCTTAAATACCATTTTTTAGGAAATTCGGTATTACCGATTATAGGTACATCACATTTGCGATTTGTTACCGATTTCTTATTTACCGATTCGGAATTTTAGTGTTTCGGTGTCTGTCGGTCGGTAAATGAGGAATCGGAAACTGGTTTCCCTTATTTTTACTGATTCCTTATTACCGATGGCATTCGGTAATACCTACATCACACATGGCTAAATACCGGTCTGTAACGCTGAAATTTACCGAATTTGGCCGTTACCGACCGGTATTTAGCCACCTACATCTAGCCCCTAGTTAATTAAAATACGCTGTGTTTTACTATGCGAGCACAATTATTGAACCTGCTTTTGACCTCACACCAATTGATACTAAAGTTGTTCCTCTATCATAGGCAGATTACAGATGAACTACATTTTAACTCTCCACACAATTTAATATTCATGTACATGAACAGTGACTAAGTACATCCCAAGAATATGGTTAGGATTTTAATATCAATAGCAAGTGTAGATATTAATAACATAAATGTTCCCTCATATTCCCTCATCTTTCCTGTATTATTTGAATAGTGCCCCCCCCACACAACTTGTACATAGATTTACTGTCAATTGTATGCCAATATTATATGTTTAGCCCCCTAAAGAAGAAACAAACATATTTAGCACAGACTACAGTATAAGCTATTTCTTCCTCACAACAATATTGGAGTGGAACAAAAAAAGTTTACGGAGTGTTAATGGTGTAAGACAATGTCACATGAAGATAACATTCACTGTGCAGTTCACCACCAAGATTATTAGAAGGTTACTCATACAGATAAAGCGGTCTTTTATAAAGTGCAAATATTTTATGTTTTAAATTCATCATACAAATTATTCAAATATATCGAAACTAACTTCACAATGGTCAAGGAATTTCAGGATTTGAATTTAATAATCTGATGAATGCATCTTTGCAAAGGAGGACCTATCCTGATATTTTAAAACAAGGCAAGTGAGTGTTGTTTTAAGAAAATGCAAGTCTGGAGTCCAAAACCTTTACTGTAGACCCATTTGCACTTGTCTATTTATGAATTAAAATAATAGAGTGGGTTGGTATTTAGAAACAAACTCCCTGTCATCACATTAACTGTGAGAATTTACACTCAAAGGGACACAAAGTTTGCTGTCCTGGACATTAGAATGAGATTGTTGGAAATGTGAGATAAAGGACAGGCAGTGGCTAAGTTTCTTTCTGATCTCTCTGCAACATTTGACACAGTGTACCATAAGCTTCTCCTCCCTAGGCTGTAACATGTATTAGGTGTGAGTTCTAAGACATGACATTGGATGAAATCATTAGTGAATTATCACAAACATTAAGTTTATCTATATAATGTCACCTCAAAATTACATATTCTGTGTTGTTTATATTCTAGGTAGGCGTACCCCAGGGATCAAACTTATCTCTAATTGCCACTCCTATTTAACATCTACATGACATCCCTGGCTGTGATCATAGAAGCCCACGGTCTAAGGTTACAGATGTTTTTAGATGACACATAGATTTTGTTGGCCCTCCATAAAGGTTACAGTGATAATAATAACATCTCAATCTGCCTATGTTCAATAAAAGTGTGACTGTCTAAAACTATCTGTGTGTTAACACAGGCAAGAAAAGAGGTTTTAGCAGTTTCATTAGGTGAATCGTCGTTTGTATTCAATTGTTCTATAGAACTAGGCTTCTTTCTAGAATCAGTGACACAAGTACAAAATCTGCTGATGATTTTGGATTCAGAGCTCACTTTCATGTTGGAAGTTCTGACTGTAGTAAAGTGGATCATGTTCACCTTTATACTCTTTCAAAAGATTGACTTTTACTAGGAGCAGATTGTTAGGAATCTGCCCTGTAGTCATCTTTCTCTTGCCATGTACACAGCGCCCATGTGATGCTAGGTGGGGTTAAAAGGTTGATTTTCCCTGTTCCCGGTGCTCGTTATCTTGAATTGTGGTTCCTGGTTCTTGCTGGGAGCTGTTTTTGTACCTTGGGAACTTTGCAGCATTCACGGGCTCGTGGGATTTCCCATTTCACTTTTTGACTCCTGTTGATCCCTGTTCCCCCCCTTTTTTGGTTCCCCTGACCTCCTCCTTCGCTTGTTTGTTCCTGGGTTCCTGAGTTTAGTTGTTTGTGTGTTTTGTCTCGTTTTGTGTTAGTAATTACCTTTTGTGTTTTGGGGTCATTTTTATCCCGGCTGGGATTAAGAGGTGGCTGGGGCTCCGGCGCTTCTTACGGGAATCGGGTGATCCGGCTGGATTGCCCGGTGGTTCCTGGTGTTGTTTTTGTCCTGTTGACGCTGACGCTGTCCCGCACTTCCGCCTCTTGTGCAGGCTGTCCACCTCATTGTGCGGAGGCGGAGTGCCGGTTTGGGCGTTTCCGGGTTCCTGGCCAGCGCACAACGAAGCTTGTGTTGTGCTGCGATTATTTCCCGGTGTTGACCTGATTTGGTCTCTTTTTGGGCGGTACGCAAGGAAGACACTTAGCGGACTGCTACACGGAGGTTTTTTCAGTCGTTTTTACGACTTTTTCCTCCTTTTCATTTGATCCCCATTGGTCCCTGGTCTCCTATGGCATAATTCCCCGCCGCCTAGTCCCTTCATCCCCTGATTTTGCCCTCCTGCCCTCTGCCTGCTGGACTTCATATATACTCCAGGACGGAGTACGCCACCCGGCGATTATCACAGTGTCAGTGGTAAGGAGGAGTGTTATGGGGTGGTGTGTGGGTGCATGAGAGGAGAAAGAGGGCTTCTGTATTTATACTGCTGACATCTGTTTTTTGTGTGGCAGACGGTGTTTCAGCCAGTCCCTTGTGATACAGTACGTGGAGTGACGTGGTCCCGGCAGAAGGACCCTTCCCCTAGGAGAGAAGACCTGGGATCCCTTGTCTGTCCTTCCCTTATTCCCGCCCCCTGTCCCTTGCTAGTCCGTTGGCTCATGGTACTATTTATGGTATGAGCCACGGAGTGGTAGGTTCAGAGGAACGGGGTTTTCTTCGCTCCTGCAGTGCATGGGCATAGTTGGGCAGGAACTAACAGAATAACGAGCCCACGTAATAATTGCACTGCCTGAGCGACGATGGATGAGGATGTGGGGGCTACGGCTGGTACAACTCCCACTTTGCAGGATGTCATGGGTGCTTTGACTGCCCTCCAAAGCCAGATCCATGACTTGCGACAAGAGAACGTGGCTATGAAGCAAGAGGTTGGGGCACTACTTAGCAGGGAAAGGGTGCAGCTTAGGACTCCTCAGGCCCAGGTGATACATCCAGCCACTTTCCAATACTCTGGTGGGCAAGGGCAGGGAGCCAGTGGGGGGGTACCAGTGGCAGTTACTGTGAACACTCCTGTTCCTGTCCCATTGGCACCGCCAGAAAGGTTTGTAGGGGATAGCGCCAAATTTGGCACATTTATGAATCAATGTCAACTGCACTTTATGTGCAAACCAACTGCTTTTCCCAATGATTCGGCCAAAGTGGCGTTCACAATATCATACTTGGCTGGTACAGCGGCACAGTGGGCTATACCCCTGGTAGACAGGGATGATCCGGTGTTAACCAACTATCCTGCATTCAAAGAACTGATGCGTGGTTTGTTCGCAAAGCACGCCTTTATGCAGGCAAGTGACGCAGGAAATTAAGACAAGGGCGTCAGGACCTATTAACATATATTTCCACCTTCAATCGCTTGGTGTCGGAGACACATTGGCCCGAAGATAAGAGGACTTCTTTATTTTATCAGGGATTGTCCGAAGATTTGAAGGACATAGTCTCACAGGTAGTAGATCCCCCACTTGACTGTGCGGCTTTTATCGATCTCGTAGTCAAACTGAACCATCGCCTAGCGGAGAGACGGGGAGAGAAAAGCCGTTATCAGGTGCCAAGGGGAGGGTTTGTGAAGCCCGATAATAAGTCCCTGGGAGCTGGAGAGACAAAGAGTGTGTCCGAACCAATGGAGATAGGTGGAGTAAGGGGGCCTTTGTCCGATGAGGAGAAGAAACGAAGGAGAGAGATGGGTCTGTGTTTGTATTGTGGCCAGGGTGGGCATTTTGCGAGGGAATGTCCCGTGAAACCCTCTGGATCCTCTTATGGAAAGAGGGTGGCCTGTTTGTACCATGAAAGGAAGGATCCGCAGTACGAGGTACTTGGAGCAGTAGATAGGGCCCCTAGGCACTTTATTATTAATGCTCATCTGGCTTTGTGCGGAGGTAGAGTGCCGGTATTGGTATTGTTGGATTCAGGGGCTACAGGGAATTTCCTCGACATTACGTTGGCTAAAAAACTGAATGTTCCATGTTGCGTAAAAGACCAGCCTGAACCTGTGCGGGCGATTGATGGCACCGAATTGACATCGGGCTCTATTACAAAGAGGACGGTGCCTTTGTGTCTGGTGTGTGAGAACGGACATTCAGAGATGGTGTGTTTTGACCTCATTGACGCTCCCTCTTTCGGGATGGTCTTGGGTGTGCCCTGGTTGCAGGAGCACAATCCCAGGATAGATTGGGTACAAAGGCTAGTGTCTCTTGATTCCTCGTATTGTTTGAAGCACTGCTATAAGGATGCAGGTGAAAAGGAGTTGTCATTGTCCTGTGCTGCCACTGACATGGATGCAGTGCCTTTGCAATATCAGGAGTTCAGGGAGGTATTCGACGCAGAAGAGGCGCAGGGCTTGCCCCCACACAGATCATTCGATTGTAAGATCGATCTTATTCCCGGGGCACCTCTTCCTTGTAGTAGGGTGTATGCTCTCTCTGAGCCGGAGGAGTTGCACTTGAAGGTGTATCTCGAGGAGATGCTACGTCTGGGGTTTATCCGTCCATCGTGTTCGCCCGTTTCTTCGGCTATCTTTTTTATTCCGAAAAAGGAAGGTACTTTACGGGCGTGTGTGGACTACCGCACACTAAACAAGGCCACTGTCAAGAATAAATACCCACTTCCACTCATCCCCGTGTTACTAGATCAGCTTCGCAGCGCAAAGGTGTTCACCAAGTTGGACTTGCGGGGCGCCTATCATCTGGTGCGTGTGCGAACTGGGGATGAGTGGAAAACAGCTTTTAAAACAAAGCATGGCCTTTATGAATACTGTGTAATGCCGTTCGGGCTATGCAATGCGCCGGCGGCGTTCCAGTATTTCATAAATGAGGTGCTTCGGGAGTTCTTGGATCGGAGCGTGATTGTGTATCTGGATGATATCCTGATCTTTTCGGAGACAGGGGTCGAGCATCAGCAACATGTGATCCAGGTTTTGCGCAAGTTGCGGGAGCACCATCTTTATGCGAAATTGGCAAAATGCCAGTTTGGCACTACACAGGTGGAGTTCCTAGGATTTGTGGTGTCTGCCGGAGGGGTTCGGATGGATCCAAGAAAGATCGAGGCCATTATCACCTGGCCTGTTCCAACGTCCGTAAAACATATACAGGTGTTGTTGGGATTCGCCAATTTTTATAGGCGTTTTATCTCACATTTCTCTGACATTGTGGCTCCCCTGACTCAGCTGCTGCGAAAGGGGGTATCCTTTGAGTGGTCCACAGAGGCACAGGGGGCGTTTCGGCGGTTGTTGGGGGCGTTTACATCGGCACCAGTGTTGATCCATCCTGACCCGGCTCTACCCTTTTTCGTGGAGACGGATGCATCATTGTGTGCAGTTGGTGGAGTGCTGTCCCAGAGAGTGGCCGAGACAGGTTATATGCATCCTATTGCTTATTTCTCTAAGACCTTGCTGCCTGCAGAGCGCAATTATACTGTGGCTGAAAGGGAGCTGTTGGCAGTTAAGCTGTCCTTTGAGGAATGGAGACATTATCTGTGGGGGGCACGACACACCGTTACCATCTATACGGACCATAAAAATTTGGAGTTTTTCCGTTCGGCGCGAGCCTTGACGCCACGCCAAATGCGGTGGGTTCTTTTTTTTAATGAGTTTGATTTCATCATTACGTACAGACCAGCAGCGCAGCAGGTTAAGTCTGACGCCTTGTCCCGTATCCATGTAGACCCCAAAGAGCAATGCCATGAGAAAGAGAGTAGGTCTATGATATCTGAAGACAGGATTGTTGGGGCAGTGGAAAGGGAGGTGTTCACTACATCAGTGAAGAACCAACTGCGTAAGATGGATCTTACTCCATGGTTGTCTTTGCCCCAGGCATCAGTTCAGGATGGATTGTTGTATTATGAGGATCGGTTGTTTGTACCCCCTGCTTTGAGAGATCAGGTCATGGAGTGGTGTCATTCATCTGCCTTGGTGGCACATCCTGGGATCCCTAAGACAAAGGAGATGTGCACAAGATGGTTTTGGTGGGATTCGTTGGCCCAGGATGTTCAGGGGTTTGTTGCGGCCTGTCCGGTATGTGCCATCAGTAAGCCCTCACATAGTAAACCATCGGGTCTGTTGCAACCTTTGGAGGTGCCTCCTTCTCCTTGGCACACCATCAGTATGGATTTTGTGACCGATCTTCCGTCTGTTTCTGGGTTCACTGCTATTTTGGTGGTGGTTGACTTGTTTACCAAGATGGCTCATTTTATCCCTCTTCCGAAGATCCCTACAGCCAGAGAGATGGCTTTGGTTTTCATGTCTTCTATAGTGCGGATCCATGGGTTGCCTTCTGCAGTAGTGACAGACAGGGGGGCTCAGTTCGTTTCACATTTTTGGAAGGAATTGTGTTCAATGTTGCGGGTGGACGTCAGATTGTCATCCGCATATCATCCACAATCTGACGGCCAGACCGAACGCACCAATCAGACTATGGAACAGTACCTTCGGTGTTTAACGTCATCGCTGGCTTGTGATTGGGTTATGGCTCTCCCCATTGCTGAGTTTGCGTATAACAACAGTCAGCACTCAGCCTTAGGCATGACACCCTTCTACTGTTCATTAGGTTATCATCCCAGGGCGGTGGCAATCCAACCTACGGGACGTGTGCCAGCCATAGATGATGTTTGTGACCGTCTGGGCAAGATATGGGAGATTGCCCGGGAGCAGTTGTTGACAGCTAAGGCTGCTATGAAGTTGCAGGCGGACAAACATTGTGTCCCCGCACCTGGTTATCAAGTTGGAGACCAGGTATGGTTGGCTACGAAGAACTTGAGGCTTGGGGGATCCCGTAAATTACAACCTAGGTATGCGGGACCATTCCCGATAATACAGATTATAAATCCCGTGGCTATGAAATTAGATCTGCCTGGAGATTATCGGGTTCATCCTGTATTTCATACGTCCCTGTTGAAGCCCTACGTACCATCCTCACAGGTCTTACCACCTCCTCCCCCTATAATAGTGGATGGACAGAAAGAGTATGAGGTCCGGGCTAGCCTGGATTCGGAAAGACGAAAGGGGCGTCTTTTCTATTTGATAGACTGGAAAGGGTATGCCCCTGAGGACCGTTCATGGGAGCCGGCTGGGGGAGTGCACTCTCCTCGTCTGATCCGTATGTTCCATCGTCAGCATCCGTCTAAGCCCTGCCCTGTGGGGAGGATCGTTGGGAGGGGGTACTGTTAGGAATCTGCCCCGTAGTCCTCTTTCTCTTGCCATGTACACAGCGCCCATGTGATGCTAGGTGGGGTTAAAAGGTTGATTTTCCCTGTTCCCGGTGCTCGTTATCTTGAATTGTGGTTCCTGGTTCTTGCTGGGAGCTGTTTTTGTACCTTGGGAACTTTGCAGCATTCACGGGCTCGTGGGATTTCCCATTTCACTTTTTAACTCCTGTTGATCCCTGTTCCCCCCCTTTTTTGGTTCCCCTGACCTCCTCCTTCGCTTGTTTGTTCCTGGGTTCCTGAGTTTAGTTGTTTGTGTGTTTTGTCTCGTTTTGTGTTAGTAATTACCTTTTGTGTTTTGGGGTCATTTTTATCCCGGCTGGGATTAAGAGGTGGCTGGGGCTCCGGCGCTTCTTACGGGAATCGGGTGATCCGGCTGGATTGCCCGGTGGTTCCTGGTGTTGTTTTTGTCCTGTTGACGCTGACGCTGTCCCGCACTTCCGCCTCTTGTGCAGGCTGTCCACCTCATTGTGCGGAGGCGGAGTGCCGGTTTGGGCGTTTCCGGGTTCCTGGCCAGCGCACAACGAAGCTTGTGTTGTGCTGCGATTATTTCCCGGTGTTGACCTGATTTGGTCTCCTTTTTGGGCGGTACGCAAGGAAGACACTTAGCGGACTGCTACACGGAGGTTTTTTCAGTCGTTTTTACGACTTTTTCCTCCTTTTCATTTGATCCCCATTGGTCCCTGGTCTCCTATGGCATAATTCCCCGCCGCCTAGTCCCTTCATCCCCTGATTTTGCCCTCCTGCCCTCTGCCTGCTGGACTTCATATATACTCCAGGACGGAGTACTCCACCCGGCGATTATCACAGTGTCAGTGGTAAGGAGGAGTGTTATGGGGTGGTGTGTGGGTGCATGAGAGGAGAAAGAGGGCTTCTGTATTTATACTGCTGACATCTGTTTTTTGTGTGGCAGACGGTGTTTCAGCCAGTCCCTTGTGATACAGTACGTGGAGTGACGTGGTCCCGGCAGAAGGACCCTTCCCCTAGGAGAGAAGACCTGGGATCCCTTGTCTGTCCTTCCCTTATTCCCGCCCCCTGTCCCTTGCTAGTCCGTTGGCTCATGGTACTATTTATGGTATGAGCCACGGAGTGGTAGGTTCAGAGGAACGGGGTTTTCTTCGCTCCTGCAGTGCATGGGCATAGTTGGGCAGGAACTAACACAGATAATAGAATTTATCTGTTAGACCTGTCAGCCCTAGGGTGGTCTTTCCCTGTGTTTTTTTTGCCCTTGCCTCGTTTTTTCCCACCTTCTTTTTGTTGGCCCTTAGGTCTTCGGGCACCTTTTCATGGCTAATCCATGTTAGGGTGCAGGTGCTCTCTACTTCAAACATGGCTGCCACTGGCCCCTGCTACTGCAGTGTGGTCTTTTAGTGTAGCACCCTAGTTTCCAGGAGCAGGCTGGATCCCCATACAATGTTGCAATGCCAGCCACCCATCCCCTGTCCATAGGAAGAGTGGGGAAGCTCCTGGACCTTCCGGAAGAAAGTGCGGAGTTGATTTTTGCCGCCTTAGAGAGTGGTCACCTGACCTGGGCATACTTAGGCAAGGGAGGAAACTTTTTCTAGTCAGTTGGGGCATCACTGACCTGGGGAACCCACGCAGGAGTTTTAGGTGGGAGGGCCTAGTTAGGAACCTATGCTACTGGGAGTGACAGGATTTAGGTGCTGCCTCTTAAGCTGGGTGAGGTGTCCTATACTAGCCCCCTGATCTGGCCCAGAGTTAGGGAACCCCAGGGTCCATCTGCAGTGACTGAGGAGAAGTCATCCAGCCTCCAACTCACCCCCCCTCCTTCCAACTTCAAGAAACCAACATCTAAGGGCGCAGAGCCACCCAAGCGCCAAGAAGTCTACTTTCCTTTGACCAGAGACTGCTGGGGAATCAACCAGGTACCGGACTGAGCTGCCCTGCGCACCCCCTGCTTGCAGTGGGCCCTCCTTGCCCTGCCTGTCTCTCCCTGACTGACTTGCTCTGCTGTTCACCCTGCCGGCATCACCTGCTCAATCGCCCGAGAAGCGCTGCACTCTGACCCCTCTTCCAGCGCCAGGTAATAGGCTGTCAGCGCTGCCTAGCGCTGCATCTGCACTGGTGAGAGACCCTGCTGGGCGCCCGCCCCAGAACTGCCTCAAGCGCCTCTCCGCTGCGCCTCTTAAGGAGTGCTGAGAGACCCCCAGGCGCGATCCCCTGCCAAGCGCCCCGATCCCCATCTAGGGCTTGTCTCTAGCGCCTAGAGAAGTGCCGAAATTGCCCCGGGCGGCCCTCGGTGTCAGAAGAGGGCCGCCGCTGTGTGGGCGTGGGCCGCGACCAACCTGGGACTCAGCCCTTCTCACACCGGGCCCGGAGCTCCGAAGAGGCCACCGCCGCGAACATCGACCCGGCTGGGCCCTGATCGGAGGCCCCTGTCCCCGGGCCTAGCCAAGCCTTGCCCACGCAGAATCCAATAAGGCCGCGGTAGGCCTGAAGCCAGCGCCTCGCCCCCACGTGACAGGGGTGCTGCCCCGCCCCCGAGCGCCGCGCAGCCATTGGTCCTGGCTGGCGCGCCGTCGAGGCGGGTGTTGTGATTGGTGCTAGCAGCCCTGGCCCCCGCTCTGATTGGCCCTGGGCCGAAACTGTACCGGGGAGGGCCCCGAGAGCACACAGACTCGTCGCGGAGGAGGCCGAGAAAGCAGGAGAGCCCCCCTACGGTTTTCCCCCACTGTTGGTCCCGCCTCGCCCCCGGCGCGGGTGCCCTGAAGCTGTGCCAGCACCGCGCCGGGTCGAGTGAGGCCCCGGGAGGGTCGGAACCCCTCCCCATCACCGGTACCTCATCAAGGGCCCTGATCAGGCCGAAGACACAACGTAACCCCCGGGGAGGAGGGCGATAGGCCGGGTAAGGCCCCGAGGTCGCCCCTCCCTTGGGTAGAACTGTGACTGGGCCCCGTTGGCCCCCTTAATGTGCCTCGAGTGTCTGGGAGGCCTGGGGACAGACTTTGTCCATACTTCATCGTACTGCCTTATTGCCAGTTGTAGGCTTGAAGCCTGTTAATTGAACTGTGGGTTCACACCTGGTCATCAAATAATCCACTTCATTGGTTGTTGATGTTTAGTGGCAGTCTATGCCGCCTGTACTGTTCATGCTTACTTAACTGTATTCATGCCTGCTTATGAGATGCTCTTTTTCCCTGTACTGAATTTCTTGCAGGGGTGGGCTTCTACAGTTCCTGATGGGGCCGAACTATGACACTTATTGAATCATTCCAGTGTTATTTTGATGGTCTGATTTTGGTTGCAAGACTGTCGATATTTACAAGAGGAAATGCTTGTGATTGCTTCCCACAGGTTAATCCATGGTTTATGAAACTACCTTTTAGCCTGCTGAATAGTATAACGCTGTGAAACAGTAAAGGTATTGGATCCTACATCTGACCAACCCGGATCTCAACAATAGGAAAAACAGAACAGGGTGGCTGGACAGGATTATTCGTGAAACAATTCACCAGACACACAGTCAATCTGTACCGTGTGACCACTGGATTTAATTTTCCAAACAAGTTTATTTTTCTTTTTTACATTTATCAGCAATTTTTTGAAACACAAGCACAAACAAAACCACTGTCAATTCAAAAGGTTCATATATACAGTATCTATAAATGCACACATTTACAAATTTACAACAAAGAATCAAACAAAAGATTGGTTAGACACACCAAAAGACAATCACAAATGTATAATAATTCAAATAAATTGCAATTATATACAGTGCAGAGATTAATCCATAAGCGAACAAACGGGAACCAGTCCTAGAGATTGAAAAAACCAAGTGACAGGCGGGGTTGAGATCAAAAACAAGCCTGCCTGTCAACGAAAGCCTGTGGTGTAATGTTAAATAGGGTTGCAAGGCTAGGATACAGAGTGGTGGTATGATTTACATCCTAGCGGCACCCTTTGTTGTAGCCACAGGGTGGTATTGTCGACGCGTTTCGAACCTAAGTATTCAAGGTTCTCTTCAGGACAGGGACTGGGAAACAGATTCTGCAAAAAAGTACAGAGTTTGGTGTCAGACGTACATTGACGTACTGTAAAATGCCTACTCAGACTCCATGAGAAGTGGAAAGTATTTACCTGCACGCGGGCACAAAGGTTGCCGTGGCGTAGGTATGTCGTGTTCACACCTAAAAGACATATATAAAGGTGCTTAATGCACGGGAATTAAAAGGGTCGCACTAGGAAAGGCGAACGGGCTGTCCTATGTATGAATCATACCTGCAATAGGCGCAGAGCAGGACTTAAGGCGTGGTGTCAGGCTTCAGAAGCTTGCAGGTATCAGGGCTCACATTATTTTGCGCGTGTAGGTCTAGATGGGTGATACAAAATCATGTATGGAATATATATCTCTCAAGGCATGGGTGCACAGCACAACACCCCCCCAATCGCCAAGAACGACTTGCGCGAGGTTCCTACCTGGCTATGCAGACCACAGGGAGGGAAGCGGCTGGTCACTGGCCTCAGTTCAGGCCGGCAGTTAAAGTTGGCCCGCTGAAAAAAGAGAGAAACCCTTTGTGAGCGCCAGGGTCAAGAGGCAGCAGCGGAGCTGGTTACAAACCGCTGCGCATAGCAATGCTTACTTTTCTGAATGAAGTAATCAAGCCACAGAAGCTCCGTGTTGCTCACTCTCTCCCAGGAACAAGCTGTCTGTAGGTGGAGCGCCGGGACACCAGTGGGTGTTTTGAATCCAGTTCACAGTAACAGGGGGTGTGGTCAAAAAACGGAATGGAGCCCCTAAGAATGCTGGGATCTGTAGTTTTTGGGAACACTGAAGACTGGCCTGTCGGCTGATATTATACAAGGAAGCCTGCCCAAAGCCTCGCAATTTCATAATTCTACAGGCGTGCAATTTGTAGATGGGACGCCTGGACACCAGAAGGTATTTTGGATCCGGTTCACAGTGACCGTGATGCCCCTGAGGAATGCTGGGATCTGTAGTTTTGATGCAACTAAAGACTAGCGTCTCGGCTGATATTATGCTTGGAGGCATGCCAGAAGCAACCCCATTTTCGTAATACAACTGCTTGCTCAACTGATTTTCATGACTTTCCTCCCCGCACATGGGCATATTTACAAGGTCAATACAATGAGCCACATTTACACAATAACACTCTATTTCATCATATCCCTTGTTTTCCCCAACGTGGTGCATGTACATATACACATCCAAACGCGACATTCCTCCCCGCGCATGGGCATATTTACAAGGCCACTTTAAAAAAAGACATTTTCATCAGTCGAAATGAGCAATATTTATACAATATCACTACACGTCCTCATACACGTTGTTTTCACTACAGTAGTACATGCCAATATACCCATCTAGCACATGAAAATTCTAAATTCATTGTACATTTCAGAGTTCTGAACAGCAATAATTGCATTGCACCCATAGACACTGCCATGACTCAAAAGACAAGGTGACTCAATACTAGACCTTGTGCGACTCAGTGGATATTGTTAAAAACGTGAGTAGAAAATGGAAAATAATTACACAGCGAAAGTTATAGTAGTGCAGCACAGCCAAACTGGACAACATCAAGGGCGGAATCATAAATTGACAGTTTCAGACATCTCGTTCAATCCGGAATTGGATGTATCGAACTTCAGGATAAGATACGCCTCTTTTTGAGAAAGGCGAAGGTCAGGATCTCCACTGCCACCCCTGATAACCGCCAGGACAGTCCATCTTATATCCTGGCTGGAGTGTTTCTGTTGCAAAAAATGAGAGACAAGAGGAGCAGTCAAGATCTTGTTATTGATCCGTGAGCGGTGTTGAATAATTCTTTGGCGGACTTCCTGCGTGGTTTTACCAATGTACAGTTTTTTACACGGACACTGGATGGCATACACAGTGTATTTTGTCTTACAGTTCGTGTGTTCATTGTGTCGCCAGATGGCAAAAAGTTCTGGCAATTCCGGATTGAACGAGATGTCTGAAACTGTCAATTTATGATTCCGCCCTTGATGTTGTCCAGTCTGGCTGTGCTGCACTACTATAACTTTCGCTGTGTAATTATTTTCCATTTTCTACTCACGTTTTTAACAATATCCACTGAGTCGCACAAGGTCTAGTATTGAGTCACCTTGTCTTTTGAGTCATGGCAGTGTCTATGGGTGCAATGCAATTATTGCTGTTCAGAACTCTGAAATGTACAATGAATTCAGAATTTTCATGTGCTAGATGGGTATATTGGCATGTACTACTGTAGTGAAAACAACGTGTATGAGGACGTGTAGTGATATTGTGTAAATATTGCTCATTTCGACTGATGAAAATGTCTTTTTTTAAAGTGGCCTTGTAAATATGCCCATGCGCGGGGAGGAATGTCGCGTTTGGATGTGTATATGTACATGCACCACGTTGGGGAAAACAAGGGATATGATGAAATAGAGTGTTATTGTGTAAATGTGGCTCATTGTATTGACCTTGTAAATATGCCCATGTGCGGGGAGGAAAGTCATGAAAATCAGTTGAGCAAGCAGTTGTATTACGAAAATGGGGTTGCTTCTGGCATGCCTCCAAGCATAATATCAGCCGAGACGCTAGTCTTTAGTTGCATCAAAACTACAGATCCCAGCATTCCTCAGGGGCATCACGGTCACTGTGAACCGGATCCAAAATACCTTCTGGTGTCCAGGCGTCCCATCTACAAATTGCACGCCTGTAGAATTATGAAATTGCGAGGCTTTGGGCAGGCTTCCTTGTATAATATCAGCCGACAGGCCAGTCTTCAGTGTTCCCAAAAACTACAGATCCCAGCATTCTTAGGGGCTCCATTCCGTTTTTTGACCACACCCCCTGTTACTGTGAACTGGATTCAAAACACCCACTGGTGTCCCGGCGCTCCACCTACAGACAGCTTGTTCCTGGGAGAGAGTGAGCAACACGGAGCTTCTGTGGCTTGATTACTTCATTCAGAAAAGTAAGCATTGCTATGCGCAGCGGTTTGTAACCAGCTCCGCTGCTGCCTCTTGACCCTGGCGCTCACAAAGGGTTTCTCTCTTTTTTCAGCGGGCCAACTTTAACTGCCGGCCTGAACTGAGGCCAGTGACCAGCCGCTTCCCTCCCTGTGGTCTGCATAGCCAGGTAGGAACCTCGCGCAAGTCGTTCTTGGCGATTGGGGGGGTGTTGTGCTGTGCACCCATGCCTTGAGAGATATATATTCCATACATGATTTTGTATCACCCATCTAGACCTACACGCGCAAAATAATGTGAGCCCTGATACCTGCAAGCTTCTGAAGCCTGACACCACGCCTTAAGTCCTGCTCTGCGCCTATTGCAGGTATGATTCATACATAGGACAGCCCGTTCGCCTTTCCTAGTGCGACCCTTTTAATTCCCGTGCATTAAGCACCTTTATATATGTCTTTTAGGTGTGAACACGACATACCTACGCCACGGCAACCTTTGTGCCCGCGTGCAGGTAAATACTTTCCACTTCTCATGGAGTCTGAGTAGGCATTTTACAGTACGTCAATGTACGTCTGACACCAAACTCTGTACTTTTTTGCAGAATCTGTTTCCCAGTCCCTGTCCTGAAGAGAACCTTGAATACTTAGGTTCGAAACGCGTCGACAATACCACCCTGTGGCTACAACAAAGGGTGCCGCTAGGATGTAAATCATACCACCACTCTGTATCCTAGCCTTGCAACCCTATTTAACATTACACCACAGGCTTTCGTTGACAGGCAGGCTTGTTTTTGATCTCAACCCCGCCTGTCACTTGGTTTTTTCAATCTCTAGGACTGGTTCCCGTTTGTTCGCTTATGGATTAATCTCTGCACTGTATATAATTGCAATTTATTTGAATTATTATACATTTGTGATTGTCTTTTGGTGTGTCTAACCAATCTTTTGTTTGATTCTTTGTTGTAAATTTGTAAATGTGTGCATTTATAGATACTGTATATATGAACCTTTTGAATTGACAGTGGTTTTGTTTGTGCTTGTGTTTCAAAAAATTGCTGATAAATGTAAAAAAGAAAAATAAACTTGTTTGGAAAATTAAATCCAGTGGTCACACGGTACAGATTGACTGTGTGTCTGGTGAATTGTTTCACGAATAATCCTGTCCAGCCACCGAATATTATAACGCGTCAGGCTGTGTTCTTTGGAGTTTTCTGCTGTACTGAAAGTACTTAATTTTACAGGAAATGCATTTTGAAAGGTGTTCATCAAATGTTTTAATGAAGTACTTTAATGCAATGCTAATGATTTGCTAATGCATTATCTGCTCTGATCTAAAGTCTATATAAAAGATCTTGATTTACAAACACAACTACTGGTGTGGTCTCCATTATTGCGCCCACTTCGTGTCTCATTGGATGCGTGTGTTGAGTAGCTGCTTTACACGTAAGCCCCTGGCTGCCTTCCTGCTCGAGCCAAGCTACCCCACGGAGAACTGGTGGCCCCAGTTCTTACATGATCTAATCACATATATTGTTTTTTTAAGTTTTACTTCTGTTCTGCTGCCTACCTCAATATCTCAGACCTCCTTATGTCAAAGCTAGAGCTTTGCAAAATAGGTTTACCTGGATGGTGTTCAGATATATCCAAATGTAAGGACGTGGCGTTCCTCTCCTAACTTGTCTACAAGTAGAATCACGCCATCTATCATGGCATTTCCTAAAGTTAATTAAATCAGCAACAGGAAAGTAAAAAATGCCAATGATGGCCATTGTAGGCAAGAACATCGGGAATTGCTTTGGTTCACATAAACTAAGGAAAGCGGCAATAGATAATTAAAGATGCCCCTGATACCCTGAGCATTCTTGTCTGATCTCTTTAGATCACACCCCTCAGAGTTGCACCTCACCAATAAGGAATTAGGAAGTAGGTGTGCTTTAAAACAGCTCACCGCTACTCTATCAATTCAAATTTCTCTTGAGGCAATAGAAATATGGAGCATATTACCAAGGATGGCGATAGGCAATTATCGCCGGTTTAGCGGCCGTTTTCAGCCGCTAAGCGGCTATAATTCTATCGCTCTATTAGCAAGCTGTCGCTAACTAATGTTAGCGACAGCTTTTAGGAGATAGCGAGCTGTTTGGGGCCTGCTTTGCATGTGAGCAATATTTATCGCTAATGACATGCAAAGTGGGTGTACCCAACCTGTTAGTGACTGAAAGCAGTTGCTAACGTCGCAATCGCCTATTAGCAAGGCAGGCGTAGCGATGGAAATATTCCCGCTATCGCCAAAAACCAACGCCTGCTCAGACCAGTTCTTAGCCATGGTATCCAATGGGAGGTAGATAACATGGCTAAGAGCATATTGTCGCTAATGCGTGAATATCGCTGTATTCTCAGCGATATTCACGCATTCCGCCGCTATCACTGGATATTTTAGCACAATGGAGAAAAACTTTGCTAATAGCATGTTTTCTCCGCTAACATATCCAGCGATAGGCAGCGATAAAAAAATCATCGCTAAGCCTATTTAGCGATAATTATCTCTACTTGTTGGTAATATGCCCCTATGTTTTTATTATTGAAAGCAGGAAGCAATTTTTGATTTTTAAGGACTGCACTTATTGGGCTGCACTTTAACTGTATGAACAGTCCTAAATTCCCGGTAAAAAACTCCCATTGCAGTGTTTTTAAAAAATCATATTCTGCTTTTATCTGCCCCTCCCTTTCTCTTGCTCTGCTGAGATGTAATGATTTTAAATAATTGAACATCAATAAACTACTTTACTGTACTATCTCATCGTATACACAAAAGAGATCCAACATAGATCTTTTTCCGGTAATTCAGTGTGGTGTGTTTACTTGCAGGATATTTAGCTTACCTAAACAAATAGAAAAGTCAAACACAGCATTTTGTCTTTCTTTTAGTGCTGGTAAAGAAAAAACATGTTGCTGTCAGTGCTGTTCTTAGTCAGCATAAGTAGGTGTGCATTTTGCATTACCATGTTCCTTCCTTAACACTTCCTTAAATTTCCCTTAACTCCGCCCATTTTGTTGCATTTATTCCTCATTTTACCACTACTCCCCCATGTCCCTCCCACATTTACTACTAAATCCCATAATTATGTGTACATAGATCTCCGCCAGAAAGATAGTGGAGACTGAGATGGACATCTACTGCCTTAGCATTGTGAATCAGACCCTATTTTTCATGTTGTTTTGTTGTGTGGTCTAAAAGACTATGTGCTAGGTTGGGTGTCATTTTATTTGTGTTTGAAAAATGATAACTAACCAAACTAAACTAAACCTTTTTACTGCCACCACACCACTTTTATTGATTGGCATCCATTCATCAACCCTAGCCCTGACTTCTGTTATGTGGGTGTCAGATGTGGAAAAGGGCAAGCACTTGATTCTGTCAATTGTTGGTGACAGATTGGCTACTCAGGTTTTGGAAGCGAGCAAATATAAACATTCAACACATTTAGAAGAATAATGGGCAACTGAGTTTTGATATGTGTAAAGATGTTTCATTTTGAAAACTGTTAAAAACTGGGAAACATTTTCTACATTGAAAAGCTAAAATAGCTGTAAAATATATCTGTGAACGAAATGTCAGTGTAACCTTTTTGTCTACTGAGGGTGCGAAAATACAGATTTTCCTGATTGAGACAAAACTACCGAAAACGGCAACAAAATGTAAGCGTGCACCATGTCCATGTGTAGAAAAAGAATACGGGAGAAAAAGTTAAGTTAAACCATCCAGCACTGTAAAAGTGTGATTGGTTAGTTAAAAAATGGTAGAGTCAATAAACATAGTGATTTTGAGATGTATTTTATAACTGATTACTTATTTTCTAGCACAGTGACTGGATAACATATATCGGTGCAAAACTCTTATGTTACATGTTAGAGCTTTGATATTTTTCATAGAGATGCCTGATATTATATAGATTCTAGGTGTATGAAAACGATTTTGGTTAAATGCTTAAAAAACATTCTACACATTATTACTTTGAGAATGTAGTAGTAGGCCATAATCACACTTGATTATGTGTATTAATCACTGACAAACATTACAGAATGCTTATATATGATTGAGTGATTTTATGATGCTTTTTAACATAAACTAGGAGGTTAACACTAAATGAAGTATGAGTTTAAAGGATGTTTGAACTAACTTTCTTTTTAGGCTGTGTCCTTTTTTTACATGGCCTGATGCAATCAACTTTAACATGTTTCCAAATGTTGCTTATTTTTTCTGTTCATGCCACATTCCTTAAAGGACAAACGGACACTCTTTCTTAATTCTCTTTTGCGTGGATATCATGAGAACCTAACCTTTTGACCGTGTTTATGGAGAAGCAACAATGTTAATGCTTTTGTCGGCAAACCTGTGAGGATGCAATGCACTGGTCTTCTCATGGTTCATATGAGAAAATATCATGCAGTATCAATTTGTACCTGCTTTATGGAAGAGTGATCACATGGGATCACCCCACAGTGGACTGATCCCAATGTCATGATGAAAATATGTGCTACAAAGACTATTGAATTTAGGAGAAGGGTGTTCCCCCCTTTTTTTCCTGCTCTCTCTTTCTCCATTATCAGTTTTGGTTTTCGGAAGACTCTTTGGCAATGCCCTTGAGATCTGTGGTCGTTGTCATCGGGAAACATCCTTTACAACGCAGCTTTTACCACGCAGTGCCTTTACGACGCAACTTTTACAACGCAAACCATTACACCGAATTGCGCTGGGGGGCGCTCTAGGATAGGGAATAGGTTTAATTTACTATCCAACACCTTCCCTACTATCCACGGGGACTGGAGTTGGAATAGTAAATTAAACTATTCACTATCCAGCGCCCCAAAGCACTATGCGTTGTAAAAACCGCGTTGTAAAGGCATGCGTGGTAAAAGCATTCGTTGTAATGTCATACATCCTTGTCATCGTTCCATCACTTCCTTAACTCTATCCTGCTTGCTGAATTATCTTGTTTTTGCCATTTCCTTATGCTAAAGAACTTAGGGGCATATTACCAACAACTAGCGATAATTTTTGTCTCTAACTTGTTTAGAGACAAAAATTATCGCCGCACATCGGCGATTTTTATCGCAGATAAACCTTGCTATTAGCAAGGTTTATCGCAAATGCGATAAAAAACGCCCGCAATGCATGAATATCGCTGAAAAGTCAGCGATATTCATGCATTATCGAGCAAATGCTCTTAGCCATGTTATCCACCTCCCATTGGATAACATGGCTAAGAACTGCTCAGGGCAGGTGTTAGCTTTTGGAGATATTCGCGCTTAGCGCAAATATCTCCAAAAGTTGGTAATAGGAGATAGCGATGTTAGCGACTGTTTCCAGTCGCTAACATCTTGGCACGCCCACTTTGCATATCATTAGTGATAAATATCACTGACATGCAAAGTGGGGCCCATGATGGTCGCTATCTCCTATTAGCTGTCGCTAACTGGTGTTAGCGACAGCTTGGTAATAGCGAGATAATTTTATCTCCGCTTTCTTGGCTTTTAAAGCCAAAAAAGCGGAGATAAAACCCCTTGATAATATACCCCTCAGCTTTTGGACTATTTGGAGCTGTCTGGTAAGAGTCCAGACTTGAACATACTGATTAAATGCTGTATTCCCATATACCTATATTTATGGACTTTCCCCTAGCAAACTTTAACTTGAATCCTGTGTCCCTTTAAGAGCGTTCTAATTGAACCATCCTTTACCTTGGAAACCATCCTTTGCATTATTTGATTTGATTGACTAACTGGCAGATGCATCGAGCAAAATACCTCCCGGTAAAATAGCAAATCGGTAAAACAGGCCGATACCGAACACAAAACCAGAAAATGCTATGCATCAACCCCAAATCGGTAAAAAATAAAGAATCGCTAAAAAATCCCCTCGGTAAATTACTTAATCGCAAATCAGACAATCGGAAATAACGAACACCAAAGCTGACCTCAGAAATACCGAATCGCTAATAAAGAATCGCAATGGAATGCATGAAAAATCGCAAATACCGAAAATGCCCAAAATCGCAATTTTGCATGAGCAAAATAAGGGGAATCTCAAACTGGAGGTAAAGTTATTTGAAGGAATGAAGTAAAAAAAAAAAAAAAAAAATATTCCAGGTACTGACAATCAGTAACCCTTTAAAAATGCCCCTGGAAACCCCACAAGTCTACCAAAATGGCTGCCCCTACGGGCTTGCTAGGAGGAGGAGGATCAACGCCCAGGCTCAGCGCAGGAGGATAATCCAGGACAGGGTCTTCAGGGTGCGCATCACATTGCTGGAACAGACAGAGGAACAGGTGTACGCTAAGTACAGACTCAACCGTGCCATGATCATGCGCCTAATAGCAGATCTGGAACCATTACTACAGCAACAGACCCGTAGGACCAACGCCATACCAGCCCATGTCCAGGTCCTATGCAGCCTGCACCTGCTGGAGTCTGGAAGCTTCCAGGGGGTAATAGCAGAGACTGGAGGTGTGTCGCAAAGCGCACTATCACCCTTCTTCCACCGGTTCCTAAAGGCCATGATGACATTCATACATCGCCACATCACCTTCCCCACAACCCCCCAGCAGCTGACCCGCACCAAACAGGAGTTCTACCAGGTGGCATAATTCCCCTATGTGATAGGGTGTGTTGACTGCACGCATGTTCCCATCTGTCATCCCTCAGCCATCGAATACATCTTCCGCAACCGGAAGTCATATCATTCCATCAATGTGCAGGTCGTGTGCAATGCTAAGCACATCATAACGGACCTCGTAGCCCAATTCCCAGGGAGCACACACGACGCATACATCTTCCGTCACAGTGGCATCCACAGGCGCCTGATTAACAGTGATTTTGGAGAAGGACACCTACTAGGTACATATTGATGCATCATCGTTTACTCCATCCCCACATGTATCATTGCATTCATGCTGCTGACCATTCTCTCCCCATCCTGCAGGTGACAGCGCTTACGCCTTGCGTGAGTATGTACTCACTCCCTACCTCAACCCAGCAACACCTCAAGAGCAGCGCTACAACAGAGCACACTTCAGCACAAGGAGTGTGGTGGAGCGTACATTCTGCATCCTTCCGAATACTGCACAAGACAGGAGGTGCCTTGCAGTACGACCTAGTGACCTGCTGCCAGATCATAGCTGTCTGTGCCATCCTGCACAACATCGTCACCCGTAGGGGGATACCCATAGAGGTGGACGGAGAGGATGAACTACGTGCACAGCAACACCCCCCCAACACCAACAGGCACATGTGTCCAACACAGCAGAAGGGCAACGGAGGCGGACATATATCACACGGCATAATTTCTGAGACAGGTAAGAAAGAGCCTTGACAACATGATCTGGTTTGCAAGGGTTTAATGGACATGATCACCTGACTGGTGCAGATAAATGTAACACAAACATGATGCAGCTGAAATAAAAGCAAAACTTAAATTGTCCGTTGTCAACACGGGTGCTGCATGTGGCACTATAGTTGGCCCATGGTTACGTCACCATGGATAGGGAGACATTGCCACATGGCTACTTGCGTTTGCCACGTACCCCCAGTCTCCTGTCCCGTGACTCCTCCACATCTCCACGATGAGTGTCAGTGGCTGTTGCGCTGCGCACACTGCGCCTCCTCCAGCTGGTCTCTGGCAAGGAGATGCTGCTCACACTTGAGGCTGCCTCACTCCCCTCATCCACTCCCACACTGCTGACACTGACAGTTCTAGACTGCAGATGCTCCAATGCAGTGGTCACTCTCTCGAGGGCCCTTGCCACATCCCCACAATAATGCCACCTGCAGGGACACGGACCTGCGGGAGAGCACAGCTGTGCTGTTGCACAGCTTAGTGATGGCCCTAATAGTGGTATGTGTATTGAGCCTGTTCTGCCTGTGCCTCCGGCGCTCACTTTGTTGGCCTGTAACAACAGCATGTGTCAGTTCCTGCAGGCATAGCTTAATGTCATTGTTGCCCTCAGCTACGGCTGTGGTGAGCTCACGCACAGCGTCAGTCATGGTGCCAATTCTGTTGGACAGTTTTCTCATGGTGAGATTAATTGCAACCATGTGTCTCCCCTGCCGGCGCTGGACACGCAGCATCGGGGTCTCAACAACTCCGTACACATCTGCCGGATCCACTGGTCTTGCTGCAGCCCTACCCAGGGGCCCAGCCCTCTGTCTGACACGCTGACGTGCTGCTGTTAGGGTGGTTGGAGTGACGACAGCCTGCCGTGGGACATTTGGGGCGGCTGTACTCTGCTCCGTCTCCATCTCATGCACGGAGGGGACATCTGCCCAGCGGCTCTGCGGAGTTGTCCGCACTGGTGGTGGTGGTGGAGGTGGTGTTCTTGTTCGCACGGATGGCGGTGGTGGAGGTTGTGTTCTTGTCCGCACGGATGGCGGTGGTGGAGGTGGTGTTCTTGTCCGCACGGATGGCGGTGGTGGAGGTGGTGTTCTTGTCCGCACTGATGGCGGTGGTGGAGGTGGTGTTCTTGTCCGCACGGATGGCGGTGATGGAGGTGTTGTCCGCGGTGGTGGTGAAGGGGAGGACATGGCTTCATGTCCCTGTGTGTACTCCGCATCGGTCCCCACTGGGGTCTCAGAGATGACGAAGTGGCCGCTGTCATCAGATTCCATGGGGGATGCATCTGTGTGTGGAACAGTGCATTGTTATTATTTTGTCATTATATGTGTGTATTGCATTCTTTTGTCTATATAAAGTACATATTTGGACTGACATTTGGCCTTTTGCTGCTGTTTTCATATCATTCACCTCTGGGGTCAGACATGCACTCATTCATGTTATGACTTCAACTCCCATGATGCAACACTATGGTGAGGGTATGTGCTTTAGGCACCTCTACATGTGCACTGTGTCTGGAATGGGGGAGTGGGCAGGGATTGACAACACGCTGCATATCTACGCTGCCATGCATCTTACCTTGTCCTCCTTCCGCAGCACCAGAGGTGTCCAGTTGGGTGACCCCCACAACAGCTTCAGGTTCAATTGTTGACTCCACAAGGTCCTCCAGGGCTGTGTTTGGTGTCACATTGGATGACCCCCCTGTGCCTGCTGCATCCTTGACCCTTTGAGCAATCTTCTTCTTTGCCCTTTTACGGAGGTCATACCAGCGTTTCTTTAAGTCGTCAATGCTGCGATGGGTGACTCCGACAGCATTGACCCTGTCCTTCATGCGCAGCCACATCTTTCTTTTTTCTGCCTCAGGCACCTTAAGAGACAGCTTCCCAAACAGCTTATCATTTTTACTGCTGACACCCTCAATTAGTATTTCAAGTTCCTTATCAGAGAACTTGCGCTTTCTCTTCCTGGGTGTGTCCTTTCCCTGCTGGGGTGCCTCCTTCTCAATCATCAAATGCTTGGCTGGTCCTGGTTGCTGCTGGTTCTGTGTAGCTCCTCAGCTCCTGTGCTCTGCCTCCTCCTCTGAGCTCCTCGGGCACTGAATGGAGCATGGGCTGTCCAACTTCCTGGTTGTGATGTCATCAGCCTGCTTCCGATGCGTCGCGTCTTTTTGCGAATTCGCAAATACCGAATTCGCATTTACCGATTCGTCATTTGCTAATTCGGTATTTGCTTATGGTGTCACGCTATCGTAGTTTCGCTGTGGAATAACGATTTTTAGCGATTCGGTAATTATTACCGAATCTCTTGATGCATCTCGGTTTGCATGTCCTTATTAGCGATTCCTTATTTTTCGCTAATAAGGACATGGAATACCGAATTTTGATGCATATGCCCCTAAATGTTTAGATTTTCTCTGCATGCATTAGTATGCATGACAGAATTGCGAACAAATGTTACTTTCTTGTATAAATTTTGAATCTCTAATACAATAATTCATTTATTTCAAAGATCTGTTGTAAATAATTTTTTGATGTAATGTTCTTTCTTTGAAACTGTGCTTGGGAGTTGGCCACCAATTCAATATACTCATTGGGTAGACCAGCAGTGGGTTACCCTAGATTTCCCCTTACTATGACATCAGAGAACCAATGCCTCTGTAGTAAAATATAGCAAAAAGATTGTGAAAATTTAGCACTCCTATGGGCACGGTGCTAGATGACCGCTTTCCTTAAAATGGGCTCCTGCAAGTCTGTGTAGCAATGCTATGGTTTTGTTTAGTAACGTGATGATTTAGACTACCTCAAAATTTAGATATCCCCTGTCCAGCCCAAAATTCAAAAATCCGATGTTCAGTGGAAGGAGTGATGGAATAGCTGATTGATTTTGATGACTTGTAGCAGCAAAGGGGTGTGAGTATTTGTAGGCCTGCACATTGCATTGCTTTTGCTTAGATTGCAGTATTATTTTAATATGGTTGTGTGCTGTTGAGTGGAGTGGTTAAAGTCCACAAAGTTGTTAAAGTCCATGTAATGGTTAAAGTCCATGTATGATTATGGTGCTTAATGCAAAGAAGATGAAGTTGTTTTGGGCAAGTTTGTGGCCTAAGATCTCGGAAGACACTGTGGGGCTGATTGACAAGCTCCTTGCGCCACTTTTGTGTCACTTTTCCCATGTTAAAAGTGACAAAAAAGTGGCGCAAGGGGCTTGTAAATCTGCCCCTAAGTTAGTTGCTAGCTGTATTGTGGTGTTAGTCATGAGACGCCGTTGACAACATCTATGGATAGGGACTTCCTAGTGTGTTAGTGGTATATCATTGGTATAGTTGATCTCAGGTACACATGGAATAACAGTATCAATTAAGGGTGAAATCCAGCTGGTAGAGATTTCATTTGAAGTGAATGAGAAAGTAGGTATAAGATATTCCCTATGACCTTTTAGTGAGAGACATTCTTTCTTAGTGGAGCAGACATTTTATGTTGAAACGCTTGCATATTGTTCGTGGTTTTGCTTAGAAAATGCGGCAAAGAAAATTGTAAAGGAGGGTAAGCTGCTGCAGGGAGTGAGATTGACATCACAGTGGGTCACGCTGTGATTGGCCGGTTGGTGTAAAGCTGAGCTGAGATCGGTTTGCATCATCAATGATAGTCGTGCTGTTATTGATTGAGACTGCTAAACAAAGAGAATTGTGGGAGAATTTCATTTCCTGGATTTCACGGAAAACATTTGTGAATACAAAATTGAATAATAATGAAATTTTTCAAGGTTTTACGAAAATCTATTAAGGGAGATGACACAATACCTGTTAGAGTAGGATTAGAAGCACCACCTGAGGGTACGCCAGGACACATTGTATTGATGCACAAATGTCTGTGGCTTGAATTTCGGCAAAAAACTTACAAAAGAAGACGAGGCACTACAGTTTACTCATTATGGGACATTTTATATGAGAATTTAAGTAGGAGATTGTATGAATTAAAACATCTCCAAAGCTGCCCAATTTGAGTCCTTAAAAACTTGGAAACAAATCGCACATTAAAAGGAGAAAGAAAAGTATCAGGGAAAATATTGAAGAACCTTAGATCATTATGCAGAAGTTGGGATGCACAACAGAAAGCATGGAGAGAAGATACTGTACAGGGAGCTAGATTATATCCAATGTTACTCTTTGAAGGAGAGATTAGGGGAAAACGAAAAAAAAAAACCAATGAAACAGAAAAGAGTGATGCAGAAACGGAAGGTGAAAATAATGATATAGATGAAGAACTTTTAAATGATTTTTTAATGAGTTCTCTGTCATCATATAATGAATCTCAGAATGTGGATGTGCCAAGTAGTACTACAGCTGAAATTCCAAATGCCCCTGTAATAACTGATGTACCAAAAGAGGCAACACTGATTTCTACTATATGGAGGGAAACAGGAATAACAGCTTCATTGAAAAAATTTGAAATAAAAGCTCCAGAAGTCCTGACTCTTGCCATTTCCGCAGGACTTGATGTACCTCTTTTTAATTCTAGGTCACAGGTAAATACTACACATACTCTGACTATACCTGCAGGAGAAATTCCAGTACATGGTAATCCATTAGATTTGACCATAAGATCTTCACTCCAGATGCCTATGGCTCCAACTCGAAGTAATACTACTGCTGCCAAGAGTACTGGTTCCATTCAAAACCAGACACAATTTGATCCTTAGATGTAGAATGTTACTGAGGTTACCACCTTTTTGTATCCAGAGAACAAGTGAGCATCCTGGAATAAGTGACCATGCTTTTGAAAATACTGTGCCAATGAGAATGACATTTCCAGATACATTTGAACTAAATATGCAACCGGGAACGAGTAGAGATTTGACTAATGGAGATTTACATTCAAATAATTCGAGAGAAATATCTAAAGTTACTCTTCAAGAAAGAGAGGATTGGTTTAAAGGATTCAGTAGCCCAATTAATAACCAAAGTTGTGAAAATATTTCGGTCCTAGAAAAAGGAAAAACATTAGATGTGATCAAATTGAAAGTAGAGCAGAATGTTGGAAAGAAAACTCCTGTTATAAGGAGTCATGTAGGGAAATCAGTAGGTCCCTTCAACACAATGCAAACAGACTTTATGGAAATGGCCCTTTGCAATGGTTTGAGATATGTTTTGGTCATTGTTTGTATTTTCTCAAAATGTGTTTTTGAGAAAAGAAGCCTATTCAACATACAGAAATGATAGCCTAACAGTAGCAAAGTTATTGTTGAGGGAGCTGATTCCATGGTTCAGCTTTCCGACTTCTTTTGGGACAGATCAAGGAACTCTAACAATGAGGTCCTGAAAATGTTATGTGAAGCATTACAAATTGGGCAGACGCTCCATTGCAGTTACCATCCTAAGGCTTCAGGCTTGGTGGAGAAAGTGATTGGCACATTGAAGACCAGATTGACTAAGGTGTGCGCTTCAACGTCTTTGAAGTGGCCGATGCATTGCCTCTTGTGTCAATGAGTCTGAGAAGTGCACCAGTCAGGAGGACAGGCTTATCGCCCCATGAGATCATTATGGTCCCAGTGATAAGACAGCCAGCTGTTTCTGCCAATGCTCTTGTCAATATAACAGGTGACCTTATTTTGGACTACAGCAAAGGACTGGCTGGCATGGTACGTTCTATGTCTCACCATGTTGGAGAAGCAGCCTTTGCGACTCAACAGAAGCAGTGCCATGATCTCAGTTCTGGTGACTGGTTAATGGTGAAGAAGCATGTACAAAGATCATGCTTGGAACACCACTAGAAAGGCCTTACCAGGTGATCCTGGTCACCGATACAGCTGTGAAGTGCAAAGGTCTCCCGAACTAGGTACATGCAGTCCACACTCGCAGAGTCCCAGGTCCCCTTGATGATACAACAGCACCTGTTCCTGGTGTGCCAGTGGTTACAGTGAGTCAAAGGAAGCAGATTAGTCAAGCTGTTGGGGCCTAGCAAGCAGACGGACAGCATTTGTTCAGACTAAGGGGGATCTGAGAGAGGCAACTATTGATAGTACCTGTTAAAAATTGGGGTCTCTAGTTGGCAGTGGCATGCACTCTGTCCCAATATGGACACGTCCTTCTAGTTAGGATAAGGGGATTACACACCCAAGATAACCTCTGCTCACCTCTGTGGTAGCTTGGCAGGAGTAGTCAGGTCTATCTCAGAGGAAACGTGTTAAGTATTTGTACATAAAACACACAATAACATTGTGAAAACACTAAAATGGACACCACACCAGTTTAGAAAAATAAAGCAGCTTTATCTAAACCAACACGACCAAAACAACAAAAATCCAACGTACACAACTCAAAGTATGACTTTTAAAATGTATCAAGCAATTCTGTCCATAGAACTCTAAGGATGTAGTGATTTTACACAAAGTACCTCAAATGCATCAAAATCCACAAGGCAAAACAGCCACAGAGGAGGGATGTATTGGGAAACACAGACATGTGTCAGTTTTGTAGGAGGCGACGAACAGTTCTGCTGCACACAGGAGAAGTGATGCATCGAATCTGGACTATAGGAGGAAATGATGTGCTGATTCCAAGACTGTTCGGAACTGTGGGTGCTGGGTCAGAAGAACTTGGTGCACAGGTGCAATGAAGGTGGAGTTGGTGAACAGGCACTGCATTGGTTTCTTCAGCAGCGGTCCCACTATGCACAAACTTTAACAGCTGCACAGCAGGGCCTGCATCAGAGTCAGTGTGGGGGTCTCAGACCTCGGAGATACGGTGTGCTGGAATCAGCGTGCAGCGAACTTTTCAGCTGCGGACAGGTGCTGCATTGATTTGTTTGGCCGTATGGTGGCGGTGTATGGAAATTTCTCCCACATGGTGGTGCTGCATCAGAAAAACAAGTGCTGGAAGGGCAAAGAGTCAATCTGGTTTTTTCAGCAGGAACAACCTCCAAGGGTGAGAACTGGATTTAGCACCACAAGACAGGTCAGAAACCCTAGCAGTGGAGTTCAAGGATGCTGCAGGTGAAGTCTTTGTGTCCCTGAGACTTCTTAACAGTAGGCAAGCTATACTTCAAGCCCTTAGAGAATCTTCTCAAGCAGGATACAGTAAAAAAAAAAGCCAGGCCTTTTCACTGCCCACAGACAGAACCAGCAACTGCAGGCCAACCCAGGAAAGTAACACACAGCAAAGGGGCAGTTCTCCTCCTCACAGCTCTTCTTCTTGGCAGCATCCTCTTGATCAAGAAGTGGGGTCAGAGCCCCACTACGTATACTACTTTCAGCCTTTGAAGTATGCAGGCTTCAAAGAAAGTCTCACTTGCTTAGTATACCAAATCTCTCCTCCCTGGTCCAGCCACACTACACGGAGTGGCGACAGCATTGCAGACACATCCCTATTCAGGTGCAGGTGACAGATCTTCCCACCACTCTAGGTCGGGAAGACCCATCAGCCTGGTGATAGGCCATCAGGATATGCTATTGCACACCGGAGCTCCATTTTGTGTGACTGTTTAGAGTGAATGTGCAAAACAGCCCCTATCAGTCTAAATCAGATGTTGATTCCACAGGCAGAGGCACAGAAGCATAAAAATGCCCACTTTCTAAAAGTGTTACAAAAGGGGGTGGTGATGGACGGAGCATCTGAACCAATCAAACACTCACACCCAGTCAACAGATCTGGGTTTAATCCATCACCGTTCATTAGCCCACTCTGTCTCCCCAGTTCAGACATGGCCGTATGCAAATCAGTCTGACCCTGTGCCTCATGGGAACAGTCCAGCCCAAACTGCCAAGCCATGCCTTCCCTGGACCGACCATCACCACCCTCTTTTGTACCACTTTCCAAAAGTAGCATTTTCACTCACACAATTTAAAAACCACCTCCGCTAAAATATTTTTTTTTAAATCCTGAGCTTAGGGAGCCCAAACTCCAAATCTCTAGCTGTTCCCAATTGAAAGTTACACTTGTACAATGTCACAAAGCAGCTCCAATGATAGCCCATGGGAGAGCTAGCACTTGCAATAGTGAAAAACAAAATTGGCAGTATTTCACCATCAGGACATGTAAACTACACTAGTACATGTCCTATCTTTCACATATAGTGCACCTTCCACATGAGGAACCTTGGGTCTACCTGCGGTGTGCCTTGTATGTAGTAAAAAGGAAGGTTAAGGCCTGATAATTGGGTGCACTTGCCAGGTCGACATGGCAGTATAAAACTGCACTTACAGACACTGCAATGGCATGCCTGAGACAAGTTTACAGGGCTACTCATGTGGGTGTCACAACCAGTGCAGCAGGCCCACTAGTATCATTTGAATTACAGGCCCTGGGCACACACATTGCACTTTACTAGGGTCCTACAAGTAAATCAAATTTGCCAATCATGGATAGCCAATGAGAATCATAATTTACTCAGAGAGCATTTGCACTTTAGCACCGATCGACAGTGGTAAAATCCCCAGAATACTAAAGCCAACAAAAGGAGATCCGAAAAAGTAGGAGGCAAAAGGCATGCAATTTGGGGATAAAACTGAAAAAAGGGCCAGGTCCAACAGTACCAAAGGGTCACAACAAGTAGGGTTGACTTGGAGTGAGATAGATCCTAATGAAGGGCTTAGTGCATCAAGAAAGGGAGTTGTACATGTACACGGAAATTGTTGGCCCAGAAGAGTTGACATACTAATACATTGCCTAATTGAAGGAAGAGTGTGAGCACTGCTGTCAATTCCTGAAAGCACTGAACAGTCTGATAAGAGTGCCAGTGAGGATGAGCGAACAGCTGTAAGAAGATTGAAAAGAGCGAGAGTACCCAGTCAAAGGTACTCGTCTCCTGAGTGGACCTAGTTGGCTGCGAATGAATAGGAGCAGGAATATCTTACCTTTTGTTATAACCATTTGACTCCACCTGAACCTCCTTGAAATGATCTTGTTGTGGATTTGAATTTCAATCTTGGTGTAATGCCTAAATGACTGGCACAATTTATCCTGAATATGCTTATTAATGAAACTGATCTGGGTATTTTCAATCCTGAACAGAATATTTTAAGTGTGCCGTGGTATTTTTGTGCCGAACATTGCTCAAACTGCTCAAATTACACTAGCTGCATTTTGTAATTCTTTAATTTTCTGAGGAAATTGGTCTGAGTTGTGAGAAGCTAGGGAGCCTAATACTGGGCTCTCTCCTAGATGAGAACATTTTTATGTTGAAATCTTTACTAGTATTGCTTTAATGTTGTTTGCATTACTTATTATCTTACATTTGTCGCATTGTGTGCCTGATTTAACTGCTGAACTTACAACTACATTCACACCTGTCGAAACTAATTACACTGGTTCAAATGTTTTGGATGATGACTCTTTACATTTCAAATTCACAAAAGTTAATAATTCATTAAATGTGAATACTAGTTTGTTGTATGAGTATATAGATAAAATGGATGCAAGTGATTGCTAGGGATGTATGCAATTAACCTGCATCAGTTGCTGAAGGTGTGACTTACCACACTTTACCCTTAACATATAGAGTTTCTTGTAAATGTATAAATTTAGTAGAAAGTAGATGAAATAATACAATAGTTAGAAATACTCTTTGGAATTTACCAGAAATGGAGCATAATAAATTAGAAAGAATGTCTACTTTAGCTTTAGACTGGCAGCATAAAGGAAAACTTTGCATATCTAGAAATAAATATAATAATAACATTACATTTGTGGGTATTAGTGCATGTGAACATACGTTTGACATTTACGAAAACTGGGGAAGATATTTAGAAGGAGTATATCCTATCTTTCTTGCAGTGATTTATATTTGTGGGAAAAATGTTTTTTAGAAATTACTGAAGAGATGGAAAGGAAGTTGTAGTTTGGGAATTGTCTTCCCAAAAATGTTTCCTGTAAAATAAATCTAATCAGAATTAAAAGAAGACAATGGAAGAATAAAAAGAAGTGTGAGTGCAAGTGAAATAGGAAGTTCTTTAATACCTTCTGTAGAAGTCGTCTTAAACTCACATAAAAGTAGCTGTCTACTATAGTTGATAGATTAGCTGCTAATACAGTTGGAGGATTTTCTGCTATACTTACTGAAATGATGTTGATTTGATCGATGGTGATGCAAAATCAACTTGCCCTTGACATTCTACTCGCGAAGGATGCTGGATTCTGTTGGTTGTTAAAATTTCAACAATGTTGCAATTACATACCAGTCAAGAGTAGAGACTTGGAAAACTGTGTTAAAAATATTACTAACTTAAAGAGCGACTTAAAAGAATTGGAAAATGATGGCACCTGGGAACTGAAAGGGAGAGGATTGTTAAAGATTAGTAACTGGTTAGGCAACTCAGGTAATGGACTAGTTTCAATATTAAGACCATTAGTGATGAACTCTTTGTGCATATTGCTGATAATAATAACAATCAAATTCTGTAAATGTAAAGGGACTAACACACGAGGAGTAAAAAGAATATGATCTCATCTAGAAATAGAAGAGGCACAATGTAAATATTATGATGAAATTAACATTCTAGAAGCATCTAGAAGAAAAAGGTTTAAGACAACGAACTGTAATCTATGATGATCTGATTTGAGGAATTTGGTGATGACTTTATTCTCCATCAAGGGGGGGATTCTCGGAGCGAAAATACAGATTTTTCAGATTGAACCAAAACTACTGAAAACAACAACAAAATTTAAATGTGCACCTTGCACGGTTGTAGAAAAACAACACTGAGAATAAGTTAAGTTCAACTGTCCAGCACAGTAAAAGTGTGCTTGGTTAGTCAGAGAATGTCAATAAACATAGTGATATTGAGATTATTTTTGTAACTGGTCACTTAAATTTCTAACAGAGTTGATGTGAAAATGAAACATGAAAGCTTAGCATTCCTTGCAGAGTGACTTGATAACATATTTCTGTAAAATTCTTATGTTACACCTTAGAGCTTTGAAATGTTTAGTATAGATGTCTGATATTAAATAGATTCTATATTTTTTAAAGCGATTTTGGTTGAATGCTTTCGTTGAGAATGCTGCAGTAGGCCATAATTACATTTGCATATCTATGTGTATTATTCACTGACAAACATTACAGAATGCGTATATATTATATATTTGGTCTGAGACCTGCTCTCTCCCCAGCAGCTCTGCTGTGCTGTGCCTCGCCACTGACCCTACTCGCCTTCACCTGGTAGGTGTTGGAGGCTGCTGTGCTCTGTGCCATTTTATTCATCTGCACCTCGTACTGTCTAATGCTTGTTCTTCCCTGTTGCCTGCTTTTATTGTTGCCCGTGTCCTTGGTTCAGTTAGCCTCTCTTTATTGCTGCCCATGTCCTTGGTTTGCCTGTTTTAATTGTTGCCCGTTTCCTTGGTTATGTTTGCCTGTTTTCACTATTACCCATTTCCTTGGTTCACTTTGCCTGTTTCTTTAGTGCTTTTGTCAGCCTCCCCTTGCCCGCTGCTGCTGCCCCTGCAGCACCTGCCGGTCCTGGCTCCCACCTCCCAGCTGCACGGCCCTTCCCCTCCCTATTTCATGGCGGCCATGCCACTGGCATGTGGAAAGCATCCCAAAGACAAACTCATCTGCGCCCGTCCTCGCCCTGCCTGCGACCAGCGCCAGGGACCCTGGATCTCCAACCATCCACCACTATGATGCGGCTACCCTCCTCTATCTCAACCCCGGAAGAAACAACAACTGCAAGCAGTCCCCCCCAAAACAACCCATGGGCAATTCTCCTGCCACCAGACTTTCACCACCGCCCCTGCCGCGAACGCAGTTGACACAGTGCATCCTCCTCAACGTGCGCTCCATGCAGAGACACGCCATTGAGATCTGGAACTTCCTTGACACCCTCTAACCAGACGTCACCTTCTTTACAGAAACCTGGACCAATGCCTCCTCCGAACCTGACATCGCCATCGCCATCCCAGATGGATACAAGATCCAGAGGTAGGACTGCCCCACCCACCTGGGAGGAGGACTCGCAATCGCTCACAAAAACTCCCTCTGCCTCCCCACCTCGAGCGACGCCTACTCCTTCTCCGTCACCGAACACCTTCACTTCCAGTATTCCAGACCAGGATCAAATCCACACTCTGCTGCACCCTCAGCTACAGACCCCCCAGCCCGCACCCCACTTTGCCTCCACCATCACCGATGTCATCGCACCCCACGCCATCACTTCAATGGACTACATACTCATCAGAGAGCTGAACTTCCACCTCAACAACCCCAGCAACCACAACTCCACCACCCTCCTTAACAACCTCACCAACATCGGACTGAAACAACTCGTCACCACTCCCACCCAAAAGGCAGGACACACTCTCAACCCCATCTTTACAGGGGGAAACAGAACCCACTTCAGCCACACCACGCAAAACCCATGGACTGACCACCACTGCGTACACATCTCCGTCAACAAACCCAAGCCACCGAAGCCTGCTCCATGCCCTCCACGAAGAAACTGGAGCAGAGTCACTGAGGAGCAGCTCAACTCCACCCTCAACCGCGACACCCCCACCGCCACAACCAACAGCAACCTCGCAGCCAGAGGATTCTACACTTGGATCTCCAGCTGCGCAGACAAGCTTGCCCACCTGCACAACTCTGACAGACAGCACCACAGGAAAGCCACCTGGTTCACCGCCAACCTCCAAGAAGCTGGACACACCTGTGGACGCCTTGAGAAGAACAACAAGACTCCCAAAAACCACACCACCTACAAAGATGCCATGACGGAATACCACCAACACATCAGAACCACCAAACAAACCTTCATCCACAACAAAATCCTCACCAATGCCCGCAACTCCAAGGAGCTTCACCTAACCCTCCAGCAAAACCACAGACATCACACAGACATCACCCCCTCCCAGGACCTCTGCCACAAGCTCGGATCGTACTTCCACCTGAAAATCAAGAACCTCTACGACAACTTCAATGACCAAACACCTGACGGCGCAACCATCAAGCCTTCCAGCAACACCAGCCAGCCCACCATCGCCTCCTGGACACCGGTCATGACCCCTCACAGACCACTGCTCACTGCACATCTACTACAGAGACGCCATCGCACCAGAATTACAACACACCATCAATGTCACCTTCATGACGACTCCTTCCCCGGTGACTGGAAATGCGGAGAAGTCCGACCCCTGCTTAAGAAGCCCTCAGCTGATTCCACGGACCTCAAAAACTACCGGCCCATCTCTCACCTCCCCTTCATGGCAAAAGTCACGGAGAAGACCGTCAACTCACAGCTAACAAAGTTCATTGAAGACAACTCCATCCTTGCCCCCTCCCAATTCGGATTCAGCAGCAACCTCACACTGAGACCTCCCTACACGCCGCCACAGCCGGCATCCGCACCCTCCTCAACCATGGCCACACCACAGCCCTGATCCTACATCGATCTCTCAGCAGCTTTCGACACTCTCCTCCAGACTACTCGACGCCGGCATACAAGGAACCGCCGTTGATTCTATCTGCTCGTTCCTCACCAGCAGAAGCCAATGAATCAGAGTGCCACCCTCCCTCTCCGTACCCATGGAAATCAACTGCGGAGTACCCTAGGAATCATCACTCAGCCCAACCCTCTTCAACATCTACATGGCCCCCCTCACCGCCATCGTCAGACAGCATGGCATCAGCATTGTATCCCACGCTGATGACAGCCAGCTCATCCTTTTCCTCACCAAGGACCCCACTGCCACCAGACTCAACTTCCTGGAAGGAATGCATGATGTTGCATCCTGGGCGAGCAATAGCTGCCTTAAGCTTAACTTGGAGAAGACAGAAGTCCTCATACTCGGAACCACCCCATCAGCATGGAACAACACCTGATGGCTCACCGCACTCAGCAGTCCCATGCCAGAAATATCAGCATCGTACTGGAGACCTCCCTCTCCATGAACAAGCAGGTCAAAGCCGTCGGGTCCAGCTGTTTCAACACCCTCCGCATCCTCTGAAAGACCTTCAAATGGATCCCCCCGGAATCAAGAAAGACAGTCACCCATGCACTCATAATCAGCAGATAGGACTACAGAAATGTACTCTACGCCGGCATCAACAAGTCTCTACTCTGCAAGCTACAGACGATACAGAACACTGCAGGCAGACTCGTCCTCAGCATCCCTCAACACAAGAGCATCATCCAACACCTACGGAACCTCCCCTGGCTCCCCATCAAGAAGAGAGTCACTTTCAACTTACTCACCCACGCCTACAAATGCCGCTACAACACAGGACCTCAATACCTCAATGACAGAATCGCCTTCACGTACCCAAATGAAACCTACGCTCCACCAACCTCGCCCTTGCCGAAACCCATTGCATCCGCTGAGCCAGAACAGAGACGGAAGAGCCTTCTCCCACATCGCAGCCAAGACCTGGAACAGGCTCCCTATCGACATCAGATGCGCCCCCTCCCTGAACACCTTCAGGAAGGCGCTCAAGAACTGTCTCTTCAACTGAACAGAGCTGCTGTCCCCTCCCCCTCCCCCCCCCGTCCCCCCAGCACATTGAGACCATCACAGGTGAGTGGTGCGCATATAATTCCCTGATTGTTTCATTGATTTGAGTGGGTTTATAATGTTTTTTAACATAAAGTAGAGGTTTAAGACTAAGGGCCTAATGATGAGTACAGCGGCCTGGGACAACTGTACTGTCATTGCCGGTCTGACAGCCGTCTCCTCAGTGGTCCGAGCACCCAATTACTATGAGTACACTTAAACCACTACAAGACTGCCACAAAACCACCACCACTGCCAGGAACTCAGGTCCCACAGTGGTAGGGAAAGTGGCCGTCTATGGAGGAGGTGCCAGCATCGCACTGCCGTGGGAATCACAGCATGCCCCTCTGCCGAACTTTTTCATGGTGGGTACCCTACAATGAAAAGGTCAGCAGAAAGGCAGGAAAGTGACCCCAAAAAAGGCACCAGTGTGATTCAGCCCGTTGGGAATTGTGGGTGTGGGCACATGTTTTGCCCCCCTATGCATGCACTGTTATGCTTGCACTGTGTGCCTTGCACGACATGGTGCATGGCAATAGTTCTCCCGATGGCATGTTCTTCTGGCTCTCTCCATGAGCTGAAGCATGCTGCCACCGTAGCACCACCGCCAATGCACTACCATCCAGTTGGTCACATTGTAATGCGCCGGTCGGAATGCTGCCGGCTTGGCGACGTTCTCCTGATCACCTCTGGCTGGTGGTGGGGCCGGTTACATCGTATTCGGGCCCTTAATGAAAAAGTTTATTAAAGGACATATCAATTACATTTCTTTTTAGGCTGTGTCCCTTTCCATACCCTAATGCAATAAACTTTGAGACATTTCCACATGTTGCTTATTTGTTCTGAACATGCCACATTCCTTAAAGTACAACCAGACACTCTTTCTTAATTCTCCTTTGTGTGGATTTCATGAGCACCAACCCTTTTGACCATGTCCATGGACATGCAACAATGTTAAAGCATTTTGTCGCCAAACCTGTGAGGATGCAATGTACTGTTCTTCTCATGATTCGGATGAGAAAATATCCTGGAGTATTAATTTGTACCCGCTAAAAGGAAGAGTGATCACATGGGATCACTCCACAGTTGACTGACAACAACGTCATGAGGACAAATATGCACTATAAAGACTATTGGATTTAGGAGCAGGGGGTTCCCCGCTTCTTCCCATTCTCTCTCTCTCCATTATCAGTTTTGGTTTTCTGATGACTCTTTGGCAATGCTCTTGAAACTGTGGCAGTTGCTATCTTCCATCACTTCCTTGACTCTATCCTGCTTGCCGAACTATCTCGTTTTTTCTATTGCCTTATCCTAATGAACTTATCTGCTGGCCTATTTGGAGCTGTCTGGTGATAATCTAAACTTCAACTTACTGATTAAATGCCCCATTCCCCTTTACCTATACTTATCAACTCCCCCCTAGTGGACTTTAACTTAAATCCTGTGTCCCTTTGAGAGATTTCTAATTGAACGATCCTTTTCCTTGGAAACAATCCTTTGCATTCTTTGATTTGATTGGCTAAGTATTTAGAATTGTGATGCAAGCAGTAGTATGCAAGTCAGAATTGCTAAAAATCTTACTGACTTGTATTAATTTTGAATCTCTATTACAATAATTCATGTATTTCAAAGATCTGTTGTAAATCATTTATTTGAGATTTAATGTTCTCTTTTTGAAACTGTGCTTGGGAGTTGGCTACCAATTAATGGTCCTCATTGAGTAGACCAGCAGTCTATTATCCTGGATTCCACCCCTTACTACAAAGACGAAAGGTCCATCAGAAGGCCAAATGCCCCTGTGGTAGAATATAGCAAGAAGATTTCTAAAATTCGGCACTCCTATGGACACGGTGCTGGAAGACCGTTTTATTTAAAAAGGGCTTCCGCTGCCGCACTACCATTATTTTCTGAAAAATATGTGACAAATAAATGAAAATGCAGACATTGCTAAAAGATTGTTTCAGAGATACTGAAGAGCAAATGATACTGTGTTGAGAGCCAAACATAATAAATTGTTTATGAGCTTCATCCTAAATAGTTTTTTTTAATAGGGCCCACAATGTCATTACGAAAGCAGTACACACAGAAATGCACTTCACGAAACAGAGACAATTGATGACATTGGAAGCTTACACTACATAACACATTATTATTCGCCATCTAAATGGAAACAGTAATAGGAACACATTTCATACAGAGAATGTGAAATACACAGTTTCAGTAGATACTAAAATACATAGGGGTATATCTCAGTATTTCATGACAACCTTCTGAAGATAAAGAGGAAAGAACTTAGCAATACTCTTTATCAGTAATGTGTCAACACTGGGAGACTGAAGAAGAGGAAACTAAAATGACCAATGAAGTGTAAAATTATCATCTCACGCCAATAACAATTGCTCGCACGCACTGGAATTGATCCATGGTTTCTGTAATGCTTGGGCATTGAAGAAAGTAGCAATATAAAATGAAGTGACAGTGCAGATTTTAATCAGCAGCTACATTCGCCATTCTATACGTACAAGATTCTACTGTACTGAGAATATACAGGAAAAAACAAGGAAAAAGAATGACTAAGCATCAACATCAACTGCATGTCATAGGCAAAAAAAAAGAAAGAATTAGGCTACTGTTGTGTGCTTCTAATGAATGAATTGTGATCCTCATGCCAGTGAATCTATCAAATTTGGGGCTAAATGTACGAACGATTTGCAACCCGCACATCCATCGCAAATGGGTTAGTGACAGAAAAAGTGGTATTTTGTTATTTTACGAACACCATTACTAACCAATATTTGCGAGTTGCAAATAAAGAATTGGTATTTGCGACTTGCAAACCTTATGTTTGCGGCTGTCGCAATTAGCAACTAGTCGCAAAAATTCCAGTTTGCACATGCAATTTTGCACTGATCCGTTTCAGGTGGTAACTGTGTGCAAACTATAGAAGGTGGCCCAGAAAGCATCAGGGCTTTCCAGAATGTCTGCCTTTTATGTAATTGCTACGCGGATGGGACTACTGGCTGTTCAGCAGAGTAGGAGGAGGAGGAGACAGAAGACGATCTTTAGAACGAGGCTTACGATTTTCCAAAATACATTGGAGGAAACCATTAAAAATACATGCTAAGTAGTGCAGTGCCAATGGATTTGAATGAATTGCTGAAACCACATTTTGAAAGCAGTATGTGTAGGTGTTGTGCTTGCTGCACCTTTCAGCCTTCGGCAGTTACCAGGGCATGATTGCTGTTGCTGGTGGGTTGTCACAAAGTGTTCTGTCTCATTTTTTGCTCAAGTTCCTAGATGCCCGCTCCTAAACATGAACAGGTAAATATACCTACCCAGGAATGCAGAGGAAATTCCAAGCACAAAATGAGATTTTTATAGGGTGGCCAAATTCCCCAATGTCATAGGGTGTGCAGATGAAACACATGTTCCTATTTGTCTTCCAGCCCATATAGATTACCTGTTTCGGAATAGGAAAAATACACATTCCCTCAATATCCAAGTTGTGCGTTATGCACATAATGTAGTCATAGATATAGTAGCAAAATACCCAGGGAACACCCATGACTCATGTATCATCAAGCACAGTGGAATACATCAACTCCTGGAAAGAGGGGACTTTGAGGATGGCTGTTTATTAGGTAATGAAGTGTTGCATCATAACACATATGAATGTGGCTGTCAAATCTCAGGTTCTGTTCTGCTCACACTTGTGTTTTTTGTTCCAAGTGAAAGAGCATACGCGGTAAGGCCTTGGATACTGACCCCATACCTAGCCCTAGCAATCCAAAACAAAGGATGCCTTTACAAGAGTGGAGGTGCACAACAGTATGCTCCTGAGAGAGTCTGCATAATTGTGTCAGCCTGTGCCACGTTGCACAACATAGTGACCATGTGCGAACTACCCAGCACTTTATTGGACACTGACTCTGCAAATGAGGATCCTAACCACCTCATCAGCAGCCTAGAGACCAGAGTACAGCAGTAGCGGGGAGATGCAGATGGGACCACGTTGCAACAAATTACTTCTCAAGATAAGTTCTGTATGACAATACACTCACTGAAATACTGAAAGCAGAGTCAATGCAGCAAAGTAAAGCAACCTTTAATGGCAGGTAACTATTAGGCCTAGGCATAAAATTCCATTCCGCTCACAGAGTTTACGGAGTTTTTCCCACTCCACTCTCCATGTAGCTCACTGAGTTCCATAAAACTCCACTCAGCGTAGCAGAGCAGAGTTTTTTCCGCGCTTGCTAAATTCAAGTTGGTGAGAGCAAGAGAGGAAAATCTTACTCCAGGCAAGATTTCTCAATGCAGGCGATCGCGGATGGCTGCGACCACTCACGTTGAGAAAACTTCCGGTCGCGTTGAGCAAGCTGCTGTTTGAGTGGAATATCTTCTTGAGTGGTACAAAGAAGCAGCACCCTCTTGGGCGGTGCATGGTGCAGTTTACGCTGATTTTCCAGGGCGGGACAAACACTCGGCGCTAATAATCAGCTCAAACTGCGCAACCCAACCCACTGCCCACTGTGGAACTCGGCACAGCATGGCAGAGTTTTTTGGTCAATTCACAGAGTTCCATGTAGCGGAACTCCATGAACTCCTCCCTGGCCTAATTTCTATATCCATTGTTAAAACTGGAAACTGTATGATAACCACGAGGTCAGTAAAGCATAAACTAAGGCTGGTTACATCACCAAACTAACTACATCCATGCTGATATGACCTAACAATATGATGTGTCCATCACTGGTTTCTGCAGCTACGTCCAACATGGCCAGCCCAAACTTGTTCTCCAGCAGGAGTGCAGCTGCTACTGTGTCTCAGGACACGTGTCATCATTGGCAGACATGCTGCTAACACTTCAGGTGTCCTCACTACCCTGAGGGGCATCATAAACAACACCTGTTATCTGTGTATTTTGTAACACTTCAACTGCAGACGTGATTTGCCCTAGCCCCCTGGCAATGTCATCACTAAAGTGTCCTATTTCCACCTGCAGGGTAGCTGTTGATAGGGTGGAAGTGCCATTGGCCAAACGACCAATGGAATGAGTTAGGCTGTCCATTCTACCTGCAGCACTAAGACTGTTTGGCCCTGGATACAAAGACTGTTTGGCCCTGGACAAAGCGGGCAGTATTCCCTGGCTAGCGTATGTTAGAGCGGCATGCGTGAAGCTAGGGCGCCCGGATATGTACTCTTCTCCACAGGGCCTCAAGAAAGAAGATGTAGGGTGGGTTAAGTTGCATCTCCGGAATTTGCTGGAGTTAGATAGGGAAGAGGTTGAACTCAACAAACCCATGGTGAGAACAATATATCAACTTTCTACCTCCTCAGCCATGGAACCTTATCTAAAATTTGTGACCAAACCATACCACCGTTTTCTTTTATTGAGATTTAGGTTCAATCTTATCCATCTAGTGCTGGGTTCTAACATAAAGTGGGGGACCCTTGAAAATACCCCACCTTGCACTTGTGATAGCTTCTCAAATCAGGATACAGTCCACTTTGTGATGTTTTGCGAACACTATCTGGAGCCCCAGAAAAAGTTTTTATATCCCATTTTGAAGGAACTTAATTTTGTCCAAGTAAGGCCTGCACTTTTACACCTGCAAATGTTGAACTCTGTGCAGGTCACATATGGTGTAGCCAGTTTTTTGGTGGCGGCTGCCCGATTAAATAAAACAAGACTCACCCAGACAAATATACATCCTGGTTGACATTTCGTCAACTTTATTCTGGGACATCGCATAAGGATCATTGGGACATGGAGGCGCTTGTCTTTTTCTGGACCTTTTCTTATAGTGAACCTGTTTTGTATTCAAACTTCTTAAAAAATAATAACAAAAAAACCTCTTTTAAAAAACCCCTTTTAATGAATCATTTTAGGAACTGCAACATGTGTATAGTTTGTTTAATTGCCAATTTTAATCTATTTGTATAGTTTTTATTTTTAAAAATGAATTGTGTATTGCTTTTATGGTTTTAACTAACCGAATAAAGATATTTGACTGACTGACTGAACTACATCCATGCTGATATGACCTAACAATATGATGTGTCCATCACTGGTTTCTGCAGCTACGTCCAACATGGCCAGACCAAAGGGTCACAACAAGTAGGGTTGACTTGGAGTGAGATAGATCCTAATGAAGGGCTTAGTGCATCAAGAAAGGGAGTTGTACATGTACACGGAAATTGTTGGCCCAGAAGAGTTGACATACTAATACATTGCCTAATTGAAGGAAGAGTGTGAGCACTGCTGTCAATTCCTGAAAGCACTGAACAGTCTGATAAGAGTGCCAGTGAGGATGAGCGAACAGCTGTAAGAAGATTGAAAAGAGCGAGAGTACCCAGTCAAAGGTACTCGTCTCCTGAGTGGACCTAGTTGGCTGCGAATGAATAGGAGCAGGAATATCTTACCTTTTGTTATAACCATTTGACTCCACCTGAACCTCCTTGAAATGATCTTTGTTGTGGATTTGAATTTCAATCTTGGTGTAATGCCTAAATGACTGGCACAATATATCCTGAATATGCTTATTAATGAAACTGATCTGGGTATTTTCAATCCTGAACAGAATATTTTAAGTGTGCCGTGGTATTTTTGTGCCGAACATTGCTCAAACTGCTCAAATTACACTAGCTGCATTTTGTAATTCTTTAATTTTCTGAGGAAATTGGTCTGAGTTGTGAGAAGCTAGGGAGCCTAATACTGGGCTCTCTCCTAGATGAGAACATTTTTATGTTGAAATCTTTACTAGTATTGCTTTAATGTTGTTTGCATTACTTATTATCTTACATTTGTCGCATTGTGTGCCTGATTTAACTGCTGAACTTACAACTACATTCACACCTGTCGAAACTAATTACACTGGTTCAAATGTTTTGGATGATGACTCTTTACATTTCAAATTCACAAAAGTTAATAATTCATTAAATGTGAATACTAGTTTGTTGTATGAGTATATAGATAAAATGGATGCAAGTGATTGCTAGGGATGTATGCAATTAACCTGCATCAGTTGCTGAAGGTGTGACTTACCACACTTTACCCTTAACATATAGAGTTTCTTGTAAATGTATAAATTTAGTAGAAAGTAGATGAAATAATACAATAGTTAGAAATACTCTTTGGAATTTACCAGAAATGGAGCATAATAAATTAGAAAGAATGTCTACTTTAGCTTTAGACTGGCAGCATAAAGGAAAACTTTGCATATCTAGAAATAAATATAATAATAACATTACATTTGTGGGTATTAGTGCATGTGAACATACGTTTGACATTTACGAAAACTGGGGAAGATATTTAGAAGGAGTATATCCTATCTTTCTTGCAGTGATTTATATTTGTGGGAAAAATGTTTTTTAGAAATTACTGAAGAGATGGAAAGGAAGTTGTAGTTTGGGAATTGTCTTCCCAAAAATGTTTCCTGTAAAATAAATCTAATCAGAATTAAAAGAAGACAATGGAAGAATAAAAAGAAGTGTGAGTGCAAGTGAAATAGGAAGTTCTTTAATACCTTCTGTAGAAGTCGTCTTAAACTCACATAAAAGTAGCTGTCTACTATAGTTGATAGATTAGCTGCTAATACAGTTGGAGGATTTTCTGCTATACTTACTGAAATGATGTTGATTTGATCGATGGTGATGCAAAATCAACTTGCCCTTGACATTCTACTCGCGAAGGATGCTGGATTCTGTTGGTTGTTAAAATTTCAACAATGTTGCAATTACATACCAGTCAAGAGTAGAGACTTAGAAAACTGTGTTAAAAATATTACTAACTTAAAGAGCGACTTAAAAGAATTGGAAAATGATGGCACCTGGGAACTGAAAGGGAGAGGATTGTTAAAGATTAGTAACTGGTTAGGCAACTCAGGTAATGGACTAGTTTCAATATTAAGACCATTAGTGATGAACTCTTTGTGCATATTGCTGATAATAATAACAATCAAATTCTGTAAATGTAAAGGGACTAACACACGAGGAGTAAAAAGAATATGATCTCATCTAGAAATAGAAGAGGCACAATGTAAATATTATGATGAAATTAACATTCTAGAAGCATCTAGAAGAAAAAGGTTTAAGACAACGAACTGTAATCTATGATGATCTGATTTGAGGAATTTGGTGATGACTTTATTCTCCATCAAGGGGGGGATTCTCGGAGCGAAAATACAGATTTTTCAGATTGAACCAAAACTACTGAAAACAACAACAAAATTTAAATGTGCACCTTGCACGGTTGTAGAAAAACAACACTGAGAATAAGTTAAGTTCAACTGTCCAGCACAGTAAAAGTGTGCTTGGTTAGTCAGAGAATGTCAATAAACATAGTGATATTGAGAATATTTTTGTAACTGGTCACTTAAATTTCTAACAGAGTTGATGTGAAAATGAAACATGAAAGCTTAGCATTCCTTGCAGAGTGACTTGATAACATATTTCTGTAAAATTCTTATGTTACACCTTAGAGCTTTGAAATGTTTAGTATAGATGTCTGATATTAAATAGATTCTATATTTTTTAAAGCGATTTTGGTTGAATGCTTTCGTTGAGAATGCTGCAGTAGGCCATAATTACATTTGCATATCTATGTGTATTATTCACTGACAAACATTAGAGAATGCGTATATATTATATATTTGGTCTGAGACCTGCTCTCTCCCCAGCAGCTCTGCTGTGCTGTGCCTCGCCACTGACCCTACTCGCCTTCACCTGGTAGGTGTTGGAGGCTGCTGTGCTCTGTGCCATTTTATTCATCTGCACCTCGTACTGTCTAATGCTTGTTCTTCCCTGTTGCCTGCTTTTATTGTTACCCGTGTCCTTGGTTCAGTTAGCCTCTCTTTATTGCTGCCCATGTCCTTGGTTTGCCTGTTTTAATTGTTGCCCGTTTCCTTGGTTATGTTTGCCTGTTTTCACTATTACCCATTTCCTTGGTTCACTTTGCCTGTTTCTTTAGTGCTTTTGTCAGCCTCCCCATGCCCGCTGCTGCTGCCCCTGCAGCACCTGCCGGTCCTGGCTCCCACCTCCCAGCTGCACGGCCCTTCCCCTCCCTATTTCATGGCGGCCATGCCACTGGCATGTGGAAAGCATCCCAAAGACAAACTCATCTGCGCCCGTCCTCGCCCTGCCTGCGACCAGCGCCAGGGACCCTGGATCTCCAACCCTCCACCACTATGATGCGGCTACCCTCCTCTATCTCAACCCCGGAAGAAACAACAACTGCAAGCAGTCCCCCCCAAAACAACCCATGGGCAATTCTCCTGCCACCAGACTTTCACCACCGCCCCTGCCGCGAACGCAGTTGACACAGTGCATCCTCCTCAACGTGCGCTCCATGCAGAGACACGCCATTGAGATCTGGAACTTCCTTGACACCCTCTAACCAGACGTCACCTTCTTTACAGAAACCTGGACCAATGCCTCCTCCGAACCTGACATCGCCATCGCCATCCCAGATGGATACAAGATCCAGAGGTAGGACTGCCCCACCCACCTGGGAGGAGGACTCGCAATCGCTCACAAAAACTCCCTCTGCCTCCCCACCTCGAGCGACGCCTACTCCTTCTCCGTCACCGAACACCTTCACTTCCAGTATTCCAGACCAGGATCAAATCCACACTCTGCTGCACCCTCAGCTACAGACCCCCCAGCCCGCACCCCACTTTGCCTCCACCATCACCGATGTCATCGCACCCCACGCCATCACTTCAATGGACTACATACTCATCAGAGAGCTGAACTTCCACCTCAACAACCCCAGCAACCACAACTCCACCACCCTCCTTAACAACCTCACCAACATCGGACTGAAACAACTCGTCACCACTCCCACCCAAAAGGCAGGACACACTCTCAACCCCATCTTTACAGGGGGAAACAGAACCCACTTCAGCCACACCACGCAAAACCCATGGACTGACCACCACTGCGTACACATCTCCGTCAACAAACCCAAGCCACCGAAGCCTGCTCCATGCCCTCCACGAAGAAACTGGAGCAGAGTCACTGAGGAGCAGCTCAACTCCACCCTCAACCGCGACACCCCCACCGCCACAACCAACAGCAACCTCGCAGCCAGAGGATTCTACACTTGGATCTCCAGCTGCGCAGACAAGCTTGCCCACCTGCACAACTCTGACAGACAGCACCACAGGAAAGCCACCTGGTTCACCGCCAACCTCCAAGAAGCTGGACACACCTGTGGACGCCTTGAGAAGAACAACAAGACTCCCAAAAACCACACCACCTACAAAGATGCCATGACGGAATACCACCAACACATCAGAACCACCAAACAAACCTTCATCCACAACAAAATCCTCACCAATGCCCGCAACTCCAAGGAGCTTCACCTAACCCTCCAGCAAAACCACAGACATCACACAGACATCACCCCCTCCCAGGACCTCTGCCACAAGCTCGGATCGTACTTCCACCTGAAAATCAAGAACCTCTACGACAACTTCAATGACCAAACACCTGACGGCGCAACCATCAAGCCTTCCAGCAACACCAGCCAGCCCACCATCGCCTCCTGGACACCGGTCATGACCCCTCACAGACCACTGCTCACTGCACATCTACTACAGAGACACCATCGCACCAGAATTACAACACACCATCAATGTCACCTTCATGACGACTCCTTCCCCGGTGACTGGAAATGCGGAGAAGTCCGACCCCTGCTTAAGAAGCCCTCAGCTGATTCCACGGACCTCAAAAACTACCGGCCCATCTCTCACCTCCCCTTCATGGCAAAAGTCACGGAGAAGACCGTCAACTCACAGCTAACAAAGTTCATTGAAGACAACTCCATCCTTGCCCCCTCCCAATTCGGATTCAGCAGCAACCTCACACTGAGACCTCCCTACACGCCGCCACAGCCGGCATCCGCACCCTCCTCAACCATGGCCACACCACAGCCCTGATCCTACATCGATCTCTCAGCAGCTTTCGACACTCTCCTCCAGACTACTCGACGCCGGCATACAAGGAACCGCCGTTGATTCTATCTGCTCGTTCCTCACCAGCAGAAGCCAATGAATCAGAGTGCCACCCTCCCTCTCCGTACCCATGGAAATCAACTGCGGAGTACCCTAGGAATCATCACTCAGCCCAACCCTCTTCAACATCTACATGGCCCCCCTCACCGCCATCGTCAGACAGCATGGCATCAGCATTGTATCCCACGCTGATGACAGCCAGCTCATCCTTTTCCTCACCAAGGACCCCACCGCCACCAGACTCAACTTCCTGGAAGGAATGCATGATGTTGCATCCTGGGCGAGCAATAGCTGCCTTAAGCTTAACTTGGAGAAGACAGAAGTCCTCATACTCGGAACCACCCCATCAGCATGGAACAACACCTGATGGCTCACCGCACTCAGCAGTCCCATGCCAGAAATATCAGCATCGTACTGGAGACCTCCCTCTCCATGAACAAGCAGGTCAAAGCCGTCGGGTCCAGCTGTTTCAACACCCTCCGCATCCTCTGAAAGACCTTCAAATGGATCCCCCCGGAATCAAGAAAGACAGTCACCCATGCACTCATAATCAGCAGATAGGACTACAGAAATGTACTCTAGGCCGGCATCAACAAGTCTCTACTCTGCAAGCTACAGACGATACAGAACACTGCAGGCAGACTCGTCCTCAGCATCCCTCAACACAAGAGCATCATCCAACACCTACGGAACCTCCCCTGGCTCCCCATCAAGAAGAGAGTCACTTTCAACTTACTCACCCACGCCTACAAATGCCGCTACAACACAGGACCTCAATACCTCAATGACAGAATCGCCTTCACGTACCCAAATGAAACCTACGCTCCACCAACCTCGCCCTTGCCGAAACCCATTGCATCCGCTGAGCCAGAACAGAGACGGAAGAGCCTTCTCCCACATCGCAGCCAAGACCTGGAACAGGCTCCCTATCGACATCAGATGCGCCCCCTCCCTGAACACCTTCAGGAAGGCGCTCAAGAACTGTCTCTTCAACTGAACAGAGCTGCTGTCCCCTCCCCCTCCCCCCCCCGTCCCCCCAGCACATTGAGACCATCACAGGTGAGTGGTGCGCATATAATTCCCTGATTGTTTCATTGATTTGAGTGGGTTTATAATGTTTTTTAACATAAAGTAGAGGTTTAAGACTAAGGGCCTAATGATGAGTACAGCGGCCTGGGACAACTGTACTGTCATTGCCGGTCTGACAGCCGTCTCCTCAGTGGTCCGAGCACCCAATTACTATGAGTACACTTAAACCACTACAAGACTGCCACAAAACCACCACCACTGCCAGGAACTCAGGTCCCACAGTGGTAGGGAAAGTGGCCGTCTATGGAGGAGGTGCCAGCATCGCACTGCCGTGGGAATCACAGCATGCCCCTCTGCCGAACTTTTTCATGGTGGGTACCCTACAATGAAAAGGTCAGCAGAAAGGCAGGAAAGTGACCCCAAAAAAGGCACCAGTGTGATTCAGCCCGTTGGGAATTGTGGGTGTGGGCACATGTTTTGCCCCCCTATGCATGCACTGTTATGCTTGCACTGTGTGCCTTGCACGACATGGTGCATGGCAATAGTTCTCCCGATGGCATGTTCTTCTGGCTCTCTCCATGAGCTGAAGCATGCTGCCACCGTAGCACCACCGCCAATGCACTACCATCCAGTTGGTCACATTGTAATGCGCCGGTCGGAATGCTGCCGGCTTGGCGACGTTCTCCTGATCACCTCTGGCTGGTGGTGGGGCCGGTTACATCGTATTCGGGCCCTTAATGAAAAAGTTTATTAAAGGACATATCAATTACATTTCTTTTTAGGCTGTGTCCCTTTCCATACCCTAATGCAATAAACTTTGAGACATTTCCACATGTTGCTTATTTGTTCTGAACATGCCACATTCCTTAAAGTACAACCAGACACTCTTTCTTAATTCTCCTTTGTGTGGATTTCATGAGCACCAACCCTTTTGACCATGTCCATGGACATGCAACAATGTTAAAGCATTTTGTCGCCAAACCTGTGAGGATGCAATGTACTGTTCTTCTCATGATTCGGATGAGAAAATATCCTGGAGTATTAATTTGTACCCGCTAAAAGGAAGAGTGATCACATGGGATCACTCCACAGTTGACTGACAACAACGTCATGAGGACAAATATGCACTATAAAGACTATTGGATTTAGGAGCAGGGGGTTCCCCGCTTCTTCCCATTCTCTCTCTCTCCATTATCAGTTTTGGTTTTCTGATGACTCTTTGGCAATGCTCTTGAAACTGTGGCAGTTGCTATCTTCCATCACTTCCTTGACTCTATCCTGCTTGCCGAACTATCTCGTTTTTTCTATTGCCTTATCCTAATGAACTTATCTGCTGGCCTATTTGGAGCTGTCTGGTGATAATCTAAACTTCAACTTACTGATTAAATGCCCCATTCCCCTTTACCTATACTTATCAACTCCCCCCTAGTGGACTTTAACTTAAATCCTGTGTCCCTTTGAGAGATTTCTAATTGAACGATCCTTTTCCTTGGAAACAATCCTTTGCATTCTTTGATTTGATTGGCTAAGTATTTAGAATTGTGATGCAAGCAGTAGTATGCAAGTCAGAATTGCTAAAAATCTTACTGACTTGTATTAATTTTGAATCTCTATTACAATAATTCATGTATTTCAAAGATCTGTTGTAAATCATTTATTTGAGATTTAATGTTCTCTTTTTGAAACTGTGCTTGGGAGTTGGCTACCAATTAATGGTCCTCATTGAGTAGACCAGCAGTCTATTATCCTGGATTCCACCCCTTACTACAAAGACGAAAGGTCCATCAGAAGGCCAAATGCCCCTGTGGTAGAATATAGCAAGAAGATTTCTAAAATTCGGCACTCCTATGGACACGGTGCTGGAAGACCGTTTTATTTAAAAAGGGCTTCCGCTGCCGCACTACCATTATTTTCTGAAAAATATGTGACAAATAAATGAAAATGCAGACATTGCTAAAAGATTGTTTCAGAGATACTGAAGAGCAAATGATACTGTGTTGAGAGCCAAACATAATAAATTGTTTATGAGCTTCATCCTAAATAGTTTTTTTTAATAGGGCCCACAATGTCATTACGAAAGCAGTACACACAGAAATGCACTTCACGAAACAGAGACAATTGATGACATTGGAAGCTTACACTACATAACACATTATTATTCGCCATCTAAATGGAAACAGTAATAGGAACACATTTCATACAGAGAATGTGAAATACACAGTTTCAGTAGATACTAAAATACATAGGGGTATATCTCAGTATTTCATGACAACCTTCTGAAGATAAAGAGGAAAGAACTTAGCAATACTCTTTATCAGTAATGTGTCAACACTGGGAGACTGAAGAAGAGGAAACTAAAATGACCAATGAAGTGTAAAATTATCATCTCACGCCAATAACAATTGCTCGCACGCACTGGAATTGATCCATGGTTTCTGTAATGCTTGGGCATTGAAGAAAGTAGCAATATAAAATGAAGTGACAGTGCAGATTTTAATCAGCAGCTACATTCGCCATTCTATACGTACAAGATTCTACTGTACTGAGAATATACAGGAAAAAACAAGGAAAAAGAATGACTAAGCATCAACATCAACTGCATGTCATAGGCAAAAAAAAAGAAAGAATTAGGCTACTGTTGTGTGCTTCTAATGAATGAATTGTGATCCTCATGCCAGTGAATCTATCAAATTTGGGGCTAAATGTACGAACGATTTGCAACCCGCACATCCATCGCAAATGGGTTAGTGACAGAAAAAGTGGTATTTTGTTATTTTACGAACACCATTACTAACCAATATTTGCGAGTTGCAAATAAAGAATTGGTATTTGCGACTTGCAAACCTTATGTTTGCGGCTGTCGCAATTAGCAACTAGTCGCAAAAATTCCAGTTTGCACATGCAATTTTGCACTGATCCGTTTCAGGTGGTAACTGTGTGCAAACTATAGAAGGTGGCCCAGAAAGCATCAGGGCTTTCCAGAATGTCTGCCTTTTATGTAATTGCTACGCGGATGGGACTACTGGCTGTTCAGCAGAGTAGGAGGAGGAGGAGACAGAAGACGATCTTTAGAACGAGGCTTACGATTTTCCAAAATACATTGGAGGAAACCATTAAAAATACATGCTAAGTAGTGCAGTGCCAATGGATTTGAATGAATTGCTGAAACCACATTTTGAAAGCAGTATGTGTAGGTGTTGTGCTTGCTGCACCTTTCAGCCTTCGGCAGTTACCAGGGCATGATTGCTGTTGCTGGTGGGTTGTCACAAAGTGTTCTGTCTCATTTTTTGCTCAAGTTCCTAGATGCCCGCTCCTAAACATGAACAGGTAAATATACCTACCCAGGAATGCAGAGGAAATTCCAAGCACAAAATGAGATTTTTATAGGGTGGCCAAATTCCCCAATGTCATAGGGTGTGCAGATGAAACACATGTTCCTATTTGTCTTCCAGCCCATATAGATTACCTGTTTCGGAATAGGAAAAATACACATTCCCTCAATATCCAAGTTGTGCGTTATGCACATAATGTAGTCATAGATATAGTAGCAAAATACCCAGGGAACACCCATGACTCATGTATCATCAAGCACAGTGGAATACATCAACTCCTGGAAAGAGGGGACTTTGAGGATGGCTGTTTATTAGGTAATGAAGTGTTGCATCATAACACATATGAATGTGGCTGTCAAATCTCAGGTTCTGTTCTGCTCACACTTGTGTTTTTTGTTCCAAGTGAAAGAGCATACGCGGTAAGGCCTTGGATACTGACCCCATACCTAGCCCTAGCAATCCAAAACAAAGGATGCCTTTACAAGAGTGGAGGTGCACAACAGTATGCTCCTGAGAGAGTCTGCATAATTGTGTCAGCCTGTGCCACGTTGCACAACATAGTGACCATGTGCGAACTACCCAGCACTTTATTGGACACTGACTCTGCAAATGAGGATCCTAACCACCTCATCAGCAGCCTAGAGACCAGAGTACAGCAGTAGCGGGGAGATGCAGATGGGACCACGTTGCAACAAATTACTTCTCAAGATAAGTTCTGTATGACAATACACTCACTGAAATACTGAAAGCAGAGTCAATGCAGCAAAGTAAAGCAACCTTTAATGGCAGGTAACTATTAGGCCTAGGCATAAAATTCCATTCCGCTCACAGAGTTTACGGAGTTTTTCCCACTCCACTCTCCATGTAGCTCACTGAGTTCCATAAAACTCCACTCAGCGTAGCAGAGCAGAGTTTTTTCCGCGCTTGCTAAATTCAAGTTGGTGAGAGCAAGAGAGGAAAATCTTACTCCAGGCAAGATTTCTCAATGCAGGCGATCGCGGATGGCTGCGACCACTCACGTTGAGAAAACTTCCGGTCGCGTTGAGCAAGCTGCTGTTTGAGTGGAATATCTTCTTGAGTGGTACAAAGAAGCAGCACCCTCTTGGGCGGTGCATGGTGCAGTTTACGCTGATTTTCCAGGGCGGGACAAACACTCGGCGCTAATAATCAGCTCAAACTGCGCAACCCAACCCACTGCCCACTGTGGAACTCGGCACAGCATGGCAGAGTTTTTTGGTCAATTCACAGAGTTCCATGTAGCGGAACTCCATGAACTCCTCCCTGGCCTAATTTCTATATCCATTGTTAAAACTGGAAACTGTATGATAACCACGAGGTCAGTAAAGCATAAACTAAGGCTGGTTACATCACCAAACTAACTACATCCATGCTGATATGACCTAACAATATGATGTGTCCATCACTGGTTTCTGCAGCTACGTCCAACATGGCCAGCCCAAACTTGTTCTCCAGCAGGAGTGCAGCTGCTACTGTGTCTCAGGACACGTGTCATCATTGGCAGACATGCTGCTAACACTTCAGGTGTCCTCACTACCCTGAGGGGCATCATAAACAACACCTGTTATCTGTGTATTTTGTAACACTTCAACTGCAGACGTGATTTGCCCTAGCCCCCTGGCAATGTCATCACTAAAGTGTCCTATTTCCACCTGCAGGATAGCTGTTGATAGGGTGGAAGTGCCATTGGCCAAACGACCAATGGAATGAGTTAGGCTGTCCATTCTACCTGCAGCACTAAGACTGTTTGGCCCTGGATACAAAGACTGTTTGGCCCTGGACAAAGCGGGCAGTATTCCCTGGCTAGCGTATGTTAGAGCGGCATGCGTGAAGCTAGGGCGCCCGGATATGTACTCTTCTCCACAGGGCCTCAAGAAAGAAGATGTAGGGTGGGTTAAGTTGCATCTCCGGAATTTGCTGGAGTTAGATAGGGAAGAGGTTGAACTCAACAAACCCATGGTGAGAACAATATATCAACTTTCTACCTCCTCAGCCATGGAACCTTATCTAAAATTTGTGACCAAACCATACCACCGTTTTCTTTTATTGAGATTTAGGTTCAATCTTATCCATCTAGTGCTGGGTTCTAACATAAAGTGGGGGACCCTTGAAAATACCCCACCTTGCACTTGTGATAGCTTCTCAAATCAGGATACAGTCCACTTTGTGATGTTTTGCGAACACTATCTGGAGCCCCGGAAAAAGTTTTTATATCCCATTTTGAAGGAACTTAATTTTGTCCAAGTAAGGCCTGCACTTTTACACCTGCAAATGTTGAACTCTGTGCAGGTCACATATGGTGTAGCCAGTTTTTTGGTGGCGGCTGCCCGATTAAATAAAACAAGACTCACCCAGACAAATATACATCCTGGTTGACATTTCGTCAACTTTATTCTGGGACATCGCATAAGGATCATTGGGACATGAAGGCGCTTGTCTTTTTCTGGACCTTTTCTTATAGTGAACCTGTTTTGTATTCAAACTTCTTAAAAAATAATAACAAAAAAACCTCTTTTAAAAAACCCCTTTTAATGAATCATTTTAGGAACTGCAACATGTGTGTAGTTTGTTTAATTGCCAATTTTAATCTATTTGTATAGTTTTTATTTTTAAAAATGAATTGTGTATTGCTTTTATGGTTTTAACTAACCGAATAAAGATATTTGACTGACTGACTGAACTACATCCATGCTGATATGACCTAACAATATGATGTGTCCATCACTGGTTTCTGCAGCTACGTCCAACATGGCCAGACCAAAGGGTCACAACAAGTAGGGTTGACTTGGAGTGAGATAGATCCTAATGAAGGGCTTAGTGCATCAAGAAAGGGAGTTGTACATGTACACGGAAATTGTTGGCCCAGAAGAGTTGACATACTAATACATTGCCTAATTGAAGGAAGAGTGTGAGCACTGCTGTCAATTCCTGAAAGCACTGAACAGTCTGATAAGAGTGCCAGTGAGGATGAGCGAACAGCTGTAAGAAGATTGAAAAGAGCGAGAGTACCCAGTCAAAGGTACTCGTCTCCTGAGTGGACCTAGTTGGCTGCGAATGAATAGGAGCAGGAATATCTTACCTTTTGTTATAACCATTTGACTCCACCTGAACCTCCTTGAAATGATCTTTGTTGTGGATTTGAATTTCAATCTTGGTGTAATGCCTAAATGACTGGCACAATTTATCCTGAATATGCTTATTAATGAAACTGATCTGGGTATTTTCAATCCTGAACAGAATATTTTATGTGTGCCGTGGTATTTTTGTGCCGAACATTGCTCAAACTGCTCAAATTACACTAGCTGCATTTTGTAATTCTTTAATTTTCTGAGGAAATTGGTCTGAGTTGTGAGAAGCTAGGGAGCCTAATACTGGGCTCTCTCCTAGATGAGAACATTTTTATGTTGAAATCTTTACTAGTATTGCTTTAATGTTGTTTGCATTACTTATTATCTTACATTTGTCGCATTGTGTGCCTGATTTAACTGCTGAACTTACAACTACATTCACACCTGTCGAAACTAATTACACTGGTTCAAATGTTTTGGATGATGACTCTTTACATTTCAAATTCACAAAAGTTAATAATTCATTAAATGTGAATACTAGTTTGTTGTATGAGTATATAGATAAAATGGATGCAAGTGATTGCTAGGGATGTATGCAATTAACCTGCATCAGTTGCTGAAGGTGTGACTTACCACACTTTACCCTTAACATATAGAGTTTCTTGTAAATGTATAAATTTAGTAGAAAGTAGATGAAATAATACAATAGTTAGAAATACTCTTTGGAATTTACCAGAAATGGAGCATAATAAATTAGAAAGAATGTCTACTTTAGCTTTAGACTGGTAGCATAAAGGAAAACTTTGCATATCTAGAAATAAATATAATAATAACATTACATTTGTGGGTATTAGTGCATGTGAACATACGTTTGACATTTACGAAAACTGGGGAAGATATTTAGAAGGAGTATATCCTATCTTTCTTGCAGTGATTTATATTTGTGGGAAAAATGTTTTTTAGAAATTACTGAAGAGATGGAAAGGAAGTTGTAGTTTGGGAATTGTCTTCCCAAAAATGTTTCCTGTAAAATAAATCTAATCAGAATTAAAAGAAGACAATGGAAGAATAAAAAGAAGTGTGAGTGCAAGTGAAATAGGAAGTTCTTTAATACCTTCTGTAGAAGTCGTCTTAAACTCACATAAAAGTAGCTGTCTACTATAGTTGATAGATTAGCTGCTAATACAGTTGGAGGATTTTCTGCTATACTTACTGAAATGATGTTGATTTGATCGATGGTGATGCAAAATCAACTTGCCCTTGACATTCTACTCGCGAAGGATGCTGGATTCTGTTGGTTGTTAAAATTTCAACAATGTTGCAATTACATACCAGTCAAGAGTAGAGACTTAGAAAACTGTGTTAAAAATATTACTAACTTAAAGAGCGACTTAAAAGAATTGGAAAATGATGGCACCTGGGAACTGAAAGGGAGAGGATTGTTAAAGATTAGTAACTGGTTAGGCAACTCAGGTAATGGACTAGTTTCAATATTAAGACCATTAGTGATGAACTCTTTGTGCATATTGCTGATAATAATAACAATCAAATTCTGTAAATGTAAAGGGACTAACACACGAGGAGTAAAAAGAATATGATCTCATCTAGAAATAGAAGAGGCACAATGTAAATATTATGATGAAATTAACATTCTAGAAGCATCTAGAAGAAAAAGGTTTAAGACAACGAACTGTAATCTATGATGATCTGATTTGAGGAATTTGGTGATGACTTTATTCTCCATCAAGGGGGGGATTCTCGGAGCGAAAATACAGATTTTTCAGATTGAACCAAAACTACTGAAAACAACAACAAAATTTAAATGTGCACCTTGCACGGTTGTAGAAAAACAACACTGAGAATAAGTTAAGTTCAACTGTCCAGCACAGTAAAAGTGTGCTTGGTTAGTCAGAGAATGTCAATAAACATAGTGATATTGAGATTATTTTTGTAACTGGTCACTTAAATTTCTAACAGAGTTGATGTGAAAATGAAACATGAAAGCTTAGCATTCCTTGCAGAGTGACTTGATAACATATTTCTGTAAAATTCTTATGTTACACCTTAGAGCTTTGAAATGTTTAGTATAGATGTCTGATATTAAATAGATTCTATATTTTTTAAAGCGATTTTGGTTGAATGCTTTCGTTGAGAATGCTGCAGTAGGCCATAATTACATTTGCATATCTATGTGTATTATTCACTGACAAACATTACAGAATGCGTATATATTATATATTTGGTCTGAGACCTGCTCTCTCCCCAGCAGCTCTGCTGTGCTGTGCCTCGCCACTGACCCTACTCGCCTTCACCTGGTAGGTGTTGGAGGCTGCTGTGCTCTGTGCCATTTTATTCATCTGCACCTCGTACTTTCTAATGCTTGTTCTTCCCTGTTGCCTGCTTTTATTGTTGCCCGTGTCCTTGGTTCAGTTAGCCTCTCTTTATTGCTGCCCATGTCCTTGGTTTGCCTGTTTTAATTGTTGCCCGTTTCCTTGGTTATGTTTGCCTGTTTTCACTATTACCCATTTCCTTGGTTCACTTTGCCTGTTTCTTTAGTGCTTTTGTCAGCCTCCCCATGCCCGCTGCTGCTGCCCCTGCAGCACCTGCCGGTCCTGGCTCCCACCTCCCAGCTGCACGGCCCTTCCCCTCCCTATTTCATGGCGGCCATGCCACTGGCATGTGGAAAGCATCCCAAAGACAAACTCATCTGCGCCCGTCCTCGCCCTGCCTGCGACCAGCGCCAGGGACCCTGGATCTCCAACCATCCACCACTATGATGCGGCTACCCTCCTCTATCTCAACCCCGGAAGAAACAACAACTGCAAGCAGTCCCCCCCAAAACAACCCATGGGCAATTCTCCTGCCACCAGACTTTCACCACCGCCCCTGCCGCGAACGCAGTTGACACAGTGCATCATCCTCAACGTGCGCTCCATGCAGAGACACGCCATTGAGATCTGGAACTTCCTTGACACCCTCTAACCAGACGTCACCTTCTTTACAGAAACCTGGACCAATGCCTCCTCCGAACCTGACATCGCCATCGCCATCCCAGATGGATACAAGATCCAGAGGTAGGACTGCCCCACCCACCTGGGAGGAGGACTCGCAATCGCTCACAAAAACTCCCTCTGCCTCCCCACCTCGAGCGACGCCTACTCCTTCTCCGTCACCGAACACCTTCACTTCCAGTATTCCAGACCAGGATCAAATCCACACTCTGCTGCACCCTCAGCTACAGACCCCCCAGCCCGCACCTCACTTTGCCTCCACCATCACCGATGTCATCGCACCCCACGCCATCACTTCAATGGACTACATACTCATCAGAGAGCTGAACTTCCACCTCAACAACCCCAGCAACCACAACTCCACCACCCTCCTTAACAACCTCACCAACATCGGACTGAAACAACTCGTCACCACTCCCACCCAAAAGGCAGGACACACTCTCAACCCCATCTTTACAGGGGGAAACAGAACCCACTTCAGCCACACCACGCAAAACCCATGGACTGACCACCACTGCGTACACATCTCCGTCAACAAACCCAAGCCACCGAAGCCTGCTCCATGCCCTCCACGAAGAAACTGGAGCAGAGTCACTGAGGAGCAGCTCAACTCCACCCTCAACCGCGACACCCCCACCGCCACAACCAACAGCAACCTCGCAGCCAGAGGATTCTACACTTGGATCTCCAGCTGCGCAGACAAGCTTGCCCACCTGCACAACTCTGACAGACAGCACCACAGGAAAGCCACCTGGTTCACCGCCAACCTCCAAGAAGCTGGACACACCTGTGGACGCCTTGAGAAGAACAACAAGACTCCCAAAAACCACACCACCTACAAAGATGCCATGACGGAATACCACCAACACATCAGAACCACCAAACAAACCTTCATCCACAACAAAATCCTCACCAATGCCCGCAACTCCAAGGAGCTTCACCTAACCCTCCAGCAAAACCACAGACATCACACAGACATCACCCCCTCCCAGGACCTCTGCCACAAGCTCGGATCGTACTTCCACCTGAAAATCAAGAACCTCTACGACAACTTCAATGACCAAACACCTGACGGCGCAACCATCAAGCCTTCCAGCAACACCAGCCAGCCCACCATCGCCTCCTGGACACCGGTCATGACCCCTCACAGACCACTGCTCACTGCACATCTACTACAGAGACGCCATCGCACCAAAATTACAACACACCATCAATGTCACCTTCATGACGACTCCTTCCCCGGTGACTGGAAATGCGGAGAAGTCCGACCCCTGCTTAAGAAGCCCTCAGCTGATTCCACGGACCTCAAAAACTACCGGCCCATCTCTCACCTCCCCTTCATGGCAAAAGTCACGGAGAAGACCGTCAACTCACAGCTAACAAAGTTCATTGAAGACAACTCCATCCTTGCCCCCTCCCAATTCGGATTCAGCAGCAACCTCACACTGAGACCTCCCTACACGCCGCCACAGCCGGCATCCGCACCCTCCTCAACCATGGCCACACCACAGCCCTGATCCTACATCGATCTCTCAGCAGCTTTCGACACTCTCCTCCAGACTACTCGACGCCGGCATACAAGGAACCGCCGTTGATTCTATCTGCTCGTTCCTCACCAGCAGAAGCCAATGAATCAGAGTGCCACCCTCCCTCTCCGTACCCATGGAAATCAACTGCGGAGTACCCTAGGAATCATCACTCAGCCCAACCCTCTTCAACATCTACATGGCCCCCCTCACCGCCATCGTCAGACAGCATGGCATCAGCATTGTATCCCACGCTGATGACAGCCAGCTCATCCTTTTCCTCACCAAGGACCCCACCGCCACCAGACTCAACTTCCTGGAAGGAATGCATGATGTTGCATCCTGGGCGAGCAATAGCTGCCTTAAGCTTAACTTGGAGAAGACAGAAGTCCTCATACTCGGAACCACCCCATCAGCATGGAACAACACCTGATGGCTCACCGCACTCAGCAGTCCCATGCCAGAAATATCAGCATCGTACTGGAGACCTCCCTCTCCATGAACAAGCAGGTCAAAGCCGTCGGGTCCAGCTGTTTCAACACCCTCCGCATCCTCTGAAAGACCTTCAAATGGATCCCCCCGGAATCAAGAAAGACAGTCACCCATGCACTCATAATCAGCAGATAGGACTACAGAAATGTACTCTAGGCCGGCATCAACAAGTCTCTACTCTGCAAGCTACAGACGATACAGAACACTGCAGGCAGACTCGTCCTCAGCATCCCTCAACACAAGAGCATCATCCAACACCTACGGAACCTCCCCTGGCTCCCCATCAAGAAGAGAGTCACTTTCAACTTACTCACCCACGCCTACAAATGCCGCTACAACACAGGACCTCAATACCTCAATGACAGAATCGCCTTCACGTACCCAAATGAAACCTACGCTCCACCAACCTCGCCCTTGCCGAAACCCATTGCATCCGCTGAGCCAGAACAGAGACGGAAGAGCCTTCTCCCACATCGCAGCCAAGACCTGGAACAGGCTCCCTATCGACATCAGATGCGCCCCCTCCCTGAACACCTTCAGGAAGGCGCTCAAGAACTGTCTCTTCAACTGAACAGAGCTGCTGTCCCCTCCCCCTCCCCCCCGTCCCCCCAGCACATTGAGACCATCACAGGTGAGTGGTGCGCATATAATTCCCTGATTGTTTCATTGATTTGAGTGGGTTTATAATGTTTTTTAACATAAAGTAGAGGTTTAAGACTAAGGGCCTAATGATGAGTACAGCGGCCTGGGACAACTGTACTGTCATTGCCGGTCTGATAGCCGTCTCCTCAGTGGTCCGAGCACCCAATTACTATGAGTACACTTAAACCACTACAAGACTGCCACAAAACCACCACCACTGCCAGGAACTCAGGTCCCACAGTGGTAGGGAAAGTGGCCGTCTATGGAGGAGGTGCCAGCATCGCACTGCCGTGGGAATCACAGCATGCCCCTCTGCCGAACTTTTTCATGGTGGGTACCCTACAATGAAAAGGTCAGCAGAAAGGCAGGAAAGTGACCCCAAAAAAGGCACCAGTGTGATTCAGCCCGTTGGGAATTGTGGGTGTGGGCACATGTTTTGCCCCCCTATGCATGCACTGTTATGCTTGCACTGTGTGCCTTGCACGACATGGTGCATGGCAATAGTTCTCCCGATGGCATGTTCTTCTGGCTCTCTCCATGAGCTGAAGCATGCTGCCACCGTAGCACCACCGCCAATGCACTACCATCCAGTTGGTCACATTGTAATGCGCCGGTCGGAATGCTGCCGGCTTGGCGACGTTCTCCTGATCACCTCTGGCTGGTGGTGGGGCCGGTTACATCGTATTCGGGCCCTTAATGAAAAAGTTTATTAAAGGACATATCAATTACATTTCTTTTTAGGCTGTGTCCCTTTCCATACCCTAATGCAATAAACTTTGAGACATTTCCACATGTTGCTTATTTGTTCTGAACATGCCACATTCCTTAAAGTACAACCAGACACTCTTTCTTAATTCTCCTTTGTGTGGATTTCATGAGCACCAACCCTTTTGACCATGTCCATGGACATGCAACAATGTTAAAGCATTTTGTCGCCAAACCTGTGAGGATGCAATGTACTGTTCTTCTCATGATTCGGATGAGAAAATATCCTGGAGTATTAATTTGTACCCGCTAAAAGGAAGAGTGATCACATGGGATCACTCCACAGTTGACTGACAACAACGTCATGAGGACAAATATGCACTATAAAGACTATTGGATTTAGGAGGAGGGGGTTCCCCGCTTCTTCCCATTCTCTCTCTCTCCATTATCAGTTTTGGTTTTCTGATGACTCTTTGGCAATGCTATCTTCCATCACTTCCTTGACTCTATCCTGCTTGCCGAACTATCTCGTTTTTTCTATTGCCTTATCCTAATGAACTTATCTGCTGGCCTATTTGGAGCTGTCTGGTGATAATCTAAACTTCAACTTACTGATTAAATGCCCCATTCCCCTTTACCTATACTTATCAACTCCCCCCTAGTGGACTTTAACTTAAATCCTGTGTCCCTTTGAGAGATTTCTAATTGAACGATCCTTTTCCTTGGAAACAATCCTTTGCATTCTTTGATTTGATTGGCTAAGTATTTAGAATTGTGATGCAAGCAGTAGTATGCAAGTCAGAATTGCTAAAAATCTTACTGACTTGTATTAATTTTGAATCTCTATTACAATAATTCATGTATTTCAAAGATCTGTTGTAAATCATTTATTTGAGATTTAATGTTCTCTTTTTGGAACTGTGCTTGGGAGTTGGCTACCAATTAATGGTCCTCATTGAGTAGACCAGCAGTCTATTATCCTGGATTCCACCCCTTACTACAAAGACGAAAGGTCCATCAGAAGGCCAAATGCCCCTGTGGTAGAATATAGCAAGAAGATTTCTAAAATTCGGCACTCGTATGGACACGGTGCTGGAAGACCGTTTTATTTAAAAAGGGCTTCCGCTGCCGCACTACCATTATTTTCTGAAAAATATGTGACAAATAAATGAAAATGCAGACATTGCTAAAAGATTGTTTCAGAGATACTGAAGAGCAAATGATACTGTGTTGAGAGCCAAACATAATAAATTGTTTATGAGCTTCATCCTAAATAGTTTTTTTTAATAGGGCCCACAATGTCATTACGAAAGCAGTACACACAGAAATGCACTTCACGAAACAGAGACAATTGATGACATTGGAAGCTTACACTACATAACACATTATTATTCGCCATCTAAATGGAAACAGTAATAGGAACACATTTCATACAGAGAATGTGAAATACACAGTTTCAGTAGATACTAAAATACATAGGGGTATATCTCAGTATTTCATGACAACCTTCTGAAGATAAAGAGGAAAGAACTTAGCAATACTCTTTATCAGTAATGTGTCAACACTGGGAGACTGAAGAAGAGGAAACTAAAATGACCAATGAAGTGTAAAATTATCATCTCACGCCAATAACAATTGCTCGCACGCACTGGAATTGATCCATGGTTTCTGTAATGCTTGGGCATTGAAGAAAGTAGCAATATAAAATGAAGTGACAATGCAGATTTTAATCAGCAGCTACATTCGCCATTCTATACGTACAAGATTCTACTGCACTGAGAATATACAGGAAAAAACAAGGAAAAAGAATGACTAAGCATCAACATCAACTGCATGTCATAGGCAAAAAAAAAGAAAGAATTAGGCTACTGTTGTGTGCTTCTAATGAATGAATTGTGATCCTCATGCCAGTGAATCTATCAAATTTGGGGCTAAATGTACGAACGATTTGCAACCCGCACATCCATCGCAAATGGGTTAGTGACAGAAAAAGTGGTATTTTGTTATTTTACGAACACCATTACTAACCAATATTTGCGAGTTGCAAATAAAGAATTGGTATTTGCGACTTGCAAACCTTATGTTTGCGGCTGTCGCAATTAGCAACTAGTCGCAAAAATTCCAGTTTGCACATGCAATTTTGCACTGATCCGTTTCAGGTGGTAACTGTGTGCAAACTATAGAAGGTGGCCCAGAAAGCATCAGGGCTTTCCAGAATGTCTGCCTTTTATGTAATTGCTACGCGGATGGGACTACTGGCTGTTCAGCAGAGTAGGAGGAGGAGGAGACAGAAGACGATCTTTAGAACGAGGCTTACGATTTTCCAAAATACATTGGAGGAAACCATTAAAAATACATGCTAAGTAGTGCAGTGCCAATGGATTTGAATGAATTGCTGAAACCACATTTTGAAAGCAGTATGTGTAGGTGTTGTGCTTGCTGCACCTTTCAGCCTTCGGCAGTTACCAGGGCATGATTGCTGTTGCTGGTGGGTTGTCACAAAGTGTTCTGTCTCATTTTTTGCTCAAGTTCCTAGATGCCCGCTCCTAAACATGAACAGGTAAATATACCTACCCAGGAATGCAGAGGAAATTCCAAGCACAAAATGAGATTTTTATAGGGTGGCCAAATTCCCCAATGTCATAGGGTGTGCAGATGAAACACATGTTCCTATTTGTCTTCCAGCCCATATAGATTACCTGTTTCGGAATAGGAAAAATACACATTCCCTCAATATCCAAGTTGTGCGTTATGCACATAATGTAGTCATAGATATAGTAGCAAAATACCCAGGGAACACCCATGACTCATGTATCATCAAGCACAGTGGAATACATCAACTCCTGGAAAGAGGGGACTTTGAGGATGGCTGTTTATCAGGTAATGAAGTGTTGCATCATAACACATATGAATGTGGCTGTCAAATCTCAGGTTCTGTTCTGCTCACACTTGTGTTTTTTGTTCCAAGTGAAAGAGCATACGCGGTAAGGCCTTGGATACTGACCCCATACCTAGCCCTAGCAATCCAAAACAAAGGATGCCTTTACAAGAGTGGAGGTGCACAACAGTATGCTCCTGAAAGAGTCTGCATAATTGTGTCAGCCTGTGCCACGTTGCACAACATAGTGACCATGTGCGAACTACCCAGCACTTTATTGGACACTGACTCTGCAAATGAGGATCCTAACCACCTCATCAGCAGCCTAGAGACCAGAGTACAGCAGTAGCGGGGAGATGCAGATGGGACCACGTTGCAACAAATTACTTCTCAAGATAAGTTCTGTATGACAATACACTCACTGAAATACTGAAAGCAGAGTCAATGCAGCAAAGTAAAGCAACCTTTAATGGCAGGTAACTATTAGGCCTAGGCATAAAATTCCATTCCGCTCACAGAGTTTACGGAGTTTTTCCCACTCCACTCTCCATGTAGCTCACGGAGTTCCATAAAACTCCACTCAGCGTAGCAGAGCAGAGTTTTTTCCGCGCTTGCTAAATTCAAGTTGGTGAGAGCAAGAGAGGAAAATCTTACTCCAGGCAAGATTTCTCAATGCAGGCGATCGCGGATGGCTGCGACCACTGACGTTGAGAAAACTTCCGGTCGCGTTGAGCAAGCTGCTGTTTGAGTGGAATATCTTCTTGAGTGGTACAAAGAAGCAGCACCCTCTTGGGCGGTGCATGGTGCAGTTTACGCTGATTTTCCAGGGCGGGACAAACACTCGGCGCTAATAATCAGCTCAAACTGCGCAACCCAACCCACTGCCCACTGTGGAACTCGGCACAGCATGGCAGAGTTTTTTGGTCAATTCACAGAGTTCCATGTAGCGGAACTCCATGAACTCCTCCCTGGCCTAATTTCTATATCCATTGTTAAAACTGTAAACTGTATGATAACCACGAGGTCAGTAAAGCATAAACTAAGGCTGGTTACATCACCAAACTAACTACATCCATGCTGATATGACCTAACAATATGATGTGTCCATCACTGGTTTCTGCAGCTACGTCCAACATGGCCAGCCCAAACTTGTTCTCCAGCAGGAGTGCAGCTGCTACTGTGTCTCAGGACACGTGTCATCATTGGCAGACATGCTGCTAACACTTCAGGTGTCCTCACTACCCTGAGGGGCATCATAAACAACACCTGTTATCTGTGTATTTTGTAACACTTCAACTGCAGACGTGATTTGCCCTAGCCCCCTGGCAATGTCATCACTAAAGTGTCCTATTTCCACCTGCAGGGTAGCTGTTGATAGGGTGGAAGTGCCATTGGCCAAACGACCAATGGAATGAGTTAGGCTGTCCATTCTACCTGCAGCACTAAGATGTCAGGGCCTTTGATATGCATGGTAAGCCACCATATGCTGGCATAATTACTGTATGGGTGAGGTGCGGCTGACCACATCCATGTTCATGTTTTCCAATTGTGTCCCAATGTTATCAAACTCAAATGAAATTAATTGCTGCATGTCCTGCATCTTCCTGTTTATGAGTTTCATCTGCTTGTGTTGCAGATGCTGAATGTGATTCATGGCTCCAAAGCCGCCAAACAACTGTGCATTAGCTTCAGGTTCTACAGCATGATCTGTCTCTCGGACAGACTGCGCCCACTTCCTTGAACACGCTGCTGTCATTGCCTGAGACATACATGCTGGAAGGGACTGGTTGGCAGAGTGACTTAGTTGTCCTACATTAATGCTGCCTGTGGTGAAGATGAGGCAGCGCTACATTGGGCGAGGTTTGTGCTTGAGTGAATGACAATGGGGATAGGTTCCTCAGCAGCCATGTTTGCATCCTCGACTCCCTCCACATTGGTGTCATCACTATGTACCTCAGGGAGATCTAGGGGAAATACTGAAATTCTGTTTACACACTGATCTGATGAGTTATCAATGTGTACGTTTTGATAGCAGTACCCCTATAAATGTATACAAATGACTCATGTGCTGTGTTTTTGACTATATGTCCCATAATGCACTGTAATGGTAATTTTTTGGACCTTTTGGGGAACAACCATCTGATGTATGCTACAGTTCTATGTGGACTTGAGCATAGATATGAGGTCTGAGATGTGACAATATTAAAAATGTCACACTTACTTTGTGAGGTTCCAGGTGCTGAGGTGTACATTTTCCCAAATCCACAACAGCCTCAGGCTCCAGGGTGGTCTCTCCTGGTCCCAGGGATTGCAAGAGCCACATTGCCACCTTTTCTTTAGTACCAGACCTGAGGTCATACCACCTCTTATGCATATCATGTACATAGTGGTGGGTGACTCCAATAGCATTTATTGTTTGTTGCATTTCCTGACAGATTTTGTTTTGTGAGCCTGGACTGTAATGAATGCCCTTCCAAACAGTACCTCATGGTTTTCACAGCACTCTTTAGTCAGGATCTCCAGCTCCTTTTCAGAGAATTTCAATAATCTTTTTCTGCCTCCTGCATCCTTTTCTCCACTTTGTTTGGCCATTGCTGCAGATGAACCTACTTTGGGGTTTGGATAGCTGTGCTGGAAATGGCAGCTGCACTCCACCTCCACTCCACATCACTCAGCTGGTCTTCAGGTGAATACTTTGAGGCACTTCCTTGCTCAGAGGTGATTAGCCATGGCCAGGATGTGTTTTTCTCCAATTGCAGTTGCATTCATAATTTATAACTTCAGTCACAATTTTAAAAATCTTCAATAGCAATTTCCAAATTTGAAATGCGACTTATTTGTGAGTCGCAATTTTGGGCCTCAAATTGTTCGTACATCAAGAATTGCGATTTCTTCATTGCAATTAGCAAAGATTCACAGTTAGGTAATCTCAATTATTTACATTTGTACATGTAGCCCTTGGCCTCAACAAATCCCATAATCAAATAATTAGTAAAGATATTAGAGCTACAAAATGCATATGCCCCACTTCTCAATTTCATTTGAACAAAATATGTTTTCTTAAAATAGGCAATAGAAAAAATTAATGCTGGTGACCTGTGATGTCCCTACCTCCTGAACTGCGGCTACCCAATATCAACATTGAGAGGTCACTTAGGCTATTCACAGAGATATAAAGGTTTAGGACCAAGCAAGTGTTCATATGAAAGGTGCACTCTTGTCAACATAGGAGCTCTAGGGGGCTTCACTAGGCCCTTGGTTGTTCTTCTAAGGATGTACAAAATGGTGCTGTTTTAATCATAATAAAAATGCCCAAACATTGAGTATGCCAGCGTTGTCATACTTTCCTTCAAATGATAGTCATCTCTTTCATCCATATGAGAAATATATATTTAATATTAATTGTATAAAGGCCAGCCATGAACTCACAAAACTTCAGTTTGCCTACACCACTACTTGTGTTTTTGTATTTACATTTTTTTTAAGTTTAATAAGCTTTATTAAGTCAAAAAATATCAATACAATACATCATAGGCCTAAAGTATAACAATGTAAAGGATAACCTGTAAGCAAAGAAGATTAGGCAACAAAATCATAGCAGAAAGCTGTTTACATTTTTGGGGCTAAAATGGGAAAGGAGAAGGGAGGTTGGGAAAGAAGGGGTAGAAAATATGTATTATACAAACAATGAATAAATAGTAATAGTTTGCTAAAAAAAACGTAAGCTTTAATGAGTTCCTGAGTAAAACTCTGCCAAATATTAAAAGAGGAAGAACGAGAGAATAAAGAGGAAAGAATTCAAGGGGGTTGGAAATTTTCAGAACGATGATTAGAAACAATATTGATTGAAATCATATTTAAATAAGTAGTTAATGGCAACCAAAATATATCTCTATTTACATGTGGATTGCATTGGGAGGCATAAGCAACATCTAATCCATTATTAACATTTTTAAATAATGTTCTTTTGCTGTAATATAATATTTTATACTTTGTATTCCTTATCTCTCCTATAATGCTACTGGTATGGGGTTCTTTGATGTAAATCAACTTCTTCACAGTGGTACTATTGTGTTGCTTACCATGTTTCATGTGCCCCCCCCTTAGTGTTAGTCTACTCTTGTCACTACTCATTGATCCACCCAATGCTGTAGGTAACCTCATCCTGCTGTTGGTCCCCCTGTCCCATGAACAGGATTTTGTGGAATTGTTAGTGCATACTTGGTCACTCCCCCTAGATTCCTTACTTTTCTGCATAATCATAATGTGATACTGTTTTCTCCCAGGTTTAGTTTAGACCCATTTATTTAACAGTCATAACATTTCAAACAGAAAGCTGACCATGCTGAATTTCACTAGTCCCAGTATCTCGTGTTTGTAGCAGGTCAATCACTCTTGGTGGTTCTAAATTGTTGACCATTCTACAATGCCACTGGGATGTTTCCCACTGAATGTGGCTATCACAGTGTTGCTACTGTGCTGCTGTCCACTTGCATTGTGTTATTGTGATGTTGGTTGCCAGAGTTGTGTAAGGGCTTTCACTTAGTGCTCCTCATGATGCCACTTTGTAGCCCCAGAACTGCATGGCCTAAATACTTTCTCGTGCTGTCAGTTGTTGGCTTAGCCCTCCAACCGACTACAAAGCAGTATCCACTTATTACAGGGTTATAAATGGCTTGGCAAATATGCCCTTTGAAAAACTTCACTGTTAGCTACTGACTCTGTTGAGTTACTATGCTTTTAGTTACTTCCTCATGTGAAAATATTTCTCACTCCAAATAGTGCCCCTCTAATAGTGGGGATCCCCTATATGTTAAGGTGCTGTTATTTACTCTTTTCTCACATGATCTACCTGATCTATAGGTTATGTAATCAGTGTGTGAATGTGCCTATTCTCTCTTTTCCCATTAAGACCTTTTGTTGTTGACTTTACTGTGATGCCTCCAGGCTGCTGCTAATCCCATGTTATTACACGAATTCTGCAGACCACCCGTGCTGTTGAGCACTCCAATTCTTGCAGTACCCTTGCTTCTGGTAACCCCCTGCAGTCTTACTGTTCTCATGATTATCATTCTTCCTTACCATTGCTTGACACTGCTGTTGATTATGTCCAGATGCCCTTCATATTCTGGCCATTGACCTGTTGTCCATGCCTTTCAAATAAGACACTCTGTTCAATATTCAGTCTGAGATCTTGGAATGGTGAGTCACATGTTTTCTTTCTTGGTAGGCTTGGTGGTGAGGCTGGGATAGGACAAGCTGCTCCAGGTTTTACACTGGGCAGAGCTGTTCTTGTGGGGAGGCACGAGCTGCTGTGATGGTGGCATAGTGTGAATGTGGATTGGCACATAGGCTCTGCACTAGGTTCAGGATGTCATGAAGACATGATTGAATTCCCCTCAGTGCCTTCATACCTCACAGATACCATCGGTGGCAGTCCACAGGGGATTCAAAAGGTGATGTGGAAGTAAGGGAAGTATGGAGTTGTCACTGTGCATATTTCGAGCTGGGGCAGAGGTCAGCTGCACAACCACAGCCAAGACAGTAGCTCATATGGTCCTATATTCCTCTACTGCTGAACCTCGACCATTGTGGGGTGCCGGGCTACAGCAAAATTTAACTTCCAGAGGAAGCCATGTTCATGGATGCACACACCACTGCTTCAACCACTCTGTTTCTGAACTGTACTGTCTGCACCTCCTGCACTAACCTGTAGAGGTTCAGGATAGTGTACTCACTTTATGCAACAATCAATAATATTTGCTTGGCACAAACAAAAAAAGGCAACGTTAAGCAATCCCTAAAATCACTATACAGACACATATCACTGCTCTTCCATTGAAGTGGAACAGCTGCAAACGTCATGACTGATATTAAAATTGAACAACACAAATTATAGTGGGTTGACCGATGTGTCACTAACATAACAACCCAAGACAAAGTGGGGGATAGAGATGTAGCATTTTCTTACAATGAATGGATCGAGTGGTATTAAATCAAACCTAATAACCAATATGTACTTTAGTGATTGAGAATTACTGTATGGACTCTGCTCGAAGAGTGATGATACACTGAACTGTATAAATATGTTGCCAACCTAGGCTTGCTCTACCTGTTGATGTGCACATTTCTAATAAATATTTGATTTGTCTTATACCTTCTAAAACACATAAGGTAAAACACATCATGTTCTTTTCCCAGAACAATATTATACATAAACTATGTTTAAATGTAGACTCAGAATTCATTCATTTTACATCATCCAACAAGGTCAATATAAATGACTTTGGTTTTCAAAATAAATTTGACAGAATAGCCTAATCCCTATCAATACGCTAATTATTGAAATGTAAATATAAGAGAAAAGGTTGTTGCGCTTGAAGATGTACTATATGAACAGTGAACAGTGTGTAACACATTAAATTCACCCTTTGTCCACTCATGAGTAGACCTCATCCAGATTTTGCGTTGCTTTCTGGGTCTACTCTCGTTTGTTCCTTTATAAAATCAGGAGAACAAGCCCCAGAATGCAAAAAATAAAAGCTGGATTGGATGGCCCACTCATATATGGAGTTGAGAAACATGAAAGCCCTGTGCAAGCAGTTTCACTGTATTTCCTTAGAGCCCTCAAATACATGTGGGAAAGTCTGTAGGAATGTGCCCAATTTACTATTTTTATGCAAAATGTCATTCTAGCATAAAATAATCAATTAATTGATTTCCAAGAAATTTAGGCTTCCAAGCTATGGTTGTCACCAGGCTCTGTGTCATTGGGAAACCCAGTTTCCAGTCCTGGGGTTTAATGTTCGCTTCACAGTCTAATTCATTTCAGGTGTGGTACTCTTGGTTTCTTTCCATTAAGCCAATTGGACAAACACACAGTGGCGGCTATCATAAATAAAAATTGGTGAGGCACGAAGGCCGGCGACTCACCATAAATTCGGGAGCATAACCGCTGCGGCACTCTTCGTAGCTTTCCACGAGCAGGAAGGAAAAGGAAGGACTTCCTTCAGGCTTGAGGAACGCATCTCCAACCAATCCTGGAGCTGCTCTCATGCTGTGAAAACAGCTCCAGGACTGGTGGGAGAAGGCTCACCCAGGACTCATTTTGAGGCTGGTGGCCTATGCCAGCAATCCCCAGGCTGTTTCACAGCTTTGGATTGCTGGGTCTACAGTGTGCATGTCGTCGAGCTGGCCGGACAATTCGACATGCACACTGTAGACCAGTGCTGCCATCCTGCATTTGCAAGATTCAGCCCGCCCCCACTCTCGCATTGTACACATTGTACACAGCTCAAGCCGGTGTGGTTGCAAATAAATAAAATGGCATTAAGTTGCCATTTTATTTATTTGTGGTTGCCTGCTGAACTCACAGCAGGCAGGGTGACGCTCCTTCACTCCCTAGAAGAAGCCGCCCCTACAAACACACCTCAAAATCAATTATATGTATAAGTAAAGGCCAGGACCAGAAACATGGTGTCTTACAGGCATGGAACAAGATGTCAAATCCATTTTGAGCTGCAGATTTTAAAACAACTCAGACTCTACATGTAGTACTTTCAAACAAACTTTATTAGGTTTTTGCAAAAAACCCATAAAAGTAAAGTCAAGTTAAATTAAAAACCATCAATGTTCATCATATAAAAGACTAATAACGGTACAGTACATCTAACACAGCCCCATAGATTGCAGAATTACTAACAAGTTCTATAACACAAACAGGAAAGTTCATATATAATAAAGTCTCATCAAACCACTGTGGCCAAAATTGACCTTCATCGGTTAATCACAACTAGATCTGCACCTGACCGCAGACCTTAAAAAACTGAGGACATATAATACTGAGTTGCTTGATAGCATTTGCAAAAAAATAAACACAGGTATAACCTGCCTAAAATTTGCCTTTTTTAAAATAGGGATGATGTAGGACTTTCTTTGTACCTCATAAAAGCTATAAAACATTACAAATGCATCATATCCTGTGGAAACATACCATTGCAGCCACAGGGTAGGAGACTCTGACCTTTATGCACCCCACGTTGGATGGGACAGGAGGTAATGAAAAAGATCCAACTGAAACCTGGTCAATAAAAAACGATCATGGCTGATTTTAAAGCATAAGAGGTAAGGTTCAGTTAATGGCACAGTTTTCAACATGAGTTCCACTTCTTCTGTGTCCAGCATCTGCTTTTTAAAAAAGTTCTCCTTCACCCAACATAGGACCCTCCTGCAAATTTTCTCTGGGTTAGTAAATAGGTCAGCCCTTCCCAAACTCATAAAACATTCCCTGACATACTTAAACCAGGGCATATGATAAAAATTGTCAAGAGAAAAACAATCACTTAAAATTTCCTCGCTTAAGACAATTCCATTCCTATGCCAAATTTCCATTCACAGCGATAGGGGACGGTAGGCCAGCATGTCTGAACGAAAAGCCATCCCCAATTCTTCATGGGGTACGATGGTGGAAATGCCCTGCGGTAAACATAATAATCATCTCGGGAAGATGTTTTCAGCAATTTGCAGCTTCTCATGCTCAATGTGGCTCCAGATCTCACAGCCATAAGTCACCTTGATGATACACTTGGCCTTGTATATCTGCAAAAGCGCCTGATGAGTCTATTGCCCAGTATGGAGGCAAACTTAAAAACAGCGGCATTGACTCTAACAACGTCCCCCTTATTTCTACTTATGAGAGGGCATCAGTTCATGGCAGCATCGAACACTACCCACAGGTATGAGAGGACGTCAGTAATAGCGACCAGCCTGGACCCTACCACAAATGTGTAAGGTTGACTTGGACGGGAACGTACTTGCATTACAAAGGATTTGTTGTTGTCGACCAACAAATCCAGGTCCTCCGTGAAGAGGACAAAAGAGTTGAACAAAGATTGCTGTCCCCTATCTGTTCTAGCTATGAGTACGGCATCATCAGTGTAAGTAGTACAGACAGATTTCACCGACTCACCGGGGGACAGTCAGTTTTTAGCTTTAAAAGGACCTGCGTCCAAGTTGTTAAAGTACAGGTTAAAAAGAAAAGGGGCCAAAATGCACCCCTGTCAGACCCCTCTCTGAATTAAAAACTTGTGGGTGACTCTGAGATCTTTAGAGTGGTGAACCACCACTTTGGTTTGTATGGAGATCCCATAAGAAAAGGATGATGTCTCTATTGACATCTAGGGACAGCATGATCTGCCAGAGCTTTAAACTGTTGTTGCCGTCGAATGCTGAAGGCAGATCCACGAAAGCTAGATGGATGGTTGTATATTAGCCCGTATCGAAGCTGTTAAAAGTTAGCATGGAAGAAAAAACTGGTATAGGGAGGTGCCCATCAGCTGTGTACTACAGCACTATGGGCAGAACTGTGGGCCCTGACATCAATTTGCTTGTCAGGCTCTGCTCTGTGAAGTTAAGGGAATAGTTCAAATTTGCAAAAATGTCCTGGGCACAATTACACCAGGAGCCAAATTATAAATGGGGTGCACTTTCTCGGTTTGCACCACAGTGCACCTATCACTTGTTGTATCTGGTGCACAAAGGGACAGTGCACCCAGTTACACATAAAATGTGCTGTCCTAAATGCAGGCTTGAACTCTTGACAGTTTGTGTCCTTTCTGAGGAGGGTCTATTAGTGAAAGAAAGGACTGTGTATGAAATCGAGGCTCCATCTTTTACTGGAAGCAGAATGGCCTCAATTTCAAATGAGGCGATGGGTCTTCTTACAGGCAGGTGCAGTTTATTACTTGATTCTGGGGGTCCCTGCGAGCACATTAGTCACAGCCCTTTATGATAGGACTGTCGCACAACCTACGCCTGCGTGATCCATATTACAAAAAAGCTAGTTTCTATACACCTTCAGTAATAATCACAACTAACTTTTCCCAACTACCCATCTAGAAAATATAAACTAATTGAAAATACTATATGCATAATTTTCTAGTATGGAAATAATGTGATTTAAGGGTCATTCCTGATTTGATATTGTTACCTGTAATATTATTACACTGCACATTAGTGTGGCCACTTTCTTTTTTGCATCTCACTCGCTGCATTTTACGATTGTGTTCTAATGCTGCACGTATTTCTGCTTGAAATGTCGCTGTGATCACCTACCCCTGATTGCATATTAATCTGTGCTGTATTTCCTGATTGCATAATAATTTATGCAGCATGTTCCGATGGCCTATTAATGAGGAACACAGTGTCTATGTTTGCTTACAGATGGCAATATTCGCAGTGCATATTCTTAGGTCAGGCATTTCTGAATGCATAACAGCATTTCAGAATGTGTTTATTCATTTTGTTTTTAGCGCTGGTGACCAACCCATTTATTATAATCTGCAGAATAATCGGTCAAATATCACAATTATTTATTAATCTCTTTCACCAATTCACTGTCCCTATCGCCATTTCTTTACTCCTGTAAAAAGCAGATTCCCCTTACTCTGTCCTACCTCTGGCATTTTTTAACCCTTTTCTTTTTGAATACTCCATCTCTTCCAATGACTGATGTTGGACTTGACCCTTTTTGCAGGGGCATCCCAGAACTTTTTGCCATCCTCCTGAATTTTTTCTGACCTGTTGTTGGTGGTTTCATGGCTCTGGGGACTTTATCACTGCTGATCAGTGCTAAAGTGCATGTGGTCTCTATTGTAAACTTGGTAAGATGGGTCTACACCTGTTTGGCATATTTAATTTACCTGTCAGTCCCTTGTACAGTGGTATCCTATATACCCAGGGCTTGTAAATCACATTTATTTTATTTTATTTTATTTCAAAAGTTTTATATAGCGCTGGTTAGACCCGGGGGTATCAGAGCGCTTTACATGAGCATTAATAATTTCAGTCAGTACAGACAGGGCAAGTTAGAAACAATTCTTAAATACACAAATAGGCTCACAGATATTACCATGAGGAGAAAAAAAATGTCAGGACAAACAGTCACACAGAAACAGTAAATGTTGGCAAAGGAGCAAAAGAAGGGTCATTTACATGGGATAGGGCTGTTTATTTACACATTTACTTGGGACAGGGCTTTCCTTTATACAATGACAGGAACACAAAGTTCGGCTCATATTTGGAAGGGGAGAGGGAGAGTTTGGGGCTGTTAAGTGGTGAGGAGATAAATTGAGTGATATAGAGTGGGAGGGAACAAAAAGAAAGGGAACAGGAAAAAAAACAGATTGGAGGGAGATTACAGAGGAGCTAGAGGTAAGGTCAAAACTGGGAGGGTGGGGCAGTGGGATTAGAGTGGAGAGTAAATCGAGGAGAGAGAGGGGGGAGAAGAGTCGGACAGAAAAGAATGTCAAGGAGGTGTAGGGGGAATGAATAAAAGGTCGAAGGTGAGGTTACGGCCCCTGGAATTTGGTGAGAAGGTGGGATTTAAGGTCTTTTTTAAAGCTGTGGTAGAGGGGTTGCAGCGCAGGTCTCTAGGGAGGGCGTTCCAGATGGTCGGGTGTTTCCTGAGATGGAGCGAGATTGTGTAGTGTTCCTTTTTGACAGGGGGGGGTGAGGAGTAGAGCATTTGAGCTTCTCATCTGCCAGGAGCAGCCTGCTTTTTCAAGTTTGTTGGAGAGGTACAATGGGGTTTGTTGGTGAAGGGCTTTGTGTGTTACGCAAGCAGTCTTGTATGCAGATCTTCCTTCTACAGGTAGCCAGTTTAGGGCCTTGAGGGCTGGGGAGATGTGGTTGAAGCGCTTGCAGTCGGTGATTAGCCTGGCGGCTAAGTTGAACAAAGGGGGGAGGCAAGGTGTGATTTGGGGGTTTCGGTGAGGATACATTGCCATAGTTAATTTTGGAGAGTTCTAGGGATTGGACAACCCATTTAAAGTTGTCAGAAGGAAACAAGGGTTTGAGTTTTTTAAGATGTTGGAGAGTGAGGCGAGCTCCTTTTGCCGAGTTTTTGATGTGGTTGTTAAGAGAGAGTTTGTTGTCTATATTGAAACCAACTGATTTTGCTGAGTTAGATAAGGAAAGCGAGCAATTAAGGGCATTAAAATGCTACTGGTGAGCTTCAAAAGTAGCCTTTCAAACCTGTCTCAGGCCTCTGCCACTGCAGGGCCTGTGTGTGCAATTTACTGCCACTTTGACGTGGCACATAAAGTGGTTGCCACGTCTGCAACTGCCCTTTTGCTACATATCAGCCGCACCTAAGGTAGGCCCTAGCTAGCCCTATAGGAAGGGTGTGGTGTAGTTAAAAGGTAGGACATGTGCTGGGGGTGACAAACAGCCTATTTGTTTTTTACTGCTGTGAGGCTGCCCACTCATAGGGATGCATTGGGGATTCCCTGATATGTGCTTCAGTGGTGATTCCTAATCTGAGAAGGGTAGCGTGATCAAGTTTGGAATGTTTGGAATAGTAGTGATAATTCCTGCTTATTGCTGACAGCAGATTTATTATTACTATTTTAAAAATGCCACTTTTAGAAGTTTGCATTTATGTGTGCTTATGTGTCATTGTGCCTGCCTGATGTGTATTGACCATCTAGTTCTGACTGACAGGAGAGAGGGGGTATACATTCATTCCAGCCAGTCCCTGGGGGGCCTGAGGTGTGTCTAGCCCTGACTGGGCGACTCAGTACTAGGCTGAATAGGCCTGGTCTGCAGTTGGAGTGGTGGGAGGAGTAGCACCTGCACCTAAATAGGGCTGTGCCTTGCTTTCACATTGGTGGCTCCGCCCCCCTAGGGTGTGTCTGGGACCACCGCTTACACTAACAATGGAGGTTGTTGTGCACTTGTAAAGGTATTTTAAAATGTCCCAAGAACTGGTTTGGACTGGGATCAGAACCCTGTGCCAGGGGAAAACAAAGACTTTGTGACTATAAGTACTGGGGCTGTGACCCTGTGTTGTGGAATTGGAAAATAAGATACTGTGTGGACGTTCAGAGGACTGCTGTGTCACAAGAGGTACCGCCTTCTGGGACTACCTGCTGCCTGCTGGGTGGCTGAGAGGACTGTCTGTCTGGGGACCCTGAGTGCTGGCCTTCCTGGGCCCTGTCCTCTGCCCCAGTGATCTCTCATGGCTTGGGATCCTGTTCTGCAGTACTTAGAAAACTTAGCACTAAGTGACTGCTTGACTCAGTGGGTGCTGCCCCCAGAACTGGTTTGGACTGGGCTCAGAACCCTGTTCCAGGGCAAAACATAGACTTTGTGCCTATAAGTACTGGGGCTGTGACCCTGTGTTGTGGAACTGGAAAATAAGATACTGTGTGGACGGCCAGAGGACTGCTGTGTCACAAGAGGTACCGCCTTCTGGGACTACCTGCTGCTGCTGGGTGGCTGAGAGGACTGTCTGTCGGGGGACCCTGAGTGCTGGCCTGCCTGGGCCCTGTCCTCTGCCCCAGTGATCTCTCAGGGCTTGGGATCCTGTTCTGCAGCACTTAGAAAACTTAGCACTAAGTGACTACTTGATTCATGGGTGCGCCTCCCCTTTGCTTTTGGGAAGCTCTGGCGAGGGTGCTCTATTTTTCCCCGATCCTTGGTGCTTTATGCTCCTTGAAGTCCCATGGGAATGGTAATTCCTCTGTGGAATTCTGGGCTGAGCCCCACCCTTGGGTATGCAGAGCCTGGGGTAATTTGCCTGTGTTAAAAGTTCGGGTGGGAGCCTACCCCGCATTTCTTTTGCCGGGAAGAGAGAAACCGCCGGAAGCCAGGCAGAGGCTGAGCCTGGTTGTGGGCGGGACCCGACAGGGAGAGGAAGCAGAGCTTTGCGGCGTCATATCAGCAGTGGGCCACCGGAGGTCAGACAGAGAGTGGAGATGTCGCTCCATGCTTTCCTGGACCGGCGAGGCCCAACCAGAGACTCCTCGTGCCCGGCCTACAACTCCACCCTCGCAGAGGTGAGCTGGATTACCACTGCGACTGCGTTACCTGGCCGATTTGTGGGCAGCCAGTGTGGTTCTAGTCTCTGTGGGGGGGTGGTATTGTCCATTTTGAGCGGTGCGGAGGAAGAGATGGAAGGTGGCAGCTTCCCTCCCCAGTCGACGCACGAGATCAGGGAACGTCTCCCATGAGGTGAGCCTGCTTAGGCCAACTGTTGGTCCCCACCGCAATTGTGTCTGCAGTTACACTGCATGCCTGCAGGGCTGCCGGGGACCATTTCTCAGGTGGAGGGGGAGTGAGCGAGGTCTTTCCACCTCCGGAGGGCATTATTTTTTAATATCATTCAGCATTCCTGAATAGAGGCCCAAGAGTGAGGTGCCCTATCGCCTGGGGAAGGCAGTGATAACGAATATGCCTTCCGGGTAAATTGTGACTGCAGCATTTTCTGCATACTGCTGATTAGGCACTGATGTGGATATATATGGTGATATGCCTCCTGTTGGTCTGAGGTTTCTAATATGTGCACGCTGCACGTGTTTACTATGGTGCACTGCTAATTATGTTTTGTACAATGTGTTACGCTCAGTGTAATCCTACCAGTAGTTACTGGTCAGCCTGATGGTGTGTTTATGACAGAGACCCGTTTGGCCTAGTGATTTGTGTAAATCCCTGTGATGTCATGACAAGTGCCTAGCTGCACAGTGATATATATATATATGTGTGATTGTGTTCTAATATGTTTTTATGGATAATACAAAGGCTATTTTTATATAACCTTGTGTGGAGCCTCTTTTGTGGTGTGCTTAGTGTGTCACTGCTGTGTGAGTGGGTTGAGCAGACGCTTTACACATTGCCTCTGGGATAAGCCTGACTGCTCTGCCAAGCTACCAAGGGGGTGAGCAAGGGTTATCTTCAGTTTGTAACTCCCTTGCCCTGGCTAGAGTGGTGGGTTCTGCCTGGCTTAGGTGCATACCCTAGCGAACCAGAAACCCCATTTCAAACAACTGATATCCTCTTACAAGTTTGTGTAAGTCTGAAAAAAATGTGTTAATATGTGTGCACTATAACCTGGGCAGAAGTGCAGGATGTTCTAAATGTATGTGCTTCAGCAAATATCTACTAGTTCTGGCAAGCTAATGTTATAAATAAAAACAAATCTTTGCCTTCTAACTTTCTGTACTTTTCATGGGCACTTTTCATTGAAGCATACAGTATTCTTTCGTTTTCTGTTGCAGCATACTGTGGTGCTCTGATGGTGTATCAGTGGGTCCACTTATCCCCGAGGTGTGGACATTCTCCAGACGTGGGATCCTTGACACTCTTCCTCGTGTCCAGCCATCCCGTCTCGGGGTGGGCGTCTCTTCAAATGGGCAGGGTTAGTGCCCATGTTGCTGCTTCAAATGGGGCACTTTAAAGAAAGGCTTGTGGGCGGGGCTGGATTGGCTTTTTGTTTACATGCATTTCTTTATTCTCTTACTGCTAAAGCCAGACTGGACGAGAGTGGGACACCAGCCAAGTACCCACAGAATTGGAGGATAACGTGATATCTATGCGATTGGATGGAGTGACAGTGGCGTAATAATCTCATTCTTTATTATTGCCGCAATTTTCGGACCCTCTTGACCCTTTCCCATTATGGGAGGGGGACAGATGAGGCAGTGGTGTGGAAACGTAAACTGGTTGTGAAATGGTGCTGGTTCACTGCCAAGCACTGTTATGCAGCAACATCGTCTAGCAAGCAGCTTGTTTTGCAGAACACTGGCCTGGTCGTTGAGCTTGTTGTCAGGGCACGTGAAGGCAGCATGACAACTCCTTGGTATAGATCCAGCTGCCCCTACGCCTGAGAGTCTCCTGGCCCATATGGCCCTCCCCCCCCACCTACAATCGCCCCCCCCCATACATGGAAACTGAACTACTAAGCCAGGGAAACACGTGTGTCTGCCCAGCATCTGAATGTGTCAGTGCACTCTTTGCACTGTTGCTGAAGGTACAGGGAAGTGCATAGCAGCAGCCCAGGGTGGAAATGGACGCATAAGTAGATCCCTCCCCAGCTGTTAGAAGCACAGACATATTCTACCTCTTTTCTACCTTAAGCAGCGGCGTAGGTAGCTACCAGTGGTGCAGCCAGTGTGACACCGGCACCCAGAGGTGAGACAGGACCCAGTCTGCCCATCACCAGCTAAACATGTTTTAGAAGCTGTTTTTTCATAATTTTTAAATATGAGCCTGACTGGGGACTGGTTATGTATTTCCTCTTTTGTGGAGAAGCGTGGCTCAGTGGTTAGAGGCGGCAGACCTGGAAGCTGAGATCGGCCGTGGACCAGGGTTCGATTCCCCGCCTCGGCGGGTCTCGGGCTAAAAAATTCCACGGACTCGACAATTCTCGCTCCGGTGCCTACTCGACTCACGGGGTCACACTCTGCGACTCTGGGCAATAGCTTGCTTAATCTCCACTATGGCCCCTCGCGGCGGGATGCCTGGCTTTCACCTTGTGGATACCCTGCCGGGGTATCTCACAGGGGAATACCAGGACGGGTTCCCTAAGCAAGCGCTTAGATACCGTGTCGGTGATTTGCGCTATATAAATACATGTACATGTACAGTGGTACGCAGGAAGCGGGAGATAACACAAAAAGGGAGGCGAGGAAATGGATGAAGAAAATTACAGGGTGGAAGATAGGAGAAGAGGAAATGAGAGGATGGGAAAAGGTGTTAAAGGTCAAAGAATAAGAGGTGGGGCAAGGACAAGCAAAAGAGGCATGGATAGATGAAACGAAAGGGTCAGAAGTAAGGTTGTAAGGAGAGAGAAGAGCGAAGAGGTATGAAAGTGTGAAGACAGTGCAGAAGAGGGTGAAGAGGGAGAGGGGTGAAGAGGGAGAGGGGTGATGGGGATAGGGAGAAGGGCATGAAAGGAGGAAGAAGATGAGAGAGGGGCAGATATCACCATTAAAGGACAGCTGGAATGTGGAAGTTGGAGACCCGTAAGCAGGTATGCGGTTATCATAAATGCAGCAGGTTCAGTGACATCAAGGTTCAAGGGTCTGATTGGCCCAGTGAACCCCAATTATATATTCATTTTTATACCAAAGGAGGATGTTGACGGGGAGGCACTTTTCCTTGCTGGCAATGGGGCCCATGACACGTAAACTATGCCTTGTCACTGTGGAAGATTGCAAAGGAACCGTCTGTACAGCAACCCAGACAAAGGTGCTGCAGAACACAGGCTCGCTTCACAATTGACAGGCAGGTGCTTCTCAAAATCTGATCGGATTGGGGCCGTGGAAAGCACTGCCTGGGATGTAACCAGCCCCTTCGATATTTATAAGCCTTCAGCCTATGGGGAAACACTCTAATTAACCCGTTTGCCTCTGTGTGCTATAGGGAGCAGACGTTATTTCTGCCTATTCCCCTGCTGCTGAGACCTGCCTGTCAGGCAGTGGTAGCAGCAGAGTACAGCTCCAGGGCATCACTGTTGTAAGGCAGGGGAGAAACAGGGTAATACACCAATTTGAGCAGAACCCTTTTTGGATGCAACCTGATGTATGGCATAGCATTCTTGGCATAGTATTTACAATTTGGCATATTTATTAAAGCATTGTTCTTCTCTTGCGACACCACATGCATCAAATGAGCACTACGTCTCTTGTGGCACAAAAATGGCTGCGATTCTACGGGTCGCGCAGTCTTATAATGGGCACATGAATGGATTTACTTCTTCATAGAAGTAGAGTGCCTGGATACTGAAGGTCATTTATTGGAAGGATGGATTCATCATATCAGCCCCTAGTGGGATAGGAGGCCCAGCTTATTGATGTGCTTGCTCACAAAACCCTTTTTGATAACTTTTAAAACAGGGAGCTAGCCACATGAGGACTTCAGCTCGTGAGGCCAGATGTGCTACATTTCTTTAACATGTATTCGAATTTCCTTTCTAACACACTTGATGCACATACAATGTAAATATGCATTGTATTATGGCATGTAAGATGCTGCAGGCATGCCAGAACAATGGAATTCTCAGCCATTTTTTTGAGAAGCATGATATTTTCTAGGTTTATTGGGTGGGGTTATGGGTAGTATAGTGCAACATGATTTCACACAGCTTATAAACCAACTACATTTGCTATAAGCATCATAACTTTTGCAATATTTAAATATGTAGTTGCCTTCCAAGGAAACACACTTTCATGATCTTTAGTGGTAGCATCTTAGAAGGTTAAACTTGTAATTCAAATGTTTGTAATGAAGCAATATCTCAGCCCTGTTCTTGACTTCATCTGGTTTCCCATGATGCCAAGTGCAACTTTTTAATTTAATTCCTAAAGAATTTTCACCGAGTGAACTTAATGGCAGATTTTGACTAATTTGCTCTAAGACCCCATTCAGAAACTGTCCTTCTGCTCCGTCAAAACGGCCTTTTAATGTTACCTTTCAAACTAATTATTATGATGTTTACAGAACACGTACATATTTCTCGCATCAAAACTACTCTAGCGCAATCTTATTCTTAATAGCATTATATTCAAATAATACACAACTAAAAATTCCTAAACAATTTGAATTTGGACTGATATCATCTACTACTTGATTTACCAAGCAGTGAACTGCTTCTTTTTTCAGTCAAATTTGCTTCCTAAACATCAGCACCATCAATTAGACCTTCAAAGAAAACAATACAAAAACACGTTACAGTTCTAAACAATCCCACTCGCTTTCCAAATTTCAAAGCGTTTTCTATGACTTGCCATGTCCTCTCCACTCATAATGCTACAGTTCACAACATAATAAAACAAACCACTGCAACGCTCTTCACGGGATTAAAGTTATAACAAATATCTCTTAGTTGTGTACCCATTAGTTTCAGTTTAGTTTATTAGTTTTGTTAAACCGATATATTTTACAATATATGCAGTATAATGCACATTTGCGGCCTATGCAAGATCCAAAAGTAAAAACTTCCCAAAAAAGTTAAAAAAAAATGTATAGATATATTACAACATTGGCTTGACTTGTTTAAAATCTTACCCATCGCATTCTGCATGTAAATATGCAATTGCTCGGGTCTGTATAACAGATCTTTCTGTGGATGTTTATGACTGGCTGAGCAGGGAAGCTGAAAATCTATTCAGATTTCATACTACAATGAAGACTTCGTTCAGAGTAGATGTGCCCATCCTAAAATAGGATCAGATTGTCTCAACAATATACCTATGCTAGATGCTGCAGAGGATTTATTGGAAAAGAGTCTTATCTGAAGCCAAATATAACTGTATATAGAGTCAAAACCATCTATATGATCTTCATAGAGGTCAGCCAGATCTTGGTGTTTGCTAATATTTGCCCACAGGCTAAATACTTTACACTTTAGAAAAGCCTCAACTTCTTTGTAGGGACCAGGAGCGGCCAGTGTAAGTAAGAGTAGTGGAGAAGTGGGCAGGGTGGGGGGGACTCTACAGACAACGACGAGGGAAAATTAAATAAATAATGAATTACCTACGCTAACACACATGCCTGGTGTCTATATTATTATGCATCCTCCCATCGACTTTTGTGAATTTTCTAAATTGTTTGCAACAGATGGGAAGACTCCAACAATACATACTTTTTTCTAATCGTTGTACACTCAGCTCCTCCTGTATAAGGATCAGGGGAGCGAGGTCCTTAGGGTAGGCTGAACCTAATATTTGCAATATCTTCTTGGTTTCAAATTGTTGGGGTTACAAAACTCACATCATTAGCTTGCTGTCTCATAAACAACCTGCTCTGACCCAATGTGGAGTGGAGCTCCTGTTTTTATATGATTGAGTAGTAGTATGAGCTGCAGTCAGTGCATCTCAGAAATAGAGAGAGGCAAACTCTCGTCCCCTAGGATCCTGTGCATTTTAAGCCAACCAAATAGCTAGGTCCAGTCAAAAGAGGTTTGCAATTTTTTCTGATAGTAAACTTAAGCCACTTTGTCATTTCCTATCTACCAGAATATAATGAACAGAATCAATATTGCGGTGCTAAGAGAATATTGATTTACCCATGACTGCAGAAAACAAGTTCGTAATTTTAAGAAGTGTTAAGAGGAAGTCACCTCTTTCTACGCCTTACAAACCATTAGAAATTGGATTAATGGTTGACTAGGGTGTGAGCCCTGGTGAAGCAGCAACCACAGTCCTAGTCAGGGTAAGGCACAAGCAAACTACAAATTAACCTGTGTTCAACCCTCTGGTAGATTCAAACAGTAAAACAGTGAACACACCACAAAAAAAAATCCTGCACTGGGTTAGAAAATAGAACTTAATTTATTAAATAAAACAAGACCAAAATGACACAAATCCAATCAGGAGAACTACATTTTTGAAGAATAAACTGTAAAAAAGCACATGGAAATAAAAAGCGCCAACCGCTGCTATCTGGTCACGCTAGACCAGTTCGAAGTCAAAAGTTCAAGCAGACTGAAGGTTTACCATCACAAGTTTTGTGCCAAGAGTGCCATTTGCATGGAAGAAAATCGGCGGGAGCAAGAAGAGCGTCACTGGGAGTGGACGGTGTGGTGCGGGGAGTAGGCCAGGTGTAGCAGATGGGCAGGCTGGAGCCTCGCATTGGTGGTCCACGCAGGAGCGATCAATACTTGCTGTGCGAAGAGATGGACTTCCAGTGGGCCATGCGGATTTTCCATGGGAGTGCACGGTTCCGGTGTAAACGGACCCGTTTGCTGTCACCAAGAGCCCAAGAGCTTGAATGTGAGAGCTCAAGGGCCACACCAAGGGCCCATGACCTCAGAGGGTCTCTTGGGGGTCAGGAATTTGCTGAAGACGGGTCCAGGAGATGTGGGAGAGCCTGTTATGCCCCTGAGGCTCAGATCAGGAGGCCAGCACTAGTCCTTTCAGTCACTCTGGGGTCCTGTGTTCAAGATGGCGTTTGCAGGTCCAGTTCTTCTTCCCCAGGCAAGAGGGCAGCAAGTTAACACAGCAAGGCAGCAGCTCCTTCAGAGTAGCAGTCCAGGAGAGAGGCAGTCCTTGTAGCAGCACAGCAGTCCTTCTTCCTGGCAGAGAATGCACAAGTCCAGAAGTGTACTGAAGTGGCGGTATCTAAGATCCTCCTTTTATACACTGGTGCCCTGGTTTTGGAAGGTGGAAGAAGCTTCAAGACAGCAGCTTTGTAATGCAAGGAATTCTCTGCTTCCTCTGACCTGGCTCAAAATGTGGCTGAGGTGACAATACAAGGTTATTTTGCCCTTTGTGGGAAGGCAGGTCACAACCTATTCAGGTGTAAGTAAGGCTGGGCCCAACTCCTCCTTCCCATATTGCCAGTCATTGCCCATCCAGTCCCACCTTAGCTCCCATTGTGTATGGCTGTCTAGGAGGAATACACAAATCACAACTGCCAACTATACCCAGTCATGTGACCAGAAAAAGGCTGCAGGCACCAAATGGCGAAGGCAAGGAAATTACAAATTTCTAAAAGTGGCATTTCCGACCTCACCATTAGTTAGGATTTTAAATGAGGATTCCAGAGAACCCAAACATGAACAAATCATCTCTTGCCATTTGGAAATTACACTTATAAACTGTAATAAGGCAACTCCATTGTTATACCATGGGAGAGATGCACTTTGCAGTAATGAAAAACGAATATAAGAGTTTTTCACCACTAGGACATGTAAAACTTAAAAGAACATGTCCTACATTTTGAGTACATTGCACCTTCTCTCTGGACTGTCCATGGCAAACCCTAGGGGTTACTTGTATGCATTAAAAATAAAGGTTTGGGCCTGGCAAAAGGTTCATTTTGCCAGGTCGAAATGACAGTTTAGAATTGCACACACAGGCACTGCAATGGCAGGCCTGAGACATGTTTAAAGTGCTACTTAACAGGGTGGCACAACCAGAACTGCAGGTCCACTAGTAGCATTTAATTTACAGGCCCTGGGTACGTGCAGGAACACTTTACTAGGGAATTACGAGTAAATTAAATTTGCAATTTGGAAATAGCTAATATTACCATGTTTAAAGGAGAGAGCACATGCACTGTAGCACTGGTTAGCAGTAGCAAAGCATGCAGGGTCCTAATGCCGGCAAAAACGAGATCAGAAAAATGGAGAAAGAAGGTAAAACTTTGGGTGGAAGGCCACCCTAAAGTTGCCAGGTCCAATGCAAACATTATTTGAATGTGTGCAAACATTGAAGTGCTTCCATATCATCATGGGAAATACCTGATATTTCCAACTATGCAGGCGTGACTGACACATGACTGTGTGCCTTTCAGTAAAACTGGTCTGTCAGGAATTCTTCCTGTTTCACTAGGAGCTGGACTATATTGTTTTTAAGGCAAACTTTATGTAATATTTTATTCTAGCAATGTTATAACAGTTTGCATAATCTGATGTGTTATTACTGAACACATATGAACATAGGTCAAGAAATAGCATCCCATGCCAGCTCAGAGGCTTTGGATTTAATTATGGTCACATTCATCCATGCATTTACCAATCTTATTAAGGAAATGTAAAGTAAACTGTGAGCCTCATTCACAAAAGCCTGTATGTAGCTCTGATTTACATGTAGAAATGAAATTCAAGATTGTACACCTGCAAGTTCAGCTGTACAAGTCTTTTTTTGCGGTTTACCCCAGTGTGCATTTCATGTTGCTCAATGAGAGCAGGGAATGGAAGAGGCATGTTGTCCATGGCAACTCCTAACGGGACCAGGATGTCGGAGACAGAGGAGTGAAGAAGCTTGTGTGAAAGGGATTCTGAAACACATAGGTACACAAATGAGTGCATAATTGGCATGGTGCAGTGCACCAGTGATCTGGGGTGCCAGAGGACACGGGTTTAAGCATCCCCACTGAAATTAAATGTTTCCAGGTATAATTAAACACATTCTGGTGATCACTGAAATCTGACCATTTTAGAGAAGACAACTGTCGTCTTGCTGATTTGTATGATATTGTCCTTGTCACCTGCAATATTGTGTTTTTGTCCCTTACTCTGTTTTCAGGCCGGTCCTTCCATCTTCACCCTAAGCTGAAAAATACCTACAATCACTGAAATCCCAAACGCCCTCTTTGGAAAATCATGTGGCAATTATGTCAACAGCTCAGTCTCCCTCTCCCTACCTTGTCAGCTTCAAGTCTTGTCAACTATAGTCTTAAGCTTGGAAGGCTTTTAACACAGGCTATTTAAACACTTATTTTTCAGGTTGGAGCTCTCACCCTCTGTTTTCTTCGTCAGCAATCTCTTGGGGCACACATCCCTGCCGCCACCTTGGACCCCCAACCATTCTGCAGACATTTTGGAGGGGTGGTGTAAATTGTCCAGGTAACGTGAAAGTGGAATGGTGTCTTGACTGCAAGGTCTTGCACTGCATGTCCAAGCGGAGAAGCAAATGCATGTGTCAGATACACCTTCAATCTGATGTGGACTGTAAAGGGGATAAGAGAAGCCGGGCTCTCCAGCTTCAGGGTGTGCAACAAGGCAGCACAGAACAATAGCTTATGCTCAACACTTAGCTTAACAGTGGGAAAAACATTCAATGGACAGCATAAGGAAGAGGTGCAATGCAGTGGGAAGGGAGAGGCATGCACTGCCTGCAGCACTGTAACAAGGAAGAGGAGTAAAGTACAAACAACATCAGAGTATGTATAAATGGATCTGAGAAGAGAGAACAGTAGGCGAGAAACAGAGAGGACACGCCGTGGAGCCTGGACAGCAAGGGTAAAAAAGAAATACGTCTACGGCTCCAGTAATCTGCCTCTCTCCTAGTGTATGGTCAACATGGCTCTATTTAAAGCACATTAAATGAATTATATATATATATATATATATATATATATGAATGATTGTCATCCAAGGTTTGCATTCAACCTCAAGTCTAGAGGATACAATCATTTGGGAATTATGCAAGCAGGGCTTTCATATAGCATAAACTGAGCTCCCTTGTGTGTTGCGGATTCATCCACTGGTCTAATACCAAGCACCTAGTACAGGGAAGCAAAACATTGGGGCAGATTAACAATGAAAGTGACACAGTGCATTCCGCAAGCCATTTGGCTGCACTGTACTGAGTCACTTTCAAAGCACAGGGATGTGACGTATTTACAACAATATGTCGCATCTCTGTGCTTCCCCCTGCGCTGGCGCACAAACTGCAGCTATGCGCCTGGGGCAGGCACTCTTGCACCACGGTGCAAGGATGCCTGCGTTGTGGGGAGATTGTTTTTGTGCAGGAAGGGGCCCCTTCCTGCACAAAAACAATCACTTACGGCATTTTCCTCTTTCAATGCGTGCCGTAGAATGCGGCACGCATTGAAAGAGGAAAAAACGAGGAGAAATGAAAACATTTCTCCTCGTGCTTCTCCCTGCGCCTCCCCTGGGGAGGTGTAGCATTCACGCGCCTTTCCAGATTTACGATTCCTCGTGAATTTGGAAATGTGGGGCATATTACCAAGGGTGGCGATAGGCAATTATTGACGGTTTAGCGTCCGTTTTCGGCCGCTAAGCGGCAATAATTCTATCGCTCTATTAGCAAGCTGTCGCTAACTGATGTTAGCGACAGCTTTTAGGCGATAGCGAGCGGTTTAGGGCCCGCTTTGCATGTCAGCGATATTTATCGCTAAAGACATGCAAAGTGGGCGCACCCAACCTGTTAGCGACTGAAAACAGTCGCTAACGTCGCTATCGCCTATTAGCAAGGCAGGCGTAGCGATGGAAATATTCCCGCTATCGCTAAAAACCAACGCCTGCTCAGACCAGTTCTTAGCCATGTTATCCAATGGGAGGTGGATAACATGGCTAAGAGCATTTCGTCGCTAATGCGTGAATATCGCTGTATTCTCAGCGATATTCACGCATTTCGCCGCTATCGCTGGATATTTTAGCACAATGGAGAAAAATGTTGCTAATAGCATGTTTTCTCCGCTAACATATTCAGCGATAGGCAGCGATATAAAAATGTTGCTAGGCCTATTTAGTGATAATTATCGCTACTTGTTGGTAATATGCCCCTGTGTCTCGTTCCATGGGTGTTGCGTGGGAACACCCACAGCAACACCCATGGACCGCCCCTTTCATGCAAAGTGCTGTGTGTAAAGGGGCTGTATTTACAAGGACAGGAAAAGCCACGCAGGGTGGCTTTTCCTGTACTTGTAAATATGGAGCAGGAAAATACGCCACCAGTACGTCACAAAAAGTGACCTACTGGTGGCGCAGGGGGCTTGTAAATCTGCCCCATTGTATTTAAGCTTGTAGCAATACTTCACACTATGGGGATAGGCATAAGAAATTCCATTTGCATGTTATTACTGCAAATCCTTACCAAAGTAATGATAGAAAGAAATAAAACTGGTTGATAGTGAAATATAAGCTTGTGAAAATATTTAGATATTTTCTTAAACACATATTGATTTTCTGTCATTTTGTTTCTTATATAGTGCTACAAATACAGAATTAATTAAACCAATGAAGTTTACACCCATAAAAAATATACAATATTTTAATCTCCTTTTATGGGCACACCATTTACTCTTGTTAAAGAAGGCACCTTTTTGAAACCGTTTTACCTTTTTAATGCGATGTGTGTCGATTGGTTGTCTATCGTAAAAATACTGCATTGCTGCATTGAGTTTAAAATGTAAAACGTCACTCACAAACACAAAGGAGTTTGTACATATGAGGATATTTCTGTAATATATTTGCTCTTCTCTTATGCTGTCAGTCTTAGTCTCACTGTATCTTCCAAAAGAGACTCACACCAAATTTAATTAAACAGACTAAAATATTGTGCAGTGACCTCTTGTAGTTAATTAGCTACAACACACGCTGTGAGAAAGTGACCAAACTCTCTAGACAAACAGCAAAATAATTAATTATTCCCTAAATCACAAGTTAGAAAGATCGATACAGGAAAGCACAAACACTTCCTCCCTGTTGGAGAATACAGCACATTTGTTATTTGGAATCCTATTAAAAAAATGTAAGGAACATTGGTTCAGTTCCAGCTAACTACAGTTATTCAGTCGATAACAAATTACAGCATTGTACCTCAATGTGTTCTTTTTCTGTTAAGTACAAACCTAAGCTCTGTTTCATCTCATCTGGAAATTACATTGAGAGCGAGCGAGAAATACGAGAAGGACATAGAGTGAACAAAGACAAAAGAAAACAGAAAAAGTATGCAACACTGAAAACAACATTGGGATAAGAGAAAACGAAGACTAAAGGAAGATTTATGGAATAGGAAACAGATTGAGGTAAGAAAACAACCTGCATAGGTAAAAGCAAATTATGAATACATCAAAAATAAAATAAATATGCAAGAAAGAAGGTAAGAGACAAGAAAGAAAAAGAAAGACGGAAGGAAGGAAGAAAGAAAGAAAGAAAAAGGAAGGACGGAATGAATGAAAAAGAAAGAAGGAAAGAAAGAACCAACGAAATATGGAAAGATAAAAAAAATAAGTTGCAAAGGGAAATCAAAGAATAGGAAAATTGAAATAAAATCAAAGAAGATACTGTAAAAACAAAGAGACAAAGTCTTAGTTCGAAATGATAAGATTATCTGAAACACTAAAATCATTAGCTATGATAGAAAACGACATTATACACAGCTATGTAATACCTCTGATATGTCTAGCAATTATCCTCGGCAGTTTCTACGTTCATGATCACATTTTTGCTTATTGTTGTGTTTCTTTCTATTACACCCTAGGTGATATCTATTTCAAACTGCTAATATGTGATGTGTTATAAGCTTTGAAAAAGGTCATCGAGTAACTAGCAAGACCCGACAAACATAAAAACAATAATAGAGTTGCATGCTTACCGTCGAAGAGTGGGCTGGATAACACCACAAGTGCATCGCTGAGATCCAAAGTAGAAAAGCAAAATGCAACCTTGAAAAACTGCAATGAAATTAAAAACAAGTAAACAAGCAATTTCTTACAAAATGGGTGCCGGCTGCTAAATAAATTACTTCAATAAAAAAGAGATACTGAATTCTAAGGTCATTGCATTAAATTGAATCAGTTGTGAATACCTGATCATGTTTTGTTTTACTCGGCCCTTGGAATGGTATGGTATACGAAGCTCCTTACTTTTATTACTGTTCTTTCCTAAATCATTGTTTTATACCAGGGGAACCCAGATGAAAAAAATGTCATTACATTTCACCATAATGTGACTAATTGATATGAGATTGGCCTTTCTGTTCATGGTAAATGTGAAAACTGTAATCCGGCTGGCACCTGTCATGGTGGTAAAAAGCACAGTGCTTGCACTTAAACTTTGGTATTTTAGAAGACGCTGTTAAGTTCAGATGTGTCTGTTATGTATGATCATAGTACAAAAGGGACAAGGTTGGTGCAAGTTCTTATACTTCTTGGATATGAGTAATAGTGTTGGATGAATCGATTTAATACGTGTTCAGATAAACCACACATTATGACTAGGTGCCTCTGAGAACTATGAAAATACCTATCAAGTGATCTCATCACGTCCTCTTTCTTAAGTCAGCCAGTCACTTTGGGGCATATTACCAAGCAATAGCGATAATTATCGCTATTGCTTGGTTAGAGAGAAAATTTTACCGCTAAGCTGCGGCGATTTTTACCGCAGATAAACCTTGGTATTACCAAGGTTTATCGCAAATGCGATAAAAAACGGCCGCAATGCATGAATATCGCTGAAAAGTCAGCGATATTCATGCATTATCGAGCTAATGCTCTTAGCCATGTTATCCACCTCCCATTGGATAACATGGCTAAGAACGGCTCAGGGGCAGGTGTTAGCTTTTGGAGATATTTGCGCTTAGCGCTAATATCTCCAAAAGTTGGTAATAGGAGATAGCGATGTTAGCGACTGTTTCCAGTCGCTAACATCTTGGCACGCCCACTTTGCATGTCATTAGTGATAAATATCACTGACATGCAAATTGGGGCCCAAGATGGTCGCCATCTCCTACTAGCTGTCGCTAACTGGTGTTAGCGACAGCTAGGTAATAGGGAGATAATTTTATCTCCGCTTTCTTGGCTTTTAAAGCCAAAAAAGCGGAGATAAACCCCCTTGATAATATGCCCCTTTGTTCTTTTAACTTGTAGTTGTCTTTTAGTAATGACGTATAGGCATAAAATCCCACCACATCAGAGCACTGTTAGCTAAGAAGAAAATGGCCAGGCCTGACTAAAGGTGTCACTCTTGATTTGGGCTTCTTAACAGTTATATCTACACATCTTCTTCTGGTAACATACAAATTTCACTAAAACCCCAAGGTGGTTATATGGACAATGTTGCACATGTTATTTGGTATTTATTTGTATTTTGCATGTTTATTTTGGGGTGGGTAGCTTGAAAAAGCTGTTTTCTTCAAATTGTGGATAACAATGGGCACTGATTAGCATCAGAATATTTTCGTGAATACATTTTTTATACAACAGCAGTAAACGGTGAGGACAAGTGGATTTACGCATTTGCGTACCTGCAGCATTTGTCGCCTATTTATGGATTTACCACATACGCCACATTATTTGCAGGATTCACAAAAAATGTTGCTTCCTGCTCGAATAGATGAGCATAATAATGTCTGCATAATTTATGTTCTTTGCCTCATATTTAAGATAATCTTTCTGCATTATTTGGTCCGCCATAACGTTTAATACCAGTAGCCCTGGCAATGATAATGTACATAATACTTAGCTTTTCAGTCGAAAATGAAAAAAGTTTATTACATCTTTAGAGGTCTGGATTTATATTTGTTTTCAATATAACCAGCTCAGTTAGGGAAACTGTGTGCCAACTTCATTCTTTACAGTAGGTTTAAGTAACATTCATACTGAGATCATCTATTCATTGTACATCTCAAGGAAAATTGGGGGCATATTATCAAGAAGGGCATTAAAATTATCACCGCTTTAATTGCCGCTAAAGCAGCGATAATAGGCTTGATAATATGCCCTTGAGAATTCCAATAGAAGCCCATGTTAACACCAGAGCATGGGTTTCTTTGGGAATTCACAAGGGCAAATTTTCAAGCCCATTATCGCCGCTTTAGCAGCAGTTTCCTGCTGCTAAACCGGCGATAATTTTAACGTAGTTTCTTGATAATATGCCCCTAAGTTGTTTAAACTGATCTCCGATTCTCAATAGGCCGTTTATAAAAAAAGACTTTCGGAAAATTTCGTACCCTCTAGTCCGTTGCAAATATTGTTCTTCTAGCAAGATCTCTGAGTAATCTTTTTCAATAAGATAATTGGTTTTCTTTTGCCTCCATACTGGGGAATATGATTGTTCATCAAAAACTTCACTTATCTTTCAAAACTCTGTACCTAACATGCACTGCACCTTATCCTTGATAAAGAAAGTTTCTAGTAAACGTGTTGTACCATTCACAACACACAGATTATTCTGTTTAGGTTCCTGCGCATAAACCCTCTGAAGGACCTTGCTGTCCCTGAACTACTGTACAATGAGCAATCAGTAGCGGCCCGTAGTGGGAGTTCTGCCTGGGCGCTGAAGTGGGGCGGGGGAGAACCAGGGTGCGGGGTAGTAAACACCAGGACATCTAATCTGGGCTTCTATTGGAATTCTATAACGCATATTAGCAAGCCCATTATCGCCATTTTAGCAGCAGTTTCCTGCCGCTAAAACTGCGATAATTTTAACAAGGTTCTTTCTACTATGCCCCTCTGTTTTATTGCTGTTTTATAGAATTGTTTAAAAATGTGCCTACTACGCATCTGCTAGCATTTGGAGTCAGACATGCAGAGAAAAACAAGAGGCCTTTTGGGATAAAGGAACCCCACGTCCCTCCTAGGAGACGGTGGTCGATTAATGGCGGCAGCCTAAGAGTAGGTGGGGGGGTGGGCACGCAGGGCTGCACTGACCGGCACTTTGGCTGTGCTTGGGTGGCGTTCCCTCACAGCTCCCACTCAGTCCAGCTTTGTTCTCAGTTACAGTGGCGCTCTGGCCTGCCTCTCCCTGCTCCAGTGCGTGCTCTATCCTGGGTGCGTCCCTCCTCGTGCTCGCTGGTGGAGCGCATAGTGCTGCAGAATGATGATGCTCACTCCTGTGCTCACGCTGCCCTCATTGGTAAAGACACTGCTCTATCCCAGTGCTTGATGGACATGGACAACGGCATCAACATTGGGGGTGAGTGCCGGTAAACTTCGTCACGCTGCAGAGTTGTAGTTTTTGCCGAACTGCGCAAAGCAGTGTTTTGGACAACCTGCATTTAGAATAGGAGAGATTCATTTGAGGCGAAGGTGAGGGCATTGCCATAATCCAGGTGACTGATGATTAGAGCCTGGGTGAGTGTCTTATTGAAGCTCATAGGAAGCCACAGGAGATTTTGCTGAGGAGGCGCATTGTGAAAAAACAGGAACCTCTTATGATGGTGATGTGATCTTTCAATAAAGGTTTGTCATCTAAAAGTATACCCAAGTTCCTGACCGTTCTACTGGGCACTAGGGCTGGACCAAGTTCAGCCGGCCACCAGTCATCTGCACAGTAGAGCTGAGCCTTGCCAAGCAGAAGGATCTCAGTTTTGTCCACATTTAATTGGAGACAGTTGTGCGACATCCAGATGGCAATTTTTCTCAAGCAGGTGACAAAACACTGTTCGACACTTTTGATGTCCTGCCCCAAGGAGATAACCAGTTGAGTGTCATCTGCATTGGAGACATTTTCAAACTCGTAGGACTTTACTAGTTGAGCCTGGGGTGCAACATAGACGTTGAAGAGTGTAGCAGTGAAGGAGGAGAGATGGGGTTGGAGTGGTAAGTGCTGATAGAGACTTTTTGGGTCCTGTCCTTAAGAAAATCCCTGAATGCCAAACTGATTGAGACACTAAATTAAGATGAAATAAGAGTGGGTATCAAAATCCGCTGAGAGGTCCAGGTGGATTAGCATAGCGGAGTTTCCGGCATCCAGGTATAACCTGATGGTATCTACTACTGTAAGTATAGCAGTCTCAGTACAGTGGAAAGGTCTGATGCCCTATTGAGACGCGCCCAACAAACCATTGTTCTCCAAATAAGAGGAGAATTGTTGACATGGGTCTCCAGAATTGTGCCCCGCAGAGGAGGGAGAGATATTGGGCGATTATTCCCAGGGTCCTTAGGGTCTGCGTCTGGTTAAGATAGGTGTTATATGTGCTGTTTTATAGCTGTGGAACAGTGGCCTGAGTCAAGGACTGATTACACAGTGATGTTATAGCAGGTGCAAGAAGAGGGAAGAGAGTTGCCATGATCTGTGGAGGGTAGAGATCGGAAGGAGAGAAAGATTTTGCTTGAGCTAGTGATTCAAGCATCAGGGCTTGAGAAATTGGCACAAACCAGTCCATTACCACCTGAGCTATGTTTCAAGGTAAGTCAGAGGTATAGGGGTATGCTAACAAGTTAGCCATATCAATAAATCTATAATAGATGTTATCTATTTTAGTTTGGAAGTGGCTAGCTAAAGAGTCACAGAGAGACTGGGAGGCGGGTAAAACAGAGGCGCAAGCCTGGGGTTTGACGAAGTTGTTTAAGATTCTAAATCATTCCTTCGAAGAATTACCTGTCTGGTCTATTTTGTTGACAATGTAGTGTCTGCATGCTGTCCATACTATCATTACTGTGATTATTAAATTATTTATTTTTACTTTACCACTAATACTTATTTTTATGTGTATTTATTTCTTATTTTATTCTTATAGTTTATTTTTTGTTTTGCAGGTAGAAACATGATTTCATCTTCAGCCTATTCAACAAGCCTGGCATTGTTTGTAATATATCAGAGTGGAAGGAAAGGAAACACTCTAGAAGAGATTCACAGTATTTTACTTAGACTGTAATTTCATATCCACCTACGCATCTGATGGAATATTACCCTATTTTTAGTATGTCCCATGTCAAATGAGCTTAGGTCTAAGTATCCTCAGACTAGCTAATATTGTAAAGTCCTGCCAATGTTAATACATATCTGTAGAACCAAGCATATAATGGGGTCAACCTTAGGTGGGTCTTTTAAGTGGGCTGCTGAGGCAAACTGACTCCCACAGAGACGTAGTTGGTGATATACTCACCCTAGGCTAGTTAAACACTAGTTACAGTTGTGGAAATTTATCAAAAGGCTCAGATAATTTTAGAGACCCTTTATGAGGATTGCAGCCTTGCCACTGTGAACAGTATATCACAATTTAAATCAATGTTAAATAACTCTTCAAATTGTCAGCACCAGCTTAAATTACGCCCATGACAGCACTGATCCTAATCTCAAAAGCTAAGAGGGCCATCCCTCTTGAGACAATTTGCCTAGTGACTGAATGTTTCTATACAGTGACAACGGCGTTTAAATAACATGATGCGTATGGACGGACCGCTGTAGTATTAATGGTCATAGGGTGTCTGATATAACTCTCAAACTGATAGAAAAGTGTGTTGGATTTTTATAAATATCAACAAAAACAGTACGATTAGACCCTTTCGGCACGGACTCATATGTGAGATGAATATATGAGGCCCTGAAGAAGTCCCCAGAGTTTGGGACTACACACGTAGGCTGTAGCTTCTAAAATTTGCTATGTGAAGATTACCAATTGAAATAATAAAAAAGAGAATATGGATTCAACATAACTATATTGTGTGTTGTTCCTTTACAACTCTAGGAAGAGTTTGATATCTATTGGTGTATCACTTTGAATTATCAATAATTTTTTTCGCAGTGTGTTTTGAGGGATATGAGATATCAGTGTTCTACGGAACCTTTACTCTTAAAGAATCGTGCTCATCTACTTGTGTAGTTTTGCACCAAAAAAGAGGCACATTCTCCCAATAGCAGTGTATCCAGGTACGCGTCTTCCTGTTTTTTTAGACAAATATCAGCTAATGACAATAAAGACATTTATTGGAGTAACAGGATGTTTGACATAAAAATATTTTAATGGAATGTCCACTTTGTCTGTCAGCATCGTGACACCTTACTCAAACTTTGGGTATTTAATAACGCTTGTTTTCGTGTGCAGCTGAAATGTCAATGACATTTCTTTCTTTCTTTATTCATTTGAGTTTTTTTTATAGTGCTAGCTAGACCCGAGGGTATCAGACCGCTTTACAAGATGTCAGAAGCAGCCGTGGTCGGTAGTGGGATGACCTGCAGGGCGGTGATGTGGGGAGGGGGAGGGGCAGGGTGGGGGGTAGTAATGTATGGATTAGGGAGTTTTACAGGTAGGTAAATATATAAATAAATCAAACGAATTTCTTGCATGCACTGCGTCACCCAATGCCATGCATTGCACGCAACGAAATTCGTTTGATTTATTTATATGTTTACTTACCTGTAAAACTCCGTAATCCATACATTACTACCCCCCACCCTGCCCCTCCCCACGTCACCGCCCTACAGGTCATCCCACTACCGACCGCGGCTGGCCAGAAGACGTTTCAAATCCTAATAAAAGGGTTTGTTTGGGTAGACATAGTATACCTTAAGGGAGTAAGAACATTACAGCAATATAATTCGATCAGAAATAAGGATAATACCACAATATAAATCATTTGACTAGTTTGTTCTATCATCCTAAAAACTGCAATTGCTCTTTTTGGTTTTCCATTTGTTTTCAACTGTTCTATTATATTTAGTGTTTTGTGTGTTGTTTGAATAAACAGTCATTGAACGATTAATCCTTGGGTCTCAAGGAGTGGGCTGTGAGTTATTTACTCCATGTCCTTCTCTTATTCAAGTTCTAAATAGCTCATGTTGGGTTTACAAACCACATTGGTATGTCTATTCAATACATTAAGGAAGACATTATGTTTTGGTTGTCTTGCTTGGCAAATACTCCTATGCTTCCAGCAGTGTCAAGTTCTACTCTGTTCATATCATTTTTTGGTCCCTCCGCATAACCTAGTGTTGTGCACCGGATATTAATCAGGGATATGATTAGCTTCTCATGTACTTGTTGGGCCGAGCTCTGATTTACCCAGTATTCCCCAACACTAACTGTACGATGAATAAAGTGGTGGTCAGTGCTACATGATCCTTGTGGCTGCTGTTATGATGATTTGGCATGTTCTTCAAATAGGGATACAACTCAGCACTCACCATGATGACAAGTGTACAAAGACTAATATTAGAGGATTAGCTAGGCATACTGGAAATGCCATGTTGAAACTGATACAGACAATATTTCCCCATGTTGAAACTGATACAGACAATATTTCCTACTGGTAGGGTTAAAAGTACTGTGATGTTCCTGTTGATGTATCCCAGATGGGGCAGTAATAGAGCACTATAAGGAAGTGGTATGTTGGAAAATGTTCCAAACATAAATGCATTGATATAGGGTGTTGAGGCGCAGCATAAGACATTGAACATGACCAATATTTTCTAGATAGAGTCTTACAACTGTTCACTGTGCACGATAGGTGCTACATTGAATGTAAGTATGACGAAATAGGGTGTCAGCAAGAGGTGGTTGTAGGGTTGATGCCCCCGTGCAGGTGTGCACAGCAAATGTCATGACATATCTGGCTAGTGTTGTAAAGGGTGTCAAGAGATCAGTGTATGCATTCTTCTTCTACATCATTCCCCAGTACTGCAGATCAGTATGCTTGTCAATATTTTTAGCAACATTGTGAGAAATTGTAAATTGTGTTGTGGGTTGAGTAAGGAATTAATCTTGCTCAAGCAACAGCCAGAATCATTGTCATAGTGAAACACAAAAGTCACTAAATCAATCCGTGCTTGACCATCTTGTAGCTTGGCACAAAAGCAGTCAGACTTAACTTAGAGGCAATGTGTAAAGTATTTATGCAGCACACAAACAGCAATAAAGTGAAAACACAACACAAGAAAAATCCCATACCAATTTGGAAAAATGTAGTACGTTTATAATTTATTTGACACCAAAATGACAAGAATCCAATTAGTAGACCCGGAGTTATACATTTTTGGTGTTTAAGGTAAAAAAAACTATTGGAAAAATGTTTGAGAAAATAAAGTTCAGCGGGGCAAAGCTGCAGACATTGTCCGTGGAGGAGGCATTGTTGTTGGGAGCCCCCAGATGATGTCACTGTGAAGATTTCTACGTTTGGAATTAGTCTCTGGAAGTTGAAAATCTTCAGCATGGAGGAAACTGAACTGCAAGCTGTAGCTGACGAGGTCAGATACCCCTTCTGCGAATGATCGCTGAACAGGATTTGCTGCGAAGAAGAAGTACTTAGCGGGAACTGCCGTGAAGGTCAGGCTGATCAGCAACGCACTTTGCGAGGTTTGACGAGTAGGTTGGTACTGGTCTCCTCTCAGGTCTTAGAGCACTTTTTAGCCAAAAAGTTTCTAAGTCCCACATTTTGGAATTTTGTTATCTGGACATCTTTTGCACCTCATCCAAGGATTCAGGACTGGGTGAGTACCACGTTGAGGGTCAGCTCTCACTAATGCTAGCCCCAGGTTTGGGTTCAAAATAGTTTAAGCCTATTCTGTCCACTCTACTATCCTAATCTACTAGCCTTTGGAGTCACTCTAGTAGTCCTGGGTGAAAGAAATGGAACAGAGCTCAATCAGCAGGGCAGGCTGGTTTTAAGACAGGATTCAGCCATCCTAAGGCTGACAGGTCTAGCATCCACAAATTATCACCCCATACTTACCTGTGGTTTCCCTATTACTTGCAAGTGCAGCAAACTCACATTCTCCTTCTAGTAAAGCTTTCCATTCTGCTCATGACCCACACAGTCACGAAAGTGAACTCCAGTCCAGTGTTTGTCACCCTCCCTTTCTCTGCTGTGAGCTAGTAGTCTGCATTGCTCACAGTAGCGGCCTGTGGTGGGAGTGCGCCGGGCGCTGATGTGGCATGGGGGAGGGGCAGGGTGGGGGGGTGGGGGGGGTAGTACACTCCGCATTATGGCCTAAATGAGGTAAGTATTCAAATAAATAAATATAACAAATTTCGTTGCACGCGCTGCATCACCAAATGCGATGCAGCACACGTAATGGAATTTGTTTTAGTAAAAACAGCGATAATTTTAAAAAGAGGGAGACCTTAGTGAAACTACGTTTTCTCAAGTTCTGCCCCCTCCCCATTTCCGATTTTCTACAGATTATACCAGTACTGTAACTTTTTTCACTTCTGAGATCAGCAAGCCACTGGTTTGCAGTGCACAAACAGTAATCAGGCTGTGAGGAGGCCTGGAACAGAGCACATTGTGTGACTCCCTACTCTCACCGAACTCTGCGGAATCTTGAAGAGTTTCCTGGCTACTCCACGGAATTCCTCGCAGTGAAACTCTGTGAGCTCTGTCTACCTCTACACATGATTAACAACTTGCCATTATGGACACTGTCAGCTCCCAAGCTTAGAGCCCTACATTGGGCTCCAATTGGAAAGGGTGCTCTCTTTAAGCTGCTCTGCCTGACCTACAAATCTTTGTCAGGCTTAGGTCCTAAATATTTACAGGATAGACTCACTATGTACCTCCTGAACAGGAATCTAAGATCTAGGAACCAACTTCTCCTACATTCACGGCGCATTCGCACAGCCAAACAGAGTGGCTGAGCTTTCTCTTATCTCAGCCCGTACCATTGGAACATACTTCCTCTGTTCATCCTGGCATGTAGCAGTGTGGTGGGTTTCAAAACACATCTTAAAAGCTGGCTGTACTAATGTTGCTTTTGTCTATTTCATCTACCTGTCGGTCACATCGTCAAGATATCCCTCCAGGATCAAGCGTGCGCTATACTAAGAACCACAAATTATAAAGTAATCATATACTGCTATATGCTTATTTCAGTTCTTTGGCTTTATTGAATAAATGCAAGGAAACTGTTTCCCTACTACAGTTTCTGTGACGTATTTTATTTTATATTCTACTACTATAGCTCCTGATACATCAACAGTTTGGTCAATGTAAACAACATATCAGGTTCCTTTCCTTTCAAGGAACACTGACAAACAAATTTCCTGGTGCACTATTGTTACACTTTTGATGGCAATTGTTTATGTGGCTCCTCAATGAATATTCTCTGTGCAGCACCCATTTTTAACTATTAATATTCAAAGGCTTTTCCTTTTTTAATGGGCATTCAGGTTGACATTAGGGTCGGAATGTTCAACTTATAATTATATTAAAAGTGCATTGTGAAATAAATAATTAATTTCTGGACAGTCTTTGTGCTCCTATATTCATCAAATTGAAAGCCTGATTAAAATATGTTTTTCCCTCAGCAATTTGCATATGAAAACAAACATCCAAACATCTGTTTCCATGACACAGGGAAACATTATGTAATCACTTTCACGATGCTAAATCCTGAAGAAAGCAACATTGGTCGGGTACAATAAATACACCTATGCAGGAACTTACTGAAATACTGATTTGGCTTGGTATTTCCCTGTTTATTTCTCTCTGTGGATATATTGTTGTTTCTGCCTGTGCTTCCTTCTGTTCACACTGTGATCACTGCCTATACATTTAAACAGCATTTTAAATAGCTTATATATTATTTTGTTCAGTATCGATAACAATGTACCTTTTTCCAGGAGAACTGTTTCTTTCTTTCTTTCTCTCTTTCTTTCTTTCTTTCTTTCTTTCTTTCTTTCTTTCTTTATTTCTTTATTTCTGTCTTGATGTCTTTCTTCCTATTTCTTTCTTTCCTACTTTCTTTCTTTCCTTCTTGGTTAATGCAAGCTCTGTCCATAGTACCCTCTTAACTAATGCCCATCTCTGATTTAATCACTATTCTAAATCCCCTCCAATTCCTAATCCTAGTCTCGAAATCTTATTCAACAACCTAGAGTACACCTCACATGAATACCATGTGTTTCTAATTGTTCAAAGCGCCCTGGGCGAACCCACAGTTCCCCAGACTTAATTATTTTCTATTGCTAACTTATAGAAATGAATGGATGTGACTAGCAACCTTTGAAATTCAGAGTAAATTGTACATTCAAAATGCATATTCCTGAATTGTTCATCATAAAACCAATAGTCTTGTGCTCAGTTTAATTTGAGAGTTATACTAAAAGATAGTAGAACACTAACCAAAAATAGTGTTTAAATTACACCTTTACTCATTGACACTTACTGTAGTGACTCAATAGCATAATCTATATATTCATAAATATAAACACAGTTGCACATTATTTATTCACGGTTTGATAGGTACAACACACAGAAAAATATTTCCTCTGCCGAAAGGCACAAGGAATATAGAAACCTTTAAAGCCCTTCTTTTGTGAACAAATAAGTTTATCTGACAATCCTCTTCATAAGGATCCAGATTAACCATACTATCCAGTGCAAGTATATTTGCCTTATGCAGGGCTAGCTGTACAGCTTAACCATTGAAAGTTTTCAACAAAGTGCCCATAGAAAGATCACCAAATTGGAGATCACATCTCAATAGATGACCAAAGAAAGATAATGGTCCGACCTTTGTGACATTCAGATGATCATATCATGTTAGAGAACTAAAGATCACTAAAAGAAATTTCTAAAAAGGGACCCTCTGTAGTTTGTTAAAAGATAGCCATCAAGAAAAGGAAGATAGTGCAGCAATAGCAATTTCTAGTATTTTCAGAGGTTCCAGTAAGATTATATTAACAATAGGATATTTCTATGGGCATTAGTTTTAGTTTTTGTTAACCAATTTTTATTGAGTTTACAAATATATCTTACATTAACAGACTTATATCCCCTGACACGCTTTACATAATTTCACTGTGTAGGTTTACCAGTCTTTCAGGGGCATAATGTGGTATATGCATAGTGAGATTAGTTATTGATTTCCCTTTTGTGAGAATGTCGTGCTATACACTTACTATAGCTGATATAGGAGTCATGTGTTTAATTTGGTGTCCGGTCCCTGCAACTATTGGCTTGGGTAAAGAACTGGGGCAGAAACCTGGGGTGGTTGGGGTAAGGTGAATGAGGTCATCTCCATCGGTGGCCGTCCAAAGGTGAGTGAATTATGCTGTTGCGCGCATTTTCTGTGGGGGAGGGACGGGGCGAGCAAAGCTTTTCTGTAGTAGAGCATAACCAAGCGTGAGCTGTCTCATCCCGTGGGTATGTTGTCAGGGCCTGGGTTATTGTGATTCATAAAGTGCTAATAAGGCTCAAAAGAACGCTTGACAGTGCTGTAACTTCAAGAAGCAAGCCAGAAGAGAAAACATAAAGACAGCGGATGCAAATGTGGTAGCTGAGAGCGAGGTGGTATTTATTTATTGGTGAATAGACACGTTATAAGAATTTTCAAAGCTTTAAGGTTGTTTGACAATAGTGAATGAATGGCAGTAGCACAAAGGGTTAAAAGCAGTGCCTCAGAAGATGGACTGCTACTCTCCTATCCTGCAGCTCTGTGGCCTACTGCCTTGTTTGCTGAGAAGGAAGATTGGACCTGTACCCTTCATCCCAGGCTCATGTGACCAGTGATCCAACAAACTGGCCTCCTGTTTTGAGCTACAGGGACATAACAATCTCCAGAGGCTCCCTGTAACTTCCCAGCTGACCTACTGCCTGGACCAGCAGCTGGAACTGCCTGAGCTCTGCTGGCCTCTGTTGGAGTGAATTCCTGACCATCAAAAGGTGCCCCCCAGAACTTGGGCCCTTGGTGAGTCCTCAGTTGAGGGCTTCTCCAAAGAAAAGGTGAAATACTGGCGTTTTGGGCTCTTTGCAAACGTGGATGGGCCTGTTTATGCCAAGATCTTTCCACCCACACCAATCACCAATGAGAAGTTTCAGCGAACCTCACTCTTCGAGCCATAATGACCACCAATGTAGCCCGACAACACGAGATCTGCACTACAGCATCGACAACTCGTTGTGACCGCCAATGCAAAGCTACAGGAACAGCTCTACGCGACACCCGGCAGAATCTTCTCGCTAAAGCGACCACCCACAACGCTCACCCACTCTTGGTGCTACATTGACCACCATCTTCGATGCACTCCCACCCCTCGCCACCACAAATGGAAACTCTACATGCTGGACTTAGAAGTTATCTCTTTCAGCAGTACTATCATGCTTTCTGTATCCAGCCCTCACTCCTTCATTGTCTGCTTGAACTTGTGACTTTCACCCTGTGTTGCACAACCATATAACTGCAAGTGCCTTTGCGTTTTTAAGCGCTTTACTTACCTGATATATTTAAGATTGCATATCTCCGGTTCTACTGATTTGATTTATGTTGCTTTCATGTCAAATCTATTTTTATATTGTCCTCTACTTTTCAAAATTGGTCTGGGTTTTTTCTTATGTTGCGTTTTAACTTTATTACTATTCGAAGTACTGCATAAATACCTTACACATTGCCTCTATGTTAGGCACAGGTTAATTTGGGGTTTGTGTGTGATTTCATCTTTACAGAAAATGTGACTGCTGCTTGAGTATTACAACATTGGTTCAAACACTTTTGTAGCTTCCAAGCACCATTATGGGCTAAGTGTTCTTCTCTTCCTATATGGCTGTAAATGGGACCCAATTTGTAGATGGGAAAAATCAACAAACACATTACCATACACAAGTGGACCCAATTTTTTCGTAGGCAAGACCTTCTAAGTCTGGTGGATCACTGTTATCTTATCCGTTTGCTGGTCACTGGGCTTGTGTGTTTTCTCCAGGTAAGAACTTGAATGCACCTGAAAGACCATTCATTAAGCACCCCTTGGCACTAGGATTGAATAATACAAAAATTAAGTGGGAAAATGAAATGCTTATTTGCACAAAGATAGTTTGCAGAGTACATTGGGCTTTCTTCGTGTATGCCATCAGCATAGAGGCTATGCCAGAAAATAGTGATTCCTACTTCTTACAAGTGACTGAATGTCATTTGTAATATCATCAGCAGATGTATGACATTACAACGCATGCTTTTACCATGCATGCTTTTACATCGCAACTTTTACAACGCATGCCTTTACAACGCATAGTGTTGAGGGGTGCTGGATAGTGAATAGTTTAATTTACTATTCCAACTCCAGTCCCTGTGGATAGTAGGAAGGTGTTGGATAGTAAATTAAATCTATTCCCTATCCTAGAGCGCCCCCCAGCGCAAAGCGTTGTAATGGTTTGCGTTGTAAAAGTTGCAATCTAAAAGCACTGCGTGGTAAAAGTTGCGTTGTAAAGAATGTTTCCCATCATCAGCTATTCCTGGTGATGGAGTGTGATTTATAAAAAAAACTTGTAATGCATTCATTAGCAAAGTGCAATTTATAACATTAAATCATATGTGCCTATTTGTCTTATAATTAATAGTAGGGAACCACACTTAGCTATTAAAAGCAAACAGATGAGTTAACATGTTGTAATGATTTAAGTTAGCCTAATATTAACATAATTTTGAATGTCGACTTTACAAGTTTAAGGCTAAAAGTCCTACTCACATATTTTAGAGGTTGTTTTGACCTAGATGTGTTCCTTTTTTTCGTCCCATTGCAGATGTTGTATTTTTCCAGAAGTCTTTTAGTACCTAGTATTCACTAAGGGGAGGGGAGCCTTCTGAAGGCGAGAAGGTCTTGGGTCTGCTGTATGTGGGTAGGGCGGGTGTTCCAGGTCTTGGCGTCGAGGTAGGAGAAGGATCTGCTGCCGGAGGTCGTTCGTTGGATGCGGGGGACAGCTGCGAGGGCAAGGCTGGCGGAGCGGAGCTGGTGGGTGGGGGTGTGGAAGCTGAGTCTGCTGTTCAGCTGTTGTGGAGTGCTTTGTGTGCGTGGGTGAGTTGCTTGAAGGTGATTGTTAGATCTGGGGGTCTCTAGTTGGCAGAGGTAGGTACCACTGTCCAAATAGGGACCCTTGCTTCTAGTCAGGACAAGGAGATAACTCTCTAAGATAACCCCTGCTCGCCCTCTAGGTAGCTTGGCCTGAGCAGTCTAGGCTAATCAGAGGCAATGCGTAAAGTATTTGTACCAACACTCACAGTAATACAGTGAAAACACCACAAACTGATTCCACAACAGTTTAGAAAAATAAAGGTATTTATTCTAAAACTACACAAGACCAAAACGATAAAAATCCAACATACACGGTTCAAGAATATGGTTTCAAAGAGTTCTTAAGGTTGCGTTAAAGTTCTTCAAGTTGCGGTAAAAATAAACCACAGTTGCGTGAAAAGTTCACAGTTGCGTCACGTTTACTCACAGTACCTTTAGTTGCAACAAAGTTCCAAAAGCAGAAGCTGGTGCGGTGGAAAACAAGCGATGCGTTGCTCCTGAGACCCTGGGGAGGCGATGCGACAGCCCCGCTGCAGCAGCGGGCGTGTTGCGACGAATCCGGTCTGTATGGGGAGGAAGGCCACTTGTATGGATTCCGGTGCGTAGGTTCCGTAGGAAGTCTGTTCTCGCAAAGGCACGATGCGACGATCTCGTAGGTGCTGCGACGATCTCCGGGGCGACGATGCGCGGTCCAGCGGTGATCCTTTCTCTCGCAGCTCCTCGATGCGATGATTCTGCGACGACACTCGCAGCGACGTGATGCGGTCCGCAAGCAAGCGGTGCGGCGTTCTCACCCAGCGACGACAGGCTCTGCGACGATACTCGCAGCGATGTTCGATTCTCCCGCACCGGTCTGGTGCGTCCCGCAAACGGAGGATGCGACGTCTCTGGCAGCGGCGTCAGGCGCTGCGACGATCTCGACCTCCGTAGCGGCGGGAAACTTCTCGCACTGTCGGGGATGCGCTCCGCAAGCGAGCGATGCGACACTTTTCAATTTCGAAAGTCTCTCAAGCTTTTGTCTCAAGCTTCCCAGCACAGGTCCAACCTCCAGAGGCCCCACAACTGGATCAAGCACTCTAGGAGGGACAGAACTCACTCAGCAGAGTTCAGGGAAGCTGGGGGTGAAGTCCTTTTGTTCCTGGGACTTCAAAACAGGGAGCCAGCTCTTCTCAGGCCCTTGGAGATTCCTTTCAAGACAGGGGACACAGCTCACAGCAAAGTCCTTCCCCTCTCCTTGGCAGCAAAGCAACAGCAGGTCAGTCCAGCAGAGCAACAGCAAGACAATCTTCCTTCTTCAGAGTCAGCTTTCTCCTTGGCAGAGGTTCTTTCTTGATTTCCAGGATGATCTCATTTTCTGTTGTCAGGGGTCCTGTACTTATACCCCTAAAGTCTTTGTTCTCTTGGTGCATGTGGGCCCTGTGCCCGGTCTGAACCAGTTCTGGGTGGATCCTGAGCACTTTGTTTTGGTGGCTGCATCTTTCCTTTCAGAGTGAGGGGCAGGGTCCTCAGCCGCCCAGCAGGGGGGTGGAGCCAGCATTGTGGAAGGCAGGCACAGCCCTATTCAGCCCAGGTGCTAACTCCTCCCACCACTCAAGTCATTCAGCCTAGTGCTGACTCATCCATCCTGCCGGGGAGTTCCCCAGCCCCTGTCACTCACAAACCAGACAGTCAATACACAAACAGGCCCAGGCACACAGAAGGTTCAGACAAGAGAACAGCAACTTTCTAAAAGTGCTGTTCTCAAACACAGGATTTAAAAACAACCTTTCCTAAAAGATGTGTTATTAAATTCTGAGTTCAGGGATACTAGATACTTATGTCCTATCTTGTTCCTATGGGAAGAAATGCTGTTAACCACTGTAGCCAGCGTCCCCCATGTTAATCTATGGAGCAAGATAGCCTTACAATAGTGAAAAACGAAAATGGCTGTAATTCACTACCAGAACATGTTACCTGCACCAGTACATGCTCTACCTTTCACATACACTGCACCCTGCCCAGGGGGGTACCTTGGGCCTTCCATAGGGGTGGCTGATGTGCACGAAAAGGGAAGGGTTAGGCCTGGTCAGTGTGGACACTGACCAGGAGGACATGGCAGTTCTAAACTGCCCATAGGCACTGCAGTGGCAGGCCTGAGACACCATTTTAGAGCTACTCCTGTGGGTGGCACAATCAGTGCTGCAGGCCCACTAGTAGCATTTGTCATCACCAGCCCTGGCACACCCAGTGCACTTTACTAGGGACTTCATGGTGATACAAATATGCCAAACAGGTATATTCAATCAGAATAACAATTTACACAGAGAGCATATGCACTTTAGCACTGATCAGCAGTGGTAAAGTGCGCAGAGTCCTATTGCCAACAGCCACGGGTCAAGAAAAATAAGGGAGGAGGAAGCAAAAAGTTTGGGGATGACCCTGCAAAAAGGGCCAGTTCCAACACAACCCCCTTCCAGCCTAAAGCCAGGGTAGACCAAACGATACCTCGATGGGATTCCCTGCTTGAGGCGATAGAACATGGAAACTGGCCCACACAGCAGGGCAGTCCTGTTCTACGCCGTCCTAAACCCAGTTGGATCACTCTATCCATACTCTCAGGGTCCACCATGCCAACCCATGTGGAACCCTTCTCCTCACCTGTGGACACCACCTGTGCAGCACTTAACCTTAATTTTCTCACAGGTGTGTCCCAACAGACCGACAGCAAGCCACAGTGACCACCAACAGTGATCAGGGATGAGATCCAGGCCTCATGCCTCTCAGGGCTCTCAAACCCCTGTGGCGTCAGAGGGTGGGGGGCAGTAGCCCCAGGTGCTTGGCACCCTTTGTCCATTCTCCCACCTGTCAGGTCAGGTCTAACATCCTGGCACTGACCCACCAGTCCCGGACCTGTATCCGGCGGCTGGACAGGAGGCTGGGGTGGGCTTCCCCACACCAGGTTCTCCTCTTCCTTGGGGCTCTGTACCCTCCCACCTGGAGCGGTACCCCCTTCTAGAATAGCCAGGGCACCTGTGGCAGGTGTCCTGCACCATTCACCCACCAGTTCAGGGGTGCTATCCTGCAACTGGTATTCCAGGTAAGGGGGGACACCCCAGACCTGGCTCTCAAACCTAGTCTCAAAAGCCTCCAGGTCAGACAATACCTGAACCTGGCTTCCCCACCCAGGGACCAACCCCTGCGGTGGAACACTTGCCTGACACGCCAGGACTTCTGGGGACTTACATAGTACCCCCTTGAGGGTGACACACAACTCATGTGTCCTGTGACAGTCTGCCTGGCGCAGATCTCCCGACCCCTGTCCACCTGACAGCGCGGGAAGATCCCCCAGGACAGAAGTGAGGTCACCATGGTCACTCACTGGGGACTCAGCCCTTCTGACTGGTCCCTGACCCACTGGATCTCCCACTGGGGACTCCTTCCCCCTCTCACCCCTCAGTCTGGACTTCTGTACCCTCCCAAATGGAGCAGCACTGCCAGACACCAGAACTGATGGAGGCCTGGTTACAGGCACTCCCCGTTTGACAGATACTAGGAGATCCTCCTCAAATGGCCTACAAGTACAGTCTAGGCCCCCAACCTGGTGTTCCCTCAAGAAACCCTCCAGGCCCTGAGACTGGGTTTCGGGCACCGTGAGACACACCGTCCCACACTCACTCCTTCTCCACTGAGACCGGACATGAGCCCCTACACCCCTCCCACTACACTGGGACCTAACCGGGTTACACTGAACCTCTTCCACCTCACAGGTCTGGAAGATATCTAAGCCACTCCTTTTTGGATCACTCCCCAATGCCTCTTCAGACCCTTTGGAATCCACCAAGAGGTCCGCCTCCAATGCAAGCTCTCTGGGGTCAGAGAACTCACGCTCCACCGGGTGTTGGCATAGCTCTGGAAGACAGGGACTTAAAATATGCTCTCCAACAAATGAATCACACAGCCCCCCACAGTTGTTAACCAAGCTACCCTTTGCCTCACCCTCCAGTGCCTCACACAAGAACCTCACACCACTCTCCTGAGACTGGCAAGACAGTATCTGACTGTCTCTGTCACACAACCCACACTCTTCTGGCTGGTCTTCACACACACACACCAAGGTTTCTACCATGGGGGAACCCCTCTCCCTGTACCTCTCATCTAGAGTCAGTAGAGTGTCCCTCCCACCACTAGGAATATGGTCCCCTGTGCCAGTCCCCCAATCTACTTCAGGGACACTGCACTCCACTGGAACTACATCATAAACCTGAACCCCCTGGTGTATGTCGACCCCCTCCCTCAAGTCAGGTGCCACATCTCTGGGTGTTTGTACCTTTCTCTCAGCACTAGATATCATAAACATGCTGCCACCATCTGAGCTGGACTCCTCCTCCAACTCAGCAAAGCTCACCTCTTGAGCTACCCATGTTTCTTCTTCAGCTGAGACCCTCATGGCCTCACGCTTCTGGAGCTCCAACTCAAGCTTCCTCATTCTTAATTCATGGGCCAAGGTCAATTTCAATTCTTCCAGGGCATGGGCATTTTTGCTCTCCTCTGCCGCCCTTTCTCTCTCTTTCTCCATTTCCAATTGCTTCAGCTCCATTTCAAGCCTCAACATTTCTAACTTATGATCTCTAGCCCTTTGGTTTTCCTCCAACTCCTCTGGGGAAAAACTTTCAGCTGAATGGTTGCTGCCAGCCCTTGAGGCTGCTCTGGACACAGGCAGATCCTGTGGCCTGAAACCATTCCTTTGTGCATCCTCATCCACTTCTGCATCATCTGTCCCCCCAGCCTCTTTGGTCTCCCACCAGGCCCTTAAGGCCTCCTGTAGCTCCTCCTTCTTGGAGCGGCGCTTCATGGGGCATCCAAAGTTCCTGCAGAACTGCCTGAGTTGACCTACTTTGTAATCGCTTAACATTTCAATATCAAACTCCAGTTCTGCAACATCACTTGCTGGTTTACCATTCAGAGACATGATGCTTGGATTCCTTCAGGGTTACGATCAAAAAAATAGAACCAACCAAAAAAACAGTAGTATGCGGTGGCGTAGTGGTCTGCACTCACTAGTGATGTACACCAATTACTGTGGGTCAAGTACAAATACAAGTTCAAATCCCACCGCCTGACCACCAATGTTAGATCTGGGGGTCTCTAGTTGGCAGAGGTAGGTACCACTGTCCAAATAGGGACCCTTGCTTCTAGTCAGGACAAGGAGATAACTCTCTAAGATAACCCCTGCTCGCCCTCTAGGTAGCTTGGCCTGAGCAGTCTAGGCTAATCAGAGGCAATGCGTAAAGTATTTGTACCAACACTCACAGTAATACAGTGAAAACACCACAAACTGATTCCACAACAGTTTAGAAAAATAAAGGTATTTATTCTAAAACTACACAAGACCAAAACGATAAAAATCCAACATACACGGTTCAAGAATATGGTTTCAAAGAGTTCTTAAGGTTGCGTTAAAGTTCTTCAAGTTGCGGTAAAAATAAACCACAGTTGCGTGAAAAGTTCACAGTTGCGTCACGTTTACTCACAGTACCTTTAGTTGCAACAAAGTTCCAAAAGCAGAAGCTGGTGCGGTGGAAAACAAGCGATGCGTTGCTCCTGAGACCCTGGGGAGGCGATGCGACAGCCCCGCTGCAGCAGCGGGCGTGTTGCGACGAATCCGGTCTGTATGGGGAGGAAGGCCACTTGTATGGATTCCGGTGCGTAGGTTCCGTAGGAAGTCTGTTCTCGCAAAGGCACGATGCGACGATCTCGTAGGTGCTGCGACGATCTCCGGGGCGACGATGCGCGGTCCAGCGGTGATCCTTTCTCTCGCAGCTCCTCGATGCGATGATTCTGCGACGACACTCGCAGCGACGTGATGCGGTCCGCAAGCAAGCGGTGCGGCGTTCTCACCCAGCGACGACAGGCTCTGCGACGATACTCGCAGCGATGTTCGATTCTCCCGCACCGGTCTGGTGCGTCCCGCAAACGGAGGATGCGACGTCTCTGGCAGCGGCGTCAGGCGCTGCGACGATCTCGACCTCCGTAGCGGCGGGAAACTTCTCGCACTGTCGGGGATGCGCTCCGCAAGCGAGCGATGCGACACTTTTCAATTTCGAAAGTCTCTCAAGCTTTTGTCTCAAGCTTCCCAGCACAGGTCCAACCTCCAGAGGCCCCACAACTGGATCAAGCACTCTAGGAGGGACAGAACTCACTCAGCAGAGTTCAGGGAAGCTGGGGGTGAAGTCCTTTTGTTCCTGGGACTTCAAAACAGGGAGCCAGCTCTTCTCAGGCCCTTGGAGATTCCTTTCAAGACAGGGGACACAGCTCACAGCAAAGTCCTTCCCCTCTCCTTGGCAGCAAAGCAACAGCAGGTCAGTCCAGCAGAGCAACAGCAAGACAATCTTCCTTCTTCAGAGTCAGCTTTCTCCTTGGCAGAGGTTCTTTCTTGATTTCCAGGATGATCTCATTTTCTGTTGTCAGGGGTCCTGTACTTATACCCCTAAAGTCTTTGTTCTCTTGGTGCATGTGGGCCCTGTGCCCGGTCTGAACCAGTTCTGGGTGGATCCTGAGCACTTTGTTTTGGTGGCTGCATCTTTCCTTTCAGAGTGAGGGGCAGGGTCCTCAGCCGCCCAGCAGGGGGGTGGAGCCAGCATTGTGGAAGGCAGGCACAGCCCTATTCAGCCCAGGTGCTAACTCCTCCCACCACTCAAGTCATTCAGCCTAGTGCTGACTCATCCATCCTGCCGGGGAGTTCCCCAGCCCCTGTCACTCACAAACCAGACAGTCAATACACAAACAGGCCCAGGCACACAGAAGGTTCAGACAAGAGAACAGCAACTTTCTAAAAGTGCTGTTCTCAAACACAGGATTTAAAAACAACCTTTCCTAAAAGATGTGTTATTAAATTCTGAGTTCAGGGATACTAGATACTTATGTCCTATCTTGTTCCTATGGGAAGAAATGCTGTTAACCACTGTAGCCAGCGTCCCCCATGTTAATCTATGGAGCAAGATAGCCTTACAATAGTGAAAAACGAAAATGGCTGTAATTCACTACCAGAACATGTTACCTGCACCAGTACATGCTCTACCTTTCACATACACTGCACCCTGCCCAGGGGGGTACCTTGGGCCTTCCATAGGGGTGGCTGATGTGCACGAAAAGGGAAGGGTTAGGCCTGGTCAGTGTGGACACTGACCAGGAGGACATGGCAGTTCTAAACTGCCCATAGGCACTGCAGTGGCAGGCCTGAGACACCATTTTAGAGCTACTCCTGTGGGTGGCACAATCAGTGCTGCAGGCCCACTAGTAGCATTTGTCATCACCAGCCCTGGCACACCCAGTGCACTTTACTAGGGACTTCATGGTGATACAAATATGCCAAACAGGTATATTCAATCAGAATAACAATTTACACAGAGAGCATATGCACTTTAGCACTGATCAGCAGTGGTAAAGTGCGCAGAGTCCTATTGCCAACAGCCACGGGTCAAGAAAAATAAGGGAGGAGGAAGCAAAAAGTTTGGGGATGACCCTGCAAAAAGGGCCAGTTCCAACAGTGATCCTCTTGACGACGGGGAGCCAGTGTAGGTCTCTCAGGTGGAGGGTGATGTGGCTGCGGTGGGGGACGTTGACGATTAGTCGGGCGGAGGAGTTTTGGATGCGTTTTAGTCGTCGTAGGTGTTTGGCTTGGATTCCTGCGTAGAGTGCGTTTCCGTAGTCCAGTCTGCTGCTGACAAGGGCCTGCATCACCGTTCTTCTTATTTCGGTGGGGATCCACTTGTAGATCCTGCGGAGCATGAGGAGGGTGTTGTAGCAGGAGGAGTAGACGGCGTTGACTTGCTTCGACATGGAGAGGGAGGAGTCGAGAATGAATCCTAGGTTGCGTGCATGGTCGGTGGGTGTTGGTGCTGTTCCCAGTGTGATCGGCCACCAGGAGTTGTTCCAGGCTGAGGGGGTGGGTCCGAGGATTAGGACCTCCGTCTTGTCTGAGTTCAGCTTCAGACGGCTGCTCCTCATCCAGTCGGCGACGGCCTTCATTCCCTTGTGGAGGTTGGTTTTGGTGGTGTGTGGGTCCTTGGTGAGGAATAGGATGAGCTGGGTGTCGACGCGTAGGAGATGATGTTGAGGTTGTGATGGTGGGCCACTTGTGCGAGGGGGGCCATGTAGATGTTGAATAGCGTCGGGTTGAGGGATGAGCCCTGGGGGACGCCGTAGATGATGTCGGTGGCTTCGGATCGAAAGGGTGGGAGGCAGACGCTCTGGGTTTTTCCAGAGAGTAAGGACGTGGTACAGTCAAGAGCCTTCTACTTCCTTAATTTAGATTTAGGGTTTTTCCTATATGGGGCACACTTTCTGCATATTCCGTATTCTTTACATGGTTTTGGTACCTGTAATGTTTTTCCCTATGCTAAAATATTGGCTTTTAAACTGTTTAATTTTACAAAGAATATATTTAAGATCTGTACAACTTTATTGTCAAGTAAGTTTGATCTGACTAAAATTGTTAATAGATCACTTTTAAATGCTCTTCATCTCTCTTTGTCATTTCCTGTGAAGCCTAATGATTTCATTGTGTATGGTAATAGATGTAAAAAAATGCCCGCTCCTAGTCACGTCGACAAACAAATGCCATATGACCAGTGGTGGAGTTTGTGTGATGAGTATCTCATCGATCACGATTCAAAGTTCCCCGCCCAGATCCCTGCGTAATTCAATGGCTTTTTCCATCCTTCGAGTTCTAATGCATTCCTATAAGAATAAAATAAAATACCAATCTCAAAATGCAGAGTTAATTTGGTTAAAAAGCCAGGACTTGCTAAAGGTGTGACATGTGAGAAGGAGCCACGTGGCAGCTACATCATCTCTGTTCTGACATTCTTGGTATTGCTGTTCCTTGTTGAAGTTATTACATGAGACTAGAAATCGCCTTTCCCTCCACAGTAAACAGTTCACTGTTGGTGGAAAGAGTAGTGCAGTGGCTATTGTGTAATATTAGTAACAATCAATTTGTTGGCCTACGGATTTTTAAAGGTGTGTCTTCTCAGTGTAATAGGATTTGTATTATATTGAAGCAATTGTTTTTGTATTGCCTTTGAGTCCATGAGTACTCACAAACTTTCTCTCGGGGCCAAATTTACAGTGTGGTTCGTGGCCAAGGGCTGCACCGGTGGGGGTGGGATCAGTGGGGGAGGGGGACAGGGCTAGAGCAAAAACAAAACTGTGACCATGAGGTGAACACATGCCCCTGCAGCGGATGCCTTCGTCCACTGAGCCTCCAGACCAGGCATAAACACATCTCTCTCTCTCTCTCTCTCTCTCTCTCTCTCTCTCTCTCTTTTCATGTCTCTCTCTCTCTCTCCCTCTATCTCTCCCTCCTCTCATTGTCTCCCTCCCTCTCTCTATCTCTCTGTCTCACTCTGTCTGTCTCCCTCTCTCTGTCTCCCTCCCTCTGACTCCCTCCCTCTGTCTCCCTCTCTCTCTCCCTCTGTCTCCCTCCCTCTCTCTCTCTCTCTCTCTCTCTGTCTCACTCTGTCTGTCTCCCTCTCTCTGTCTCCCTCCCTCTGACTCCCTCCCTCTGTCTCCCTCTCTTTCTCCCTCTGTCTCCCTCCCTCTCTCTCTCCCTCTGTCTGTCTCTCTACCTCCCTCTGTCTCCCTCTATTTGTCTCGCTTCCTCTGTCTCCCTACCTCTGTCGCCCTCTGTCTGTCTCCCTCCCTCTGTCTGTCTCCCTCTGTCTGTCTCCCTGTGTCTGTTGCCCTGTCTCCCTCTCTGTCTTCGTCCTTCTGTCTCCCACCCTCTGTCTCCCTCCATCCGTCTCCCTCTGCCTGTCTCCCTCTGTCTGTCTTCCTGCCTCTGTCTGTCTCCCTCCATGTCTCCTTCTCTATCTGTCTGTCTCTCTCTCTCTCTCTCTCTCTCTCTCTGTCTCCCGCACTCCTTCTCTCTTGCCCTCTATCGCTCCCTCTGTCTCCCTCCGGCTGTCTCCCTCACCCTCCCTCTCTCGCCCCTGTCTCCCTCTCCCTCCATGTCTCCCACCCTCTGCCTCACTCCCTGTCTCCCTCTCCCTCCATCTGTCTCCCCCTGACTCACTTCCTCTGTCTCTCTCTGCCTCCCTCTTTCTCCCTTTCTCTGTAACCCTCTGTCTCCCTCTCTCTGTATCCCTCTGGCTTCCTCTCTCTGTATCCCTCTGTCTCCCTCTCTCTCCTTCTTTTCTTCTCTCCTTCTCTCTCCTTCTGTCTCCCTCTCTGTCTGTCTGTTCCTGTGTGTCTGTCCCTGTCTCCCTCTTTGTCTCTCTGTCTCTGTCTGTCTCTGCCTCTATCGGCCTGCCCCTGTCCCTGCCTCTATCTGTCTCTGGCTGTCCCTGTCTGTCCCTGTCTCTGTCTGTCTCAGTCTCTATCTCTGTCTGTTTCTGTCTCCCTCCCTCTCTCTCTCTGTCGCCCTCTCTCTCTCTGTCTCTCTCTCTCCTCTGTCTCCTTCCCTCTGTCTGTCTCTGTCTGTCTCCCTCTGTCTGTCTCCCCTATCTGTCTGCCTCCCTCTGTCTCCCCCTATCTGTCTCCCTCCCTCTGTTGTCCTCCTCCCTGTCTCCCTTTGTCTGTCTCCCTCCCTCTGTCTGTTGCTCTCTGTCTCCCTCCCTCTGTCTCCCTCTATCTGTCTCCCTCCTCCCTCTGTCACTGTCCTCCGTCTGTCTGTCTCCCTCTTTCTTCCTCTGTCTGACTCCCTCCCTCTCTCCCTCTGTCTGTCACTCTCTGTTTCCCTCTGTCTCCCTCTGTCTCCCTCCCTGTCTCCCTCCCTCTGTCTCCCTCAGTCTCCCTCCCTCTGTCTCCCTCTGTCTGTGACCCACTGTCACCTAACCCCGCATGTGTGTCAGCCCGGGCTGAGACAGCTTCCTGGGCACACACACAGCCGCACCCCAGTACTTCACAGGTCTTTAAAAGACCATTTCCTTGTTAATGAGGCTTTGTTGTATTTCACCTCTTCTTAGCGCCCCTGCATCTCCACTGTGAATCGCTAGAATCACCCGACCCCCATATAGCAGAGTCTCGCGGAGTCCGCGCTGTGTGGCGGTGTTTGCTGACACTCTTCTAAAAAAAAAACACTAAAGAAAAACACTGGTACAATGTCTGCAAGGTCCGCAGGCTGCCCGCAGGCCGTACTATGAGTACCCGTGCCTTAGACTATATGAATAATAAAATATTTATACTAATATTTTTCACCCAATTCAGTAATGTCCCTTCCTATGCCACAACCAGAGCCAAACATCTTATATTACTTCCTGTGATGTCATCAAGGTTAAAGGTCATGCGATGCCACTTCCATTTATGTCATTTGGGGTGGCGCCAAAGGATGTCAGTGTTGCTCTCCGTTTCATATTGGTGAATTTACGTCTATTGAAGTCCGTCTCTAATGTCAAAAATAATTCAAAACAAACTCTTTCACGTTCAGGCTTTTTCTCCCATCCGAATTCTCCAACCAGAATTACAGCCCTGTGATGGTGACATCACAAAACACTAACAATACCATGGGAATTCTTATCATTTTAAATATCCAATCTTAAGCTTTCATGCATGCTTACAAAGGAGAGGTGGGGTGGCAGAAATACGCCCTCATTCAAAGTAAAGCAGAACAAAGACAGAGTTAACGTTGAATAATGAATATATGGATTGAGACAAAGCTTGTCTCGGGTTTCATTTATAAAAGGAGCAGTTTCCATAGAAAAGAGTAAGCAGTGAATACAAGTTGGTGTTAATTAAGAGTATGAGGACAAGGAAGTCACCTGCATTTAACAAGCATCGCCTCTTCAGTAGTAATTTTAGAAGCCATTGTCGTTTTAATCAATAGCCATCCCTTTACGTAGCTCAGCTGAATGAATGTATCCGTTATTTTTCGATACGGTTATCTCCAGAACTGCATGCTTAGGCATGAGGTTCTGAAATATCACAAAATATCTTTATTAGCAGTCAAACGACTCATTTTCTGCTCTGGCACCATCTATAAGGCATGCAAATTATATCGTGAATGGGAAAACGCTGACGAGGAATCTATATATTCATTGCATTTTAGTAACAACAAAAGGTACGAAAATGATGTGTCATGCTAATAGTAAATTACATTTTTTAGCAGCTCCAGTGAAATTGTAAACATATGTAGCAGTAACGGATCCTCCGCTAAGGCAGATGAGCGTCACCCCACTGCCATGAGCAGCAAAGAAAGGAAAAAATAAAATGATAATAACCGAACGTTATTATCATTTTATTTTTAACTCCTGCTGCGGCAGTGAGAGGGAGCGGAGTGGAGCTGCAAGGGAGGAGTGGTGGAACACGCCTGTGCACAATGACTGTTTGGTCAGCCCCCGCGGGCTGTCCAAAACAGTCATGCGCACCTCCCTGAGAAAATAACCCACCCCTCCAGCCCCTGGCCGAGCAACGTGTCATGGCGCACAGACCTATCACAAGGCTGCATTGCTTCCTGCTCCGACCTGGAGTCATACACAGGCGAGCAGGAGAGAAGACGCGGGACCCGGAGGCAGGGGCAATATAGGATTAATTTTATTTTTAAAAAAAATTAAAAAGCAGCACGCGGCATCCCCGGTACCCACCTCCCCACCCGCGAGGCGTGCCGGCCGCCCCTGATACGTAGTGCCCAATAAATTTAGGAAGAAATTATTAATTTTATTTAATGATGCTACCTAATTAAGCTTGGCCTACTCAATTTATGGTTGGCAACTATGAAATAAATGTTTTGAAACATTTCTTCTCGCGCCAACTCTAAGCTTCTATACCATTATGAATTGGTGATGTAGTAAAAGAATGAATTTCCTCTGAACAACAAAATTGGGCAAAGGTTCGGAAAATTTACAAGATATTACAAACAGGGTTATTTATGTCTGCGGACTTACAGACAGCAGAGTATTTGTAAAAAAGTATTACAGTGACTGGCCGATGACTTGAAAGTAATTCTTGTTGTATTTGTATTATTGTGATCACGTTTATGCATAGGGTGGGCCTACAAAATCTTGTTGGTCATAATGCACTTTACAATAACTTTCTACATGTATTATTTCCTATTTTATGAAATATGGATATCATATTGAACATTGATTTTGATACTTTTCATTATATATTAACGTGTGTATTTCATTTATAACCATAATTTCATTATTGATTGCTATGTTGCTTTTGCATTCAGAGATGGTTTAGAATATTTTTTAATGTTTTTGCGATGGAAATTTGTTCGGTTTCTATCACTGAGGACACACACAAACAAACAGTGGACTACACTGCCGTTGTTGTGAGCGAGGTTGCAAGATACTGTGTTGTAACTAGGGATGGGAGGAGTTTGCTGAACTTCATGGCGTAAATGAAAATCTCCACTAAATATTACGGAACGGGTGGAGAATCTTATGCTGGCTTTTTTTTTCTAGGATCGTTCTAGTATAGAGGTGCCGAGACACAAAAATAAAGTAATTCAAGGTGGGCTGTGAGCAGCCCCTTTATCTCACTGTCAACAGGCTGGTGAGGGAGCCCTTCCTAGCAGCGGCACCAAGAGTAAATTACTCAGAGGTGAAGCGATGTCACAAGCTACAGCTCAGGCCATGCTCAGTCAGGGTCAGAGAAATAGCTGTCCCCAGCTGGAGGGAGGAGGCATGCTCTTTATTCAAAAGGGTAGGCCATTTTTAAATCCCGGCATGTCTCAAGGCAACCGAGCATGTCTCGGCGTCAGGGAATCCCTTTGTGTGCTAGAGTAAGGATTAAGTGCCTAGCTTCACCTTCTCATGCTCCTAATCACACTGTCGCTAACATTTCAGCCTTGTCCTTCCCTTCCCTGTTGATGGCTGTCTCCGGCTCCGCTGGACCATTCCTCTGTCCCGGGGAAGGGTAGCTGGGGTTTTGTACTGCCTGGTGTTGTACTGGGGCTGTTGCTACTGTCAACGGTCACCATCTTCTTTCCCACCAGCGTCATAAAGCTGCAAACCGAACCATGCTAAGAGAAGGAGGGAAGCAAAGTAGTTATAGTTAGAACCAGGTTTCCATAGAAAACGTGTTTTTTGACTTGTCTATATCTTTGGCATTGTTTTGCGAAGCTTCACAAAAGTTTCAAACAAAGTGTCATGGGAAGTCTTGTTGTGCATGGAAAGTTTCGGGTCAATTCGTCTAGTGTGGACAGAGAAAAAGAGGGGTCCAGAAAGTCTGTTTCCCATGTTAATTCCCATGGGAGCTTTAGACATGAGTACAGTTCGAACAATAGGACAGAATAACACCGAATTTGGCTGAAAGGTAGACTTTAGTTTGCTGATCATGCTTACAGTTATCCGGTGTAAATCCTTTCAGTAGGTTGAGAAATTTAAGGAAGTCCTAATGAGATATATATCATCGCAGCTAATTCGTGAATAATAACAAGCTTGTGCCGAGAAGTGCAGAGCTCTGATTGGCTACCAACACTTTAGCCAGGAAGTGCTGGAAGCCATCTTGGGACTCAGCTTCAGCCGGGTCTCATAAAAAAAGCTTTAAAAAAAGGAAAATAGGCAGGGTAGGAATACTTTGACTCCCAAGCCTTGGTCTTGGGGCACACTGGGACCCAGCCTCTGCAAAAAAGCGTTTTTTTTTAAATTCACAGCAATTTTCATGAAAATCTTGTGAATATCATCATGAATAAAAAAAAAACAGCCCAGTTGGCCTATGTCCCGGGGTCGTTCCTTTATTAAATGAAAGCACAAGGGAACACATGCCCCCCTCATGGGCATTTTTATACCCCGGGGACCACCATCTTCACGGGGCTCTTTGTATTTTACTCGTGGACCCCCCCGGCCACAAGGGCCACCATCTCCCTGCAAATAATACATAGGGGGGCTGCACCGACGCCCTCGTCCCTGGGGACCACCCCCTCTCTGAGAACAGAATTTTAAAAAAATCATAGAGGGGTCCTCGTGGACTTCTCCGGGCCGAGGAAACACCATCTCCCCAGGGCCGGCCAGGAAAACAGAAGGAATGGGGCCATGTGCCTCCCAATCCCCAAGCCATTAATGGCCCTGGTGACTGCCACCCCCCAGGGTCAGCTCCTGCTATGTTATGGAGTGCCCACCCCTCGGACATTGGTGTTTGCTCTAACATGGTAGGAGCTTTGACAGCTCCGACCAAGTTAGAGCAAATACTCCGCGTCCAGCAAGCAGGAGCTGTCAAAAGGCTCTCACTTCCTGGAAGGGACGTTTCATCTCTTTCCCTGCTCGCAGACATGCAGCAGGTAAAGGGATGGAAGATTGCTCTCACACACAGGGAGGTGCATTTCCAGCAGCTCCCTGAGTGTAAATGCAATGCCGCCTTCTGCAGGACCGCAGGAATTTTAAGGCTCCCCTGTGGTCACAGGGAAAAACAGGAGGAAAGAAGCAAAATAAAGCTTTGCAATGAGCAGAAAGGCAAAGCAAAGGTGAGAAATGAGCAGAAAGAGGCAGGATAAAGGTCAACAACGAGGAGAGAGAGACCTAATAATGGTGAGAAATTAGTAGAAAGAGGCTGAATAAAGGTGACAAATGAGCACAGAGGCAGAATAAATGTCAGCAATGAGCAGAAAGAGACAAACTAAAGGTGATAAATGGGCGGAAAGAGGCAGACTTAAGGTCTGCAATGATCAGAAAGAAGCAAAATAAAGGTGAGAAATGAGAAAAAAGAAACAGAATAAGGTCAGTAACTAGCAGCAAGAGGCAAACGATAGGTCAGCAATGAGCAGAAAGAGGCAAAATAAAGGTCAGAAGGGAGCAGAAAGAGGCAGAATAAAGCTCAGAAACTAGCAGAAAGTGGTCAAATAGAGAGCAGAAACGAGCAACAAGAGGCAGAATAAAGGTCAAGACCGAGCAGAAAGACGTAAAATAGAGAGCCGAAACGAGCAACGAGAGGCAGAATAAAGGTCAGGACCGAGCAGAAAGAGGCAAAATAAATGTCAGAAACTATCAGAATGAGGCAGAATAAATCTCACAAGGGAGCAGAAATAGGCAGAATAAAGGTGAGAAATGAGCAGAAAGAGGCAAAATAAAAGTCAGCAATAAACAGAAAGAGGCAGAATAAAGGTCAGAAATGAACAGAAAGAGGCATAATAAAGGTCAGAAATGAACAGAATGAGGCAAAATAGAGATCAGAAATGAGAAGAAAGAGTCAAAATAAAGGTCAGAAGGCAGCAGAAAGAGGCAGAATAAAGCTCAGAAACTAGCAGAAAGAGGTAAAATAGAGAGCAGAAACGAGCAACAAAAGGCAGAATAAAGGTCAGGACCGAGGAGAAAGACGTAAAATAGAGAGCCGAAACAAGCAACAAGAGGCAGAATAAAAGTCAGGACCGAGCAGAAAGAGGCAAAATAAATGTCAGAAAATATCAGAATGAGGCAGAATAAATCTCACAAGGGAGCAGAAATAGGCAGAATAAAGGTCAGAAATGAGAAAAAAGAAGTATAATAGAGGTCAGAAACCCAGCAGAAAGAGACATAATAAAGGTCAGAAGCCAGTAGAATGAGGCAACATAACGGGCTGTCTGAGCAGAAAGAGGCAAAATAGAGTTAAAAACCGAGCAGCAAGACCTAAAATAGACGCCACAAAATAGCAACAATAATCAGAATAAAGATCAGGAGTAAGCAGTAAGGGTCAAAATATAGGTGGAAAGAGCAGAAAAGCAGAATAAAGGTCAGATATGAGCAGAAGGAGGCACAATAAAGGTCAGCAATGAGCAGAAAGAAGCAAAATAAAGATGAGAAGCGAGCAAAAAGAGGCAGAATAAAGGTCAGCAACTAGCAAAAAGAGGCAAAATAAAGGTGAGAAGAGCAGATAGAGACAGAATAAAGGTCATAAATGTGCAGAAAAATGCGAAATAGAAGTCAGAAATGAGCAGGAGGGAGGCAAAATAAAGGTCAGAAGTGGAGAGAAAGAGGCAACATGATAGGCAGTATGAGCAGAAAGAGGCACACTGAGGTCAGAAACGAGCACCAAGAGGAAAAATAGAGGGCAGAAACAAGCAGAAAGAGGCAAACTAAAGGTCAGAAGCACATAGAAAGAGGCACCATTATGGGCAGTAGCAGCAGAAAGAGGCAAAATAGATGTCAGAAACGAGCAGCAAGAGGCAAAATGCGAGACATGAGCAACAAGAGTCAGAATAAAGGGCAGGAGTAAGCAGATTGAGGCACAAAAAGGTCAGAAACAAGCAGAAAGAGGTAAAATAGAGGTCTGAAACCAGCAGCAAGAGGCAGTATAAAGTTCAGAAACAAGCAGAATGAAGCAAAACAAAGGTCAGAAGCAAGCAGAAAGAGGCAACGTGATGGGCAGTATCAGCAGAAAGAGGCAAAAAAGAGGGCAGAAACGAGCAGCAAGATGAAAAATATAGGCCATAAATGAGCAACAAGAGTCAGAATAAAGATAAGGAGTGAGCAGAAAGAGTCAAAATAATGGGCAGAACAAGCAGAAAAGGAGAAATAGAGGGCAGGAGTGAGCAGCGAAGAGGCAGAAAATGAGCAGAGGAGGCACAAAACCAAAGGCAGCAGACTGCGGGCAAGCTGGACAGGAGGACCTTCACAGGGATAGCTGGCACAAGGACCTGCTTCCGTGTGCCCCCTAATTTTCTTTACTGTGTACCCACTAAATGACCCACTGATACACTCATGCACCCACTTACAAACCCATTCACACATTCACTTACCCACTCACAGACCCACTCACTCATCCACACAGAGACTCATCTATCCACTCACTGACCTTCAAAGACACTCATGCACACACTCATAGACCCACTCAGGCACTCATGCACCCACTCAGAGACTCTTGCATGTGCTCACAGACCCTCCAAACACTCATATTCCCATTCACAGACCCACTCAGAGACTCATTGTGACGGGTAGGACAGTGTGGGCAACTCAATACCTTGGCCTTTCCTCTCCACTCACACGTCACAAGTTGCGCTTTTTATCCTTCTACTGGCTAACAGGGAAGCAGGCACCTTTCAGATGCCTGGAGCAGAGCCAGAGGAGGCAAGACTTAACCTTTGGCTCTGGACGACGGATGCGGATTCAAAAAGACCATCGTCGAGAGCAAGAGAGCTGTAGACGAACGCCGAGCAACCATAGAAGTGGAGGGAACTGAGGAGAATGACAAACTTCATCTCACCGGGATTAACAGACATCACTGCGGAATTGTTCCAAAGCAGTGGAATCCACAGGCCCTATTGTGTGCCTGCAGCCAGTAGGCTGGTGCTCCAGGCAGAAATCAACCAAATGTTGAATATGGGAGTCATTTTCCCCTGCAAGAGGGAGTGGTGTTCGCTGATAGTACTCGTCCTTAAACTTGACGGATTAATGCTAAAACAGAAACACACTTTCCAACAACAACAAAAAGAACTAAGGGCAATTCTAAGGTCTCTGGGGTACTATGAGTTATCGGCTGCCCTCACAGATATGCTGAGGAAACTTATCTCCCCTTCTGTCTTCAAACATCCCTCTCGCACAGTCCTTGATGCCTTTCAGAAGTTTAAGACAACCATCACAACAGCTCCTGTTCTGCTCTCACAAGATTTCAACAAACTCTTTATACTCCAAACAGACACTTCTGATGTTGGAATTGGGGCAGTCTTGTCTCAATTGGACTCTGAGGGGCAAGAAAGGCCTCTCTTTTATATCAGTAGAAAGTTGTTCCCTAGAGAACGTGTTTATCGCACTATAGAAAAGAAATGTCTGGCCCTTAAAAAGAGCGTTGGAAAGAAGATACTTTGTACTGTATACTGGTCACACTCCCCTTACCTTGCTCCTTCGAAATAAGGGAAACAACAACAGGGTTCTACAATGGGTTTCGTCTTTACAACTCATCCACTTTGAAGTATGGCATAGAAAAGGCTAAAAATAAGGATATGCTGACTATCTTTCCAGTTTCACCCTTTTCCCCAATCGACAAAATCCTAGGGAGGAGGTGTATGACAGGGAGGACAATGTGAGCAACTTGATACCTTGGCCCTTCCCCTCTACTCGCATGTCACAAGTTGCGCTTCTTATCCTTCCACAACTTGTCCTCCCCGCCTCATAACAACCTGGGGACCTCACTAACCGGATTTAGTTTTTTTTGTTTGTTTACCTCTCTGACATCCTTTGTATCACAAAAAATTACACTTCCTTTTGTTGCGCACTAGGTGATGGGGAAGGCCATAAGCAATTGTTTCCGAGGATACCGGTGGGAAGACTCCTGGTTCCAGACCCATGAAGGGTAGAAAGAGAAGGCTGGTATTCCCCACAACGACTTTTACCTGTATCCAATATATCTGATAATAAAATAATTATGTACAGGCAAAACTTCTCTGAGGTTAAGTTTGTCTCTTATGCCCAGTCACATGACCCAAACATGACACTCATGCACACACTCACAGATCCACTCAGAGACTCACACACCCACTCCCAAACCTACACAAACACTTACGCACCCACTCACTCCCCCACTCAGAGACTCATCCATCCACTCACAGCCCTTCAAATACACTCATGCACCCACTTACAGATCCAGTCAGAGACTCATGCACTGACTCACAGACTTGCTCATGCATTCACTCACAGACCCACTCATATACTCATGCACTGACTCAAAGATCCACACAGGTATTCATACACCCACTCACACAGTCATGTACACTGCCATACAATCACTCACACGCCCACTCACAGACCCGTACAGCCACTCACACACCCACTCACCTACCCATACAGCCACTCACACACCAACTCACAAAGGTCACAGGTTACAGATAAGAAATAAAATTTAAAAAACAGTTGAAATTCACAGAAACAACAAAGGTTAAAGGAATGTCATAGGTAGGAAATAGAACTTAAAAAAACATAGGAATTCACTGAAAAGATCAAAGATTACAGAGAAGTTATAGTTATGGAATAGAATTTAAAAAACCTTTGAAATTCATTGAAAAATCCAAAGGTTACAGGGAGGCTGTAGTTAGGCTCAGATTTCACTCATACAAAAACCATTGAAATTCAGCAGATATAGTTACCTGAGCTAACTATGACTTACTCCCCCACAATGCACTGCTTAGGACCTCACATAATACATCACTCATGACATGGTCAGTGACATCACTGATGACATCAATGACATCTCAACTGACGTCACTGATGACAATTTCAATAGCTGTAATAAACTTTTGTGAAATCCTCTCTGAAGTGCGGGCTTTACTTGCTCACTCATATATAAATATATATGTATCTATAAGTAACATTTTATGTAGAAAGCCACATTATATGGATTTAAAAAACATGTATTCTAAAATGTGCCTTTCTTTTCTAGGACATTGACACTATAGAGTAGATTTAACAATACTGAAAATGGGAAAATATATGCAGTCTGGGACATTGTGTTTACCTGTTTGCTGATAGCGTTCTCCATTTACAATGTTTGATTTCACACACGAGGGAGGATTCATTAATAGATGTTTGCAAACAAGGTTTGTGAATTAAGTAAAAGCAAAATGCAGTGGTATAAAAATCCATGTTGCACAGGGAACCTTGAAATATGAGAAATATTTCATGGTCCATTAACATAATGACGTTCCACAAGCTACTTAGCAGTAATTTACAATAGCTAATAGCACTAGGACGATAGCAGCAAGATTATCTACATTTAAAAAAAACACCTTTTTCAAGCAGATTACCCCAGGATAAACATGTAAAATAAACATATGTAACAAGTAACATGCATAATTAGGTTATATATATGGCCATATATGGTGACAATAAATTACTTGACCTCTGCTCTTGTTTTCATCCACTAGTGCAGATGCATTAGATGAACTTCTACTCTACTCTGAGGAAAATACAGATGTCTAATAGGTGAAAATACAAATGCATGTAATAAGGTTAACTGAATGCCATCAGCCACTTCAGCTCCTGAAGGTTGCTTGGCCCACCATATCTCCTGGTTCTACATTGCTGCTGAGGGATGTATGACATTACAACGCATGGTTTTACCACGCATGCCTTTACAACGCTGTTTTTACAACGCATGCCTTTACAACGCATAGTGCTTTGGGGCATTGGATAGTGAATAGTTTAATATACTATTCCAACTCCAGTCCCCGTGGATAGTAGGGAAGGTGTTGGATAGTAAATTAAACCTATTCCCTATCCTAGAGCACCCCCCAGCGCAATGCGTTGCAATGGTTTGCGTTGTAAAAGTTGCGTCGTAAAGGCACTGCGTGGTAAAAGTTGCGTTGTAAAGGATGTTTCCCGGAATGTATGACGTTACAACGCATACTTTTACAACGCCTACCTTTACATCGCAAGTTTTACAACGCATACCTTTACAACGCATAATGCTTTTGGGCGCTGGATAGTGAATAGTTTAATGTACTATTCCAACTCCAGTCCCCGTGGATAGTAGGGAAGGTGTTGGATAGTACATTAAACCTATTCCCTATCCTAGAGCGCCCCCCAGCGCTATGCATTGTAATAGTTTGCGTTGTAAAAGTTGCGTTGTAATGGTAGTTTGTTGTAAAAGTTTCGTTGTAAAGGTTGTATACCGTTTCCCGCTGCTGTGCAATTGCCTTTCTTATTAATGAGTAACCACTTTAGTCAACCAAAACAAATGTATTTCCATCCTGCATGTATTTGGTCTAAAACATGACATACATTTATAGTACATATTTCTTCACCCAAGTAAAGGTGTGAAATCACATTTCATGGTTTAAATGCAGATAAGAAATAGCACCTTTCTTCTACCCTGGCTAGGCTTGGGCTTTGAAGAAACTGATATAATGATGCCTCCCAGTAGGAGATCACTAGACAATAAAAGAACAAGGGGCCCTGTTCAGAACTTCCATTGTCGATTTCAATAAACACATTGTTTGCTGTCAATGTCACTGCTTTATTTAGAATGGTAAATGTTTCTGAAAGTAGTCTTATAGCTGTCTGCTGAGGGCTATACCAATTGTTAAAAGCCCTGAGCCCTAGTTATAAGGCGGAGCTATTACAAGGGCATTTAACAGGTGGTTTATCCCGAGGCAGAAGGGCTATGAAGCTATTAGAACATTCCACCCACAAAAGGTAGAATGTTCTAAATTATGAAAGGAGAAACATGAAGACAAACATTGGAATGTTGGAGCTTTGGGCTTATACCAGCCAATTGAAACCTGGAGCTACTCCTTTATCTTCAATTTAGCTCTCAACATTCCAATGTTCTAATGCCGTTTAAACTCTCTGAAGCATCGCCTTTGCATTGGGCCAGCATTAATGAGGCTAAATAAGACTGAAAAGACTCTTCCCATTCCAGTGCCACTGAAAGGAGTGGATCTAAATTTCTCTAGGATCAAACAGTCACCGTTTTCATGTTTATCCATGCTGTTCTACATACTGCCAACTTTTTCAGATGGGATAATCTTCTGCTACTTACACGCGATCATTATAGTTGACCTGTAATTCTGTGCGCCAACAGAGCAACACAGACATAGGGGTTGGCTCTACTGAATCGGGTCAATGATAGAGCATCCTGGGTACCACCGATGCTGATCGTGTGAGGCCCCAGATAGAGTTATTCAATCAAAAATGACTTTTGGTTTTCAACGGAAGAAGGTTCTTTAAGGGGTCTGATGAAATATAGCCATTTCTCAGTGTTTGACTAAATAACCACTGTCTCTCACACTCTGTCAAATCAGCGCAGTTTTTTATGATGACTTTGCAGCTCTCTACTGGTAATATTACTTGATGAGCAGTCACATTTATCAAACTCATGCAATAAACCTTTTGCTACAAAATGTTCACAACAGAAAGCCTACCAATCAATCACCTGCCACAGTTATACATGCAGCCATATCACACAAACCTACACTAAAGGAACAAGGCCAGATTTAGGATTTTCAACGTCTTTAAGCCGTGCCCGCAATACGCAGAAATAGACGGGGGGTAGCAGCTCTCCTTCATGAGATTGTCTTGGGCTTTAAACATCTCATCTTACCTTACATTTTCGTGTCATACAGCAGAACAAACGTTTATTTAGGTTATGGAAAGCAAAAGAAAGCTACAAAAAAAGAATGTATTTCTAAGATTCCCAACGAGAACTAAATACGATTTTGCCTTGCCATAGTTATTTCTTCGATCATTACATTTGATCTATGAGAAAACATGCATGAAAGTGTTTAACAATGTTGTGACATTTCCACATACGTATACGCATGCAACATAATGCATATACAAATAAGACATTATTTTCTAAAGAATCCAAGTATGTGTGTTATCCTAATGTTTAGTTGGAGACAAAAAGCTTTTTCTAAGCACTAAGCAGTAAGATGCAAATATTTCACCTTATCTTCCAGTCTTCAGAATGTACCCTTTATAAATAAGGTGAATGACAGCAGAGAACTTCATAACCATTGGAAATGTCAGACCTGAAGCATGATGAGATGGCAATCAGAGCTGGCATAAAGGTCTGTATGTAGGATGTAGGTAATGTTACTGCCACAAAATTCATTGACAAACCTGACATGCCTTTTGTTTGAGACTCTGCCATCTGATTGTTTTGAACGACAAAAAAGACCTTTTAAGGCAGATTTGCAGATGTGCATATGTTCATTGTCTTTTTAAGCTCCTTATGTTGAATTCAAAATTGTTATTTGTATGAGGTGACACCTGAAATCCTTACTACAATAAGATCACCGATCAGTACAACATTAGTACATCAGATGTTTATTTCTGGATTTAAGGCCATGAGCAATATATAGGACGCCAAGGGTAAGAAAAGGGGTGGACCTAGACATTTGATTGGGGTGCAAAGGACTTGTGATGTCACTCTCTTTGCCCCTGACATTTTTCTGAACTGACGCCGTGATGAGGGGAATGACTTAGAAAGAAAATAAAGTAATGTACCCTCTTGAAAACGTTTACACTTGAGTTGGAAATGTACTTTTAATTAGGCCTTATTTTATCTGTTTTTTTCTCTAGCCCTTTCCTTTCTTTTTGATGACCAGGTTCAGGATCAACAGTCTCTGCCTTAATTTGTTCGCTTATCTTCCATATAATTGGAAGTGTTCTCTGCTTTTTCCATTATTTATTGTTATGTTTTGTAAACGGTGCCTTTTACAGTAACATACACAAAGTTATTTTTGTATTATTGAATTCTGACATTGATTTACTGTAGTGGAAAGCTAAACATACAGAGTGCATATAAACATTTATGATTTTTGGTGCTTTTAATTACAAATAGTGATTCTCAAAAGTGTGTGTTTCCGTTAAACACAAAATGGTCATGATAAATTGCAGTACGATCATTAACAGTTGGGTCCTGCTATGTAACCATTTTTTCTCTTACATAGCTGTTACATAAGGCAATGGCTTGGGTCGGATTATAAGTGCCCCATTTCAATGTGACCCTGGCACAAAAACTTGTTTGTGCAGGGATCACAATTATAAGTAGTGCAAAGTTTACTACATCTGGTAATTAAAAAGTACAAACCCTGCCAGGAATTAACAGGGAAATTGTCCCAGTATTTACCGGCCTGTCCCTCCTGACGCTCTTATTATTTCTATTTTGTATACAGGCAATGTAGTGGTATACAATTTCTACTACCACTAGCCCACTATTTTTAGGCCATTCATACCTGTACATGTGTCAGAGACTATCAAGGTACACACAAGAAACAAAAATAAAATTGTCACAATACCATCACCCACCAAAACTTTAGTTGGAAAAAATGTGGGGGAAAAAGAGTGAGCCCACCTAAAGTTTTGGTGGGTGATGGTATTGTGACAATTTTATTTTTGTTTCTTGTGTGTACCTTGATAGTCTCTGACACATGTACAGGTATGAATGGCCTAAAAATAGTGGGCTAGTGGTAGTAGAAATTGTATACCACTACATTGCCTGTATACAAAATAGAAATAATAAGAGTGTCAGGAGGGACAGGCCCCTCGCGGCGGGATGCCTGGCTTTCACCTTGTGGATACCCTGCTGGGGTTATCTCACAGGGGAATACCAGGACGGGTTCCCAAGGCAAGCGCCTTGATGCCTTCGGGTGATACGTGCGCTATATAAATTGCAATACATTTACATTTACATTTACATTTGGTGTTCATTATAGTTTGAGTGGGGGGCGGTCTGTGACCCTTTTTTTCCCCCCTAAGACTCCAATTAATTTGATACCAGTATTTACCGGGACAAGTAAATTTTCCTGCAGTAAGCACCAAATTCTGTGCAGTATTCATATGCCTCTATCCTAGAGACATGTTCAATACATGCCTCTAACTTCACCTGCCTCTTAGAAATGGGATTCTTTCATGAAAAAACGCAAAGCTTTAGTAAATCAGCTCTAAGTAGAAGACCTGGTGATGTTAGAGAGAGAACCCGTTCCAACGGAAAGCAGGTATCACAATGGAACATTGTTAGGGATATCAGCTGTAACATGTGGAAATTCATATTGATTTCCTTATGCTTTACCTAAACTTAACGATTTTTGCTTACAATTCCATTTGATTTCAAATGGTTTTTTTCAGGTCATCTCCATCAGTCTCACTTTGTCTTTTTCACAGAGGTTCCAATAGTTCAGGATTCACATTGCACAAATCTTCCAGTGTGACTTTTAAAGCAGTATTCACGAAGTATGACCATTCAGGTGCTGAATGTCTGCGACAGGGCACTCATGCTCTTTTCAATCTTCTTAGGTTTCGCTGATTTGGATCTAGGCTACCTTTGTCACTTATCTCAGACTCTTTGGGTATTGTTTCTGGAATTTGAGCTATTGAAGAACTTCTCCGATTTTTGTTTTCATAACGTTGTGGCCATTCTACTTGTCGATTTATTCTTCTCATTCATTGCTGGTTCTTTTGCCTGGATCTTTTTGCACTTAGTACCACATCATCAGCACTTTCTCTCTGTGACTCGATTTCTGCTTCTCCTCCGTTAGAGATCTCAATCGCACTCTGTGTAATTTCGGTACCTGCACTCAAAATACATTCCATCAACTGATCTTCACAACTTTCTTCTTCCAGTGGCTTGATTGACAATGGTGCTGTTGGCTTGGGTGGTATCCCGATTGGCGGTACAACCACCAAAGCTCTTTGTTCAGGATCATAGACCAAAGGCACTTCTCCTAGATTGCTCACTATTTTGGTGTGCAAGGCATGTATCCAACTCGGGATTCCAGCACACTTAACTCAATACGTGTTGTGAGGATCACCTGAAAGGGGCCTTGCCATCTGGATCCAAGGCATGCCTTCCGAACGTGCTTCTTGATCACAACCAAATCACCAGGATTGAGGTTGTGGCACTGTTCTTGATGCAGGTCTTGTGTGGTAGCTGAGACCTGATGAGAGACAGAACAAACCAGTCTTTTGCAATATTCTAGTATAATATTGTCAGTGATATTCAAAAAAGTATTGGCAGGAACGGCAGGTAATCACATTGCTCTGCCCATCAGTATTTCATGGGGGGGATAACCCCATCTTCCTGTCAGGGGTATTCCGGATACTCATCCACACCAAAGGTAAAGCATCTGGCAATTTCAGAGAGGTTGATGTACAGAGCTTGGCCAATCTAGACTTGATGGTACCATTTATCTGCACTGCAATGCCAGAGACTTCTAGTCTGTAAATGCAATGTAATCTTTGTTCAATCTGTACAGATAATCTGCATCACTACATTGTTGAAGTGCTTTCCTCTATCTGACTCAAGAAAAATTGGCATGCCAAGCCTGGATATTAATTCACGTAATACCAGCTTGGGTACAGAAAGACAGTCGGCTTCATGTAGTTGGATAGGCTTCTATCCATCTTGGAAAGATGCACAGAATTACTAGGATATATCTCAGCCCGTAATTCACTGGTGATCCAGCGGGTTACCAGCAACAGGTAATCTAACACCGCATACTCACCTGGGCCCATGAGTTCATTCACAACACACTTGCAATAAACGCTGGGGTCATGTTTTTGTACTTTTCTAGATTAGTTATCTTTAGTCCCTAACTAATCTTTCACTGATCAAAAGTTCTTTCCTCTGGTCAATGGACCATTAGTTGGGACAAGTTGATGGTGAAATGACATATGTTTCAATATACTCAGAACTCAGAAATAATCACAGATTCAGGATGTATTTTTAAATTTTATTTCAGATTAAATTCATGTGAACCACTTAAACAGTACAGAACAAACTCCGTTTCTCACAGGAAGGAGGATTCAAATAATCAATCAAGATCCATTCATTTGTATTGTGCAATGACACAGCATGAAAGGGAGAGGATAGAGAGAAAAGCACATAAGCGCATACACAGATATATATATATATATATTTATCCAGAATGGTGTGAAAACCAACTCCCAGGCCTAGGAATTGGTAAGGGTCCCCCAGGAAAGGTCTGGCGAACAAAGGCTTCAGGACAGGACAGACTACCTCTCTATCACCGACGCTTGCGTAGCACCCCTCTCTGACACTCTCTTCCTCCTCGAGATTCTTCCGCGATCTTCTTCTAAATCTATTTGCTTAAGATAATTGGTTCAGCAATTCGATTCTACTTCAGCATCTCTGTCTGGGACTTCTCTGTGCTTTCTGACAGCATCACAGTCTCTAGCTAACTAACTAACTAATGCTTCCTCAATTATACCTTTCTGTATGCTTGTACCACCCATTGATGTTTCAAGCTTATGAAAATACTAACTCAGGACAGGCAAGGGGGGTGATCATCACACCATGATTATTTCCCATTATTTCTTTCATCTCTTTGTTTTAAAATCCCACCCCTTAAGTTTTATACATCAGTCTTTATTCCCACCCGTTATTCACAATGTAATTGTAACATATTAGAGAAAAAACCCAGTAGTTCCTATCCATTTCAGTGGACTGTCGTTCCGGTTCCCATTAAAGTATCCACTGGAAACCTTGAACGAGGTACAAGTTGACATTACGTCTTTCAGCACTACGCATGTGCGGTAGAACGAGAGGGAATAGACTGTGGTGCGTGTTTCTAGGCCCATAATAGGCACTATAGAAGAGTCAAAAAGACAAATGTTAAAATCAATCTCTATATACCACCTATCTCTACTCTAATCCCCTTAATTTATTATTACTCTTCCCGCATTAGCATTAGTGGAATAGCTGGGTTTCGTTTTTCAGCAAGCAGGTGGCAAGCATGTGAGTTGCAAGTGGCCATTTTGTTAGCTACTGTGCAAATGCAGAAAGTTCCGTCCAAGCGAAAGGTACATCATACTACGTAGATGCAGTAGACGCATGAGCACTAAAGATTTTCGGTTAGCGACCATTTTAGAATCACACTCGCGTTACTGGTTCATAAGACTCATAGGCAAGCTTCATTCTTATTCTTAAATGTTGTGTAATGCATGTTATTTCCACAATACAAGTTTATACAGGGTTAGTGGTTACATGGGAAGATTGCATCCGAGCAAGTCTCTTTTTCATGAGTCCTTGCTCCATCACATGCATCTCGATAAAGTCCATTTGCATCCTGTTTAATGGGCCACCTGATCTCCAGAGGTGTGTTAGAGTGACATGTGTTTGTTTCCCTACGTTAAACTGTTGACAAGTTACACACCAATGGCAAATCTCTTCTGCCAACATTCTGAATCTAGGGTTGTACCAACTGTGCCTGAAAAGTCTCACCATTACATCTCTCACTAAAGGTGTGTATTCATGGTAGTATTGTGTCACTGGAAACAACAAGTTATCTGTTAATACTGGTCTCCGATCTGCTGTCATCCAGATGCAATTTGTATTTTTCTCACATCCTGCGATTACCCAACTGTTCTGCTCTGCTTCTGACATGTTTTCCTGCACCCATTTTAATTCATCCCACGTGGCAGTAATTTTCATCAACATTGCAAACAAACTCTCCTCTTCGGACTCACTTTTGAAATTTCCATTAAAGGAACAAGCTAACAATGTGCAATACCTGGCCACTTAGTCAGCATACTGGTTGCAGATAGCAACGCCTCCGCCTTGATGAGCTAAATACTTTAACCGCAGCAATTTATCCTGGCAATTGCAGTGCATCCAAAAGGTCCTTGATGTAGGTTCCATTTTTAATATGTGTACCTGAAGAGGTAAGAAAGCCTCTCTGTAAACACATATTGTCTAAAATCATGGACGACACAAAACCTATACTGGCTGTCAGTGAGTATGGTGACTCTCATTTGAGTAGTTACACTGCAGGCTCTAGTAAGAGTAATCAGTCCAGCAACTTGGGCAAAAAAAAGCTTTTTGAAGCCATGAAGCTTCTACCACATCATTCATGGTGCACATGGCACCACTATGTCATCATTTCCTCTCAAGCATGAGCCATCTACAAACAACACATGGTCAGGGATAATATGGGGTTCGTTCTTAATGTCAGGGCGAGGTTAGGTACACAATTCCATAACATCTAGACAACTATGGTCACTTTCATCACAATTTTCATCATCAGTTACAGTAACAACGTTGAAGGGTTCAGTGCTGTACGTCATTTTAAAACAATATTGTCAGAAGAGATTATATTTTGCTCATATATCGGGTAAGCCTCTTATGGGTCATACATTGTGTCTGTTCTAATTAACAATAGCTCTACAGAGTGTGGGACGATGACAGTTAATTTGTATCCCATCAATACTTTCTCGCTCTTTGCCAGTCTAGAACTTACCGCAGCCACCACTTTAAGTCAACTGTGAAGTACTGCCACTACAGGGTCAAGTGTGGAAGACAAATAGGCACTATGCTTTTGAGATCCTCTATTTGTTTGTGTCAAAACCAAGAGAGTACACCCATCTCTTTCGCTTCAAAACAATGTGAATTATTTCCTTATCATCTGTCATTCCTGGTGCTGTGGTGCAGCTCAATTTCTCTTTCAACTCTAGGAACTCTGTTGTACATTCGTTGTCCCATGGAATTGGATCAGACACATCTTTGTGTGACAGCTTCAATAGAGGCTTGGTCAGCAAGGAAAAGTTTGATATCCACTGTCTACAGTAGCTAAAAATTCCCAAAAACATTCTGATTTCTTTCTGAGTTCTGGGTAGACTGAGCTGCAAGACTGCTTACACCCTTTCTGGTGACACTTTCCTAGCTCCTTTCACAATAAGGTTTCCCAGCTCTTTAACCTCTTTTTGACAATACTGCAGTTGTGTCCGTTCTCAGTCAGGTGATTCAAGAGTGCAATGGTGTCATGTTTACATTCATCTCACGTTTCTGATGCCACAAGCAGATCATCTATGTATTGCACAAGGCTTGACCTCCCGGGCATCTGCAGGAATTCTAGATTTATTTTCAGGACTTGATTGAAAATGGATGGACTCTCTGTATACCCTGGTAGTATATGACACGTAGGGCCATATGTATCAAGGCGAATTGGGATCGCAAATGCTAAAATTAGCAGAATTTCAGTGTTTGCGACCGCAATTTGGCCTAGTGCTATGTATGAAAGCACAACTGTCTCGTAAATTAAGGAATCGCAAAATTTGTGATTCCTTATTTTGCGAATGCATTTAAGGAATTGCAAATTGCGATTCCTTAAATGCAATGAATGAAGCACCCAAGTTGTGCAAATATGGCATAAGGAATCGCAAATTACCACCAACTACAGGTTGGTGGTAATTTGCGATTTCTTTTAAAAATGCAATTTTTGCATTGTTCAAATTGGCATGTGGCGCACAAACATGCCCTTAGGGCATGTATGTGCGCCACATGTGCACACATACTCCTTTCAGGGGTATAGCAGGGTGTCCTTTTGACACAATGGCACACTTGAAATTGCATTCTCAATTTATAATTCTCTTATTGGGAATCGCAAATTGAGAATTTCTTCCCATTCATTCCTATGGGCCTCTAGGCCCATAGGAATGAATGGGGAGGTATTCCCTTATTGCGAACCGCAATTTGCGATTTGCAATTAAGGAATATGTAGGATTCGCAAAATTTATTGCAAATCCTACATACATAGCGTTTTGCGATTCTCAAATAGCGATTCTCAAACATTCGCTATTTGAGAATCGCAAAACCTAACATTGATACATATGGCCCCATGTTAATACCTTCTGCTTGAATATAAAGGAAAAGAGAAATTGACCTTCCTCGTGTAATGGCACTGAGAACAAACTCTGGCACAAGTCGATAACTGTAAACCACTCTGCATTATATGGGATCTGAAACAATATGGTATCTGGATTCGGTACCACAGCACAACAAGGCACTACCATTTCATTTACGTTTTGTAAATCTTGAACAATACTGTATTTACCACTGGGTTTCTGCGATCCCATAATTGGAGAGTTACATGAACTTCCAATTAGTTCCTTCAGGATTCTTTTTTTGTAACATGTTATCTCACTGATTGTATTCTTGCAATCGTCTCTGGACTCAAATATTTGGAGGTGTTCTGGGTTATACAGCATTTGGTTTCACAGTGATTCAGACTGGTTCTACACCTTTAATTATACCAATATCATTCCCAGTAAAATTCCAGACTACTGCATTCATTGTTTCTTTCAAATCTTCAGGTAATTTATCAATAGTTAGCAAAGAGAATACTCATGTCTCAATTTGTTGTTTAATTATGTTAAAATCTACATCCTCATCATGTGCTTGGAATGCCACACCATCTGACGTAAAAAAGATAGTGCAATTTAACCTGGATAACAAATCCCTTCCTAACAGTTTCACCTGACTTGAATCACAAACAGCACATTGGTGCTTTTCTTTAAATGAGCCTAGTTTTACTTGAACCTTTTCAGAAACTGGACTTTGGATTTGGTTATTTGTTATTCCTACAACTTGGAGACGTTTTCCCTGAGAGAGGTAGTTTGGGACTTCCACTGTTCTAACTGTGGATCTAGTAGCACCGGTATCAATAAGAAATGATACACGGTAGCCATTGGCGTCTGCATCTACATATGGGCCACTCTAGTCTACCTCTAAGACTGCGCCAAGTACGCAAACTTCTTCCCTTCTCAGGCACCATCATTGAGAATTTTCTGAACTGGAACCGTCAGTTTCAAATAACGGGAATTGTTGTTATAGATTCTGGTTTGGATTCTGAAATTGTGGCATGCAATTCTGAAATTAATTAGTATCCATTTTTAGCATTTGATTAGGATGAAACCTAGGATTCCCCATTTCTGCAGGTGCAGCAGGCATCATTGGATCCTGTCCCTGCATTGGCGTCTGTTTTTGCCTTTTCAGGCAAATTTGAGTTTGCATAGCTTGTGGCATTTGTACATTTCCTCCAGCATTCAGGGCTATATTGACATTCCCTCTCCCAATGTCCAACTCTATGACACATGTGACAAACTTAATCTTTTTCATAGCAGCAATATCTGATCCAGATCCTGTACCCACAGGAACACTTTACTTTTACCCTGAAAACCAGACTGTGAATCAGCATCTCCTTGCATGTTTCCTTGATTTCCTACAAAAGAAGGGTTCTGAAAACTTTTCTGAGCCAGCTTCATTTGTACTAACATGAATTTCTCTTTTATCCTGTCCGCTTCATGTATAACATCATCAAATTATTTATTTTGCCAACAGATCAACCTTTGAGTGATGTGCAGACAGATCTCTGGCTTCAGCACGAAAACAAACTGGGACACAAAAATCTCCATATCCTTCTCCTTAGGAAATTCACATCCACTGTGCAACTAAAATACCTGCAATAATCTCTGATAATGCTCATGTACAGTTTCCTTTGACTCCTGTGTGGTTATTTTAATTTTGAGCCAATCTTTTGGAGGCATTCTGCCTTTCAAGAAGGCAATAGGTGTCTCATATTTCTCCATCACTGTAGGAGGCAGCGCACTTGTCCCAGCCACTCTTGCTGATTCCTTTCTGGATCACTGTACCACAGTCTTACATTCAGCCTATAAATCAGCAGGCACCACATTGTCAAAAAACGTATTCAAATCAGTCAACAACACCTTTGAAATCCTTATGAACCTTTCCACATGTGCGTACCACTGCACCGGCTTGTCTCTCAATTTGTGAAAATTGTTTACGAAGGCTGCCAAATCACTGTCTCTCCACAGAACATGTGATTTCACTAAGTCACTTCTTTCATTTTGTTTTCCAGTATTAGCTGCTTCCCCCTTTTTCGTCTCATCTTTCGTAGCCCATTTGGTTTCAAATTTACCAGTCTTGCTCCACCTGCAAATGCACTCAAGCAACGCTATAATATGCAAATCAGTCCTGTAATTCTTATATTCTCATATGCTGGGTCATCCAATTGAACCTCTATAGCTTTCATGTAGGTGCACATTTCTTGTAATATTTTTCTCATATTTTGAGCTAGTTCAGTTAATTTGTCATGAACTAATGCTGGTCTTCTTGTAACCTCTTTGCACAAGTACATTCTTTCCTTTGATATTGTTCTATGCGCTCAAACTCCAAACATCCCCTTATTATTTCCTCCTGTTCAACTTTCAGTTGAGAAATATATATGCGCATTTCCTTTTCAACCTCTGATTTTTCGGGTGATCCTGCACTCTATGCCTTACCAGGTCCTGTTGTTTCATCAAGCCAGCTTCGTCTATATCCCTTTTCAGTCACAACTGGTTTTTTTCTGAAGATATTGGGTCTGTGAGTACTAATATTCCCTAATCTAATAGTGCTTGCACCATCAGTGTTGGCTTCTAGGCAACTATCTGTGAGTTCTGGAAATTTGGGACAACTCCTGAGGTGGGTAAACCTCCGGCAACTAGTTGACTCTCAGGTCTTGCCTCCACAAGTGGAAGGGCACATGCTAGTACCCTGGTGATAGCTTGAGTATTAACTACAGGTCACTGTAGATGTAGTAGTCACTGTTAAAATGGTAATCTGTGGTTGAGCTATTATTGATGAGGTAATCTGCAACATTTGTAGGGGTCATTCAATTGGGGTTGCACCTTGATGTGTGAGAGAGTTGGCGCTATCGAACTAGTACTTGCGCTACTCTGCTCTGCTGGGATTACATGTGGTGGGGGTCTCGAAGTCAACATTTGTTTCAATATTTCATCTCCTAAATTAGTGTCTGACTCATCCCATCTGTCTTGAATGAATCTTTGTCCTTTCCTTTCTAAGCAGTCTCTGAGGTAAGCACTGGATAAAATCTATTGCCGTCTATAATAACTTTTTTCCATCTACACTGCTCTTCATCCCATCGGGCATTCACATAATTTTTAACTGCCCTATTAGTACTCCTCTGGTATTTTTCCTCTCTTTTCCCCTGGCAACTTTTTCCCAATCATTAAATACTTCAAATTGAATGGGTCTAGGAGGTGGCTTCATTTCGTACAAATGTCCTTCCAAATGATCAAGAATCTTGTTATTAAATGTCCCATATCTAGGAAAACTAAAGGCACTCTCCTTCTCAGTAATTCTACTTCATTGGTGAAGCCAGAGACATGCTTAAACCATGCTCAGTAGTCATAATGTATGCAGACGTACCCTCAGGATGTGCCTCTTCACCTTTGTGTACTGGAATAGTAGAAACATCCCCTCTCATCAAATTCTTAAAATCTGTCACACATTTCATAATGACAGGTCAATTTGAAACAGCATGATTAAACTGAATGTTATCATTTTGTTCTGTATACATCAATTTTCTGTTGAACCATTTGAATTCCAGTTATTATTTTTCACAGTTCTTAAAAATAAATCCAAATACAGTATTCAGTTTTAGGGAATTCAATCCTGGCACTGCACTGCAACTTCACCAACCAATCACAGTCCAAAAATGCACCAACCGTCCAAACCCAGCACGAAACACTATGACGTACAACCTCAGTCCTCGGAGTAGCTCACCCTCCTTTACAATTTTCTTCCTACGTGCACATCTATAATTATTGACTTTTGAAAAACCTTCTTGTTTGCTCCACTAAAAGAAATACATTTTCTCACACATTTAAGAATATTTTCAACAGTCCCAAGTGAAATCTCGACCAGCGTGAAATTACCCAAATCAATGCAGTTTCCTCGTTTGTGCAATTAGGTTCAACTAACACTGATCAATGTTAATCAGTCACAACAACTTAAGAACCCTATGTCACTTGAATAGGTGATGGTACCTCACACACCACACCTTAAAATCTCTGCAAACAAGATTTCAATTATGCAATTCCGGGATCTTTTGACTATGATGAGTTTCGAATCTTCTAACACCTTTTCAAGCACTTATTGACTATTTTCTCCTTTCCCACTCATTCTAATCAAACATCCAAACCGGAAGAAAGGCACAATGACAACCACAGCACATTTTCCCTATTAATACTCACACCTTCAAAACCGCAGCTGCCTTTGAATACCACTTTGCCAGATGTTGAAGTTCTGGACATTGGATTCAGGAATCGGGAATTTCTAAATATTACTGGGTAGGATTTTTTTAAGCTCCTTTCAGGGTGTTAAACCTATCCTTTGCCACCAGATTTTCGACCACGGAAATCTCATAAAGATTTTATAAATAGCTCCACTTAGTAAGTGAACCTCCAATTTCCATGCCTCTTTAGGTCTAGCAATCTTTGCCATCATATTATAATGGAGCATACCCCAAACACATTTCTAAAATAATCATCATCTTGCAGCATTTAATGTTCAGACAATGATTGAGAGGTTTGATAAAGTTTTAAAGCATTTTCTCTTTAAGAGATCAGTCTGTATTTTTGTCTTTTTATTCAGATTGGTCAAATAAGTCTGGTTACAGAAATATTGAGAAACATTTGGTTAGAACAAGCATAGATATTAACAGAATGTTCCATTAAATAATTAGTCCCTATCGTAATCTAAAAGATCTTACCTATCCTAGTGAGAACCCATAAAGAGTTATTTCGGAAAAGAGCAAGTAAACTTTTGGAGCAAAAGACTGGTAACTATGAAAAGACTGACCTCCCCATAAAGAGTAGATCTGGAAACTCAGTTGCGTTCCCTAACAGCTGTAGCAGCAATTGTTAAAACAAGTTAAAGGAATTACTCACAGCAGTAGCTATGATCAGCATAAAGAAAGAAAGTCTCTTCAAAAAGGGTAAGGAAAACAAAGAAATCACTGTTAGCAGTAGATTATGACAATTCAGAGGACATGGCAGGGGGGTACTTAGAATGCCTTAATTCTCTAGCTAGGCTCATGTCCTAGATAAAAAGCACAAAACATAATGCTAACAATGTTTAATCATTTCTAACCAATAGGAAGGGATAGTATGCCGTCTAAAATATGATGAAGTCATATGGTTTGAGGAAAAAAAGAAATACCTTTTGCAAAAAACAGCACATTTCACAAAGATGTCAAGTTCTACAGTTCTATCAGCATTTACAAAAAGGCATTTATTTTAAGAAAGGAATAGGAAAGAATAAAGAAAATTGTGAGGTCTAGTAGTAAAAGAATGAAAGAAATGGGAGCTTTCTGCAGAAATAAGCAGAATTTTCACGTTTTACACGTTTAATAAAAGAAAACATTTTATCTAATACCTTTTGCAAAAAAACAGCATATTTCACAAAGATGTCAAGTTCTACAGTTCAATTTTAATGTTAAATCAACATTTACAAAAAGGCATTTATTTTATTAAAGGCATAGGAAAGAATCAAGAAAATATTGAGGTCTAGCAGTAAAAGAATGATAGAAATGAGAGCTTTCTGCAGAATTAAGCAGAATCTTCACTTTTTTCATGTTTAATAAAAAAGCAAATTTTCTCTAATTGCTATTTTGACATGCATTTTCTATGTTACCGTTAAAGCACAATTCTACATTGTTATGAGGTACATTTTTGTAAAAAATGTCAACTTCCACACTACAAAGCCTACATAAGGGTGACTAATTAATATTTAAAAGGGACAGTTTTCCTTGTCAAAAAGGGGTATTTTGACAGGCCAAACTGCAGGTTAAAATGCAGCATTCAGGCTAACTGCTAGGCCCTAAGCCATGTTTTCTCTATCACACCAGAGCTGCGGTCCAAAGGTGACATTTAACTATCCATGCAATGAATGTATTACTGCACCACATACTATGGCCTTATAGGAAAGTTATATATGGAAATTAGTAGTTAGCTAATTTTGCAAGATGTTAGGGGTCAGAACACATACACTGGGGCCTGATTAGCAGTGTCCCACTGTACAGAGTCAAAAAACCTACAGCATCAGTCCAAAAAATAACAGGGTAACCATGTCAAAAAGAGCACTTTCTCATACATATTGGGGCACATGCATCATTGAGACATTTTGCACTTCTTAATTTGCGAAAAATACCGAATTGCAAAATGATATGCATCATTTTTTTCGGTATTTATTTGTGATTCGGTAAAAATCGCAATTTTTACCGAATCCCAAATAAATACCGAATTCTTAAGTGCATTTTCGCAATTCCCATTGATTCCTATGGGCCAAAAGGCCCATAGGAGTCAATTGGAAGGCATTTAGAGATTCGCAATTTGTTGATGCATTCCAAGGGTGCAGGGGGGGTCCAAAGGACCCCCCCTTGCACCCCTGAAATGCATTTGAAAGTGCATGTTTCACACACACATGTCCTAAGGACATGTGTGTCTGTAACATGACAGTTTAAAAAATGCATTTTTTTGCTTTTTGACAGATTTTCGCAAATTACCACGAGGTTCAACCTCGTGGTAATTTGTTATGTTATGTTATGTTACACATATTTGTATTGCGCACAGCTGCCCCAGCTAAGGGGCGTCCTGGCGCATGGCAGGAAATATGCAACACCTACAGGGAACACAACAGATAAAAACAAGGAGGTTTATTAAAAGAGAAAGGTTTTTAAAGCTTTGCGAAAAGCTAACAGATCATCTAATAACCGCAATTCAATTGGGAGGGAGTTCCAAAGCTTGGCTGCTCTGACCCGGAAGGATCGACCACCAACCCGACACAGCCTGTATCGAGGGATCACGGCAAGAGCTTGGCCCCCAGATCTCAAAGAACGGGTAGGAACATACCAGGACAAAAGATCCGCAAGGATTTGCGGACCCCCTCCCCTCAAAATCTTGAACGCCAGACACAGCACTTTAAACTGAATTCTTGCCTTGATAGGCAGCCAGTGCAGTGATCTCAGTGTGCCAGAGACGGAACTCGTTCGGGGTAAGCCGACAATGGCTCTCGCCGCGGCATTCTGCACGCGTTGGAGGCGGGTGATTTCAGCCACATTGGTCCCTGCCAGGAGAGAGCTTGCATAGTCCAGGCGAGATAACACAGTAGCCTGGACTATCAGCTGCCTGGTACGATGGTCAAAGAACTTCAGAATGGGACGCAACGACCGCAAGATGCCAAAACAGCAGGCCGCGATTTTCTTCGAATGGCCCACAAAACTGTGAGCAGGGTCCATCCATACTCCCAAGTTCTTTAGTTCAGTGACCGGGCAGGGGACCGGCCCCAGTTCAGCAGGCCACCACCTGTCTCCCCACAGTTCCGCCCTCCTACCGACGATCATGATCTCTGTTTTCTTAGCGTTGAGCTGGAGACAGTTGTTCTTCATCCAGCTTGCCACCGCCCTAAGTCCACTCTGAAACCTGGGGGCATCCCGGTCCGCATCCCTGCTGATCGTAACCGCTAGCTGAGTGTCGTCGGCATATGAGACCATGGTCATGTCCCATTGCTTGACGACCTCAGCCAGCGGTCTCACGTAAAGATTGAACAACGTGGGGCTCAGCGAGGAGCCTTGCGGGACCCCCTGTTTCAAAGGATGAAATTGGGACTGGAACGGTGGCAGGGCAACGCTAAAGAAACGATCGTCAAGGAAGGAGCGGAACCACTGGAGGGCAGTGCCGCCCAGCCCAATCTCCTCCAGGCGATGCAACAGGATGGGATGGGAGACAGTGTCAAACGCGGTGCTCAGGTCTAATAAAACGAGCGCCGCTGTCTGCCCCGCATCCATCACCGTGCGAAGATGTTCCGCCATGGAGAGAAGGGCGGTCTCCGTGCTGTGGCCAGCACGGAAGCCGTTCTGGGTGGGGTCCAAGATGTTAGCCTGGATAAGGTGGGCCGAAAGAACTTTGTTGACATGGGCCTCCAACACTTTGGTAGGCCAAGGGAGCAGAGAAATAGGCCGATAATTTTCAGGCTTATCTGGGTCCAGTGAGGGTTTCTTTAAGATGGGAGAAACCACCGCCCGCTTCCAGCTAAGGGGAACCGTGTCGGACTCCAACGAGATGCACTTCCAATTTCAAAATTCGCTTTTTTTTTTTTAAATGATGCATTGCATTTAAGGAATCGCACAAATGCGATTCCTTAAATGCATTTGCATTTTTAAGAAATGCAAAAAAATGCTAATATTGGAAAAGAGTTTGATGCATCCCAAAAACGTATTTAGGAAGTGCAAACGGCCGAATTTACCGATTCGCACCGTTTGCACTTCCTAAATAGGTTGATGCATGTGCCCCATTGTTTAGAGCAACTTTACTAATGCATGCACAATAACACATTTATAACTTTAGTACAAGAGTCAAATGTAACTTTATTATGGCAGGTCAGAAAAAGTGACATGAGAAAAATGCTTTTTATCACCCCACAGATGGCATGCAATAATTACTTTACATAGGTAAAGAACTCACCTAATAGTCATAATATCTTGTCAGTGTCAATTAACCTTGCTACACAAATGTAACCCTTTGTACCCTAGTTTTGTTTAAGCATCTTTTGTTAAAATAAGCACATGTGGTAAATGTCATGGATAAACCATGTGTGCCGTTTTAGAGAGTTTGATATGCTATTTATTACTTTTGTTGAGGGATGGAAAAGGCAAAAAGACTCACTCGAGGCTTCGCTTTTCTTGAGTCATGACCCTTCCCAAAAACTCAATTTAGCATATTACGCTCTACACATCTGCATATATCCTACTTCCTACATTCCTTCAGGTTCATGAACCGACTGTGCTATATTTGAACAGCAAAAGGAAACATTTTTAAGCTATGAAGAATTGATTATAATTCCAGAAATGTTGCCTGGTGAATTGATTTCTTATAATCTACATTTGATGTAAATACATCAAAATCTTTTTGTAATGTCTTGCTATGTTTTTTGACGGCCCCCTTTTGGCTCCAAATGTACTCCAAAGAGCTTTGACATTGGTGTCAGAGCACAATGTCATGAAAACTTGTTTTGGAATGTTGAGTTTGCACTTACACGCAGCAGAATGTAATACTTGTAATACTAAGCTCCGTGCGTGGTGTAGTCATTGGCGTGCACCCAGGCTGGGGATGGGGCTACAAATGGCGACATGATAGGGGATAAATAACCTGAAGAACGACTGTGCTGTCCTAGAGAGTTTGCTGTGGTCCAACCAAACTGCTCATGTGTGCCATGTGTGTCACTGTCAAAGTATGGAATCAACTCTTCATGCATGTTGAGTCAACTTGCAACTCCAACCGCTGTAAAGCAAATTAAGGCAATGGAAGCATTGCAAAGAATATACATGTTGATGGTTGAGAACCTGCTTGTCAGGGCATATATAAAGGTACCATGCAAGAATAAAGTTGCACATTATACGTAGTGTTAAAACTGAAAGCGGATTCAACCTTGTTTTTGAAGCGCAGCCGCTGATAATAATAACTTGCAAAATAACCCTGCGAAGAGAATCGCGGAGGTTATGTGGGTTTCTGAATCTTGATATTTTATTGAAGTCACAGATTTAAGTAGGTAATCTTGTGGGTTTTGAGTGGGGGGATCTTGAGTAGCCAGTCTCTTTCTCCTTCTCCTTGATGGGCCTATTGTGATATTCTCATTCTTTACCTCTAGCAGGGGCGGCTCCGCAGCTATGGTGGAGGAGCATCGCCCAATTGCTTTTAAGCAGTGCAAAGTAGATGAAACATAAAATGATGATAACTTTTAGTTATTGTCATTTTATGTTTCCTGTTGATTTGCGGGTGGGCAAGTGGGCGGGCTGCTCTGCTCTCGGAGCAGGGCAGGGGAGGAGTAGTTTGCCCACTCCTAAGTGCACATGACTGTTTGGCCGGCCCTCTCAGGGCACTCAAAACAGTCATGCGTACTTTCCCTGTTCTCCATGCAGGCTGCATTTCAGCCTGCGTGGAGAACATTCCCAGGCCCCCATTCCCAGGCTGAGCGTCAAACCAGGACGCTCAGATCAATCACAACGCTGCATTGCAGCATTATGATTGGTTAGGGGAGCCTGGGTGCTCACCAATCACAATGCTGCATTGCAGTATTGTGATTGGTCAAGGGAGCCTGGCTGTGCTTCCTGTGCCTTGAGTCTGACAAAGAGAGCAGGAGCAGAGATGCGGGACACGGCTCAGCAAGGTAAGTGTTTATTTTATTTAATTTTTTTTTACATTGGGCACCGTTTCCCCCATTATCCTTGTACACCTGCACTTGCCCCGCCACCCGCAAGCAATGCTGGCTGCCACTGTCCTCTATGTATCCCATATGCCAGTGATCCAGCGCTCCTAATGAAAAACTGTCTCACCAACGCTACCTATCACCATAATACTCACCATTAATCATGAATCGCTAATAAGGCCCATAAACCAACAAGACAATTTTTGAGCGACTGAATCATGTGGCCTAATTAATCAGGACTATTCACAAACTATTTAAATATTTATATACAACTGCAGTTTATCATTTCTTACCATGGTTTTAAACATATATCTTTTAATTAAGTCACTAGGCAAATGGATCAACTGATGGTAACTAGACCATGAATAAACAAGACCAGCTTGTCATTTCAAAATCTAATTTTTTATTGACTTTATTATTCAAAGAAAGAGCATTTTCGATTATAAATCTTTATTTATTAGCAATATGAAAGCAGCATTTATTAAGGAAATGACTTATTAGACTGACATTTTAAAAGCAAATCAGTAGCATGAATTAAAGCAAAATAACAGTTTCCATTCCCTAAATCTATTTCCCTGTCTAAAACTCACTCCACCTAAAAAGAATAATCTTTAAAAGACTGCTGTCCAACAGCACGTCACGCCCTTCAGGAATCGGAAAGCGAGAAGCGCCCTCCTGCCCATGAGGTCAGGTTTTATACCTTTCTATCAAGCTAAAGTTTTCAACATTTGTATACTTTCTTTGCAATCCAGAATTCCCATTGGCTGTCTTATGTCAGTCCACATTAGGTCATCACCATTTCCAAACCAAGCTTAGGCTTTTTCTTTAGCCCTATTGTCCTTTGCTTTCGCGTCATTTGGCTTCCTCAGAAGAGATACTTTTTCTCTCGAGTTACAGTTCACAACTTCCTTGCCTTGGCTATCTTGCCTGTTAGAAAGGCGATCCCGGGGGAGGCAGAAGATGTCTGACTGACCTCCCCTAGGTCCACCCCTCCGTCTAGAAGTAGCCGAGCGTTATCGAGAGGCCTCCTGGGTGAGGGTCCTCTCCTAGGATCGTACAGCAGAGTAACCACACCACTACAAATGGACACCACACAAGAGGATAAGTTCTTAGGCTTTATCAAGAATAAAGGTTGCTTGTCTTCAGCGATATGTACAGGCAGATCGAGACATCTGAAAAGTCTCGCAAATAAGGGACAGGGTAGCGGGACAGTCTCAGTACTGGTGAAGGAAGGGATACCCTGCGCACAGCTCTCAATCCTCGAGCCGGGGGGTTCCGAGAGGTTGAGCCACGGCAGCACCAGCAGGACTCGACAGGTGGTCTTTAACGGATAGGGGGCCGCGGCAGCGCCAGCAGGCCTCGAGGTGGTTTCGGCGAAGATGGGCCGCGGCAGCGCCAGCAGGCTCCAAAGATGGTTCAGCTAAGATGGACCGCGGCAGCGCCAGCAGGCTCCAAAGATGGTTCAGCTAAAATGGACCGCGGCAGCGCCAGCAGGCTCCAAAGATGGTTCAGCTAAGATGGACCGCGGCAGCGCCAGCAGGCTCCAAAGATGGTTCAGCTAAGATGGACCGCGGCAGCGCCAGCAGGCTCCAAAGATGGTTGCAGGTTTCAGGGTAATGAGTTCTTCTCGGGGTCAGCCGCGACAGGGTCAGCAGGGCTCTCGACTCCAGGATACAACTGGGGTCCTACTCCAGGGCTGGCCCAGACATAGGACTGGAGTCCTTTGATGTCCGGACCCTCTCGCCTGGGGGTCAGAGGGGCCGGGATGGTGGTGTCCAGACACCCAGCAGGGTGGTGGAGCCAGCGCCCAGGGAGGCCGGAGGGCGATCATTACCAGGCGTCCGGGGACGGCTGGAGGGCCATCGAAACTCCCCTCCTCTTGGATCTGTTGAGTGGCCACTCTACCACCCAGGGGGATCTTGGTGCCTCGATGTCGGGGCTTCGCTGGGGCCTTGGCCGGGGCCGAGGCCACATGCTCGGGACGTGATGGGCCCAAGATGGAGTCGGGCCTGTAGGGGTGGTCCGGAGGGGTAGCCGGACCGGCAGTGTTGGGGCGTGCAGGGTTCGGCGTGTCCCAGGGGGGAGAGCCGTGGTTTGCCAGGGTGTTTGCTCTCGTCGGTAGTTCGTGTAGGGTCGTGCCACGGGGCGATCGTGGCTCGATGGAGGGCTGATGTCGTCCTGGGCCCGCCATGCGGGAGGGGTAGGACCACGCCATGAGTCCGGGTCCAACACACGTCCCCTCCAGCTGAAGGCAGGGGAGAGTCACCCATCTTCTTGGGGGTTCTCCTCGCCGAGGCGGAAAAACCGGGACAGGCCATCAGCATTGGCGTGGTCGTTGCCAGGGCGATGCTCCTCAGTGAAGTCCATCCCTTGGAGGGAGATGGACCATCGCAGTAGCTTCGGGTTCTCGCCCCGCCTCTGCATCAGCCACCGTAGGGGCCGGTGGTCGGTCTGTACCCGGAAGTGTGTGCCGAAGAGGTAGGGCCGGAGTTTCTTTAGGGCCCATACGACGGCGAAGGCTTCCCTCTCGATGGAGCTCCATCGTTGTTCTCTAGCCAGCAGGCGCCGACTGATGAAGGCCACGGGACGGTCGACTCCCTCTGTGTTTACTTGTGATAGGACCGCCCCAATGCCGTGCTCCGAGGCGTCGGTTTGGACCACAAACTCTTGGCTGTAGTCGGGGGCTTGGAGCACAGGGGCGGTGCACATGGCGGTCTTTAGTGTCTCGAAGGCTGCTTGGCACTCGGGTGTCCAGTGCACCTTCTGTGGTAGTCTTTTGGAGGTCAGTTCTGTGAGGGGCCCCACAATGCTCCCATAGTCTTTTATGAAGCGCCGATAATATCCCGTGAGCCCCAGGAAGGCTCGGACTGCGGTCTGAGTGACCGGGGGCTCCCAGGCCCGGATGGCGTCAATCTTTGGCTGGAGGGGAGCCACCTGGCCGCTCCCTACTTGGTGCCCTAGATAGGTCACGGACCATTGGCCTATCTGGCACTTGCTGGCTTTTATTGTCAGTCCGGCCCGTCGGAGGGCCGTCTGGACCTCCCAGAGGTGTGTCAGGTGCTCGTCCCAGTGGAGGCTGTATACCGCAATATCATCCAGATATGCGGCACTGAACTCTTCTAGCCCCCCCAGCACTCTATTCACTAGTCTCTGGAAGGTGGCCGGAGCGTTTTTCATGCCAAAGGGCATCACCTTGAAGTGGAAGTGGCCGTCGGGGGTTGAGAAGGCAGATCGCTCTTGTGCACCAGGGGTGAGGCCGATCTGCCAATACCCGGCCATGAGGTCGAAGGTGCTGAGATACTTGGCGGCCCCCAGGCGATCGACCAGTTCATCTGCCTGGGGGATGGGATGGGCGTCGGTCCTGGTGATGGCATTCAGACCCCGGTAGTCGACACAGAACCGGAGCTCCGGGGGTGCGCCGGGGGCGGCGGCTTTAGGGACCAGGACAACGGGACTGGCCCAGGGACTGTCTGAGGGTTCGACTACCCCCAGCGCTAGCATCTTGGCAAGTTCGGACTGAATGCAGGCCCAAACTCGGTCCGGAACTCGAAAAGCCCGGTGTCGTACAGGCGGGCTGTCCCCGGTGTCTACATCGTGGACACACCACCGGGTGACCCCGGGAGTGAGGGAGAATAGGTCTGCAAATTGCCCCAGCAGCTTCCGGCAGTCCTGGTGCTGTTCTGGGGTCAGGGTAGAGGAGAGCGTGACCCCTTCGACGGAGCCATCCTTCTCGGTGGTGCTCAGGAGATCTGGTAGAGGCTCGGAGTCGTCTTCAGCTCCGTCATCTGTAGCTAGCAGCAGGCTCAGTTCAGTGCGGGCAAAGTGAGGCTTGAGCCGGTTGGCGTGTAGAACCCGGAGGGGGTTCCGGGGGGACTCCATGTCCACCAAGTAAGTGACGGGGCTCTTGCGCTCCACCACTTTGAAGGGCCCCGTCCATTTGTCCTGGAGGGCACAAGGTTCGACCGGGGACATGACCCAGACCTGCTGGCCCGGCTCGAACTCGATGGACGAGGCGTTCTGGTCATACCCGCGTTTCATCTCCTCCTGACTGGCCTCAAGGTTGGCCTCGGCAAGTTCCCGGAACTTCCGAGTCTGGTTGCGGAGGGTCAGGAGGTACCGGTAGACATCCGGTGGTGCATCTCGGACAGCCGTCTCCCAGCCTTCTTTGATCAGGCTGAGGGGACCTCGGACAGGATGCCCATACAATAGTTCGAAGGGGCTGAACCCCAGAGACTTCTGGGGCACCTCTCGATAGGCAAACAGGAGGCAGGGCAGCAGGACATCCCATCTGCGTCGTAGCGGCTCTTCTAGGCCCTTGATCATCCACTTCAGTGTTCGGTTAAACCGCTCTACAGTCCATTTCTTTGGGGGTGATATGGGGTGGTGAACTTATATGTGAACCCCGCACTGTTGCCACAGGGACCGCATATATTTAGATATAAAGTTTGTGCCCCGATCACTCACGACCTCTCGGGGGAAGCCGACTCTGGAGAAGATCCCCATTAGCGCTCGGCCCACCACGGGGGCCGTGATGGTTCGGAGGGGGGTGGCTTCTGGATAGCGGGTGGCATGGTCCACCAGAACGAGGATGAAGCGGTGTCCCTGAGAGGTGCGGGGGTCCAAGGGCCCCACTATGTCGATCCCCACCCGCTCGAAGGGGGTGGTTACCACGGGAAAAGGTTGGAGCAGGGCCTTGACTTTCCCCCCGCTCTTCCCGCTGGCTTGATACGTCGGACAGGTTCTGCAGTGGTTGCTTACATCGTTTCGCATTTTCGGCCAGTAAAAATGGGTCACCAGGCGGCTGTAGGTTTTGTCCTGCCCCAGGTGCCCGGCGAGGGGCACGTCATATCCCAGGCTCAAGAGGAAGTCTCTGAATCGGAGGGGGACGACCAGCACCCGGCAGGCTCCCAGTTCGGCAATCTTCTGCTCGCTGTAGAGGAGGTCGTGGTCCCAATAGACCCAGTGGGACCCCGAGGGGTCTCCGACGGCTTGAGTGGCGGCTTGTTGTCGGATTCCCTCGAGGGAGGGACATGTTTTCTGTTCCTGCCGGAACTGCTCACGTGTGGGGCCACCTTCTTGGCGCCATTGGGCTAGTTCGGGAAGGTGGCCGAGCTCAGTGATGTCTTCAGGGCCGGGTCCCTGGGGCCCGGGTCCTGGGTCGACGTCCTCGGGAACGGCGGGCGGCGGAGGTGCGGGCCACTCCGGTTCTTCAGACGGGGTGTCTTTGTTCGGGGCGGGGGCCCGGGCGGTCATGGATCGAGTGGTCGCACAGACCCACTCGGGAAGGCCTAGCATCCCCAGATGCTCTCTCCGCTCGACGTGGGACCAGGGGGAACTTTCCAGGTTATTCCCGAGGAGGCAGTCCACAGGGGCATCGTCCCGGACAGTCACTTTCTGCATTCCCAACACGCCTCCCCATTCGAAGGGGATACGTGCCATCTGGCACAAGCTCTCGGAGTTGTCCGCCGACCGTACGGGGCACAGGACGTTGGGTAGGATTTGTTCAGGGGTCACCAAATGGCAGCGGACCGCCGTCACGCTGGCTCCAGTGTCACGGAGGGCTTCGGCCCGGTGTCCATTAATGGTGACCCATTGGCGGTACTTCTGGGTGTTGCCTGGGATCGGGGCTCGGGGGATCATGTCTCTTTCGCCCAGGCACACCAAGGACATAGCGGCGGGCTCCCACTCGGCCTGCTCGGGGTTGTCGTCCTCTTCCTCGCCTCTTTCTTCACCCAGGGCGGCGGCCGCGATCTGGCGGTTTGGAGGACCGGTGGTGCCGGGTCGCTGGTTCATCGGGCAGAGAGGGTCATTAGCATAGTGACCCGGCCGCTGGCATCGGTGGCAAGTAACGTTCGGGCGGGGCCCCGGTCGTGCTGGAGGGGCCCCTTTCGGCCCAGGGCTGGCGAAGTGGAGGTAGGGGAGGACCCCGTGGGGGCGTCTCGGCCCCTGCTCTGACCTCCTCCGCCACCCCGTGGTCGGTGGTTCCCCGGGGATCCCCGGCCGTAGTCTCCCATCGGGCTCCGGGGGACTCGGGTGCTCACCCATCTATCAGCCTCGACAGCGAGTTTTCGTGGCTCTGTCAATTTGCTGTCAAGGAGATGCTGCCGGAGTTCGATGAAGCAGTTGTTGGAAAGGTGTTCCCATATAATGAGGTCGACCAACTGCTGGTAGATGGTGACCTGACTGCCTTTGACCCACCCCTCGAAGGCTCTGCTATAAAAGTTCACGTATTCCACCCATGTGGTACCGGGGATTTTTTTACAGTCTCGGAATCGCTGCTGGTACATTTCGGGGGTGAGTCCGTAGCGAGTGAGGAGGGCGGTTTTCATGTGCTCGTAGGAGGTCATCTCGGCATCGGGAAGCTCTAGCAGGGCGCCCCTCCCTTCGTTAACGAACTTCCCCCACAGGCCGGCGCCCCAGTCCTTGAGGGGTACTCGATGGGCGGTCATGGCTACTTCATAGGCTTTGAACCACTGTTGGATGTCGTCGTTCTTATAGTACTCTTTGACGACATCCTTGGGTATGTGCACCTTCGTGTCCGGAGGGGGGGCGAGGTCTTGCCCCCGGAGGCGCTGGCCTCGCTCGTTTTGGCCTTGATCTCTAGTTCCTTTAAGCCACGCTCATGCTCGAACGTGAGTTTCTTTTCTTCGAGGTCTCTTTGTCTTCGTTTCTCCTCCAGGTCTCCTTCCAGCCGTAGTTGCTCGAGGGCTATTTTTCTTTCCACCAGCTGTAGTTCTCCGTCTAGCCGGAGTCGGGCGAGCTCCAACTTGTGGAGCCGGTTCCTCTCTCGTTCTCGGGCGTCTTCGTGGGAGAGGCCTGTGTCTAGGTTTGCGGGTCTTTCCCCCGCTGGAGTCGTGTCGGTCTCCGGGCATCCGTTCGAGCCCGGGTTATCTTCATTCTGGGGTGGCGTGTCTCCGGCTTCCACCCATGTTTGCAGGGCCGATTTAAAGTCTTCCTTGGTGCTTAGGCCAGTGGTAGCGATGCCCAGGTCTTTGCAGAATTGTTTCAACTCCTTATGACTGTACTCTTCCATTTTCTCTTTCTGGAATTCTGCAGTCGGTCTGGTTTCTTGAGTAGTCATGGTCGCAGTGTGTTTTTCTCGGTAGCGGTTGAATCACTCTCTGTACGATTTGCGTTGGCTCGGATCGCACCGCCTGCCACCAATGTTAGAAAGGCGATCCCGGGGGAGGCAGAAGATGTCTGACTGACCTCCCCTAGGTCCACCCCTCCGTCTAGAAGTAGCCGAGCGTTATCGAGGGGCCTCCTGGGTGAGGGTCCTCTCCTAGGATCGTACTGCAGAATAACCACACCACTACAAATGGACACCACACGAGAGGATAAGTTCTTAGGCTTTATCAAGAATAAAGGTTGCTTGTCTTCAGCGATATGTACAGGCAGATCGAGGGATCTGAAAAGTCTCGCAAATAAGGGACAGGGTAGCGGGACAGTCTCAGTACTGGTGAAGGAAGGGATACCCTGCGCACAGCTCTCAATCCTCGAGCCGGGGGGTTCCGAGAGGTCGAGCCGCGGCAGCGCCAGCAGGACTCGACAGGTGGTCTTTAACGGATAGGGGGCCGCGGCAGCGCCAGCAGGCCTCGAGGTGGTTTCGGCGAAGATGGGCTGCGGCAGCGCCAGGAGGCTCCAAAGATGGTTCAGCTAAGATGGACCGCGGAAGCGCCAGCAGGCTCCAAAGATGGTTCAGCTAAGATGGACCGCGGCAGCGCCAGCAGGCTCCAAAGATGGTTCAGCTAAGATGGACCGCGGCAGCGCCAGCAGGCTCCAAAGATGGTTGCAGGTTTCAGGGTAATGAGTTCTTCTCGGGGTCAGCCGCGACAGGGTCAGCAGGGCTCTCGACTCCAGGATACAACTGGGGTCCTACTCCAGGGCTGGCCCAGATATAGGACTGGAGTCCTTTGATGTCCGGACCCTCTCGCCTGGGGGTCAGAGGGGCCGGGATGGTGGTGTCCAGACACCCATCAGGGGGGTGGAGCCAGCGCCCAGGGAGGCCGGAGGGCGATCGATACCAGGTGTCCGGGGAGGGCTGGAGGGCCATCGAAACTCCCCTCCTCTTGGATCTGTTGAGTGGCCACTCTTCCACCCGGGGGGATCTTGGTGCCTCGATGTCGGGGCTTCGCTGGGGCCTTAGCCGGGGCCGAGGCCACGTGCTCGGGACGTGATGGGCCCAAGATGGAGTCGGGCCTGTAGGGGTGGTCCGGAGGGGTAGCCGGACCGGCAGTGTTGGGGCGTGCAGGGTTCGGCGTGTCCCAGGGGGGAGAGCCGTGGTTTGCCAGGGTGGTTGCTCTCGTCGGTAGTTCGTGTAGGGTCGTGCCACGGGGCGACCGTGGCTCGATGGAGGGCTGATGTTCTTTGCAGGCCTTAGGCCTCATTCGGAAACTATTATTCAAACAAACACAAAACATTAATTAATTAGAGAATTGAGACCCATTCTGTTACCCAGCCCCTTTGCTAATTATTAACCCGTTAATTTATGTTACCTAGCTGAGCACACAAAGCAGCATTTTATATCTACCTTCTTCTTTCTTTTAGACTGCAAAGATTCTCCACGCGCTTTTGCCACAGAAAAGACATAACATAAGCACACAAATAAGCACATGCCATTAATTAAACAGCCGCATTTAATACTGACAAAGACAATAGACAAGGTTAGTTTATTATTTTCTTCGCAATTGCAACATAGAGCACATAAAATAGTCCCTCGTGTTTCTGTGTAAATGCATTTTAAAACTAAGTTGATTAATAATTTCATCACATGCTTGTTAATAGAGTTACATTTTTATGGAAGTTTAACTTTGCGAGTTTGAACAACATTTTATTCATCACCTCGCTCCTCGCTTGTTGATGCTAGTACAGTCAGGTTTGGAACTATCATTGCACAGCACAGCAGACACCCACATACTCAAAGGCATATTGTGCCATATACCAGTAAAAGTTTGTCCCAGACAGAATGTGCTTACTCACAACCTGAGAAATAAAGTTTAGCCATGGTATGGGCTTGTGAACATTTCCATGTATGCCTGTACGGAAAGCCTTTTAATGCTGGTAACTGATCATCAAGCTTTACTGACTATCTTACATTAATTTCATTGGAAAATGAAATACACCAGCTGCCATATTGTTATCCCAGATCCTCATTGCCGCGAGTCATGACAGTGATATTCTGAAGTTGAAAGATATAATACAACATCAGTCATGGAACCAACACACTCAACCTCTCACAAGTGATGGCAAATAACAAAAATGTTAAAGATGAAGGGCCCGCTCCACAGAACTAACTTAAGACAAAACCCTAAACTTACTACCATTTTGGTATTCACAGAAGGCACTTACTCATTTTGTTATTAAATCATTTATTGAGCGCACTAACACTGATTAGTTTCTTGGCGCTCATTTTGGTATTCACAGAAGACACTTACTCATTTTGGTATTCACAGAAGGAACTTACTCATTGATGAGTAAGTGCGTTCTGTGAATAACAAAATGAGTAAGTGCACTTACTCATTTAGGTATTCACAGAAGGCACTTACTCATCAATGAATAAGTGCCTTCTGTGAATACCAAAATGAGTAAATGAGTAAATGAGTAAATGGTAGTAAGATTAGGATTTTGTCTTAAATTAGTTCTGTGAATCGGGCGCCTTCTGTCTATAAATCAGGATGGGATTATTCTGCTAGAGTCGAGAGTCATAATTTCAGAGAGTATGAGACAGAAAATAATTGAAGTGGCTCACGAAAGCCATCGTGGTATTGTTGCCACCAAAAAGAACTCTCCAAAATTGAGTTTGGTTTCCCCATTTACATGAGAGGATTAAATAGGAACTCAAGGCCTGTCATCTACGTAACTGCCTTTCTACAAACAATACTCAACATACTCTCACCATGTAAGTACTCCCTAAACATGCATGGGAGAGAATAGCCATCAATTTCTTTCGTCCACTTGATAATGATCATCTGATGGAAATTGTGTATGAGCTCTCATGTTTTCCATTAATAGAGTATCTCTCATCCACAACTCACAAGTGAGTCATTGAGAGACTAGATGGCATCTTTGCGACAAGGGGTGTTCCAGCCATTTTAAAGTCTTATTATGGCCCGCCATTTAACAGGCATGAATTCAAGGCTTTTCGTGGAGCATCTGAATATAAAGCATCAGAAGAGTTCACCTTTGGGACAGCTGGTCACTAGACTCATTAGGCATTTTATGAATACGCTAAAGCAAGCAGTACAACGTGCAACTATTGAGAGGCTCAGTTTAAAATCTGTATTTAATTCCACCCTACAAGCCTATCATTCTACACCTCACTTGACCACAGGCGAAAGTCCTGTGACTTTGATGTTCGAGAGAACTATGACAACCAAGTTACCTCAATGGATCAACAAAAGAGAAGGAAATGAGAATACAACTCTTATGAAGGGCTTGGTTAACAAGAAAAAAGTTAAAGCCTATGCAGACTAGAAGCGACATGCAAAGAACATTGTGTTTAAGACAGGAGATCTCGTGATTGCTCTTCAAATGTGAAGGAGATAATCTGATTCTCCATATGATGCTGAACCTTCCACATAGTGTCCACCAAAGGACATTTGGGGACTGCCAACATCCTGGAGAGTCTGTTACCAGAGACTCTTCTTACTTTCGGCATTTAATTCATCGGTCCTCTGATCGAGATGGTGTAGGAAAAACTGAACCTGAAAACTCAGTGACTACTGTTATTTCTTCACAGACTTCGAAAATCTCTGATAGTGAAGATGACAGCTTGCAGTAACCAGATCAGGTCAAATAATTAAAACACCATGAAGGTTGATTGGAGAGATGTAAGTGAAAATATATATATTTATAATGTGTATACGTAATATGTAATTGTATAGATTTGTAAAAAGAAAATGTATTTAACAGAAGTAGTGTCTTGCAATGCTTTATGATGAAACACTTTTGGCTCTGAATGGACTCTGTAGAGCTGTGATGTAGGTGTCAGAGCGCAATGCCGGGAAAGCTTGTTTTAGAATGTTTCGTTTGCAGTTACACGCAGCAGAATAAAGTCATGAAAAACTAAGCTGTGTGTGTGGTTAGTCATTGGTGGGTACCGTGGCTGAGAAGGACACTAGACGTTTATGAAAGAATCAATAGAAAATCCATGTTTTAACACCTTTACCTACACCATTGATCTGCCTTGTTGATATTCATGTAAGCTTTCAAGGATGAATTTTATGTACATAGTTCTGTTTTTTGGGAGCTTTGTATGAAGCACGCCTATGTACCCAAAAGAGATGTATAAAACATTTTAACTCACATTTACTAAGTAACAAAGTAACTGAAGATGATCAGATTAACAACAAAAAAATCACACAGACCTCGGACACCTCTTTGCATGCCAAATTTGCACTCATTCCCTCCTGGGTCACTTTTCCTTAGCTCTGGTGATAACTTACCAATATGAGTTGGGAAAAATCCATTACAACACAGTCATTACAACTACCTACTTTTACAACGCAACTGTTACCAAGCAACTGCCTTTACATCGCATGCCATTACAATGCATGACATTACAACGCATGCCACTACACCGCATGCCATTACAACGCATTATAAGGTAAGTAATGGAGATTTATTTTTAGTGTTAGGGTGGGTAAGGGTTTTGGGATACATGGAAATAGTAACTTTTACCCCTACAGTATCCAACACTCACCCTACTGTTGCCCAAAAAGTATTATGCTTTGTAATGGTATGCGTTTTAAGGGTATGCGTTGTAATGAAATGCATTGTAATGGTAGTTTTTTAAAATGTGTTGTAATGGCATGCGTTATAAAATCATGCAATGTTATGGTATGGTAGTTGTGATTTAAAGACTGTGTTGTAAAATCATGCGTTGTAATTGCATTCATTGTAACGTCATGTATTCATATGAGTTACAATTTGCAAATCATGTTTTGACACCAATAATCACCCTTGAACAATCTGAATGAAACCTTTACAGAATTTACCTAATGTGGATTACATTTTGACATATTTTGGAAAGTTTAAAACAGATGTGTCCTGTGCCACCAAAGCAAACCAAATTGTTTTCTCAATGTGAAATGCAATAAAGAGATGTGCTACCCACCTCCTCTCCTCCTATGATGCTCCTGAATGCACTGCTCATGGCTTCATAAATTACATTACAGATAACATCATAACGTAAGACATCAGCAGCATCATTGAAATAATGCCCACACTTCGCACATTGCACAGCCTGTGTACAGTTTTTGTGCCAAAGTAAAATCCCTTTTTGCATTCTTCAATGCCTCATGGCCCATAGGTTATGGCATTTGACCATAGCTTGGGGGTACTGGGTGGAGAGCATTACATTTCACTATGGCCTGTTTTTAGTATCCATGCCCTCAGACCTCTTGGGGTTTGGTGCTCTGCCACGCCATAGTATTAGGGTTTGAATGCAGCTTTATACCATGTCCAATTCTAAAATACTTTCATGGAATAGTCGGCAGCAGTTTATTGAGGGTATTAATTAGATTTTAGTTATGCTGGGTCATAATGTCTGGATTCCCAGATCTTGATGAACAGAGTCTACAGACAATCCTCTCCACAACCCTGAATGCAGCTTTGCCAATGCGTGAGTGTGCATACCGAGCAGAACTAAACTCTGAAGGGTAGAGGAAATGGGAGCAAGACAGAGAAGAGACATCTAGAATAGCGCGATCCCATCAACCACATCTCTCATACTTCAGGGGTGTCATGATAGCATTTTCAAAGGAGAATGAAAATTACATATTAAACGTAAAAAAAAAACAAGGCTTTACCAAGTTGCACAAATATTGAAATTATCTTACAAAAGAAGGTATTGGTGTATATGCTTAATGGCTGCTTAATGCCAGCAACCAAAACCAAAATGTAATCCAGAGACATGTTAGAGTTCAGGCAACTGTTCAACAAGCACAGCCAAATTGTAATCCAAGGGGAAGTCAGTGTTCAGTCAACCAGTCATCAAACATACTATTGGACTTGGCCCTTTTTGCAGGGTCATCCCAGAACTTTTTGCCTTCCTCCTTTATTGTTTCTGATCTGTTTTTGTTGCTTTATGACTCGGGGCACTTTACCATTGCTGATCAGTGATTAAGTGCATATGCTCTCTGTTTAAATTGTTGTTAAGGATTATTGATTCCATGATTGGCATATTTGATTTACTGATCAGACCCTAGTACCGTGCACAGTGTGTGCCCAGGGCATGTCAATCAAATGCTGCTACTGGGCTGCAGCACTCATTGTGCCACCTACAGAAGCAGCCTGTAAAATGTAACTCTGGCCTGCCATTCCAGAGCCTGTGTGTAGTCTGGTTCTGCCATGTCGACTTGGCAAATGCACACACTTACCAGTCCCTAACCTTCCCTTTTCTTACATGTTATTCACCCCTAGGGTAAGCCCAAGGTACCCCTGTGGGCAGGGTGCATTATATGTGAAATGTAGGACATGCTCTGATGTTTGTGGCATGTACTGATAGTGAAATACTGCCAATTGCATTTTTCACCATTGCAAGGCTATCTGCTCCCATAGGATATACTGGCGAGTTTGTTTATAACATCTTATAAACATACCTGCCCCTGGGAACAAGGTAGAAAAAGAAAGTTTGATATGCCTGAACTCAGAATGTTAAAATGCATCTTTTAGTGAGGGTGATTTTTACATTCTGTGTTTGAAAATACCACCTATAGAAAGTAAGTATTTTCTTGCTTAGCCATCTAGTATGCCTCTGCTAGGTTTGTGTAGTGCATGTCTGGATTTGGAGTGTCAGGGGCTGGAGAGCCTGATGAGTCATGGCTAGGCTGAAAAGGCCTGGTCTGCATTTGGAGTGGTGGGAGGAGTAGCACCTCTACCTGAATAGAGCTGTGGCTGCCTTCCACAATTATGGCTCCACCCCCCTGTGGTGTGTCTGGAGCCAGGGCTCACACTGACAATGGAGGTTGTTGTGCACTTGCAAAGTGTCCCCACAGAGCTGGTTTTGGCTGGGTACAGATACTCCCTGCCTTCAGAGAACAAAGGATTTTGGGTATAAAAAGAGGGGCCCAGACCCCAGACCTTTAGATCACTTCTGGGAAATCAAGAGGAACGTTTGCCAAGCAGAAGAGCCAGATAAACTGAGGAGGAATACTGCCCCTGTGCTTTGGCTGTCTGTGGTTGGCCTGCAGTAGCTGCTTGCTGCCAAGGAAAGGAGAAAAAGGATTTTACTGCTTGCTTGATCACTTGCTTGAAGAAAAGATTTCCAAGGGCTTGAAACTGAGCTTGCCTCCTGGTCTGAATTCTCAGGGACACAAAGACTTCACCACCAGTACCCCTGAATTTCCTTGCTGTGGATTCCAATCTGCAGAGAGGTTCCTGCTGCTGTTTAGGACCTCTAGAGACTGTTTGTTGCTGGGAGCTTGAAAATCGACGCAACACTGAAGAAGCGTGTCGCATCCGCACCTGTTTTCCGACGCCTCACCCAAGAAACAGTAGCGCCTGCCGCGGCTCGAGAAATCACTGCATGACGCATCGGGTTTAACGTTCTCCGAAGTCCGAGATCTCTTCACCGATTCCGACACAAGCATGCTGTACGGCTGAACGAAACCACGCATCGTACTGGATCGACGCATCACATCAAGGCGCCAAGACTGTCGTATTGTTGGGGGCCGCAGTAAGAAACAGACTCATCAACTCCCACACAGTACAGAATTGATGCATCACCTCCCCTGCGCTGCATTACAGAACCAAAGCATCACCTCCCCTGAGTGGAAGAAACTGACGTATCACCTTCCCAGTGGCCATTTTGTTTGTTTTGCATGATGCATTTTAGGTACTTTTGAGAAAAGTGTTGCAATTACAACTTGCATTGAACTGAACTATTTCTACTACTTGAAAGCCTTATCGTTAATACTGAATTGTGGATTTTTATTGTTTGGTCTTGTTTTTGTTTAGATAAAGATTACTTATTTTTCGAAACTTTTGAGGTGTCCATTTGTAGTGTTTTCACTGTATTTCTGTATGTGTTCACAAATGCTTTACATACTGCCTCTGAGATAAGCCTGTCTGCTCATGCCAAGCTACCAAGGGGGTGAGCAGGGGTATTTTAGGAGTGTATCCCCCGTACCCTGACTAGAAGCAAGGGTCCCTTTTCGGACAAAGGTACCTACCTCTGCCAACTAGAGACCCCCATTTCTAACACACACCAAATCGTAATTGTAGTAGGCATTTCAGTCTTCAGCAAGAATGTCCAATTGTAGCTGTAGTGAAGGAGCCAAGGCAACACATAAAGTTACCAGGCACCTTAGAAAGGGAAGAGGATTGCTTCTATAGCCCTGCTACCACTCATGACCTGGAAACCCGTCCCTTGACCTCCACCAGTGATGATCCTGACATTTAAGCCACCATTGTCCGATCCAGCATAACCTACCTGGCTTTCTAATACAGATTCCATGGTGACCAGTCCTAGAGGCGAATCCCAGAGTCCAAGTAACACCCTTATTTCTGAGACATGGAACCCATGCAACATACCTATATGGCATGGCCTCTAGGCACTGGGCATATACTTTCAACCTGTGCCTAGTGTCCATACTTGGTAACAATGTGAATCCTTGACATAGGGCATGGAGGATGGTGGTATATGCAGCTCATAGGCAGACCCAATAGATAGTTTTCATACTTTCACCATGGCCTATAATTGGTATCCATGCATTCAGTACCCTTGGTGTTTGACTTTTGGCCATCCCATAGTACTGGGTGTAGGATACAGCCTTTGTTTGTAGATTTATATAGCCCAGCTTGTCACCCGTCATGCTGTCCATGGGGATGGGGAGATTAAGGGCAATATGTAGGTAAACTACATTTACCAATTCTAAAATACCGAATTTTACCGATTCTGTATTTTAGAATCGGTAAATGGTATGTAGGTAAAATTTCGGTAAGTATTACCGAATCGCTACGATTTGGTATTTACCGATTCGGTAATTCCCATTCATTCCCATGGGCCTGGAGGCCCATAGGGATGAATGGGAATTACCGAATCGGTAAATACCGATTCGGTAAAAGGGGGGAACACATTCAAGGGTGGCAGAGTGTCACTTTGACACCCTGTTGCACCCCTGAATAGTGCATGGGTGCACATGTGGCACACATACATGCCCTAAGGGTATGTATATCTGCCACATGGCACTGTTATAAATTGCAAAAAATTGCTTTTTTTAGGGTTTTCGATATTTACCACCAACTTGTAGTTGGTGGTAAATAACGAATCCTGAAATGGGAAAAACACTCATTTGAGTGTTCCCTACATTAAGGATTCTGTAATTTACCGAATCTGTATTTTAAGAATTCGGTAATTTACCGATTCCTTAAGTTACCGATTCTGTAAAATACCGAATCCTACAATCATGCCACCTACATCTCAAATGCCCAATACCGGTCGGTAATGGCCGAAATTCGGTAATTTCGTCCGTTACTGACTGGTATTTGGCTACCTACATATGGCCCTAAGTGATTTGCCCAGAATCACAGAATAATGCGCCAACACCAAAGCTTGATCCCAGATTCCTAGCTCCTGGGTCAGCAGCTCTGGCAGCTGCGCGACATCCTGTCCTATACACTGCAGTTCTGTACTGAGGGTGCCAGATGCAAACTAGTATAGCCTCTGCTACATACATATACCAATCACGAATAAAGTTGTGAAATCCGATTCAAATCTGGGTATGCAGATCATAGGCGGACCCAACAGTATATATTGTTCAACACTATATATCGTTCCACGTTTTTTGTTTTTTTCTTGCAGGAGCTGCTGCACGGACTTACATCATGCCTGGAATATGAAGCCGATTTACTCTTATAGTCCTGTCAAGTTAAGTTATGATTTGTCCTGGAAAAAACAGTATGTATCATAGTTTGAAACCGTAAATTAACTTTGGAGGCCACACTCAACATTTGCTCCTGTTGGCTATTCTACGCAATATTTCCCAAGATTGTCATTGGGTCAAGGTTTTGTTTCTGGGACAGTTAGAGTCTTTTCATCGGAAAAAAATCAATGTTCATTATTGAAGTAAAAATCATTGCTATCATACATAACTCTTCCCTGTGCCTGTTGTCCATGCCTACAGTACTGACATGACAAGGGTGTTGGTCATGCTCATATGCCCAAACCATGCTGGGAGAAGCAGCAGAGAATGATCTGTAGCCACTCCCTAAAGCCAATGCATACAGGGCTTAGCCTTTGCCCTGGATTGCAGTCAGCACATGTGGGATCCTCTCAACCACACAAACCACCACTGACTGGGCACATGCTCTCAAACCTGATGCCAGTACACCTGCATGATACCATTGGGGAGACATGCTGAGTACCAAGTGCAGGGCTCTTCCTAGGGCTACATTTGTTTATTTCAAGAATCTTTTTATTTAATTTTCAAACAACAGAGACTGAGCAGCAAGTACATGGCATAACTAGTTTGTGCGGCAAAATCAAGAAATTGACTAAAGTCCACACCTTAACTGAAGTTTCCACTGTATTAGGGGGACACTCTTCATGGTCACCATGATCCAAGTCAAAGCCAGTGTTAACCCCTGAGGTAGCACCTTTCGGCACAAACTGGCACCCATTTGTGTTGAAAACCTTTGCCCAGATAAATCGACTTTTCGTTTGCCATAAATATCTCATTCCCACCCCACCACTATTGAAGCCTTTCTAGCACCCTATAAACGTGCAATGTTTCGCTTGGCTAATACAAGACCCAGTGAGAGCCACAACTTGCTATATCTTGGCGGTGGATCATCCCCCATATGTGAAGAAGGCATATCTTCACTGTGTCTGGGTGTGCCACATTCATGACCTCCTCCATAATCCTCTGCAACTCCATCCAATAGGTTTTCACAGTGAACAACACCACAGAGTATGGAGGATGGTGCCCCTTTCACCAGAACCTAGAAGGCAGCGGTCCATCCGACAGTGGCCCATGTCCCGTACTGCAGTGCTAGAGTAATATGAACGATGTAGGATATGTAGTTTGACCAGGCGAACCCCTGTATTAATGACCACCTGCCGAAAGGCTCCCAGCACCTTCTCCCACTCCCTGTCCTCACAATCGCCAATGTCTCCTTTCCATTTCATCCTAAGTGTGGTGAGGATGTTGGGTGAATTATTGAGTAGTATCTTGTAAATGAGCGAGACACTATGTTTGGGTAACGCCTCCGATAGGACGGGGCAAGTAGTCTGGGATGGAGTTGCAGTTAGAGATGTGCGCTCTGAGGGCATGGCAAAGTTCTATATATCATATATCGGAAGGCCTCAGTGGGTGCTAAATTGTATTGGGCCTGCATTTCCGCCCAGCTAAGTATGTTTCCATCCTTCCACACATTACCCACCCTGGATGTGCCTATGAGGTTCCATGACTTGAAGCCCTGTAACCTGTGCACTTGACTGAGGGAATCACTGCACCACAGTGGGGTAATTTCAGTGGGCCTCTCCCACCAACCCAGAAATGTCATGGCTGTCCTCCACATCCAGGCCACAGCAAGCGTCTGGGGCAGAAAAAAACATCAGCTCCATTTGCACCATAGAGCACCCCAGAATATCCCCAGTTCCCCATCAAAAACCTTTCCAACCTGAGGGTGGTACCATCAAGCAGGCAAATGCCCAATCATTGCCCACTGCCATTTGTGTTGCCCAGTAGTATTTTTGTTATGACAGGGAGACCAATGCCTCCTTCTGAAAAAAATCAACAGGAAGTCTGTGAGGGGTGCCCTACAGCGCATAAAGCATGTGAGGCAGTGTCATCATCTTGAACATTGCTGCTCTTCCCAGTAGGGAGAGTGGAAGAGCCCTCCAGTGTTGGATGTCTGATGCAAAAAGCTCCAGGATGAGAACCAGGCTGAGTTGATAATAAAGGTGAAGGTTATAATGACATGGACCCCCAAAAATATTTAAAGCTCCCAGTGGACAGGTGAAGATGGATGTCCCTGGGTAGCATGGGCATAGGACCCATTATCAGATGCATAAGGGACTTGTCCCAGTTGATGGTGTACCCGGAGTGTTGGCCATCATTGCCCCCAAAAACTTCAAAACTGGAGGGCATCTTGCTGCTTGCAAAATTGCATCACTATCTCTGTGATTGAATATGCATGCTATGATAGTGCGAGGGGGCATCCCCAGCCTGGGTGCAGTCATTGGCACTCTGTGCGCTCTCAGAAAAGAGACAAATATTGATAGACCCCTGGGTTGAAGCATAGTGGTGATGAAGTTTTCAACAAAAAGGTCTGTGCATGATTTCTCCGCTCTCTCCGGAACCTCCACCAAGCAGATAGTATTTAATCTAGATCTTCCATGTCCTCCATTGGTGCCTGCATGGTGGCATTGTCATTAAGTGGGGAAGTGGCCTGTTTTTGGAGCTATGCAGTGGACTTGCTGATGTTCTCGACTGTCTGTCTTGTGTCCCAGAGGCAGTCTTTTTCTTTTTTAAACTTTGCCATCATACGTGAGATCTTCGCCGCCCCGGAATCCAGTTTTGGTTCTAGAGTGCCCTTGAAGCTTTGGATGGCCGCCATGATCTCCGAAAGCAACAGCTCCTGGGCCTCTTCGTCTGGCCATCACTCACCCAGAGTGGCGCCGCTGTCTTTATGTATGGGCACTGGGAGGGCATCTCACTCCATTTTGCTTTGTTGCATTTTTTTCCCCTCTTTGCAAACAGCCATTGTGGATGGAAGCATCTTCGAGGCCACTTGGCTGCCTGCAAGGGCCCGAAAAGACTCCGTGATTCCATATCACCACTGCCTGCAGGGCTGGGGACGATGCAAGCGCAGAAGGAGGGTGTGTGACCACGTGTTCCCACCTGTGGGTTCCACCCCATGGCCTGTCGGAGTGGCTGCTTAGTGAGTATGCCCCCAGACCTTGCCGCCAGTTGCTGGGCACCACACAAATCAGTCCTGAAGGTGGCACGGCACCAGATCTGCAGGCAGCCTGGATCCGGAGGATTATGTGGGCCCAGACCTGGTCCTCCGATGCTACAGGGAATGGGGGAAGAGTGGGGGCCTGGATGCCCTCACTTGTGGCCTACCCCGTCGTCACTTCGTGCTGGATTACTGACCCCCTCCTCCCACCTCAAGCGGCCTCCGTGTTGCACACACTCGATGGCGTTGCTCCCACAGTGTGGCCCAGCAGCCTGCAGCTCGTCTTCTCCTCTGCCAGCCGATCACGGGAGAGGCCACACTTCAGCTCGGCCGGTAAAGCGGGCGGTCCCCAGAGATGGACGTGTCCCACCCCTCACAGGATCTCCTACCGCACAGGATGCGGCCACCATCTCCTTGATTGGAGGCGCAGGCTGGCACTGGTTGTTGCCCTCCTCCGGCACCACAGCCCAGGCTGATCCCAGAAGGCCATTCAGGCAGAGCAGGCCGCTTCCCCAGACCTCCGACACTGCCTGACCCAAGCTCAGTCTGGCTGTTGTACTTGCAGAGGCGGCTCGCGAAGGGGGCTCGAGAGCCGGCGTCATAACCTGCACCGTGCCCCCCCCGGACAAACTAGTGGTGGGGCGGCATTTGGCGCGAAAAAGACAAAGAGGCCAAAAAGCCTCCCCCTCTCTCTTCCCCCCGCAGCAGCCACCGGACTGGTGCAGACACCCCAGCCAATGGGGGTCATGGCGGGTTACAAACCTCCCCCAATGGAAAGGGAGGGCCTAGCGGGAGGTGAAGGCGAGTCAGGGGGCATATAAGGACTGCTCCCCCAGGCATGCTCCTATCTTCACAGAGTGGGGGGAGCAGCAACGACGGCGGAGCCCAATCGTGTACAATTCTGTACCTGGGACATAGTGAAGACTACAGGAGGCAAAGCTCTGCCGTGCTGTAACAAAAAGGAAGAAAGCGACCAGGTAGCCAGGTGCTCTCCAAGGGAGGCTGAGCCTGTACATGCGCTGGAATCCTGGGCGGAGAACTGCGGCGGAGAATTGCGGTGGGGAACTGCTGGACCGGGGAACACAAGCAAGCACCTGTGGCCGGGGCGCAGGACCAGGCCCCCAAAGAGCACACGCAGGTACGACTACGGCCTGCCTGTACGACGGCACCATGGATAAGGGGACTAGGCCATAGGCGGTGAGATGGCGGAAGACCAAGGCGGCGGCAATGTTATGTTGGCCGCAATCGGTAGAACTGGGGCGGGGAAGCTGAGAACCGTCGACCATCAACCAGCCGAGGGCAGAGGACCTTTAGCAAAGTGGGGCTGGCCGGTCACCCCCAAAGGAGTACACACATGTCCAGAGCCTGCAGCTGGAACGGTGGTGCCATGAACGAAGGAGCCATACCATCACGCAGAACGAATTCGACCGGGTGGGTCATGTGCCACGCAGGGGTCGGAGCGGGAGAGGAAGCCCCCGAAGCCTCGTGGCAGCAGAACACGAGGTAAGCAATGGCGCAAAACTGGGACCCCCCCCCCCAGAAAAAAAGGGCCAGCGAGTGCAACGAGGGGGAAGGGGACAATAGAGACTCCCGACTGTAACATGGGAGACAGGACAAATCTCTCCAGGGCTCAACGAGCCACCACAAAGTTAGCGGCACCTATTTGGCCTCGGTTTCATGCGAAGTAAATAAAGTATCAGCAATAATGCCCTAAATAGCCCAGCGAGGGCAGTATTACGCCAAATTCCATTAAGTTGCACCCCCCTTTCGAAGAGCAGGGACTATTTTAGGCTTGGAGCTGTTTTCGTTACCACGGGTAGAGTTCGGGCTAAGGAAATCTCCTTGGATAAGCTTTCGAGAGCGGCATGTCTAGAGATCACTTTAGAGGTCCCACACTTTCTGGCATAGTGACAGGGTCAGAACGGTTCCGCAGGCCAAGGGAATGATGTCAGCGAGCAGGGGTGTAACACAGGCCTCCGCAGCCCACGCGGTGCGAGGGGGCCCTAGCTCCAAGGGGCCCCTTCGGCACTGCACTCTGGCCGGAGAGCTCCTGATTGAGTCCGGAGTGGGCCCCCTTAAGTACTGTGCAGGGAGGCCCCCTCACTTTTCGTTACGCCAGTGTCAGCGAGTACGTGCAGGTTAGCGCACTCGCGGGCTCCAGGTGGGGGAGTTTCGGTAGTGTAGCAGATGGTTTTTAGGGCTAAGGAATATGTAAGTGGGTCATGCGGCAGGGTAGCGTCACCGCAAGGCTAACTGGAGAGGTTTCTGACCTGCAGTGGAGTGCGCTTCTAGAGAGCCCCAAGGGCCGTCCGACCCCAGCTTGGGGCAGTAACGAAGAACACAAAAAGGCACAGTGAAGATAGTCAGTGATTGCACAAAAATTTCACGTACGTACGCCGCCCGAGCTAAGATTTAGGGAGTTAATTTGTTTATTATAACCGCCTTCGATTGTACATGCTATGCCTATGTTCCTCCAACCGCCTAAGCATCTTATTTATTCATATTCTACCTCTATAGACCAGAGCAGTTTAGACGCTAGACATCTGTGGCGTAAAAATGTTTTGTTTCAGTTGAATCCGTCACGGTGTGGCTCATTTCACTCCTCGGACTTAAATGCAAAGCAACAGCAACAAAATACTTTCCGGGCAAAAAGCCTTGAGTCTCGCTCGGGGTTTCAGAGGGAGCTGCCGGGCTTGCGAGTTATATAGTGTGCACGCCAAGGACTGTGAGGTCATGCTACTGAGAGCAGGCCTCACCGGCAGGCTGTCAGGGTTAAACAGTGCGGGCCTGCCACACGGGTGTCGTGTACCACTATAGAAATACTCACAGAAGTCAAGTAAAGGGATTTCTTCCGGTGAGTAGCGCATGCTACATGCCTACTGGGCCAGCTACCACGGCTGCTCTGGGAAGGTGTAAAGGCTCGCAAAATGTTCCTAGTTCTTATCGTTTCAGCAATCCACTTATCTTATATGCAATAGTAAACGTGTATGCAGATTTTACACACAAGCTGCTTTAAACAGGTTGTAGTTTAGTTCTTTCAATAACTCGGGGTCGCTATTCGGCTTTACCACAGCTTTCAACCTAAGGTAGCTTGCTCTCGAGGACAGACAACGAGAAATCTCTCGGGCCACTAGAGGGCAGTGTAATGTATGGTGGAGGGAGCGAGTTCAGCGCAAATTGAGATTTTCCATTTCGGTGGGATGCAATGGCCGTAGTCACATCACGGCAACAGGACCCCCCGCCCCGCAACATACCCAAACATCCCACAATTAACACACAAGACACCAGTGTTAGATTGGGGAAAGTTGCTGCAGGTTTATTACATGCAACGTTATGTAATCATGGTGGGTTATCTTACGGGCGATCCAAGGGCAGGCCGAATTCTCGCCACCTACCCGGCTGATGAGCCAAGCAGCACCGTGGCGAACCACCCATATGCTGTACCATTATGGTAATAAATATACTCACGCCCCCTTGCGGAGCGTATCTAGGCAAGCCCCGGTTGCACAGGCCCACAACCGCCCGAAGGACTACTGGGGCTCCGACACGGGTTCCCGGACCTCCCTTGAGGTTCCAGGTTTTAGGCTCTGGCACCCCTATGTGCCAGCTGAAGTACAGTGCTGCTCCTCTCTGCTTCTGGATCGCCCTGTAACTCCGCCACAGCTCATGGGCGGATGTACTGCTTGTAGCAAAGGGACTCTCAGCGTCCTACTTTTTGGACACTTGCTGGCTGCATGCCCGCTTTGAAGGCCGCCGTAGCCGCCCCTATCCTAAAAGAGTGGCTGGAAAACTTCTTCCCCTGTCCCAACAGTCCTGCTCTGGCGAGGCATGCCAACATGATTTTGTCCATTTGGTACCTAGTGAGTGGGCTTAGGTCTGCATGGATCAGGAGGTATCCTGGCACAGCTGGACGCCGGGCGAGATAGTCCTGCATTACTGAAACTGGACAATATCTACGGTCCCCGAGAGGGGCCAGCACAATAACTACCCCTTTTCCTACTTGGTCTGTCTTAAACCTCCTAAGGGAGATGGTCAGGTTCCTGTCTATGCTAATGTCCGCCAGCCCCAAGGCGTCCCCAGAGCTGTCGCTCCTGGAGCGCACCACTGTCTCGCTGCTCCGAAAAGCACCAAAAAAGGCTAGGCAAAAGGCTGCCGCAAACAGGGAAGCCTCGAACTGCGAGTGTGCCACTGCTTGTAGAACATCTAGCATGGATTGTAGGGTGGTGAAATCAATGGGGGACCTGTTGTCGGGGACCCTCGGTTCGTCCCTTGCCCAGCCCTTCAACGCCACCCTGAGGACAAAGGACTTAGCCGGATTCCGTGCCCCTCTTAATCTGGCAATTGCAAAAAACAACAAGTGATGGACTGAATGTGGATCAATGTCACACACTCCCCCAGTCAAAAGATCTGGGCCCAAATCCATCGTTTTTTTGCACTCCACACCACCCTGGGTCAGATAATGGCTTTATGCAAATCAGCTCTGACCCTGTTGCCCCATGGGAACAGTCCAGTCCGAACTACAACAGCCATATCTTTCCCAGACCGGAATCAAGCATCCGAGGACCGGACCGGTTTCGAGGTAACACCTCTCTTCAGCCCGGCTAGCTTGACTCCAAGTGGTGTGGAGTGCCTGGGACCCACGTCTGGGCATCCCCAGCGCACTTAGGGCGGCAATTGCAAAAAACAACAAGTGATGGACTGAATGTGGATCAATGTCACACACTCCCCCAGTCAAAAGATCTGGGCCCAAATCCATCGTTTTTTTGCACTCCACACCACCCTGGGTCAGATAATGGCTTTATGCAAATCAGCTCTGACCCTGTTGCCCCATGGGAACAGTCCAGTCCGAACTACAACAGCCATATCTTTCCCAGACCGGAATCAAGCATCCGAGGACCGGACCGGTTTCGAGGTAACACCTCTCTTCAGCCCGGCTAGCTTGACTCCAAGTGGTGTGGAGTGCCTGGGACCCACGTCTGGGCATCCCCAGCGCACTTAGGGCGGCAATTGCAAAAAACAACAAGTGATGGACTGAATGTGGATCAATGTCACACACTCCCCCAGTCAAAAGATCTGGGCCCAAATCCATCGTTTTTTTGCACTCCACTCTGGGGATGCCCAGACGGGCTGAAGAGAGGTGTTACCTCGAAACCGGTCCGGTCCTCGGATGCTTGATTCCGGTCTGGGAAAGATATGGCTGTTGTAGTTCGGACTGGACTGTTCCCATGGGGCAACAGGGTCAGAGCTGATTTGCATAAAGCCATTATCTGACCCAGGGTGGTGTGGAGTGCAAAAAAACGATGGATTTGGGCCCAGATCTTTTGACTGGGGGAGTGTGTGACATTGATCCACATTCAGTCCATCACTTGTTGTTTTTTGCAATTGCCGCCCTAAGTGCGCTGGGGATGCCCAGACGTGGGTCCCAGGCACTCCACACCACTTGGAGTCAAGCTAGCCGGGCTGAAGAGAGGTGTTACCTCGAAACCGGTCCGGTCCTCGGATGCTTGATTCCGGTCTGGGAAAGATATGGCTGTTGTAGTTCGGACTGGACTGTTCCCATGGGGCAACAGGGTCAGAGCTGATTTGCATAAAGCCATTATCTGACCCAGGGTGGTGTGGAGTGCAAAAAAACGATGGATTTGGGCCCAGATCTTTTGACTGGGGGAGTGTGTGACATTGATCCACATTCAGTCCATCACTTGTTGTTTTTTGCAATTGCCTCTTAATCTGGCATCGTGGCTGATAGCAGCGAGATGGCCACAAGCCCAGGAGTGTGATTTTCCCTGCTTCTTAGCCCAAACAACAAAAGCCTGCACTCTGTCCTCAAGAGTCAATGCTGACAGGCCCATGTCCTCAACTGCTTTGTTGAAATTCGCCAGGTGACTCCCATAACGCCTTCTCGTACCTGGGGCCAGAGATCTCTCCCCCAATGATCTTAACTCCTGCTCCACTCCAAGATGCGCCAGAGTGCTGGTGGGAAGGGTGTCATCTCTGTTCTCACGGCGCGGGCATGCCGCCCGGAAACGGTCCCACTGGAAACGAGAAAGTGCATCAGCTGCAACGTTTTTGACCCCCGCAATGTGCCTAGCCCTAAATTCAATGTTGCAGCGCAATCTTCTACTGGCTAGCTCCCTCAGCAGACAAAGGACCAGCGGGCAACTGGCTGTTTGCCCGTTGATGGCCTGGACGACCGCCATGTTGTCTGACCAAAAAAGGACCTTTCTATCTGACAGGGGCCCGGGCCAGAGGTGTAAAGCAATGACAATGGGGAAAAGTTCTAGCACCGTGATGTTGGAGGTGATGCCGCGCTTGCGCGAGGCGTTGGGCCATTCTTGCGCACACCAGTGTTCGCCCAGAATTGCACCTAAGCCCTCCCTTCCTTATCCATCCGTAAACATGCTCATTTCCGGACTGTCTAGCCAAGGAGACCTCCAGATCACCGTCCCATTGAAGTCAGACAAGAACTCCTCCCACATTACCAAGTCTTTCTTCAAGCCAGCGGACAGTTTCACCAGGTGATGGCGCTTGACCACCCTGGCCCTGGCCCTGGGTAATCTTCTAGCAAACACTCGGCCCACTGGGATGACTCGTGCTGCAAAATTGAGCTTGCCCAGGAGGCTCTGCATGACCCCTAGAGGCGCTTTGTCCCTCCCCAGCAGTTCCTGAATATCCTGTTGCAAGTCCTGCACCTTCCCGGCAGGGAGTCTCGACACGCCCTCAACCGTGTCTAACTCAATGCCCAGAAATGTGAGAACCTGTGCCGGGCCCTCAGTCTTGCTAGGTGCCAAAGGCACTCCCAGGTGTCTAGCCAGGTCTGTGAAGCAAAGTAGTCCATCACTGAATTCTTGCGTACCCTCCCTTCCAATGAATAAGAAATCATCTAGGTAGTGGGTCACCGCTTTGACGTCATATTTCACTGAGAGTGAACACTGCAGAAAAGAGCTGAAGGCCTCAAAAAAGGCACAGGATACAGCGCAGCCCATGGGCATGCACTTGTCAAAGAAGAATTCCCCCCTCCACTTAAAGCCCAAGAGTTGCTGGCTCTCAGGGTGAACAGGCAAAAGTCTGAATGCTGCCTCAATGTCCGCTTTAGCCAACCAAGCCCCCTTCCCTGCTCTCCTCACCAAGTCAATTACCATGTCTAAAGAACAGTAGGAAACAGAGCTAGAACCCTCAGCCAGCCACGAATTTACCGAGTCGCCCTCAGGGAAGGAGAGGTGGTGGATCAGCCTAAAGGATCCCTGCTCCTTTTTGAGGACCACACCCAGGGGAGATACCACAAAGTCCGGGAGGGGCCGAAATTGGAACTGGCCAGCCACCCTCCCTAAAGCCAGTTCTTTTCTTATCTTTTCGCACACCACCTCCGTGAGGTCCCTAGCTGACTTCAGGTTCTCGGAGTCCCTGCTGACCTTGGGACCCAGGTATGGGATTTTGAAGCCTTCGAGAAAGCCTTCCGCCAAAGTGGCCCTATCTTTCACTTTGGGGTAGATCCTCAGGAGAGGCAGGAGGTTAGGGATGATGATCGGAGACGGGCCTTTGGACTGGAGCGAACCCACAGGAGCTGGGGCCGCTGTAGTGGGGTTGGTGGCATAGTTGGGAGGGAGGGAAGGAAGGAGAGGAGGCGAGGTGGGACGGGAGGTCAGGGGCCAGGCTGGAGTAGGGCTGTTACTTGTCTCGACTGGCAGGTCCCGCTGCAGAATCACGCTTGTCACATGACATGGCGGGATGGGAGCCGCTGCACTTGCTGCAGGAGTGCGCAAATCTGCAGGCCTTCCCTGCGCGTGCAGTTCCCACCGTTGTACAGCCTGCATGTCCCTGAGATGCCCTTTCTGTTCCCTTGTCTGTGAAAGCCTCCTCCACCTCGGCCCCCCCGAAAGGACTGCTTGAATTGCCCCTTCCTCTCCTGGTTCTGGCCCTTACCTGCCTCAATCTTCTTCTCATTGGAGCTTCCTTTGTCCGCCGCCTCTGCCTTACCCTTGCCCATGAGCTGCATCCATAGCCTTACTTCCATTTGGTCCCAATCTAACTCTGGACAAACAGCCATTTTCTTCCTGAACTCACAATCATATCTGTACCAGCCCATGCCCCCATTAGATTCAGCCTCTTCCGTTATGACGCTCCCATACTGGAAAAGGCCCTGGGCCTGCTCAGGAAAGCGCTCCGTGATGACTGCCGCTAGGATGGAAAACGCCTGCCTCCAGGTCTTGATGGATTTCTCAGGCCAAGCCTGCAAGCGGACCTTCTTATCCTCCTCTTTGCCCCCCATTTTCCTGATGTCCACCCCTTCGGCCCCAAGCATGAGAAGGGAGAAAATATCTATGAACTCCCTACTCCAGATGCCTTCCTTGGCCGCCTGAGGCACCTGCCAGGTGAGGGAGCACTTGCCCGACAGCAAGGGGGCCATGATCATTTGTGACGTCAGGGCGGGTGCCACCCCCGGGGAAGCCGTGCTGGGGGGAGGGGCAGGCGCTGCAGGTTGCGCGGGCAAGGCAGGGGTAGCAGTGGGCAGCGCTGGGGCAGGAGGCGTGATTGGCGCTATGCATTGCTGGGCGCCCAGGGCCACAGGGGCAGCAAGGGCTGCTGGAGAGGTGACCGTTGCGCTGCTGGTGCTTGCCCCACCCTGGGCAGGGAGCCCACCCCACACCTGTGTAACCAATGTGTCGGCTGGGGCCTGAGGTGCTGACGCTGGTACCACCGTCCGAGCCCTAGGAGACACAGCTGCTGCCCCTGCTGGAAGGATAGATGCCCTAAAGCCTGCTCTGACCTCTGACATGAAGTCAGCAAGGGTGTTTGTGAGCTTACCCAGATCCTCACGTGTGGCAAAGTCCGGGGTTGATGCTGATGCCGCCGGGGGGAGGGGGGGCCTGACCGCGTCGGGAGGGGATGCGGCCGCATGCACGATTACATTTCTGGCTAACTCGGGAGCGCGGACTTTGGCAAGTGCCAGGTCCACGGGAAAGTCCTTCACTGTTGTCCTCCGCACTCTCTTCGACCTGGTAGGCCCAGCTTCCTCTGTTATTTCCTGTTCAGTTGCTGGGGGCGACAGGCCGACCCCGGAGTACCCGGGATTGTTGGCATTCAAGTGTTCGCTTGCCCAAGCCACGCCCTTTGCCTTTATCAGGTCCATGACTGCTTTCAGCTGTGCATCTTGGGAAGGTCCTAGCAAGGAGTCATCGACTTGGGACGTCTGGGTAAAAAGCGGGGGAGATCCCTGGCTATCCATTCCGAACTTGGGCTCTTTCCCTGCAAAATAAAGTGTCTGTGAGCTGGCAAGTTGGAAAAGGTGTAGGTCCGAGGATGAGCCCCTGCTCGAGGCCCTGCCCAACCAGCCACGGCTGCTAAGGAGTGCCGCAACCACCCCTCCTGCCATCCTCAGCTAACCCCGAGCTCACTATACATACCTCTGCAAATCTGATCCTGATGCAGGGGGAGGAGTACAGAAAGCGTTTTGCGATAGGAATTCGGGCATGACGTCGGTCTGAAAGGCAAATGGATGCGTGAGTACAACTCATAACCAGGCCTGCGTGCCCATGGAATGTTGCGCATTGTAAGTGCGGCATAGTACTGTGTAAGGAATCCGGCGGGAAGCACGGGTACAGAACAAGCCGGGCTGGCAACACAGCACAAAGAATATTCAAAAGATCAGTGAAAGGCGCTACATAGAAACAATCAATGAATATACAAGCTGGTACTTGATAATAGTTTTGGACAGTGAGGTCCACCCCAGCCTAAGACCGGCATGGGAGAGGAGGGGGGTTCAGGAGGAGCGAAATGCTGAGATACCTCGAAAAGAAAAATATGTTAAGAGCCCGAAGCGTGGCCGCAGGGCAAGGGAAGCCCATACCGTGCGTCACAGGCATGTGCTGATAGTGTAGCGCATGCCATAGGAAACACGTGCCCCAGCAGCGGAAATGGCCGCCGCCCTACCATGTCCGGGCCGGACCGAGGGAGTCTGGCCTGCCTGCACCCTCCCCCTGGAGTACGCTCTCCTCCAGCTCGAAAGGTAAGGACAACACCTCCCAGGGGGAGATCAACCCCGGGGCGGGCCCGGCGAAACAGCAAGACAGAGGCTGTAAGAGGCACGGCGAGCTCAGCGAAAGATGGCCACCGCCCACCCGGGAACTGGGTACAACCACTGAGGACTGGCCGGCCTGCGGCCTCTCCCCGGTGATGCGCCGTGCTCCTGGAGACCTGCAATGCCCAACCTGTAGCCACCTAAAACAGATGCAATTCGAATTTGTTGCGCATAGATACCATGGTGGATAGCGCCGCCGCCACATACACAACTGGACAGTCGATCACAGCGCCTCCGCCGGGAGGCACCCCGGGATCGGGCCAAGGCCCGAGCACACTGGGACTGTGCTGACACTGACGGCCCAGCCGCGCCTGCTCTCGCCGACATGTGCTCCGCTCCCGGTCGCCGCCCACAGGCCCCTCCCGCATGGCCAGGCAGTGAGGGGGGCTGGAGTAGCAAACCGGGGCAGACTGGAGAAAGCGTTATAGAACCTGTTGCCCCCCGGGGTTGCTGGGCGGTACCCCTGAGCACTCAAGGATGAAGCGGGTGCCGGGCGGGGAGCTACATGTGCACAGGTTACAGGATTACCCGCCCAGGTCCTCCGCAAGCTGCAAACCTGATCGAAGACCCCTGTACGCTGCCTAGTCCACTGGGCGACTGGACTGAAGGCGCAGCGACAGGGGCATCCCCAGGACCGTTCGAAATCCATCCTTGCTGAGGTTGCTCCGGGGAAGCCGCTGGGACCGTGCGGGGGGGGGGGGAAAGGGATCGAATGCCACACAAACGACCCGCCCGGCAAGAGAGACACCCCCCGGGGCTCGTGCTACGGCCTGGGAAGCGGGCCGGGGGTAGCAGACGAAACACGACCCTCAGGGCGCCCACCCGCATGCAGTGAGGCGGACCACATGAGCTAAGGGGGGGCGGCCGGGCCGGCCAGGCCTGCCCTGGTCCCCAGCAAGCGCGACCGGGAAGGTCGGCTGTAAGGGCTCAAAGTCGTCTCGTTTACCCCCACCTCCTCATCGGCCCGTCGGTAAGCGGGCCGGCTAGCCCGGCTCAACCTCCGAAAAGAGGGAGTAGGCGGAGGGGGGTACCAGCCCGTAGGCCTACACTCACCGCAAAATAGTGTCCCACCAAAAGAGTGTCCCTGGTGCACGTCGCGCGGCGTCCGGAGCCGCAAAGAGGCTTCTAAGATTGGGAGGTGAAGTTAAATACCCCTCGACCTGCCTGCCGCCCCGGACGTGCGTCACTGGGCCGCCCACCCTCCCGCCGGGAACTCCACCTGCCCGGGGAGGAATGTATGACCGAAAGGCAGGGGGCGGGGGAGGCCCTCTGTGACTAAGGGGCCGCCCTCCTGTTGGCCACCGGGTGGCCTCGGGCAGCCGTGGGTCCAGATGGTGTGAGCAGCGGAGCTGGGAGGCTGCTGTTAGGTGGAGTTCGGAAGCCAGTTTGCCCTTGAACTGCACTAATCAATGTCACGGGGGTCTAATGACAGGGATAATTTTTCATACCATACCATTCACCATTCCCTAAGAAGTAAGGGAAAGCCATCACACCCAGGCCATATTCCAGAAATACCATAATTCCCGGTGGTGTAGAGGGCGCGGCGACAGGCACTGAATCCCAAAGACAAAATATTCATGAAGGTTTCTTTATTTCCAATAGAAATAAACCCACAACAGCAGGAACACCCAGGTTGGACTAGGGACGGCAGGAAACTGGTACATCCTGACAGCTCTCAGAACCTCCTGAGTATTACATAGAATAAAATGACCTAAGCACAAATACAGTCTGCAAATTTCATCACGAATATATAGAAAAAGAATATATCGAATAGCTGTAATACTGCAAGTGGCAGACGAGGCCCGTTTTGAGGGGTATTACTTGAGATTTTCAGCAGATTCGTTTTGGGGGGGGGGGGAATATCAGAAAGCGTGAGCAGGGCCAGACACATTTCACATATTGCTGGGGATCTAGGGAACAGGTTTGTTAGGGCCTGGTTGCAATCTATAGACACTGTAAATACATGTTTCTATAAACTAGAAATAACGTTCAACATATCGAGTTTGCATTGTGACTGGTTTTGATGGACAACATGAGAATAGAGAAAAACACAGATCATTCATCCCTCACCTGAGACACAGGTGTGTAAAGGCAAGGATCAAACTCTTGGGGAAGACCCTCAAGTATGCAAAGGCAGAAGCATACAGGCCATATCCTGGTGATCTGAGACAATCAGTTGTGTGAAAGCAGAAGCAATAAGAGGCAAATACATGTGAGAAAGCAGAATCATACTGACCAACCCCCTTTCACCGGAACTCCACCGATATGCAAAGGCAGACACTGTGGTATGTTTTAGGACCTGTAAGTCTGAATTAAAAATGGTGTATTTTTAATCATGTAAGGTCTAGCTAGTTTAATATGGCCTCGCATATCAGAATGAGCACTGGCACATTAAGGATTTGTGGAGCCCCGGGCAAGATACATGTTTAGCGCCTGGCTGGAATTAACAATTTATTACGCCTTTCTGGGCTCATTCAATCTCTTGTGATGCCAAACAAAATGGAATCAAAGGTTCAATCATCAGAAACAGGGTAAGCAAAAAAAAAAAAAACTCAAGATGCATAGTGTCCGACATGCAAATAGCCAAGCCTTTGCGGGCTCCCTGCATCCAGGCCACTGACAGTGCGCAAAGACACTCGGGCAAAGTTGAGTGCGCTTACAGCTAAGATTCACAGATAAGGGCAGGGCGTTTGTAGGACTGGTAACCTGGCAGCAGCTGCTTAAGAATTCTGCCAATAACCTAGGTTACACCAGCCCTTAGGGCAGGTCACTGTCAGCGAGCAGGACACTTGTGGAAAGTCTAAAGGCGTGATAGCGAACGGGCAAGGGTAGTGCCAGCGCTGGGCAATGGTTATAATAGTTCACTAATAATGCGGCCGTTAACCCATGGGTCACTCTTGTCAGTGATTAGAGGCTTGGTCCGGTTTTTATGGTTCAGCCGATAGACGAGGCAAAAGTGCAGGAGCAGAGTGGGTTTGTCCCCAAACGGCCAGACTGGGGTTACGTCAGTCCCCGGGCAGCCATCACTCAGAGATTCCTCAGCGGAATCAGATTGGAGGGGGTTTCAGGGGAGGCACAAGTGAGGGCACTTTCGACCACAGAGCTGAACAGGCACTTCCAATGGTTTATAATATCCAATTCCATATTGGAGGGCACCTGGATAGGCTGTTGATTAATAAAGATCATACTACATACCCCGGCGGGAGGCCCGGTGTCGGTCTAGCAAGTGAGAAGAACTTTGAAGTTTACTGACAGATAGGCTGGGGAGCATCACAGGAATGATTATTGCAAAAAAACGCCTCGGCGTCGGGTAAAGCTCAGAGTGGGGCATGGATTGGAGTGCATTAAGTTCTCCGTCGTACGATGGAAGGAGACCGAGTCTGTGCCCTCAAAGAGACTAAAAGCTTCCAATCCCCCAGCATGTTCTGTAGAGAGGCTGGATAAGGTAGCAGAGGATGCCATAAGATGCTGGGAAAGAACTTTCACAGGCAGCGGGCAGTGCAGCGTATGGGGCAATTGGTCCAAATAAATAATTGCATTTGGAGCCACTCCCAGTTAGATTCGAGTCTCTCTCACTCGTTAACAGAGTACTGTTTTATCCAACAATCCGTTGGAGGCTCAGTCTAAGGACGAGGACAGGGTGGGCAAAGCCAGCACTGGGGAGGGTCCTGCAGCAAAACCTAGGTGTCCCGCCGAGACTGGACAGGGCAGTGACAGAGTGGGGCAACAATCCCATTACAGAGGTCCCCCCTGTGGCCCGGTCGGAATAGGCTTGGGGCTACTACTAACAGCTGCCGGCAGCCCCCAGTGACTTACGGGCAGACACAGCATGGCAGCCGGATGTGGTGATCATCCACCCAAAGGGTGAGGTGTTAGCCAGGCTAAAAAAAAAAGGGGGCACCCCTGCACGACATACAGAGAGACCTCACAGACACAACAAGGGCGCTCGGGAAGACCACAATGGTCTAGTCAGAGCAGTTCATCAGGCACGAAGGGCACTGAGCAGACTCCCGGAAAGCGGGCAAGAAGTCCCATCAGAAACAGAGTCTCACAGTGAGCTAATTCTGTGGATCAAAGGGTCTGGCGACTGTCAGGCACGGGTTCATTCACACGGGTCGCCCGGAATTATATGCCAAAGAGGAAGTGCATCTGTCGAATGAAGGCATGGATGTGTTTTTTGGAGCAGCCGGCGGGGCGCCATGGGGTCTGCAAGTAGCAAGTGACAGAGCGTAGGGGGTAGTTGGGGGGGAGCCACGGGGAGACGGAAGCCTCCCAGACGGCGTGGTGGAGCACTACGCTGATATCGGTTGGTACAGAGGCACACCAGATGGGTCCACTCACCTTCAGATGCCTCACGGCTGGATGAGTTGGCCTAAGGACAGGTGGTAGGACCACACACTCTGAGATGCCTCACGGCTGGGTAACTTGGCCTACCGAACAGGGGGGGGGGGTAGCAAACGGAGACGGCGCTCGCAGCCCAGCCCCCGCCGGACGGCAGGGCAAAACAAAGTCAGACAAGGTCGCGAGATGGCCTAACTCCAGGACAGAAGCTACTCCCTTCCCGCGCAAACAGGGTGCAAAAATCCAACCTACCAAAGGAAACGACCCAGAAGGGCCAAGAGACAATACCAAGGAAGTTGTGATCACATAGCATGATGCAAAGTATATACATGTTTCCTGTATTCCTAATAAACTGCGGCCAACAAATGACCACCACAAGACAAACATCTACGTTGGCTTTTCTTGTCATAAGAAGGAATACAGTACAGGGGGTTTATATGACTTGGACGCCTCAGGGCAACTAGCCGCGCTCTATAAAATACCTTTTCATTTAATTTCATTTCATACAGGAGGGAGTGGGGCAGAGTGCGGAGGTTAGGGCTCAGTCAGCAGCGGGATGTCCTCCCCCCGGCGGTCCGACGCCCGGGAGCACAGGGATGACTCCCGGAACCAAACAGATGATTGCAGATTGCAGAATAAGGGGATGCCGGCCCAGGAACCCTCTCATGGTGCGTCCGCCATGTTCAGTTGCTGGCCACGCATTCCCACGGGGCTACATTTATGAGCAATTAGGAAAACTACCATGGGCGAGTTCAGTGTCTCCAAAATGAAAGCCAAGGGTGCAGACATTCAGACCTTGTTAATGTAGCCAGGCTGTGATGTCAAGATATAGGCTAGAATACACTGCTTCCCTTCCCTTGCAGAAGACATAGAATAGATTATACTGGGAATCATAACTGTTAGTTGATCCAACACTGCGACTACTTCAATGAGGGCTGCAGGCCACACTCAAGGTCAAAGGCTGCCATATGTACACGTAGTTCTTGAGCAAGAGAGACACACACTGCTCTGTCACTGTTTTAGCTCCCACACAGGTACTCATACTATATAGCACTGAGCTCCCTTAGAGTAGATCAACGCTTTTGGAGGGGAGGAGGTGGGGGGGGTTTGGGGTGTTACACCCCACCCTAAAAAATTTATTTTGTAGTAAATATGTGGGTACACATGCTTACAGTCGGGTACACGAGGTGTCTGTTGGATTTTTCCCTGGATTTCTGCAAACACACACACTCTCTCTGTCTCTCTCGCGTTCTCTCTCTCTATCTCCCTCTTTCTCTCGTCTCTGCCTTAAAACGTGGTGCTTTGAAAGCTATTGTGTTTCAAGTACTCATAACAATCCACACTCCTCTCTCTTTCCACTGCTTCTGGTGTCCTGCTTCTCATATTGTATTTTAACAAGATATGCCAGCATAATTGTTGGGAAATCTGAAGTTTACGCCCCAATCTTACTGACCAAGCTACGCCTCTGAATGCCACAGAACCTTTTTTCAGGTTATAAAGCAGGGACTTGAGCCGAAAGTATTGGAGCACTTTACCTAAGCAACAGTTACATTACACAAGGTCAGATTTTTTTTGTTTAGGCACGAGGATATTTAGGGCTGATTTCGATTTTGGCTGACCGGTTGTTACCCATCACAAGGTGACGGATATCCTGTCTGGTGAAATATAAATTCCATAGGATATAATGTGATTTATATTTGGGACGGGATATTCGTCACCCTTGTGATGGAGTAACCCGTCCGCCAAGATTTAAATCTTTGCCCAGAATCACAGAATGTTGATTGGGCGCCGAGACTCGAACCTGGTGCTTTAGTTACAAAGGTGGCAGCTCTGACCGCCTCATCTCACTTTTCTTTTATCAGTGTATTATTAATTCAGATACTGCCCTATTATCGCAGTGTGTACCTATTGTTTACTGGTGGGTCTCTGTGAACAATATTTTCTGATAGATCTTTCCATCCGCCCCCTGGGGATGCCAAATGTTACTGCTGTTCTTATTAGCTGAATGTGCAAGTTATTCTTAATATGTAATTTAACATTCGTTATCACCTTCAGCCACACTAGATTTCCCTGGTAAGTCACATATTATGTGATTTGTGTTTTTCACGCACTCCTTAAGGAGGGGAAAGCATGCTGGTCACGAAATAGTAATTTATTAACCTCAGCCAATATTGTGATTTTAGGGAACACTGTGAGACATAGTTTGTATGCGAAAATGTAACTTAAAAACGCTTAAACTGAAATTGATCCTGCAAATAATTATAGTCAATCGTAAGCCTCTTACTGGATAAGTTCCACAACGCCCGATTTCAGGTCAAGCATGTTCAGTGCCCCGACCGGTTCCCCCGCCCCTTGCTTACTGCTGTCAGGCGCTATTTAGCCCAGTTAAATGCATTATTCATAGTAGATCCTGACCTACAGTCTGTACGTTTGAGTTAATTCAAACTTTAGGCCATGGTTAGTTTATAGTTCCTTGTCTTGCAACCTAACTAGATCAACTCAGCATAGGTTCCAGTACTGAAGCTACACTGAATGTAAGGGTGCAGCGCACCCAACATACACTCATTATTTCAGTATGCAATGTAAATAAAATATGCATACAGATTTATTCCACGCAGCAAATGCCACATTTCCATCATTATCCCTGGTAGCAGTATGAGCTGTAGCTGTCAGCGCCATACCACTGGGGACCTCCAGTGCCTTAAAATAAAGATTTCTCTCCATACCATTATCCAGGTGATTTTCTCTGAGAAGTGAAAAACTAATGTGGACAAGCGATTAAATCTATAGCTACTGCATAATTAGATTACAAGAAATAATGATTTCCCAGAGGAGAGTAGCGTAGGTGGAAGGCAGATGCATGCATGTACATTTAAGTGTTTTCAACAGTAAGCGGCAGATACGGCATTGATTTATTTATGCGGTTTTTAAAGCTGTAAAGAATTAAGAAGGGCCTAAAAGGGCAACGCCAGAGCTGGCTGACTAAGCTCTGGGTAGTCACGTTATTCTGAAAAAAAAAGAACTAGTGTTAGCATCACATATTAAATTACAATATATTCTTCTCAGTTTCATTTAAGGAGTGCTCCTTCACTGTAATTTTACATGTTTACCTGAAACTAACAGCTTTACACAGTATGCCAGTCTAGCCCCTACCATCAGACCTTTGGCTTTTGCTTTGCTACTCTTAACTGGGATCTCTTTCTAAACTAGAGACCTTTGATTTAATTATAGATCGCAACTTAGATCCCCTTTTTACTTCTGGGACAAGTATCTGTACTGGCTCCACCCCAGATAAAGATCTTGCACTACCCGCTAGGTTTTGCATTGCCAAACAAGATCAGAGGGAGGGGATTTGCTAACATCTTTAAACCCACCTTCACATGTGATATTGGACAGCTGGTAGTTCCTGATGCTGAAGAGATTATTTTCTCTATGGGCCTCTTCGAATAATTTTTCTCTATCAGGCTCCCAGATTTGCTGCCTCCCCCCCCCCCCCCCCCATTGCCCAAATTTTGGCTTTTGTACTACAGTGGCAGAGGCTAACTCCCAATTTGCCAGTTTCACCATAGTGGTTGATCGCAATCTTCACCTAGACGATCATAAATGCGCCTCAGCACACAATTCCGTGCATAGCCTGAGGGCACCCCAGTTGGTCCAACTGATCTCGGCCCCACGCATATAGCAGACCATATCTTAGACCCTATAATCACTAACTTATTCACGCTTGCAGCAGATTCTCCCATTCCTTTGGTTTGGACAGACAATCCTGCAGTCCCTTTTTATTTATCCATCCAATATGGACCCTGATCCAGCCATCCTCAGGAATCCCATTCTAGACATTGTTCCAGGCTGGCTATTGATGCAAGGCTCTCTGCGATGTTTTGCCCTCAATGCACACTGTGGTACCTGCTTTAGAAAAAAAGGTTACTCTTTCTATGAACCGCTTTGGTGCAATGGATGTGCTGGAGAAGTCCAAAGCTCCAGTGCTAGGGGGCTAAGGTTGTGTCTAGCATGGCAAAACACTCACCCACAGTGGAAGTGACCTTCCCCCTGCAGGCCCTCTGCCAAATGCATGCATGAAGAATGCCAGGGATAGCACTTCAGCTGCCACCTCCACCCTTCCTCCTGCACGATGATGACGTCAGTATGCACACGGTGTGCTGACATCATCATAACTCCCCGGGGACAATGGAAGAAAATGGCATATTTCTGATAAGTCCTCTGGCCTGTTAGTGAATAGGGCAGCAAGAGAGACACCAAGGGAAAGGTAAGAGCTTTTCTTTTACCCCAGTGTCCGCTGCGGGATCTCAGGTGAGACAGCGATCCTGCAACAGGAACGCACCCTCTAGGTCACCAGGGATGTTTTCTTGCTGGGGAAGTGGCCATTGGGTAAGTGTCATCCCCAATATATGGGCACATGCCTTTTTGCAATTTTCTGCCTCTCTGTGGCTGATTTGCCCCCATGGGATGTGTAAACCCACTAGACACCAGGGATGTTTTTTTACACATGTTCTTTTATGTGGGGTAACCCTTTTCGCAAGGGTTGCTACACTCAAGGGGGCACTTTTCTTTTGTATTGCCCCATGTGGGAACAGATAGGTCTTTTTTTTTTTAGGATGATCTGTACATTGGGGGGGATGGGAACCCATTAGGCACCAGGCACCTTTTTACTTATGTTTTTATGGGGAGTGACCCCTTGGCCAAGGGTTGCTCCCCTCAACAGGGCAGATTTCCTTTGCTTTTGTCCTACCTGTGGGCAGATTGGTCTGCACCTGGGTGGTGGAAACCCTCTAGACACCAGGGATTTCTGCATATATTTTATTTATGGGGAGTGGTCCCTTGGGCAAGGACTGCTTCACTCAAGGGGGCATTTCCCCTTTGTTTCCATCTCAGTTTAGGGCAGATCAGCCCATTTTTTTAGGGCAATGTGCCCCGGGAAGTGGAAACCCACTACATACCAGAGATATGTGGTCACTTATTTTGTGTATGAGGAGCAGGCCCCTGGACAAGGGTCAGTCCCCTCAATGGGGCATTTTCGTTTGTTTCTGCCCATTCTTGTGGCAGATAGACTGTATTTTAGGCCAATCTGATCCCAGGGTGGGGAAACCCACTAGACACCAGGGAGTAAGTGTCAGTATGTGGGGGAGCTGCCCCTGGGTAAGGGTCTCTCCCATCTAGGGTGCCAATTTCTGCACTTCACTTTGTGCCCCCTTTGGGGTAGATCAGCCTTTTATGATTCCAATTTGTCCCTCAGAGCAAACTTATTTTTTTTAAATACATTTGTTATTGAGCAGAGCCAAAAGAAAACAGCTGTTATTTACACATTGCAAAACGTTTTTCACTATAAACAAATCGCATCCTGATTTAGCACATAATGAATACATTTGAGGCCCAATGTAGGTAGCCAAATACCGGTCGGTAACGGCCGAAAATCGGTAAATTCGGCCATTACCGACCGGTATAAGTGCATCGAGATGTATGTCACCAAAAACGTACCGAATCGATAAATACCAGTCGGTAAAACACCGAATCGGTATTACACGATTCGGAATTTACCGAATACATATTCTCCGAATCGGTAAATAAGAAATGGTAAGTTACCGAATCGGTAAATACCGGATTCATATTTACCGAGTCGGTAAATAAGAAGTGGTAAAAAAGGCCATTTGAGATGTAGCAAAGTCAGGAAATACCGAATTTCGTGAAATTCGGTATTTAAGAGTCGGTATTTAACATGGATTGGAAGCAGGTGGAAACCAGGAACAGGATATATAAGAAGCTCCCAAAATGCAACTGTACACCCACAATGGCGGCTTTCTACGTTATTGCAAGGCGGCTACGGATACAGGCAGCAGGAGAGAGGGTCTGGCTAAGGGAGGAGCAGGTATTTAGGCAGAGGATCACCCTCTTCCAACTCACTGAAGCAGAGATCCTGCAAAGGTACCGACTCCAGAACCATCCTGGACTTGATCAGGGACCTCCACCCATATCTGGAACACCCAACCCCAAGAGCACACGCCATCCCACCCCATGTACAGGTGCTGTGCTGCCTACACCTTCTTGCCTCTGGGAGCTACCAGCACGTGATAGCCTCTATAGGTGGAGTGTCCCAGAGCTGCCTGTCACGCTTCTTCAGAAAATTCCTAAACGCCATGATGCAGAGGATGGAGCACTACATTGAGTTCCCTGAGACACCTGCAGAACTAGCAAGGACAAAAACCGAGTTCTATCAACTTGCACAGTTCCCGCACATCATCGGCTGTATCGATGGGACGCACATCCCACTATGCCCACCTGCAGCAACTGAGCACATATACAGAAACCGGAAGTCCACACATTCAATCAATGTGCAGGTGATCTGCAACGCTAGCAACATGATAACGGACATTGTAGCCAAATATCCAGGGAGTACCCACGACTCCTACATATTCACCAACAGTGGGATATACAGACGCCTTGTGGCTGGTGAATTTGGTGATGGATACCTGCAGGGTAAGTATGTGTGAGACACCCTGACAGTTCATGCAGAAGGTGCACACCTGAGTACGTGACTAATCAAATTATCCTTTCCCACCCAGGTGACAGTGCATATGCCCTGCGGTCATTTGTGCTCACCCCCTACCTGAACCCATCCACCAGGAGTGAAAGGCATTATAACGTGGCACACAGAACAATACGTTGCGTGGTGGAACGTACATTTGGGCTGCTGAAAAGTAGATTTAGGTGCCTCCATAAGAGTGGAGGTGCACATCAGTACACGCCAATTATCTGTTGCAAGATTATTGCGACCTGCGCCATGCTGCACAATCTTGCCACCAAGGAGGGCACAGAGATAGAACTGACATATCATGAGGACATTGATGATGGGACAGTACAAGCAGATCACAATGCAGCAGGAGCAGCACCAGCAACAGATGGTCGACTGCGATGCGCTGAAATCACCAACAGATACTTCTAATTGAGCGATGACACACAGCCATGTCCAGTGTTTGGAACACTCACTTTAATGTACACAACTGCACCTTCCGAAAAAACATATATCGAATTAAATGCACTTTGCACAATGGTTGGCCAAAGTTCACTTCACTTTGACCTGTCCTGTGTTCAATATGTCTCTCAATGTTTGCGCTTACGCATGATGTTTTGCGAGCCACGGGGCTGGGGGTCTACCTGCGCAGTGGTGCCGGTGTCATCAGCATGGAGTCTGCTGCTCCTACGAATGTCCTGAACAGGCGTGCTGGACCCACTCCTGCTTGTTGACTCCTCAGTGTCCCCAACAACCATGTTGCCACCTGTGGCTGTCAGCTGTGTCAGCATTGCCTCCATTGCAGAGGTCACCCTCCCCATCCCAAGGGACAAGTCACTGCAGCAGTGTACAATGTCAGTCTGCAGATTAACAGAGCGGCGACACTGCAGGGTGATAGAAGTTGCCAACCGGTTAATCGACTGATTGAGCAGCCTGACCTCGCGCCTATACCTGCGCCTCTCTTCGTGGTCACTTTCAAGCCTGTCACAGAGGGTGCCCATGCGCACCCCCATGTCCCTCACCCCCTCCGCCATGGACTCCATCCCTTTGCCCATTGCCTCCATCCCTTTGCCCATGGCCTCCATTCCCTTTGCCATGGCACCTATCCCCCGATCGATGTCCGACATCCTGGTATTCAGGATGCGCACCTGCCGGTGCACTGCCATAATGCCTTTGGCCTGCATACGTTGGACTTTGACCATTGTGGCTTCCAGCCCAGCGAAGACCCCCTGCACATCCTGCCCCTCATCCTGCTCTCGTGCCCTACAGACACGGTCACCTGCACGGCCAGATCCCAGTGACCCAAGTTGTCCAGCGTGGCCAGCCATTGTTGGTGTACTAGGTCTGGGAGCCTCTACCACTTCCTCATTGGAGCTGTCCATGATCCCTAAAGGTGGTACGTCCTGCCTCCTTGGCCTCACATGCACAGGGGACCCTGAGCTGGGTGTTGTGGCTTCTGCAGGTGCTGGCTGAGTCTGTGTCTCGAACAGCAGGGGCGACAGTGGCTGAGCAGTGGTGTCGTGCTCCATTGCTGTGGGTGCCTGGGGTGTGGGTGTATCCTCAGGGACAGTGCTAGGTCCAGCTGTGTCTTTGGCCTCCTCCCTCGCAGACGTTGTTGTGGCACTACACTCCCCTCCCAGCGCTGCTCTGCGCGATGACTCTCCTGTGAACAGACATGGACAATGATCAGCTGCGTGTTTTCCCAACACAGATTCCTAACACACAATTTCATTTGCCTAGACTGTTTGTGTATGGGGAGTGTGGCATGGCATGCAGGGTTCGGTGTTGGCAGCTTTGATGTATGTACCTATGACTACAACTACCATGATGCTTTGCTGGGGACTACAGTCATGTGTGCTGGATTGTGAGTGATTCACCCACATTGGGGAAGGGGCCTGGGAATGGGTGGGGTACATGTCCATGCATCTTACCTTTCTTACTTGCAGCTCTGGCTGAGCTATCAGCATCCCCGATCCCATGTATGCTCTCAGGCTCCATGGTGGATTCCACGAGCTGCTCCAGGTCGGTGAGGCTTGGGGCACGGCTCTATCCCCCACCGGTTGCTGCTGATTCCTTCCTCTGGGTGGCTAGTTTTTTTTTTGGTGGTGATCCTCAGATCATACCACCTCTTCTTCATGTCGTCAATTTCGCGATGGGTCACTCCTAGGGCATTGACTTTGCTCTGTATTGCCAACCAGGTGTTCCTCTTAACAGACTCAGCTACTTGCAGAGACTGTCTCCCGAACAGCTGGCTGTAGTGCTGCACAACCTCCTCCACCAGCACCTGGAGCTCTGTTGGGCTGAATTTAACCTTCCTCTTTCTGTCCCCTCCATCCTTTTGTGCCTCCTGGGACTCCATGCTGTTTCTCTGCTGGTCTCAGTGCAGCCTGCTCCTCTGTCTCCCCTCCAGCTCTCTCTGCAGTTCTGTTGCTCTGCACCTGCATGGGTGTGGCCACCTCCAGGTACTGGGGTGTGGTACTTGCACCTGATTGGTTGATCTCTGAGATGCTTTGTGGTGGGGTGAGGTGGGTGTCCCTGATTGGTACACAGGCTCACATGTCATGTATTCGAATTTTCGAGATCGGAATTTACCAAATCGGTATTTACCGATTCGGTAAATACCGATTCGGTAAATTCCGATTCGGTGTCTCCCATTCATTCCTATGGGACTGGAAGGCCATAGGGTTGTATGGGTGTTACCGACTCGGATATTACCGATTCGGTAAATACCGATTCGCTATTTACAGAGTTTGAATACCGATTGATACCGAATCGGTATTTTTTACCGGATGTTTACCTACATTTGGGTTTCCGGTTCATAAATACCGATTCAGTATGAGTCGGTATTTATGAACCGGTAAAACAAAATTACCTACATCGGGCCCATAGTAACCAAAAGAAAAAAAATACCATTATGAAATTAACAATCAGCAAAATAATCCCAAATCCTCGAAAATTTCTTAGTTGCCCCCACCCGCTTGGCATAATCTTCTTCAAAACATTTTGTAGTTTCATTTTACTCGACCATTTCTCAAACAAAGGTATTTCCAATGATCTCCAATTCTGTAAGATCAATGAACGGGCAACCAGGATAGTGATAGCAAGAAAAACGCCCCTGAGATTCGGAGAGTGTAACCTCCTTAACCCCTTTGGCGCACATGACGAGCTGAGCTCATCATGAGTCGTGCCGCTCGCACGCTGATGACGAGCTCAGCTCGTCATGTAACGCGGCTTTTGGAAAAAAGCCGCGTAGCGCAAAAATAACCGCCGCACGCATGCGGTTAATACCTATACCAAACAAAGCAGTTTCTACTGCAGGTTTATACGTTTTCATAATCGCACCGCTAAAAAATGCAAATATTTTTTCCCAAAAAACTTTTAACTTAGGGCAGGAAAAAATAATCTGTCGCCATCCCCCTTCTGCTAAAGAGTGTAGTATATCATCCAGTTGGGAAAAAATGCCATTCTTTTACAATTCGCAGCTCTCAAAACCTTATTACCTAAAGAATAATTCAATAAACGGTACCAATTACCCACTCCGGATAATCTCAAAACATGCGTAGGCAATTTTTCCAGGGTGGGTGCTAACAATGAAATTATACTTTTTAAAAAAATTAATAATTTGAATGAATTAAAAAAAAGGCTTCTTTGGATCTAAGCTTCTAACATGAAGATCTTCCCAGGTAATCAGCCTGCCTTGAATACCCAATTGACTCAAAACCCCCAAACCAGAACCATTCAATTTTTTCAATTGAGTAGGGTGAATATATAAACCTAAATCTCGACACTCGGTTAATTTTAAAGAAAAGAACCCCGAAAGATCCCTTTGTTTTAAAGCCATTCGCAGTTGATTTGAAAAATCTAATAATGTTTTATAACGAATTCTCTTTGGGAGTTTCGAAGTCTTTAAAAAAGTATGGAGTTGAGTTCTGGCCTCTTTGATCATCTTGCTGACAAAAAAATTATCAACCTGATAAGATTTAGATAAGAACATGCTACATAATCAAAAAGTGATGCGTCATAATAAAGACGAATATTTGGAAGTGCCAACCCGCCCAGCTGAGTATCTAATTGCAAAATTGGCAACTTAACTCTAGCAGTCTTTTTATTCCACAGAAATCATCTAATCATAGCAACGATCCCTTTAAAAAAGCTAACGTTGACCTTAAACTCAATATTTGTGAGTAAAAAAATCAAAGGAGGTAAAATAGACATCTTAATTAATGCCACTTGTCCTGTCAAAGGAAGATTAGATCATTTATTCAACAAATTCTGAATCTTGATACTGGTGGCTTCATAATTATTCTTAACCAATTCCCCATAGTAACCTGTAACTTATATTCCCAAATATCTTATGGGATCAGTTTTACTTACTTGTTGTTTAATTCTGCTGAAAGGCATGCCGGCCCAGAATTTAGCATCAAAATTTCGGTTTTAGAAGGATTAATTTTTGTAACCCCCTATTTGTTCGAATTTCCTGAATTCCACCAAAGTTGACTGTAAATTTAACTTTTCTGGCTCTAGATATTAAATTGCGTCATCAGCAAAAAGTTTCAGCTTTGCCATTCCTTCGATTGGGGCTCTAATATTTCTATTGGCTCGTAATCTAATAGCAAGAGGTTCGATAAACAAGTAAACAAAAGAGGGGATAAGGGACAGCCTTGCCTGGTCGCACGGTTTATCTTTAGTAATCCTGCTTGATCCCCATTGACTATAATCTGAGCTTGTGCCCCCTGGTAAATATTTTTAATCATAGTTATTACAGATGGTGGAAAACCAAACCTAGAAAGTGCATAAAATAATGAATCCCAATTAACTAAATCAAAGGCCTTTTCTGTGTCTACCATCATGATACAGGCAGGAGTCTTATTCATATTTAAAAAATCAAGAGCTTGATTCAGAAAGCGGGTATTGGTCGACATCATTCGGCCCACAATAAACCCCGTTTGATCGCCATGAATCACTTCCTTAGCTGCAGAAGTAAAACGCTGTGCCCAAATCTTCATAAAAAATGTGTAATCGGTATTCATTAAACTAATTGGAGGGTAAGAATTCAAATTATTGGAGGGTTTACCCTTTTTTACAAAGCTAACTACTATTGCTTCTTTAAATTCAGGAGACACCGCCCCACCCATTTTAATATAATCAAATAACTTTGCCAAAAAAGGGGTCAACTCCTTCACAAAACATTTATAGAGTTCACTCGGGAACCCATCCTCGCCACAGGCCTTTGCTCCCGCCAGAGATTTAAAAGCTGCCACTATCTTGGCTGCTATAATTTTCATCTGTAGCATCGTCACTACATTTTGCGATATTTTAGGAACTTGAAGTGAAGCAAAATACTCCTCAATCAACTCAAAATCAACCAAATGCTTAGTGGTATAAATTTGTTGAAAATGATGAAGAAATATTCGAGGAATATCAGCTCTATCAGCAACTACTGTATTAGATTAGGGATCTATTATTTCTACAATGCAGGCGGATTCTTGTCGAGCTCGAGTTGACCAGGCGAGCATCTTACCCACCATTTGACTCTCTTCATAGACCTTCTGAGAGTAGGTCTGGGAGCTGTTTATTTCTTCTAAAATAAAAAAATCTCTTAAAGCCTTCCTGGCTTGTTCCAACTGAGTCCGATTTAAAGAGCCCGGCGAATTAGCAGCATAGATTAATGCCTGCTGAAGTTGTGCTATTTTTTCTGAGCGTTCCCTAGTTTTTTTTTAGCAACGACAGCAATCATCTGGCCACAGGCTGCAGCCTTAAAACCCCTCCAAACAGAAAACATATCGGCGGTCCCTTCATTAATAGAAAAGTAATCTTTTATCCAACATCTGAATTCATCAATTCAGATGGGGTCTTGCAAAAGAAGGCGGTCCATCTGCCACTTAGACCTATGGTTTTTAGAAAGACCCAATTCTATACATACTTGAACCTAGGAGTGGTCAGAGAAAGCGTTAGCACCAACATCTGCCTCTCTAAGAATCAAAGAACATGACATCAACTCAAAATCTATTCGAGGTGCAGTTTGATGTTGGTGTGAAGAACAAGTATATTTACGACCAGTTTGATTTAAAAAAACACCATGCATCTACTAGCTGGAGATCATCTATCAAGGCATCAAAAAGCTTCTTTGTTTTAGGTTTCAATAGTTTTTTCCCTCTGTTGGAGGTATCCATTTTCAAGTCCTGAATATACTTAAAATTACCCCCAATCAAGAGTTTATATGGTGTACGTAATGCAAATTCGTCATCAGATATTGGCCCATAATAACTAACAAAATTTAGAATCTGGCCGTTTAATCACACCTGTACCCAGATCCATCGTCCCTGGGGATCTCTTCGTTCCTGAAAAAACACCCAACCAAATTCACGAGAAAAATATATAGCCACCCCCCGCTTTGCAAAACCTTGATAACATTCCTGGAATATAACATTTTGGGGTGTTGGATTTCAAATGAGTTTCCTGTAAGAAAAGTATTTGAGGTTTTAAAGTAAGAAGCCACCTAATCAAACCACCATATTTACGTCTATTCAAAATTCCAGTAACGTTGACAGAAAGAATTTGATAATTACTGGATGAACTCATTCACAAAGTAAAAAAGATAAAAAAACTCAACATACTGCAATTCTATTTTAAACTGATTCCTGCACCATTTAGCGCCTTCCTCATAGCACCTGCTCATTTTTCCAACGACCCCATCCCGTGCCCTCCCACCCCACCCTTTGAAAATGCGTCTTCCCCGCTGTCCACATTCTCGCCCCCCAAAACCTAGTTTTGGTGCCCTGGTATTGCACCACAAGTGACCTTCCCCCCCCAACCCCACAAAAGCAAAACTAAAACCTACAATTCAAAATCCAGAAAAAGGAAGCCCTAGGACCAACATCCGGAAAAAAAATAAAAAAAAATAAATGAAGACTTTGCGAAAAGAAAGCAAGATCTAAATGCTTCTATCCTTACTGACATCTGCAAAGAGGTTTATTAAGAAGGCAAAACAGTAGAAGGCAAGAACAAATCATTTCCCCACTGAAATTAGCTTTAGGAGCTCCTGCGCCTCTTCCGTACGTGTAAATAAGTGAAACTTCCCCTGCGTAAGGACTTTTAGTTTTGATTGTTGCGCAATAGAAGCTTGTACCCCTTGGGCTTTAAAGAGATATAGCAACTTAACAAACTCTTTACGCCTCCTTGCAGCAGTGGCTGTCATATCAGAAAAAATTCTACATTTAGCTCCGTTCTCAATTTCAAATTGTCTCAACTTAATTGCCTTGAACAGAATTTTTTCCTTAACACGATAATCCGCAAAATTAACAAGTATAGTGCGGGGGAACTTCTCATTCAGGGGAAGATGAGCTGGGACCCGATGAGCCCTAGTTACAGTTATGTCGCCAGAGAGCTTAGGGATCCCAGCCTTCTTTATAAAAGATTCGACCCAATTGAGAGTATCAGCTCCTTCGAGCCGCACCGGCACACCAACTATCCGTAGGTTAGAATGGCGTGAGCAATTTTTAAGTTCCTCAATCTTGGTTTCCATAGTGATTTTCTCACAAGCGGCTTGCTCTACTTGCTGGAAGATACCACTCATTTGATCCTCAACACCGGAGATTCTTGCTTCGGCCTCCTGAATTCGAATTGGAAAACTGGCAACTGCTTCCTCTATCTTCCCCAATCGTTGATTGATAACTGCAATTTCGGATTGTTGTGATTTCCTCATATCACAAATTTCTTCAAGAATCATATTTAGCATAGTTTTAATATCCATCTGATATGAAATGGCCTTCTCCTGTTGATGAGCAGGAATGCATTCTTTAGATCCTTGCTGAGAGTCATTATTTTCTTCGATCATCATCAAGCGATCTGGTGGTTTAGTCTTGCTTAAGACTAAAGCTACTAAATGGCCTTGCAGATCTTGCAGTCCTAACTGATCTTGCCGGCCTTCCTGGGCTGACACGGCACCCTCAGCTTGAGTTAAAAAATCCTTACTAACAGCAAAGAGGAGAGAGAGGGAGGAGACTGCCGAAGCGGAGTTGTGGCTGCCATCACCAAAGTTGAGGCTGTATTTCTATACTGGTCTGCCCCTGGCACACTCATCAGCTGATCTTCCGAATGAAGCTGAGCTCCCTGAGCACTTGGGGTGAGAAACCCTGGAGAGGAGGCCCGGGAGAGAATGCTGGGTCTGAGGCTGAAGTTACTGCTTGCGATAGCGTGTCTCGTATTATAGCTGAGGTGTTTAATGCTAACACATCTTGGGAGGGCTTCTCGGATGAAGTAGCAAGAGGTAAAGTCTTTTTGGCAAAGAGCGGAAAGTCTCTCGCGTTCTTTTGCTCATGATCTTTTCGAGCTATAGCATCACCCGACGAGATATCACCGTCACAATCCATTAGCTTGACTCCTGAGGTCTCTATAAGGTTAATCTCGTTTAGTAAATAGTCATCAGTCTCAGAACTTTGAGAATTAAAAGAAGTCTCCCGAGATTCATTTTACTTCCGCCCTTAGTTAAAGTCTGGTTCAACTTAGCTTTCGCTAATCTTGTTTTGGTTTTCGCTGCAATTGCAGCTTCCGCTTTCGCCGCAGCTGCGGCAAGTTTCAACTGTTTCTTCATTATTAGAATCAAAGTAAGCGCCGCAGTATTGAATCAGTATTGAATCAGGAGCGCTACCCAAGCCAAGTTACTTTACACAGTTTTTTGGGGTTTTTTGATCAAGGGATAGACCAGAACTCACCATTAACGCCACTGCCTCAGTCCTGCCGTTCCCCCTTCCACTCCCGTTCCAACTCTCCTCCAATCTCAATCTCCCTCATCCAATAGCACCTCTAATAACACTTCCGACGTTCTTTGTTCTGTCTTTATACTTGTGCTTGTGCTTTTAAATGCCAGCTACTCAAGAACCTGCATTGCCCAATCAGAGCAAACTTCATTGTTTTTAATAATGGCAATAGTTTATTTCTTATCATGTGCATTTGTGAGAATTGTTTTTATTGTATTGCAAAGCTTTTGATTTTTTGGGTGGCATATCCTGCTTGTGGTTTCTGCATAAATAGATCTGCAGTTTGTGTAGTTGCATGTGTTTGGTATACAAGCTTTTTTGTAATGTTTACTTCAAATGTGTATCATTGACCTCCGTTATTTTTTTTTATATGTTTGCAAACATTTTAGTATGTTTAGCTTATGTATTATTGTCTTTCAAATTCACAGTTCAATTTGTGAAAGATCTATATTGTGCTGTCTTTGGTGACATTTTCTTCTGTTTTTCCTTTTTAGTCGAATATTGTCAGTGCTTGCTGGTGGCTACCAACTTACTGATTTGGGGTTCTTCTAGCAACGGGATCTTAACATTCACCCGCCTCAGGCAGGGAGGCTCCATCGACCCCCGGCTGCCCTGCTGATATACTAAGCAGGAAGCACTACATCTTTACTTCCCACTGGTCTATACATGGCTGCTCCCCCAAACATTCAACTCATACACACCAACAGTCTGCTTCCATATGGAAAATACAACTGAGTTTTCATGGGTGCCCCAGTCTCCTGGATCGGTCACATAATTTTTAGGTTGTATAGTTGTAGGTCATTGCTGTAGCATGGCTTTATGTTTTTGGCACAGTATTGGATACTGTATTGTCCTAGCCCACCTCCCCCCGGCTTACGGCAACTGACTGCTGCCTGGCATACATTCGCTCCATGCGTTTCCCCACACTCTGAAGTTACACTATAGTGATGTTTACTGTTTGGTGATCTGTGTATCGCAATAAATGTTATTCTTCACAAGTGTCTTGATCACTGTTGTAACAATTCGAAAAAGCCAATCAAGAAATATTACAAAACAACAATCTTTGGTGCTTGCTGTTTCTGTGTCCTACAGTCGGTGCAGTTGATCCTCCGTCGAGCTGGATGTTGCAACTAAGTGGTATCTAGGTATCTCTGTGTAGTAGAAAGTTTATTGTGTGATTTGTAATGATAGTTTCTTTTCAAATTTTTATATTTCAATAGTTGCATTTACTATTTGAGATAGCCACAGTGTTTTGAGTTCGAATTTGATACAGTGTTGTTTATAGTTGCCTGTTTTTTTTGTGACAGTTTCTTTAGTAATCATTATGGCTGATCGCAGGCTGCCTGCCTAGAAGGTTGTTGGTTTGCTTTTTTGAATCTGCCACCAAACGTGGCCCTGAGACTGACTCTGCATCTGAGGCAGAGGACCAAGTGCAAGATTCTTGCAGTGAATTTTCTGTCCAGGAGGAATCATCTGATGATGAATTCACTATTAGCACTGATGAAGTGCCTCATTTAGAGGAGACAGCAACAACAGTAATGCAAACAGGAGGATCTTGCAATAAAAATTCTTTTAAACAACAGAGTTTTTGAACACAAAACTAAGCACTTAAATAATTTCTTTAGAAACAGTCTTCTGAACAAGGGTCCGGTGAATGCTGGTTGACTTTCACTGAAACAGAGTCTGTCATAGTGAGTTATCCATTGGTAATTAAATCCACAAAGGAAAACAATGCAGTCGAAGCTTATGAGCTGGCAAGTAGAGGATACTAGACGGTGTTTCAGTGCGCTGATCCAAGAGCAATTGCCACCGGCAACTGCCCCGATTGATCAGATTTACGCAGTTTCCATTACAATATAGCAATAATTTATGTTTTTTTATGGTATTCATGTCGGTTTTAGACTTCTCTGACTTAACTGCCCCTATACAAGAAATAATCTTTGGATCATACTTCATGTTTTTTTTAATTATCATCCAAGCACAGTACTGAGTATGGTCTCACTTATTAATGAACCAAGAGACCGAAACGTCAATGTGTTTCCACTACTTGCTCTATCGTAAGCATTGACCTCATTCTTTTCATCTGTGGATTTGATCACTATGACTACAACAACAGACTATGTTTTGGCAAGAGAGTGCCACCATTCACCAGACCACTCTAACTGTAAAAGGTACCTTAAAGATGTTATGTGTAAGAAACTTGAAAGGGAGACAGAGCAGTGACTTACGTAGCAAAGAAATACCTGCTTTGAAATATTTTGTCATTAGAGATCTCCACATTCGCACAACTATTCGTGATAAAAGAACTTCACCTGTGACTGTTTGGGTCAAGTACCAGAAGTGTACAAACGAGTGTGCATTCAAGATTACAACAAGCACAAGTTATACGTTTATGAATGATAATAATAATAATAAATAGATCAATTACAACAGTTATAAGAACCCAGTTTTGAAAGTGATAACACGCTGTAAAATGTGAAATGTGTGAAGCATTAAAACAAACCAAAAGCTTGTGAAAGCAGACTATTTTGACTCTCATATACCTCATTATTTGTAAATGAATACTATATCATTTAATGCCATAATTTCACTTCCTCTGTTACACTTGATGTCCTGTTTCAGTGTTATGTATGTTACAGATGCACTAACTAGCTCTGACAAAGCTGATGCCCATGAACACCATGGAAGCCAGAAATATGATGGTTGTATACTTTTACAGATGAAGGGTGGGTCAGAGTGTCAAAAACACTGTGGGCATATCATAAACAGCTACGATAGCTCAGCACAGAGCCAAGTGCCTGTTCATATGCGCATGCACTGGCAAAAAGTGCATTAATTTAACTTAACATTTCTCCAATTTAGAGCATGATTTTGAGACCAAACTGTTCGGAAACCCAGAACAGGTTTTCCTTCTTTCTGTTTCTGAGCTGTGCTGTCTGAAAATCATGCACTAACTGGGAGAAATTCAGAACTAAGGGCCTCATTTACTATATTTTGACGCACAACCGCCAGTGCTGTAGTGTTTCTGGGTCCACAAAAACAATGTTTCTTTGTTTCTCTCCTGTTAGATGTTATACCATTCTCTCAGTCTCCGATGGACCTTGTTTTGTGCCGAGAGGGGTTAGATATAAGGGTCTCAGCATTCATCCAATGAGGACTAGGAATTGGATAACTGAACTCCAAGCTTGAAATTAAGCTCATGTAAATTACTCTCAATACAATGCTATAAAGGGACACTATTATCCCAGCAAGCCCAAATCTCCTGAAGAAACATAGACAAGCTGAAATATTACACATCAAAAGCTCAGTTTAAGCAATACAATAAAATAACATTAGTATTTGATGTCAGTCATCTCTCTAATATGAACTTTCCTGATCATTGATAAACCAGGATTAAGAATTCACATTCACTTGAATAAAATATAATCATGGTAGCTGAGTCAGAATCAGAATCAGAATCAGAATAAGCTTTATTCGATATTACAAAGAAATATCATACAAGCATACAATAACGGAATAAAATTAAAACAATACATTTAATCAATTTCATTCAAATAAATGAGTATGGAAGAGTAAATGTAAAGAAAGAAATGATTATCATTTAAAAAGGAGAATCAGAAGGACCAGTGTCAACTTAATAAAAGATTTTTTAAAAAAAGTCTAAAAAGAGCAGTATATTTAGTTAGGACCTTGCAAAGATATCCTAAATTTGATCGACATGGGAATTTTCGAACAAAAGCTTATCTCAATAACACTCCCTGATGGCAAGGCCAATCTAATAAAAACCAAATACAGCATTACAAACAACAAAATACAGTCAGGCAGGATCCCAAACATAATTAGTTCTTTTCCACCCCAGGGTAGAGATGGTAACATAGGAGTTAAAGTTAGTTATTACGAATCCAAGTGTTTCCCAAAAGGATTATGATGTATTTTATGAGTCCGACCATGTAAGGTATGATTTCAGAAAAGGGGGAAAACAAGGAATTGAGGGATAGAAGTCATATAAGTCCCATATAGATATTGGGCCGTCTCTCTCTTGTGGCGGCCAGGTTTTCAAGTAAGGGACAATGTTTCTGGCTCTGAATCTCACGAGTACCAGGTCCCCAGGAACATCCTTAGGAAGAGAACCCAACCAGTCCACCCTCCTGACGCTTCTTATTGCTCCATATAAGTGACGAGGCAGTGGCCTATTTTTTGACAGCCAAAATTTGGTTTTGTTAACTAAGTCATGTTGACTCTCAATTTTTCCAGGTGGAAGAGCAGGGACGCCCGCAAGAATGCACACATATGGGGCCGCTTCCGGTGGTAAATGGATAGAGTTAGCCTTGTCATGAACTACTGTAGGTGCCGTCAACTGGGGAAAGGAGACATTTAGAGGGTGTTTAGTTACTTTTTGCCCTACTGTACTAGGGCTAGTTAATTGTATTTGGCAGCTTTTGTCCCGCACAGATGGTTTAGAGCCTTCATGAGTAGGAGGTGACTTTGGGCGGTTGAATGTGTCACAGCATTTGTCAGCCGACAGGTTTAACTTGATGGCTGACTCTATTCCAGTGAGCCTATCCCCTAAAAAGTTAATTTTTTCCAACAACGGAGCTATCAGAGAACTAAGCAGTTGTTCAATGAGCGGTAATATATGCAGGTGTGGAGGAGGGGGTGAGGGATCTGGGAGCTCAACAATCGGTGGAATCATAGGGGAGTTAACAATGAGTGAGCTTGGGGAAGGTGTTTGAATCCTTTTCACAGATGAAACCTGAGGGGATGAAAGTATGGGCTTATCTGATTGTATGATATCGCTTTTGGGCGGAAGGGGAGTTTCTGATATAGCATAGGTGGTTTGACATAGGAGATTTAGCTCGTTTAACCAAGAGAACTTTTGCTCAGTTCCTGCTACGCTGGCTGAGTAATCCACTTTAGAAGTCATGATGATAAGGGGATATAGACAAATGGGTGAGAAAAGGTCTTTACCTTCTAGATGAGCTACGATGTGGCAGCCAAGGGGGGGTGGCCCGACCCGTCCTTATCCGGCCTTTGAGGGCCTAAGAGGGCCCGCCCTTTGCCCGGGCTTCTCCCGCGCGTGACTCGCGGGGCGAGTGGGCTCTCGGTGATTTGTAGCGCCTCCAGGCGCTATGCTGACGCTTGTCAGCCGCGCCGCCCCCGAGTTTGCTGAGGCTGCTGGGGATTGTAGGCTGTGGGTAAGTCTCCCGGTGCTCCCCGTCTCCCTCTGCCCTGCCGTTTCCCTCACGGCGTGGTGCGGCGTCAGGAGCCGATGCCCCTTCTCCGAGTGAAAGTTTTTCACAATAGGTCCCCCTGGGCTCACGGGCGCTCGGTGATTTGTAGCGCCTCCAGGCGCTATGCTGACGCTTGTCAGCCGCGCCGCCCCCGAGTTTGCTGAGGCTGCTGGGGATTGTAGGCTGTGGGTAAGTCTCCCGGTGCTCCCCGTCTCCCTCTGCCCTGCCGTTTCCCTCACGGCGTGGTGCGGCGTCAGGAGCCGATGCCCCTTCTCCGAGTGAAAGTTTTTCACAATAGGTCCCCCTGGGCTCACGGGCGCTCGGTGATTTGTAGCGCCTCCAGGCGCTATGCTGACGCTTGTCAGCCGCGCCGCCCCCGAGTTTGCTGAGGCTGCTGGGGATTGTAGGCTGTGGGTAAGTCTCCCGGTGCTCCCCGTCTCCCTCTGCCCTGCCGTTTCCCTCACGGCGTGGTGCGGCGTCAGGAGCCGATGCCCCTTCTCCGAGGGAAAGTTTTTCACAATAGGTCCCCCTGGGCTCACGGGCGCTCGAGTCGATATGGACATTTTTAATATAGCTTATCAACGGTTAAGGTAAAATAAGTGCATCAGTAAATTAGCATCTGGTCATAATGTTATTTGAGCAAATTCTAAATAGATATACCAAAGCTCAAAAGTTCAGAAAGGTACATAAATCATGCCAACTAAGCAGTATCCTAGCAATGAAGAGTCAAGTAGGTTGCATATGGCATCTTCATCAGTTCAAGATGTAAGCCAGGTGAGTCCGCATCAGGCAAATTCAAAATTGCAGAGGAAGTTCCACAGATCTCCATATTAGGATAATCACAACCCATCTGTCACCATCAGCATGTGTGCTCACGCCAACTAGCAACTGCCAACTAGCTCACCAGCTCTTGTTTGTTCAATCAGGCAATATTATATTCTTACACCTCCTGGAGTCACCTCATCTGATCAGACCACTCAGTTCATTAGTCAGTTCGTATAGGACAAGTGCCAGGCAACATAAAGATGACACAAAATGTAGAGAAATAAGTGTGACAATTTTGCAGTTCGTATGCAATCCAAAAAGCAAAAGCAAATAAGGAAGTTCAAGAGGACAGTTTCCCAGGTAGCTGTTCAGGATTGTAACGAATAATGTAGCAAAGTGTCTTGTAAAGTACATTATGTCTCAGGAAAGAAAACACTTTCACGTTATTGGTTACTAGCAGCCCGTCCCGACGTTGTCCGGGGCCAATCAGGTTTGCTTACAGCCTCCCTGCGCTCCTGTCCGCTAAACTTCACCTTTCCTCCGGCAATCAGGCTTGCTTACAGCCTCCCTGCGCTCCTGTCCGCTAAACTTCACCTTTCCTCCGGCAATCAGGCTTGCTTACAGCCTCCCTGCGCTCCTGTCCGCTAAACTTCACCTTTCCTCCCCGCGCTCCTGTCCGCTGCAGTCCGCCAAACCCAGGCCCCCAACCACCTCCTCAGCCCACCGCGGGCGCCTCTCACCTACCTCAGCCCACAGCGCAGTCGGCAAAAGTTCACCACTCCTCCCTGCGCTCCTGTCCGCTAAACTTCACCTTTCCTCTGGCAATCAGGCTTGCTTACAGCCTCCCTGCGCTCCTGTCCGCTAAACTTCACCTTTCCTCCCCGCGCTCCTGTCCGCTGCAGTCCGCCAAACCCAGGCCCCCAACCACCTCCTCAGCCCACCGCGGGAGCCTCTCACCTACCTCAGCCCACAGCGCAGTCGGCAAAAGTTCACCACTCCTCCCCAAGGTCCTGTGTGCTAAACTCTGCGCTCCTGTCCGCTACTCCTCCCCAGGCTCCTGATGATGTCATCACGCACGTCGTTAGCGCACACGGCCAGCGCTACTTCCAAGGAACTACTTTTTTTTAACGTATATTTTTTAAAGAACGTATATTTTTTGGTGGTATATAGCCTATGTCACTCTGCAGACCCTGACAATTCCAATGATGTATTGGGTGTTTGGATTGGCGCTGTAGTTCCCGAGTTTCTCTCTTTATAATAGTAGTATAGATTTCGAGGAATTCTCTCATGAGCAGTAGACTCAGCAAATCAAGGGAATTCACCTCTTCAGTCAGGCCCACATTAAAATAAGCTAATTTAACTTAGAATATATATGATCATTGAACATATGTTCACAGAAAATACAAAGTTTTAATTATTCAAAAATGACTCTGAAGCATTTAAAATAAATTAGTGTGGTTGCAAATAATGCATGTCAGTAGGTTGTATTACTATTTTGAAAGTACTAACGTGTAAAACTATTTTAAAGCAAAGTATTAAAAACTTGTTTTAGGCGTATAACATATGTAGATGTGTAAAATACATTCTCTGAAAGTTTAATGAATACATCATTAATTAGGGCTGTGTAACACCTATTTTCTTTTGTCATTTTGGTGCACACATTTGCACATAAAGATATATTTAAATTGAGTTTTTCATTATATTCAGGTAAAATCTTGATAATTTACTAATTCCCTTTAGTTATACACACATATAAATGATAATAAAGTATGATTAGAGGTAAACTCCATGACATGAGAGTTCACCACTTACACCTTCCTAGCACACGTTAATGAAAAATAGTACTTTATCAATTAATAAATCACACTGTATGTTATTTGTATGAATAATATCATCAAGTCTACATATTTTTCTGCATGATTTTACAAGGCAGTAACTAAAATTCACTTGTCCTGTCATATTTTCTTGAACGTGTGTTGGAAAGCGAGACAGAATCTGTGAGGCCTGCACAAATAACATGAGTACATTTGTCCTTCACTGGGAAACAAACACCCCCCATTGTAGCGCTTGACTCTCAGAGGGCAGCGTTGCAGAGCAGCCTAAGGCTTACTCAGGTAGGTGGTCTGGGCTAGTAATCGCTATTTACCAGTACGCAGAAATAACACTCAATAATTAATTGTCCAGTCTGTTCTTTGCTTTATAAAAGGAAAAGTACAATTATTAAATACACACACTACTCAATATTATGCAACAATTTACAAATATACATAAGCTGTTGGAATTACTTAGTAACATTTCATAACATTTCCACCCCTCCCACCGGGGGGGGGGGGGTCTAGTGCCACCACTCCCATGTACTTATACAATCAGTGGAGTTAGGCCCTGGGACATGTGGTTGGTTGGAGCATATATATATATAAGCAAACAAGTAAGTACCAACCACACACTTTTTTCAATCCTTATATTTAAGGAAGAAAAACAAACCAATGTTACTCTTGGGTCTGTTGGGTATTTTTTACCCTTTTAATTTCCTATTTTTTCAATTATTCAAAAGAAGATTTTATGTGTGAAAAAGTGGAACACAAAACTTTTTAGACATTTATACATAAATACAAAACATTCTTTACATTTATATACACACTGTACAATATTCACTTGTTTTAGTTAATATACACAGATCCTTGTCTAAACTTGACAAAGTTACGCTCAGTATCAATATTATTTCAATACATATAAATGTAGACAATCAAACATTATTCAAAAATATATAAACCATATCTAAATTCATTGGTCTATAGATCAATTGATGTCATCTTTTATATGCCTACGCGTTTCGAACCAGTTGACTTGAGTTCATAGGTTCTCTTCAGGGCTCTGTCTTTTAGTAAGTATCTGTTACGCGTTTCGAACCAGTTGGCTTGAGTTCATAGGTTCTCTTCAGGGCTCTGTCTTTTAGTAAGTATCTGGAAATATGTACAAGAATAACAAATTTATTTTAGCTTCCTTCCTAATAATTTGTTATCTCCATCTCTTTATACATGTCGCTATTTCTACCTGTTTATCCAGCAGCCGCCGGTCTACAGGTGAGATGTTTTTGTTCTTTAATCGTTTTTAGTCCTGCACCCAAAGCGAAAAATAAAAGTGTCACTATTTGTTAGATATCTGCGTCCAACATAGTCGAGCCTAATCTCCCCAGACATACCTTTTTTATCTTTTCAAATTGGTTACATCTCATCATTGGAAAGTGCTTTTTCTGTCTTTATTAGGGCCACCTAGAATTTACAAAAATGTCTCAGTATATAGGGGAACTCTGGTAGATTTTACCATTCTATTTATTTTTGAGAAGTAGAACGACTTGTGGAGCATACCTGTTCGTATTATCACAGTGCCATTAAAACACTCCGCTTTTGTATAATGGGGACGGTACTTCCCTGTTCTATGTTCTTCTGTGAATCTGTAAGTTACAGAAAGATCTGTCAATTATATCGATTTCCCTATTTTTTCGCCCAAATCGCTTTCACACTCGTGGAGGCATACCTTTATTTTCTCGATGGTGCTCCGCATATATATCCGTGTGTGTGTTCGTGTGACCTTGTTAACCCGAAGTGGAATCGCGGGGGCACTCGCGTCTTTAAACCTAATTAGAAAGCTTGAATCAGTCTATGTTTTTAAAGATTAAAATTAGACTTGTATTTACCCGGGTAGCTCTGTCGGCCCCTTACCTCTGCTTGCAGCGATCCGGCGACTGCACAAACAATCCGTGGACGCCGTCGCCATCTTAGATTGGGTTCTTATAGCAAAGGCCATGTATTTCGTGGCGGCCATATTGGAAGGGTGAAAGACTCTTTGTGTCGTTTTAAAAAAAAAATGCATTAATTTGATACAGTTATATGCATAAGGATTTTACTTTTTAAAGGGGAATTCAATGTAAATGGAGGCTCGGGTCTAAACAGCTCTGTTCACCTGATGTAAATCGATGACTTCCCTCTTGGAATAGACTACTTTAATCGCAGAATATATACGGTCATTACCTAATACCAGCTATATCTGCCCTATCTCTGTAGAATTCACAATCTTGAGATTTCAGACAATGAGTTAAGACCTGAAAGCGCACTGTTAAATTTTAATATTAGGTACGCTTCTTTTTGTAGTAATACTCTCTCAGGATCTAATGAAGATTTTTTATTTTGCATGCTGAACAAAACAGACCATTTAAAGTCACTTTCTCCATGGCAGTTTTCTACAAAGTGCTCAACCATTAGGGCAGTTAGAACCGTATTTTTTTTTCTTGACCTGTGTTGGGTCATGCGTGTATTAACTTGTTGAGTAGTTTTTCCAATATAAATTTTTGAACAGGGGCAGACAATTACATATATGACATTTCGGGTTTTACAATTTGAAAAACCTGAATGCCTCCATCTCACATTCATGTGTACAAATTCTTCACCTTCCATTGTGTTATCACAAGCCACACAGTTTCCACATCTATGATGTCCTGTTATGGGGTTTAAGCCCCACTGTGTGAGTAGATAATTTTTTGGTTTTGGTATTTTTATGTCTGCTCGTACTACCATTTGGCCTATGCTTTTGTTTTTCTTATAAGCAAAGAGTGGCCGAGGAAAAGAGCACTCCAGATTCTCTAATAGGTGCCAGTTCTTTAGTACTGCTTGTCTGATTTTACTGGTGTCTGGACCAAACGTGGTCACACAAACCAGTCTATCCAGTTCAGATTTCTTTCTGGTCTCTAAGAGACATTCTCTCGGTGTAAAACGTGCCCTCTTCCTTGAATGTTTCAGTAATTTACCGGGATAACCTCTGTGTTTCAATTCTTCACAGAAAGTTTCGGCATGATGTTCAAAATCTGAAACCTCCGTACAATTTCTTCGTATAAGAAGCAGTTGTCCGTAAGGCAAATTCACTTTTAGGTTTCTTGGATGAGCACTTTGATGATGCAGCATCGTGTTTTTATCCGTCTTTTTCCTATACAGGGCGGATTTCAGTCGTCCATCGGCACATGTAATCTCGACATCGAGAAAAGTCATTTTGGTGGCACTGGAATCTATTGTGAACTTAATATCCTGATGTTTAGTATTAAGCCAAATATGAGACTGCATCAGCTCTGTGTGGCTCCCCTGCCACAGGAGCCACACGTCATCGATGTAGCGATACCATTGTTTTATATGTGCAGTGTAGGGGTTATTATGATCAATGTACTTCCTTTCATATTCTGCCATAAACAATATGGCCATTTCTGGCGCATAAGGACAACCCATGGCAGTTCCTTTGATTTGCATAAAGAACTGCTCCTTAAATCTAAAATAGTTCTTTCTAAGGGCTATCTCTGCTAATTGTAGAATGAATGAAGTAGGTACTTGGTGTGGTCTAGTCCGGGCCTCCAGATACAATTCCATCACTTCCAGGGCCTCGTCCTGGGGGATCTGGGTATATAGGGACATCACGTCCATTGTCAATAGTAGTTCTGAGGTTGAATCAAACTCGGTACCCTCAACCTTGATTAAAAAGTCCGTAGTATCTTTCAAAAACCACTTTACTTTGGGAACGAAGGGCTTCAAGAAAAAATCAACATATTTTGCCAGGGGCTCTAAACATGAGTCGCACCCTGACACAATTTTGTCAGGGTGCGACTCATGTTTAGATGTTTAATGGTATCGCTACATCGATGACGTGTGGCTCCTGTGGCAGGGGAGCCACACAGAGCTGATGCAGTTTCATATGTGGCTTAATACTAAACATCAGGATATTAAGTTCACAATAGATTCCAGTGCCACGAAAATGACTTTTCTCGATGTCGAGATGACATGTGCCGATGGACGACTAAAATCCGCCCTGTATAGGAAAAAGACGGATAAAAACACGATGCTGCATCATCAAAGTGCTCATCCAAGAAACCTAAAAGCGAATTTGCCTTACGGACAACTGCTTCGTATACGAAGAAATTGTACGGAGGTTTCAGATTTTGAACATCATGCCGAAACTTTCTGTGAAGAATTGAAACACAGAGGTTATCCCGGTAAATTACTGAAACATTCAAGGAAGAGGGCACGTTTTACACCGAGAGAATGTCTCTTAGAGACCAGAAAGAAATCTGAACTGGATAGACTGGTTTGTGTGACCACGTTTGGTCCAGACACCAGTAAAATCAGACAAGCAGTACTAAGGAACTGGCACCTATTAGAGAATCTGGAGTGCTCTTTTCCTCGGCCACTCTTTGCTTATAAGAAAAACAAAAGCATAGGCCAAATGGTAGTACGAGCAGACATAAAAATACCAAAACCAAAAAATGATCTACTCACACAGTGGGGTCTAAACCCCATAACAGGACATCATAGATGTGGAAACTGTGTGGCTTGTGATAACACAATGGAAGGTGAAGAATTTGTACACGGGAATGTGAGATGGAGGCATTCAGGTTTTTCGAATTGTAAAACCCGAAGTGTCATATATGTAATTGTCTGCCCCTGTTCAAAAATTTATATTGGAAAAACTACTCAACAAGTTAATACACGCATGACCCAACACAGGTCAAGAATAAAAAATAAGGTTCTAACTGCCCCAATGGTTGAGCACTTTGTAGAAAACTGCCATGGAGAAAGTGACTTTAAATGGTCTGTTTTGTTCAGCATGCAAAACAAAAAATCTTCATTAGATCCTGAGAGAGTATTACTACAAAAAGAAGCGTACCTAATATTAAAATTTAACAGTGCGCTTTCAGGTCTTAACTCATTGTCTGAAATCTCAAGATTGTGAATTCTACAGAGATAGGGCAGATATAGCTGGTATTAGGTAATGACCGTATATATTCTGTGATTAAAGTAGTCTATTCCAAGAGGGAAGTCATCGATTTACATCAGGTGAACAGAGCTGTTTAGACCCGAGCCTCCATTTACATTGAATTCCCCTTTAAAAAGTAAAATCCTTATGCATATAACTGTATCAAATTAATGCATTTTTTTTTTAAACGACACAAAGAGTCTTTCACCCTTCCAATATGGCCGCCACGAAATACATGGCCTTTGCTATAAGAACCCAATCTAAGATGGCGACGGCGTCCACGGATTGTTTGTGCAGTCGCCGGATCGCCGCAAGCAGAGGTAAGGGGCCGACAGAGCTACCCGGGTAAATACAAGTCTAATTTTAATCTTTAAAAACATAGACTGATTCAAGCTTTCTAATTAGGTTTAAAGACGCGAGTGCCCCCGCGATTCCGCTTCGGGTTAACAAGGTCACACGAACACACACACGGATATATATGCGGAGCACCATCGAGAAAATAAAGGTATGCCTCCACGAGTGTGAAAGCGATTTGGGCGAAAAAATAGGGAAATCGATATAATTGACAGATCTTTCTGTAATTTACAGATTCACAGAAGAACATAGAACAGGGAAGTACCGTCCCCATTATACAAAAGCGGAGTGTTTTAATGGCACTGTGATAATACGAACAGGTATGCTCCACAAGTCGTTCTACTTCTCAAAAATAAATAGAATGGTAAAATCTACCAGAGTTCCCCTATATACTGAGACATTTTTGTAAATTCTAGGTGGCCCTAATAAAGACAGAAAAAGCACTTTCCAATGATGCGATGTAACCAATTTGAAAAGATAAAAAAGGTATGTCTGGGGAGATTAGGCTCGACTATGTTGGACGCAGATATCTAACAAATAGTGACACTTTTATTTTTCGCTTTGGGTGCAGTACTAAAAACGATTAAAGAACAAAAACATCTCACCTGTACACCGGCAGCTGCTGGATAAACAGGTAGAAATAGCGACATGTATAAAGAGATGGAGATAACAAATTATTAGGAAGGAGGCTAAAATAAATTTGTTATTCTTGTACATATTTCCAGATACTTACTAAAAGACAGAGCTCTGAAGAGAACCTATGAACTCAAGTCAACTGGTTCTAAACGCGTAGGCATATAAAAGATGACATCAATTGATCTATAGACCAATGAATTTAGATATGGTTTATTATTTTTGAATAATGTTTGATTGTCTACATTTATATGTATTGAATTAATATTGATACTGAGCGTAACTTTGTCAAGTTTAGACAAGGATCTGTGTATATTAACTAAAACAAGTGAATATTGTACAGTGTGTATATAAATGTAAAGAATGTTTTGTATTTATGTATAAATGTCTAAAAAGTTTTGTGTTCCACTTTTTCACACATAAAATCTTCTTTTGAATAATTGAAAAAATATGAAATTAAAAGGGTAAAAAATACCCAACAGACCCAAGAGTAACATTGGTTTGTTTTTCTTCCTTAAATATAAGGATTGAAAAAAGTGTGTGGTTGGTACTTACTTGTTTGCTTATACCACTCCCATGTATGCACATTATCTTGCCTACTAATGCAGTGGGTTGAACATAACCTGGATTGAGGGCCTTGCCCACTGGCACCATCCCAGTGGCGACGCACCCCTTTATCTCAACAAGCATTTAAAATCAGCACACCGGCCCTGCTGACACATATCCCTGACTGAGCATTGCATACTGACCGTACAGTATACACCTCTACATCTTAGGGTCTAAGAGTCTGAGTTGTTTTTCACCTAACGCGGCAGCAAGAATACATGTTTGGGCCTCACTTAAAATGACAGTACTTATCATAGCTGATAACCATTATAATGCATTGCAATAAAAGCCCCTAAAAGGCATCACAGTTATAATCACAGGATTACGCATATACAGCCAGACACCTATAGCAAGAATGTCCAGCAACGTAACCCCACTTTTCTTATGAACTCACATTTGACATGTGCCTTTCAGCCCCTCAAAAGAAATGACATGCCCTTCTCGTGCAATTGCACCTCTCCACCTCCTGGGGATGCCCTTTGCCAGACATCCCCAGTTTAGCCCTTCATACCTAGGTGCAGTCCCAAACACACAAAAGTTCCAGCCACAGGAGGTTCTTGATTGAGCCCTTGAGGGGTTGTCTCTTGTAAGTTCCCCAGAGACTGAGGGTGGGAATTTTCATTTTCATGCCTTGGGAGACAGCCTTGCTCCTGCAGCGCCCCTTGCACCTTTGCAGGCATTTGGCAGTGACCCCATCCTCCTGGGACCACCATAAGCTGAGAACAAGCTGCTTTCCCTTGCAGGTCGGTCTGGGACTGCAAAGCATTATGGGGCACTCTCATCAGCCCATACGTAGCATAGCAGCAGCTCCCCAGGTGCTCAGGTAGAGCCGGGCTGCCCTCTGTCGCAGCCTCCAGCTGCTCCCTCCTCGTGGGAGAGCCCGGTCCCACCCGGACACCCAGGTGAGTTATTTCAGCTTCGGGAGCCCACCCGCGGCTGCTCTTACCGCCTCTCTCCTCTTCGCGGGGGCCGGTCCCACCCAGGCACCACGGATGGCAGGATCATTGGAGGGCAGTTCAGGGAGCCCACCCCTGGATGCCCCGCTGGCTCCCTGACCGGCCAACACCCTCAGGTGCTGCTGTGGGAGCCGTCACCTCTGTTCTGGTCTGTCCACTCCTGCAGGCAGACACGAGGCTGCCTCCGGTCTGGCAGGTCCTCAGGGGAGTACAACAGCACTCCCCCTGCTATCCCGCTGCTATGGGGGACTATGACGGCACTCCCCCCTCCTCCGCCACTACACCGTTGTCGGAAGTTGGGTATCCTGGTCCCCCAATGCAATCTTCACAGGGAGTGCGACGGTGCTCCCCTGCTTGGCTTCCTGGCATTGGGGCCCGGAGTTGAGATACCAGGCGCCCTGGGCAATCTTCGCTTGGCTTAGCGTCATCGCGGGGGGGGGGGCAGTGCGATGGCACGGCCCCCTCCTCCTCCTTGCCATAGATACCGGAGTCCGGAGTTGGGGATCCTGGGCCCCAGAGATCTCTCTGAGGGGGAGGGTGATGGCCTCCTCCAGTGGCTTCGGGGGACTTGGGTAGGCTTCGGGCACCCCCCTTGGGGAACATTTCACGGGGAGCGTGAAGGCGCTTGCTGACTTCCTTTTCTTGTGGGGCAGCCCCCGGGACCTCACCTACCCCGGGGGCACATCTGAGACCGGTAGCGGAGCCCCACACGCTTTATTGTTGGTCCTCTTCCAGGCTCAAAAATCACCTACCTTCTGGGGGTGTATCTCGGCCCTCAGGCAGCAGAGTTGCACCATTTAGGCCTCTTCTTGCTTCTGGTGGTGTGCTCCAGCCACTGGGAGCACTTTCTTTCACTCTCTTGGCCTCAAGGAGGGTGAACTCGGCAGGGAGCTGTCTTCACTTGCTCCCTGCGACAGCTTTTCACCTGGCTCTCCTCCTCGGCCTTTCTTCTCCTTGCGCAGAGGCCCAGGCTTTGCCTCCCTGGTCCTGGACTCCCCTCCTGGCACAATTCAGGGTCCTGGGACAGACAGGGGGTTCTTTCTTCCAACAGCCCATGGCGCCCGGCTCCAGCACCAGCCTTTTTCAGCAGACAACACCCCAGAGAGACCTCCTCTTCCTGTGCAAGACCTTTTAAAATAATTTGGAGGGGGCTGGCAAGGGGCTCCACTGACCTATCCTGAATCGACACATAACCTGTCTGCCCCTGCTCCCTCCTCCTTGCCCAGGCCTCTGGGATAGTTCAAAAAGGCGCCGTCCAGGGGTCTCATGCCACATGGTCTCTGAAAAGCCCCCTTCCCCCCTTGCTGCCATCTCTCCAGAGCAGCTTGGTGCCTGTCACCAGGTGACAGCTGCTGATGGATAGCCTGCAACTCCACCCACCATCTCTCCCTTTTGGAGAGGAGACCTTCGCCCATGGAATGCTTGCTGTGAATAGCTAGGCCCCTGATGCTTCAGTTTGGGGAGGAAGGTCATTAATCCAGCCTGGCAGTGTCAGATCCAGCCTGGCTCTGATTATGAACTGAGACAGAGGAATATGACATTTATGGATGACTCATAAGCAGTACATATGTGGTTTTGGACTCAGCAGAATACCTATTTTCACACAAGTTACAGTGCACTTTGGTGCGTGTCTGGAATTTGTAGGCCCTAGGGAAATGAAACTACCCCATCTGATCCCCATCCTCATAGGAGAATAAAGGAGTAGTCCTTCAGTGAAAACAGTAAAGCACTCTGAGTTTCCCTGACATGTTGCTTCCCATAGTATGAAGCCTATTCCATGTCTCCACCCAGCTCTGCAGAATTCCTGCCACACCATTCTATCTGTTCCTGCTCCTGGGCTACGCATGCCAGGAATCTCTCCTGCACAGCCCCTCCATGTGTGGACAGGCATGTACACACCTGTCTGCATGTAACCAGCCCGGTGCCCCTTACTCCGGCTGCAGCGCAGCGGCCTACTCTCACCAGAGGGACACCGGTAAAAGCCACATGCAGTCTCTTTCATCATGAGTTCACTGTGGGTGAGTCCTAACTTATGAGGCTCTCCCACAGTAAAAGCTCAACAATTAGGTGTTGAAAAAAAAAATACGGGCGGCTCAGATGGTCAGAACCACCTTCTAACAACCTGTAGTTGGTGTATGTTTAGTATTTTTCCCTCAGAAATGGTATAATTCAGTTTCTCACGTCTATGAAAGTTTCTATGTGATTCCTTCTCTAACAGATGCAAGCTTCCTGCTGCAATGCCCTGCATCAAAATAGAAGGACATATCTATAAGATATGGCGCATTCCTGTCCTTCTCCCCTGCACTAACACACACACAGCAGCCATGCGCCAATACAAGCATCCTTGCATCATGGTGCAAGGGTGACTGCATTTCCGGGGTGACACCTTCCTGCACAAAAGCAGTCATTAATGGTGTTTAGTTCCTTCTGTGTGTGCTGCAGAATGCAACACACATAGAAAGAGCAAAAACCAAGGAGAAATGAAAGTATTTCTCCTAGGTGTGCCACTCCTATTTCTCCCCTGGTGAGGCATAGGTTTCTGACACATTCCCAGGTTTACGACATTTTGTAAATCTGCAAATGTGTCAGGTTCCATGGATGTTGCGTGGGAACACCCACAGCAATACCCTTGGAGTGCCACGTTCACAGAGAGTCATGAGTGAAAGAGGCCCATATTTACAAGAACACGAAAAGTCAAGCATGGTGACTTTACGTGGCCTTGTAAATATGGGCAGGCACAGTGTGCTGCCAGTGCATCTAAAAAGTGTAGCACCAGTGGCACAATGAGCTTGTAAATGAGGCCCTCAATGTGTCTGCTTTTAAAAAAGCAAAGTGAAACCAAAGGGGATGATGGACGGAGCGTTTGAGCAAATCAAACACTCACCCCAGTCAACAGATCTGGGTTTAATCCATCATCATTCTTTAGCTCACTACAATACCCCAGTTCAGACATGGCCATATGCAAATAAGTCCGACCCTGTGCCTCATGGGAACAGTCCAGACCGAACTACCAAGCAATGTCTTCCCTGGACCGGAAACAAGCTTCCTAGGACCGGTTTCTGGCATTTCAGCCGTCTTCAGCCAGGCTTGCTTGAATACAGTGGCAAAGTGAGCAAGGGACCCAAGTCTGGGCATACCCTGCCATTGCATAAAAATAGAAGCTGTGTTCTGAGCTGAACCAGCACACCTGTTCATGATATGGCTCTTTGTGCTCTATGGGTCCACAAGATACGTGAGAGCACTTGTGCTACTCAGAATAAACTCACACAGAGTGACAATTTCCCAATTCAGAACACTTGTGATATTTACTAGTGCATTCCTTATTGCATTTACTTATCTGTGAGCATTTGTAGCACTTCCTTTTTAGTTTCCAACCACTCTTGCCAGCATGGTATTGATTTATTGCTACCCTGCCAAGATGTTTCACAACTTTCCATATTAGTTTTAGTCAAATCCATTATAGCTGCTCCTCAGCCTGCCACTTCCTGTCAGGTGTTTCCTGCTCCATTGATTTTTTGCAGTTATTGAATTGCACTTCCTTGTCCCTAAATCTCCTTCAAAGCCTCAGTACTCAATGTTCCACTAGTGGTAGGTTTTTGAACGAGGGGTCTAAATGCTTCCCAGAGTTTGCATGGTCATTCACAGTTAAAATTTTAAAGCAGGGGGTGACATAAGAGGCAGCTTGAATAATGGTGAATTTTGGATGACTTATGAAGTCTATCGGTGGTAGAGCGTTCATCGCTGATATGAATTGCACACAGTGTGTAACAAGCAAGACATAATTGCTCCTACTGGATTCTTGGGAAACTTTCTCTCACACACATTGTAACATCTGGATGAAATCATGCATTTTCTGGAACATTTTGTATCTAAAAAGGTATAAAAAACTATAGTTTCAAGAAAGGTATTCCACTCATAAAATATTCCAGTGCTGTTACTGTGTAGCCTGACTTTCAAATGGAGAGTTTGTGGTTCACTCTCCCATAGAAAATCTCCAAAGGCTATCTAAATACTATGCATCTTAATCACCATTTCCATAAAAAATGCAAAAAGACGAGGGTGTGTGCGGCAGTTAAAAAAAAATCAGGGATAGAAGTTACATGGCCTACCAGTTTATATAATGTATATAGCATTTTCATACACTTTTATATAATAATTCTTTCCATTTTGACATCCAGCTCTTTGCAGGAAGATTTTCAGTTATACTTTTGACTAAATATCTACTTGGAAAAGACAGGGTGACAACATTAAGGGCTCGATTCCGATCCGTTAAAATCACCGTCCGTACGACTCGCATCCGGAGCCGTTTTCGTACGACTCGTACGGACGCCGTACGATTACGATCCCGATCGGGCTACCCGGACGCGATTCGTACGGTCCACGTCAGGTAAGGGCGATTCGTACGGAAAAGCGCACGATCACCTACACACCGTACGGCGCGTACTCCCCATGATCACAGGGGTACGCGCCGTACCCCTGCGATCATGGGGGTATGTGCCGTACACCCAGCGTACATGGGGGGTACGTGCCGTACACCCAGCGTACATGGGGGGTACGTGCTGTACACCCAGCGTACATGGGGTACGGCATGTACCCCATGTACGCTGGGTGTATGGCACGTACCCCCCATGATCGCAGGTGTACGGCGCATACCCCTGCGATCATGGGGTGTACGTGCCGTACCCGGGGGGGGCGTTCCATACCTGTTTCGGGGCAAACTCTGACTGTACGACAGTTTCCAGCTCCCGTAGAAAAAGGGTCGTACGGAGCGTACACAACACGGATCGTACTTGCCGGGTCGTAAAAAGCAGCCGCGAAACGTATAAACGTCGTGTATAGCGGCTTCCGAAGGCGATTCGTACGGGAATTTCATTCGCACGGTCCCTGGTACGATTCGGACGGATAGCTGCATCGGGTGTGGATCGTACTACGTCGTTCGTACGGGGACGGTTACGGGTACGATTCGTACGGAAAAAAATGCTCCGTACGACGATTCGGAGCGCTTTTTACGGGATCGGAATCGACCCCTAAGTGTATCAGAAGTTACAGAAATGTGACTATCTCAGGCTCTACACAGCGAGCTATACATATCATAAATGATCATATACATTTTGAAGGTTCCAGCCTTAGCAGCTGCAATTCAAAACTCATACATGATACATCCAAGATGGCGTGTTAGTTATTAAAGTGTGAGTGTGCACAGTTTGGGCATGATTTAAAGTTTGGCAATCTGAGTAATGGCAGTCAGGGTAGTGGAGTAATTTATGTCCACCACCCTGCCTTTAAACTGCCAGCCAAATTAGGAGTTCACCCATCATCAGTGATGTCATAAATGATATCACAGAACATGTCATGAGTGATGTATTATGTGAGGTCCTAAGCAGTGCATGGGGGCACAAGTTATAGTTAGCTCTCTAACTATAACTAGTGAATTTTTGTGTCTTTCTTTAGTTCAAAACGTTAATGTCACCGACATATTCACCTAACTGTAATGTTACTTTAACCTTTGTTTTTTTGTGTGAATTTCTATGTTTTTTTAAACAAAATCAGATCTTTTTATGAAACATAATTATAACATTGCTTTCATCTTTGTTTTGGTTTTTGTGAATATATATATTGCCCAGTAGCTGTCGAGACTGATTAGTTATAGTTTGGATCGAGTTGCCATAGGAAATGCTTTTTTTGAGTTGCTAATAACTTTGGCACTGTTTGACAAAACTCCACTAAACTTTCCAAAAAGAGGTACTTTTTGACTAGATTGCACATGGAAGGTCTCGGGGTGATCTATCAAACAGGGGCCGAGAAAAAGCGGGGTCCCAAAACCCTTTTTCCTCATTCATTTTTCTGTAGGAACTTTAGACACAGCTACAGCCCAAACTATTGAACGGATTTACACCAAATTTGGGAGAAAGTAAGCTATTGGCCAAAAAGAGTGTTTTGTTGTATTTTGGTGTAAATCTGTTCAGTAGTTTTGGAGAAATTAAGGTTAAAATAGTTTGAACAAATCACACTGCAGAGGATCTACAGAGACAACATATCTCATCCTGTGATTTGACTGGCAATGACCATCTCAGCCAAGAAGCGGTGGCAGCCATCTTAGGACTCAGGATTCAGTCTGAGTTCTAAAAAAAAAGACATGGGAGGACGGGTAAGGATACCCTGACCCCCTAGACCTGGTGGTGGGGCAAACATCATTTAAAAAAAAATGCCAGGGATTGTTTTTTAACCCCCACAAGATGGGCTAGGGCATGTTATTTTTTTTTAGGGCAGGGGGGCATGTGACCTCCCTCTCTGAGCCTAACAAGGCCATGGGGACCACATCTCCTTGGGCAAAAGACTTAAAAAGAGGGAGGGTACTACGTGGCTCCTCTTGCTGAGCCTAGAAAGGCCCTGGGGACTCATCCCCTGGGGATCATAATCACATATATTGAGGGGGCATGGAGTCCCCTCGCCGGAGGCAACTTGGGCCACAGGAACCCCACCTCAGGACCAACATGTATAAAAAAGGAAAGAGGGCCACACGGTTCCATACCCAAGCCTTAAAAAGGCCCTGGGGACCCAACCACCAGAGTCGTACCTTAAAACAGAGAAAAGAGTGGTCACATGGCCACCTCCCTGAGCTTTTAATGGTCCCGGGGACCCTATTTCCCAGGTCGCTCACTAAATGTATCCCAGGAAGCCCACCCTGGGGCACAGCAGTTTCCCTGCCCACGCCTGGGCAGGTAGGGAAACGTTTGTTTTCTCCCGTTTGGTGGGAGCATTTCCAAATCCCCCCCAAATTGGAGCAAACACTGAAGGCCCAATTATGAGTCTGGCGGTCCGAGGACTGCCAGTTTCACAGGGGGGCAGCAGTGGAGGCCCAGCCACGCTACACAGGTGGTCCGACCTCTCCATTACGAGTTGGCCAGTTGGACCGCCCTGGGAAAGCCGACACCACCAGGGAACCGCCATTCCCTAGTGGTGCTCTAGTGGTCAGAGGTTGCAATATGCTTGGTGGGACCGCCATGGTACCATGGCGGAGAGAAAACAGAGGGGGCCCTACAGGACCCCCTGTGCCTCCATCGCATGCGGATGCACCCAGAGGGGCATAACATGTGCCCCCATGTATGCATGCACACCAGTTCCTGCACAGCATGAACTTTCAAGTCCATGCAGTGCAGGAACCTTTTTGTGTGATCCCATTGCATGTGCCTTATTCACAGCTGTCTCTGAAAATGGCCCTGCCAAGCCTTCCGCCAACCAGACCACTTTAAAGCCATAATCTGGTGGGCAACATCGAGTCTTGGTGTTGCAGGTGCATGTCAGTGGCATACCACCCACTCCCGTAAAGCCGTAACTTGTAATCAGCTCATAAGTCTGCTCCCAGCCAGCTGGAGCTTTAAAACTGTTCCTGCTGGCTGACTGGGAGCAGACTTGTGTTCTGGGAATCAGAACACATATTGCTGCCATCCGGAGGGAAAAGCAGAAATGCAGTTGCTTGCCGGCTCCTGCACCATGCAGGGAGCTGTCTGGGACCGAGGGGCACTGGTGTTCCCACCACGGTCTCAGACAATAATTCCCCTATGGCCTCCAATGTTGTGCCAGGCATCCTCAAGGTTTTCACAGTTTCTGGTAATACTGTTGTGGCTACAGTCACAACGTATCTCAATCCCGTAACAATGGTGCTCTGAATCATGAGGAAAATTACAATCAGGACTTCAAAATGGCCACTGTCACTTCCAAACAGCTTGAGATTGTGGTTGTGTTTCAATGGCACTGATGTGTGGTACATCCTCAAGAGGCGTGAAGACCTTTGTGAAGCATTGTCAACATTCATGGAGCCTATCCAGCCTTTCCTTCCCCTGAATGAACCTGACACCAGTGAGATTGGAGTATTGCTGTCAAACACAGAAGAGTACAAGGAGGTAAGCCCAAGCAACAGAAAATGACATATTTTTACAATAATTCCTCAAACCTTAGCAAAACTGCAAATACTTGGAATGAGGAAATGTAATATTCTAACTGCAATTTCGCAACACTGGGCAAAGAGCAGATACTGGTAGTGAAGTCTAGTTTGCAATTGTAACTCCAAACCCCAAACACTATTCAAAGTGTATACACTTGAAGGAGTCTGATTTACAAAGTTAGATCCCAGAACCATTGGGAATAATATATATATTTGGTGGGAGTCGTCTTATGCAGTTTATTCCAATTGAAAAAATAATGGGACTAGTGCATGCATTTTCAATGGCCATTTCTATTATTCTAACTGTAAATCCACCAATATTTGGAAAGTATATATTTTTTGAAGGTGCAGAGTTACCATTGTTAAGTCACAAACAATGGGGATATCAGCATTTATTTTGAGGGGTCAGATTTACTATATGCAATCCAAAGCCATAAGTCTTACAAAAATGTATCTATAGGGAAGGGGCATATTTTACAATTTTTATGCTGACACCAATTTGTTTACAGATGATATATTTAAATACTAGAAAGTTAGTTTATAGTACAAATCATTAGTTGTTTAGTATTAATTGATAGCTATATTATGTTTATACACAATTTGAAATACTTTCTTTTAATTTTGTAATTAAACTGTGAATATATTTAATATAAACAGATTCATTTGAAAAAATGGAGCCCAGGATATTTTTTACATTTATGATTAAGAAATTATTTCCAGTTATTTAATAATCTAAGAACTATACCACTTTTTCTTTTTCAAAACATTAAATAAAAATAATCTATATGATTTAAAATATATCCCCATGAGTTTATTGTAAACTACTTTTTCATAAACTAAATTATGCACCAATTACACCGCATAAAGAATGTTTATATGTTGAAAAAATACAAAACTAATAATTATTGAACAAAGAAAATTGTATTCGATAAATAATTGTATTATTTAGAAAAAACTTTAGTTAAATATATAATTAATCAATTCTAAATTGCATAATAATAAACATAACCCCAACAAAACACTTTCCACTCATTTCTCCAATGAATATCCAAATCCTCCCAAAAATCTAATGAATGAATATCATTACATACCAATAATGTAATATTTTTTTCTAAAGTAAAAATACAACTATATTATGTACCGGGACTTTTTATTATACTATATATTTTGCATTAACATTAGTAACAGTTATGTTATTAACAAATCAAAATAAAAGGTATACTTACCCTAAATATACCCCATTCATTTTGACACTCACAATATTTTGTCCACGATATTTTGGTCAAATTATATTTTGGAGTCGATATTCATATACCATACTGGAAGAAAGTTAGAAGGGAGAATAAGGAGGAGTCTGATGAATGTAAAAAAGAGCCACAAGTATGAAGGACAGTGGCACAGGCAGAGAGACATCTCAGAGGTCAAGAGGGGGGTATGAGGAAAGAGAGCCTGAGAGAAGGATTATGATCGCCAAACCAAAATCACATTTGGGATAAATGCTAGTCTTCACTGCTTCTTGGGATTCTTAGATGAATTAGGGAACTAATAGAACAAACTAAGATGTAGCCTGTTAAGACTCAGATCAATGGACAATATGACTTCTACACCTATTATATGATCAACAAAGGCATATATATTTAAGACATTCAATTTATAACATGAAGCTAATTACATTACCAATTCAGTACACTACTTAAAATTGTGAGAGTGAGTCTTCAGCATGAATGCCAGCAACCATTTTAGCCCATGAAAAATGACAAATGCCCTCTCCCTCTAGAATGCTTTATCGTGTACCCTTATGACTCCCACACTGGGAGTTTGTCCTGTCTGAAGATTCTGAGATATCAAACAATGATGTACATTATTAAGCCATTCTGTGTTTTAATATTCGTTCTCTCATAACTTTTTAATTCTCCATTTATTTTGCACTTTGCAGTTATATTTCTGGCTATAACATCTTCATTATTTTATCTAACTCGTTTTGGACATTATATTCTCAATTTCCTACCCATTTTCTCACCTGGTTTCACATTCACCCGTGGACTTTTCTTTGGTGATAAGCTTGCTGCTCAGCCTCAGCCTACAATGGTGAGCCAATGTTACGATTCTTGAAACCTGTTCACCTCTGTGGGTCCTCCAGTTTCAGGTATGTGCAAGCATTGTCAAAACTTACTTCAATAATGTGACTTCTTTCATTCATATCTTATCAACTGGTTTCTCTGTGATGACTACAAATAAGCTTTTTTAAGCATTGCACAATTGAAAGAATATCTCCTCATTATTTTCCCTCTAAATATTAGAAGTCTTGGGATCTCTTGTGATGCAGAAGAATCAATTTTGTTTATATGCGATTAAATAATTTGTTAGCTTGTAACACACATTATCTTGGCCTACCTGATTTACACATGATATATTCCTTATGTACTCAAAGTAAGTGATTTATTAGTCTCACGGTATTTACTTAATATTTACTAGAATGTATCATATACCAACATAATTAATTAACCTTAGTTAGTCAATGTGAATTTTAAAGTTAGCATGTATGGGCCTTGGCTCTCCCCTCCATGTTGAATTAAAGTTCTGCCTGCTGAGCATAACCTTTTCTGTTTCAGATACCCAGCCACTGTGTGCTCATTAAATGTCACTTTTTTTGCTAGCTTGCACTTTTGGAAGTTAGAGTCTAGTGATTAGTGAGTTTGGACCGAAACTCTAACACCAGGTGCAGATGAGAAAGCTAAGGAGTTGATACTCCTTTCTCTGATTTTGCAGCTTCAAACATTAGTAGTTAGGCTTGCACCAAGAGCACCAATCTTTTAGAAGTCCTGCGATGTTACGACTGTGGTATTTATTGCATGCTATTTCTCTATTTCTTTTTGCATTGCCTAAGACAAAAGACTGCCATCCTAAAAGCTGTGATCCCTTTTATATGTTTATGTTTTTACAGTAAGGATACTCTTGAGGCTACTCATTGCCTTTCCTGGGTGCATGTGGGCAGCAATCTGACCCATCGGAGGAACATGATCAAAGATTGACCAAAGGTTCATGCACCCATTTCCAAGACCCCCCACCCCCCAGTACAATCACACCATTTGCCATAGTTCCTATCTCAATTGTGTAGTCGATGGTACATCATGATTCCGTACCACAAAAACTTTAGCAGACAAAGAGCACCACAACTTAATATCAACTTACTTATCCTGGGATCTTGGACTGCTTTGAGTCTGACAACAACATCAACTACTCAACATAAAACTATATACACAACTATTCTATTTACTTTTACTAAACACAAAACAAAAACTTCAACACAATGACAAACTCCTAATGAGAGAATTGAAATACATAACCCCTTTGATTTTCACACCTCCACCACTGCAACCGCCTTCGAAACTGCACACTCCTTCAGTCTTCAAGTTCAACTTTGGACATGAAACACATGGGCAGTTCTAAACTATCGAAAATTATTTCAGCTTCCTTTCTCCTGTGACATAAACCATCCTTTTGATACCACCCGAGGGAGCAGGGTTTTCTTTCCTTAATCTTTGGGTGTAATCATTAAATAACCCCCTACCACTGCTCGCATGGACCTTTGATCGTTGACAAGGATAAGTATAGCACGATAATGCAAATCAGTCCAATAACATGTTAAATAGTAAATGACTTTTCGTTCAGCCACTATCTTTTATTCATTAAGTATTAATCTTTAGATCTCAGCATTAACAGTTAGTATAATCCTATCAATTGATATTTGAATATAAAATGGAATACAATGTTTGTCAAAATAACAGTTAATGAAGTAATAAAGTAACAACACAGCAAGTTTGTTCCATAAAGGAAAACTCCCTAATTTGAAATAAATTAGAATAACGAATGAAAAAGGTGTCAGTCGTTGCTATGTAAGAACACACACTAATATAAATACACAATATTCTATGTTGCAACATTATTTTCTTTCATCTCCTGAGTCCTCCTACAACATTTGAGTAAACTCTGGGTAATAGGCAAACTCCCCATGTTCCCAGACTGGTACAATAGTCTTCAGACACTAGACCTTGAAATTCTCCATTAATTATATTCTGTGGTCCAGACTGTTCTTCTCCTGACTCATTCTCCCTGTTGCCCCCTCTCCTTCCAGGGTGAACTTACTATCAGTTGTCTAATATAAAAAAAAATTCTATTCGCTAGCTAACAGAAGACCCTTGGGAAATTACAACATCTGCATAAAAGAGAGAAAACCATTGTGCAATAACAACATTTCAATGTGCAACAAACAGACATTTCAGTGTTAATGCATTATTTTTTAGTTAACATGGCATTGGCTGTTATGCTATGCTAACTTAATTCAAAACGTTTATATCACATTTAGGCCTATAATATTTAAGTATGTTTACCTACTACAAATGTTGCATTTAGTATATGAAACAACAAAAAGGGAACTACTGGTCTATGAACGTTAAGACAAAAAAGGCAGGCACATGTGATATCAAAGTCAATGCAAAACCACATTCACTGAGGAAAAATAAATCCCATCAGCCCACCAAAGTGGCGGAGCAACGTCATCTGGGAATGGTTGTACATAATATGACTGGTGTAGCCCACACCTATCCAGGGGGGCAGCTACACTTCAATCATTACCAGTTATTGATTCAACCACAGTTGTATTTTAATCAGTGGTGCTGATGATTTGCAGTGCTTGACAAATGTGAAGAAAAGGTGCAAAAAAGTTAAAATTGACTACTAAGACACAAACAACTTTATTAAACGCTATCTTAGTGTCAAGATTAAAACCAGATACTGATAGTTTGAAAAATTAACTAACTACGGCAATAGAAAAATAGGTCTACATGTTTCAGCCATACAGGTAACACTAACCAGGCTTTCTTCAGGACAGATGGTAGTTACACTACTGCAAATATTATAAAGAACTGTGCTACAAATGATAATAAACACTAAATAATAAGTGCGATACACCCTACCAGAACCTGTGAGTCGAAGATTAGTATTGATCTAGATTATCACAGGAGGTGTTATTTCTTTCCTTCAAAATGAATAAAACTGTTTAGCATCAACCACTGACACACAGTGGTCCTGTCAATGATAGTCTTAACATTATTACTGCCCAAAAATAGACAATATCATACCCCATAGGTGGCAAAGAATGAGATCATCTATTCCTAACAATTTAGAGATAATATATATTTGTTAGTACTCACCCAGCCACCCACCCTTTATGTGGGAGTACTCCTCACCTCACCTGGCAACTGCTCAGTAGATGAGGCCCGCTCTGAAATGTGGGTAAACATAACAATCACACAGGAGTACCCTCCCCATGTGTCCGTCTCCCATCTTACATATAAACAAAAGAAACCTTGTGACTTGAATAACCACCTGACCATGATAATACTTTAAAAAAAACACCCATATCAGAAGGTGAGAGATGTAATAGAGGAACGGTCAAGTACTTAAATACGTTCCTTTTGTGAAGCTCACCGACAAATGTGATATTATGATAATCGTTCTCCATTGTTATTGCCAATAGAATACTATACCACATAAGGTTATCACAGCGAGTTACTATTCAAAAACATGCCGCCTAACCATGTGACTTACGAGTCATATCAATGGTGCTGGCCGATTCACTGTCAAGATCCCAAAATTAGAAAACAGCAAGTCTTTGTAGAGCATGCTGCCAGGCCATGAAGCTACCCAATCAAAACACTAGTCATAGCCGAGTGATTAGAAGGATCCCAGAATGTATAAACAGCAAGTTACTATGCCATCAGATCAAGGAGACAGAAATCTACTCCACTATTGCTGATCAAACGACTGTCAAGATCTCAGACAAAAACCCCGTTACAAAGAACCGTTGACTCACCTGCCGTCGGAACCCCTCGTTAAAGCTGAGCCGAAGGGGAGGTGACTCGACAGGCAAGTGTGGTCACTTAAATACGGTCACTGATTGGTCATCAAAGGAATCACATGTTGAACACATCCGGGGACCGAAACAGCAGGATGCAACGCTCATTGTGTGTCTAGCAAGTTCCCAATGCTACTTCCTGGAGGGGGGGCGCTTGCGCACAAGCAGCGGCAGAACTACAATCTTGATGGCAAATGTCGTTTGCCATGCTTGTCTGCCTCGAAATACCCACCGAAGGAAAGATTTGAATGTTGCCTGCCAATAAATTTGTTCAAATAACTGGGCCGATAAGACGGTCCCATCCTCTTTTCAAAATTGTAGAGAGTTAAAAAAAGATCGTAGAGAGTTGTAAAAAGACACTTCGCTCTGGTGAATCAGCGCATGCGTGCAGCAGCTAATTGAACTACACAGTCACCAGGGATTGTGGTTTATCAAGCGTAATGTGCACAATAGCTGATTGGATCACACTCTCTCTGCGTGTTGTAGTTCATCAGGTACATTTAACCATATGGTGCAATCCGATTGATCAACGTGTCACAGCGCTACCAGACTCATCAATAAAGCAAAGTATTACCGAGATGGTAAAAAATGGGATGGTCTGGTAATTCTGGGTCGTGCAACTGCTCAATACCAGAGCGACAAACAGAGATGTTTTAGAAAGAGGTATTGATGCAGGCAATACCTACACACAGATTTTGAGCACAAACCGACCCATGATGTACGCTAAGAAGGGGCCATTATCACGTGGTGTACTTGTGTTATATACTAAAATCAAATGAACAGCTAGAAAAATAATTGTAGACCAAGCACAGAAGCTTAATCAGTCATCAATGTTCGTGGTAGACCAGGGCCTAGTCAAGATTTCAGGCAAACCACAATGGAACACCGGTTCAATACACCAAGCAGGTTCTTTCTGATCAAAGATTTTACCTTCTGTTTTAGTCTTTGAAATGGAAGTTCAAATCATCCAGTGGGGCAACTTTGTAGAATGTATCTACTGAAGTCCTATTGAAGCTGGAGAATCATTGAATGAGGTCTGCTGAAGCCATTGGCTTTGTTGGGAAAAGCTCTAAGCAGCACAAAATAAAATGTCACAGCTGACAAAATCCTCTCTTCGACTGGATACATTTCTAACCTTTGCAAGGTCAAGGTGACTGCCTTCTGACTTAGAGGGTCATTAGAATAGTGGTTAGCCTGCCACCGGCAGCCTGCCAGTGGCAGAATCACCAGCATTGTGCGGCCATTCTCTGCCCGCCAGATAAGGATGGCGGGCGGATTGCTGGTGGACGGAAAGTCCGTCCGCCATGGGTCCGACACAGGCAATCATCAATGATTGCCTGTTGGACCCACCCGCATCCACAAAATGGTGGCAGTGCCTAGCAGGCACCGTCCACCAGATTAGGATGCTGCATCCCCACCAGCCTGTGTATGGTGGTTCAACCGCCATTTACAGGCTGGTGGGATGTACTTTAGGGGCCCGTAGCCGGCCCCCCCTTAAGCAGGGGCATGTTAGTTTTGCACTTGGGGTCACCGACATTTCCCTGCACCATGTGCAGGCACCGTGTGGTGCCTAACACTTAGGGGCCGATTAGGATGGCGGACGGACTTGCGTCCGTCCGCCACCCCAGAGGTGGAGGGACCCTCCGCAGGGGCAGCGGCGGTCCCTCCGTGCAAATTAGGATGTGACCGCCACCCTGGCCACCCTGCTTGAAGCAGCACCCGCCGCAATGTTAAAACTGCATGTGTTACATTTACATGCACAAAGCGGCAGGCACCGCGCGGTGCCTGCCGCTTTGTGCATGTAAATGTTGGGGGGTACCATAGGTACCCCCCATGTGCACCCCCCGACACCCTGGGGGCCCGCAACGGGCCCCCAAAAGCCAAAGTCCACATGCTTTTCCACGGCGGAAAAGCCGCCGCGGAAAAGCATGTGTTCGTGCATTTCCTAATTTGGCTGACGGTGTCTTGCAGACACCGTCACCAAATAGCCCTCCTCACACCGCGGATCAGCGGCGGACGGACCTGCCGTCCGCCGCTGGTCCAACCGCACTCCCACCGCCATCCTGATCTGGCGGTGGGTCTTCTATTTCACTGCGGCGGATAATCCGCATACTCCGGGCCGGCGGTGGCTTCCGCCGGCCCGGAGTATGCGGATTATCCGCAATCATAATGAGGCCCTTAGTGCAGGGAAATGCAAAACTTGCATTTTTACCACGGTAAACATGCACAATGTGCCCACCACAGTGGCGGTTGATTTTTTTTTTTTAAAGTTTTTATTGATTTTAACATATTTATTCCCCCCCCCCCCTCCCCCGGGCAGGTATACATTCTGTACATTAACAACATGTACTTTGCGTTATGTTACGTCATATTTAAATAAACATTATAGAAAAAATATATTCCAGGCATCACGAAAAACCACTTAAAGCAGTGCCATAAATACATTACTGAGACAACAAAGAAGCAATTGACCAGATAGGTTATTTTTACAACAAAGTCTGGTACCACTTACCAAATTAATCTAAGTGGACACACTTGTGGTTTAGTATTTTTACTTATTTTTCAGTTTTTAGCAATTCTTTTCATAAATGACTGAAGAAGGGTACAATTAAGTGACAACAAAAATGCACATAAAATATATGCTCATTAAACACAAACTGTACAATCACCATAAGTGAGACATATTTACAAATATACATTAATACAAACCAAACAGTATAAAACGAGAAATGCCTATCCTCATTAAATGTTCAAGGCACCAGTCCTAGTATCTAACCTACAAGCCAGCAGGAAGCTTTTTCGATGTAGTTATTAACCCGCTAGCTTGCCTATACTAGAATGCACAACTTTCTAGGGTCAAAAAATCAGGTTAAATTAATCTTGAATCACACTCCTGATATGCCCTTTGTGTAAATTCTTCCAGTATCGTGCCAACGCGTTTCGGACCCACACGATAATCTGGGGTACTCCTCAGGACCTGGACTGGAAACTTGTCCTGTACTGTAAAGTGTAAAAAATATCGTGTAAGACGCTGATCTCCTCTCAGTTCACCCCCTCAAAAAAGGAAAAATCTACTGGAGACACAATGTGTTCACAAACTGCAAATCAAAATACGTGGTGTATGCAATTAAGTGCCCATGTCAACTGATATATATCGGTAAGACCACGCAGGAGGTAAGACAGAGAATCATACAGCATCGCTCCAGGATTAAGAACAAAGTCATGTCAGCCCCCCTGGTGCCCCATTACATGGAACAAAAGCACGGCCCGAACGACTTTAAATGGACTGTTCTATCATCGATCAAGATCGCCCAAGGCACTGGAGGTGATCCGGATTTGCAACTATCACGCAGAGAGGCCCTCCTTATCCTGAAATTCAACACGACGAGCACTGGCTTGAATGAAATGTCAGAGCTGAATAACTTGAGCGAAGGGTAGCGCGGATGTTTTCACCTTCCTGACAAATTAATTACAATCTGACGTTTACATGGATAATGTGTTTTTACTCGACCTCCATATAAGACCAGCGCTGCCATAATCTATACCCCTGCCTGTCGCAATGTGCAAAAACATCTTGCAAATAAGAGTGAACTACAAGGACCAGACGCCCTGGCAGTAGCAACGCGAGTAAGAAGCACAGCGGCTTGCCCGCCCACACTAACTGACGTCAGACGCCAAATTGCAAAGCTGATCGTGAGACAGAGGCGAAGATTGAAGATCTGACCGGCAGACGCTGGAGGGACATCGCCGAGTGAAACGCGAGCGACCTCTGCGAGGAGGTATGTGCATGTGAACACATCGAGTGCTGGATGTATTAGGTAGCTAGCTTGGCGAGTACATTGAAATACTAAAAGCGGCTTCCATTCTTGTTACAGACATTATAAAAGGGTGAACACTGAAAATCCCGCCTACAGGTAGGATTCTTTTGAATTCCCCATGTTGTTTTGCTCGTGCTGCTCACTTGAAATTAATGTGGCCAACTAGGGTAGCGCTGAAACGATTCTTTGTATATTCACAGAATCGCAGTTTCTCTGCCAAGAAGGAACACAGTGCTAAACACGCCACAGTTCAGGTACATATTTTGAGATTCCTTTTTTGAGGGGGTGAACTGAGAGGAGATCAGCGTCTTACACGATATTTTTTACACTTTACAGTACAGGACAAGTTTCCAGTCCAGGTCCTGAGGAGTACCCCAGATTATCGTGTGGGTCCGAAACGCGTTGGCACGATACTGGAAGAATTTACACAAAGGGCATATCAGGAGTGTGATTCAAGATTAATTTAACCTGATTTTTTGACCCTAGAAAGTTCTGCATTCCAGTATAGGCAAGCTAGCGGGTTAATAACTACATCGAAAAAGCTTCCTGCTGGCTTGTAGGTTAGATACTAGGACTGGTGCCTTGAACATTTAATGAGGATAGGCATTTCTCGTTTTATACTGTTTGGTTTGTATTAATGTATATTTGTAAATATGTCTCACTTATGGTGATTGTACAGTTTGTGTTTAATGAGCATATATTTTATGTGCATTTTTGTTGTCACTTAATTGTACCCTTCTTCAGCCATTTATGAAATGAATTGCTAAAAACTGAAAAATAAGTAAAAATACTAAACCACAAGTGTGTCCACTTAGATTAATTTGGTAAGTGGTACCAGACTTTGTTGTAAAAATAACCTATCTGGTCAATTGCTTCTTTGTTGTCTCAGTTAGAGTGGTCTAGGCCAGATAGTGTAAAGACCCAAGCCTTATTTGTTTCTCCTATAAATACATTACAGCATTGATAATAAATCAGTTTTGTATATCTCGCCAGTGTGTGAGAGGAGTCCAGATTTTCATGCCCCTTTTCGCGTCGCCGTCTACCTTTCCGCTTATATATAGCTATTTCGATATTATGCGCAGCTAAAAGCCTAGCTAGCCACTGTTGAAACGTGGGGGGTAGCGGGTCTAGCCAAGCCGAGGCTAGACATAGCCTCCAAACGGCCATAGCAACAAATATAAAATTGTGACTGCTCTCAAGATTATCTGAATCTTCCACCCCAAGTACCATTACCTCTGGTGTCAAGGCGACCTTTCTGTGAAGAAAACTAGTTAAGAACCTCTCTATATTTTGTATCAAAGGTGTTAATACCGGGCAAGAGGCAAAGATATGGATGCAGTCTGCTTTAGATAGGTTGCATCTCGGGCAGCAAGTCCCCTTCCCAGTTCCCAATTTTGCAATCTTATCGGGTGTATAGTAAAGAAAAAAACAGGTTTTGTAAAATTGTGCAAGGAGTTTGGTAGAAATGAGAGTGGTTTGGGCTAGCTGATAAGAATATAAGAATCCTTCTTTAGAGATCTTGAGTTTATTTTGCCACCTCGTTGCCGTTTTATCTAAATCGTCAGGGAGCCTGTCCAGCAATGACACATAAACTCCACCTATTGTATGTTTCTTAAAATGTATAATTGTCTCTACTACAGTGGATTCTTCCCCGAGTGCCCTTGCACCAGATTTATGAATTAGGAAGTCCCTAATTTGGAGATATTTAAAAAAATCCCACCAGTCTATACCAAATTCTCCCTTCAAAGCATCAAAAGATTTAATCTCCTGGTTAGTAAAAAAATCCCCTAGTTGTGTTATTCCTAAATTATACCATTTATTAACACAGTTATCTTTAAAGATTGTCGGTGGAAGAATTGGGTTGTTTAGTACCGGAGTGTAATATGAGAATTGTCCTATTCCTAGTATTTTTTTTACAGCCTTCCAAACCTTAAAACAGCTATAAAGAGTCTTGAATTTGACCTTTTTGTGGTAACTGTCATGTATGTGTCTCCAAAAATAGCCATAGCGGTGGGTCTTCTATTTCACTGCGGCGGATAATCCGCATACTCCGGGCTGGCGGTGGCTTCCGCCGTCCCGGAGTATGCGGATTATCCGCAATCATAATGAGGCCCTTAGTGCAGGGAAATGCAAAACTTGCATTTTTACCACGGTAAACATGCACAATGCGCCCACCACAGTGGCGGTTGAATTGTAATTTCACTTGCGGCACTGCCGCCATATAGGCGGCCGGCCCCAATCCCCTTTCCGATGGTGAACCGTCCGCCATCGTAATGACCCCCTAAGACCCTTTTTGAAGGATCTCCAAAACTTCCAGCAGGACAAGAATGATGCTCTCTCCCACGAAGCTGCATTATTTAGAAAACAAGGGACCCCTATAGTAACAGCTAGCTATAACATAGGGAAATTATACAGTAAGGAAAAAGATTTAGCTAGGTGCTGATTGAAAACATAAACCTATTCTATATGTCTCTAAAGCAAAAGAACCACCCTATTCTAACAAATATATACACACAGATATATATATGAAACCATATTTATTTTAATATTTTATGTATAGCTCATGATCAGCTTTGTAAATTATATATCCATTTGTAAGTATCTATTTGATTACAGTCATTTCATAAAAAATTGTTTCATCAAGACCAACAAAATTATACATAAATGAGATACGATAGACGTGAAGTTGATGGAGGCAGTGCGCCAGATGTCTACTACGCGCGTTTCGGCATACATGCCTTCATCAGGTAGCCGTCTATTGCACATATAGAATCTGATACTAGTACTTGATAATGTACTGACGCTTTTACTGTGTCTTGTTTCTAGTGGCTGAATGAAGAGGTACAATAAATGTCGCACGGAATCTGTCACCCTCGTTATGGGTATAGTGCCCAAACGGTGTATATTGAGCTCATCCGGCGATCGAAAAGACTGCTATAGATTATTTTATGTCCGCCCGATTTTTGTTCTGATATATTTTGGTTTATCAGCGTAACATTGCCGAGATGAGGCAGATATACGACCCGGCTGTGGTGCGAAGAGTATGTTGCCCTATTACAAGAGCTGGTTTGGATATCCACCTCTCTTGCCACCATGCCGCATAATGGGGTCACAAACTAATTCAGACCATCTGACATTGACATTGGACACTTTTGCCATGAGGTCTCACTGACACTCTGGAGGTCTTGGAAGCCCAAATATTTTCTAAATCCCAACTTTACAGAGTGGAGCACCTTCTCTCGACCATTCTGTCTTGTAGGACCTCAGGGAGAGCACATAGAGGGGAGGACCTACTGCAGCTGAGGTCACCAGAAAGGTCCAGTCCACTTTCAGTTGCTTCAACTCAACTGGGCAGTTCAGGAAAAAGTCCTTCTGCAGCTTGTTTTGTCCCTCTAGCCTCACAGATGGTCATCAAATCATTGGAGTCCACTTGCAGGAGGGACTATGTCAGTCCTTCAGGTCTCTTTGCAGGTTTCAGACAGAAGGTTTAGTAATCTTCTGTTCTTAAAGCAGGTCCACAAAGTGTTCTGAGGGTGGTGAGGTCCACCTTTGAACAAGTCAATAGCCAGTAGGTGGGGATGACTCCTGGACACTCTCTAGAAAATTAGAAAAAAATCCTAGGGTAATCCTACCCTCTTTTGCCTATCCTGTTTGCTTTACTGCAAACTGGTCCAGAATTGACTATTCTTTTGGGAATCAAAGAAGGCACAGACCTCCTGCTGCTGCTAAAGGGAGCCTGTGAGCCAGCTAGGGGTGTCTTTAGGGAAATATGCAGTACCTTCCTCTTCAGTCACCCCAAACAATTTCTGGGACCAGCTCCCCCTGCCACTAGTGGGTATCCATCTGGCTACAGTGGATCTAAAGAACAAAGACCTTCCCTTTCTCCGGTCTCTCTTCACACTTAACTGTAAATGGGCAGGCCTCACATTTCCCCCATTAAAGTTAATGAGGTTATTGGAACGTCCACAGCAGTCCTTCCTAAGCTGATAGGTATCACACGCTCCACCTCCAGTCCATCCTGTCACCGGGCTTTAGCCATTAACCCTGATCTGGGAAAAATTTTCACGGCTCCCTAAGGTCAAGCACTAATGAGGCAGCTGGTGGCAGGCTAATGCAAAATAGCTCCTAGAAGCTTCAGGAAGGGAACATTTACATTTTAGAAAGTTCCTTTTCCTAAAGATTTATCAAAACTCCAACTTAACTATTGACTTGGATTTTTAATTGACAACAGTAGTTGACCCCTTCCTCTAGATTGTCCCAAACCAGAGATTGCAAAATGAATTTTTAAACTGCACTCTAGTTTTCCTCATAGGACAGACAAACCCTTCCATGCTAAAAATAGCTTTTTTGGGGTTGTCACTATAGCAACATTCATTTTGTACATGTGCCACTTTCAAATACCATGCACCCTGTATTGTGGTCTACAGGGCCTACATTATGGTGAATTATCGATATTTAAAAGGAAGGTTTTTCTCCTGTCAAAAGGGTTATTTTGACAGGTTGGTCTTCAAGCAATAAATGCTGACGTTCACAGGTGATATTTAAATTTCTATGTCTTTGATGTATTTTTACAATATATATTATACATACATTTTGCCATACATTAGGGGTGAGAGCACATGTACGGTGGCCTGATTAGTAGTATGCCAATGTGGAGAGTAAAAAAACTAGCAGCATCAGTCCTGCAGCCAAAGAAAATGGAGTGGAATGACAACACAAAAAGGCACACTTTCTCACACTCGGTTAATGTGTTTTTGATTGCTACAGGCACCAGTTCCCACTTGCCTGGACTGGTCCTCTGACCAGTCTAAGGCCCTTTTGGACCTGGAATCGCTGCCTTGAAGCCTCACCTTATTCTTGCACTACTTCTTCTCTTTCAGTCTTGTAGGAGAGTAGGGTCTGCTATCCTATGGTCACCCCAATTTTTGCTTTTTGCTTCACTGGTTTTCGACTTAATGTGGCTGTGGGCCTGCTAATCAGACCCACAGCCTGGTGTTCTCTCTCTAAATTCACATACATGTACTATAGGTACATCACCAATTTGGTACTGGACACCTTATCAGCCCCTGTACCATGCACTATAGGTGCTCAGGGCATAGGTGCATCCAAGACCTACCAGGGGCTGCAGCATATCTTTCCCCCCCTGGCTGGCACTTAAATCGACACAACTGGCTGATCACTCAGCTGGGGCAAGGTGGTGTAATCACCCCTTGCTTAGATAAAGTATACCTATATCTAAACCTATATCTGGACACATATATACCTATAAGCCACTCCTATGGCAGGCCTTAACAATCCTGGAGGCAGAGTACTTGGTATTATGTGAGATGGTGCTCTAGCATGAGCTGAGCCTGTCTGCAGCGTTCGGAACCATTTCCTTACTGCTGTTCCAGGGTATTACCATACCATATACTCTTAAGTGCATTATAATCCTCGCGGTTATTGCTAACTTTGGTTTGGCTTTATCAAAACATGTTGTGTAAGGTGTCAAACACTTTGGAATACTACCCCCTCGCCAGTTCTGGCGACGGGGGTAGCATTCCACCCTTCTAGAGGGAGAAGACATGTTGCTTTACTTAAAACGCGGTTAATCCTAACCAGAGCCTCAGCATCACAAAATGGATGCTGCTGCCGACACAAGTCTGGCCTCCTGCTGCTGACCGAAACCTGGTAGGGGAGGCTTGGACAAAGAGTTTCCTGTCACAGGGAGGTGCTACACCACCCCAGACAGGAGATAGTGGATTGGAGCAGGGAGGGTTGAAAGAAACTAGACACTGCCTGGGGCACACAAGGTGTCCCATGCAAAATCCAGTCAAACCGGTTCTTGGGCACTCCAGCCCCAGCTCTGGCATGAAACTGGACAAAGGGAAAGGGGTGTAACCACCCCCTTCCTGGGTCCCACCCATAGGAGGGACCTAGCAGGTAATCCAGCCCCTTGATTTTGAATAAAGGTAGGAGCTGTGCCAATGCACATCAGATTATCCTGACTGAAACTTATGAAATGAAACTCTGGACCCTTCGACATCCTACTCAACGTAAAAGACTAAAGAATCTCCCTTGTGGTCAAGGAGTGACCACCCTGTGCAAACAGGTACCATCCAGCACCTCACCATTTGCCTTGTTGCAGTTTCTGCCGGAACTCGAGCGACAGAGATCAACAAGACCCAGCTTCTCCGACTTCAAACAGCCGATCCACAGTCCCAGGGAATTTGAGACCCGTGGAGGCGACGTGAAGCGTGGAGCCGGCCATCTTGGAAAAAATATGAAGCGCTGACCGTGCAGCTCCCGAGGTACCCTCGAAGCTGTGCATTGGGGTTTGAGAAGCCCCAGCCCCAAGCAGCTTTTGCACCTAAGTTCTTCCCTCCACACTCATCGAGTGCTGCTTGGGGCCCTTTTGCATTTTTCTGCTTGACACATTGGTCCGGTCGCTTGCCTGTTGGCTAGTGGCCCCAGTACCGATGAACCAAAGAATTTACACTGCTAGTTTGGTTGCTCTAGACTGGCCCTTGCCCCCCGAAAAGGAGCAACCTCTCTGACCTTGCTGGTCCGAGAAAGAAGCGATCTTCCAATCTTGCGTGGGTTGCACTTGCCAAGGCTTGTTAACTCCGACACGGAAGCCGACACCGCAGACAGCGAGAGCCTTTGTGGGACAGCTTGTTATTCACTCCTGTGTGGAAAAGTAAATTTTGCCATGTTATATGTGCCTACGTGTTCCCCATGTTATGTCACATGTGCATGATCGATATGCATGTATTCCCTATGATCGATTAAAGACGCAATTATAGTTGTGTCCAACTTTAGTATGCCAGTTCCCAGTTCTCGTGAAAGCTACGAGTATTAGGCCTATGTAAAGCTACGTTGCCACATTTTACAGTGTGCACGTTAATTCATTGAATTATCCCCGTTTCTAGGCCTCAAAAGGGCCCGGACTCAGATTCAGCTCCTGTCTTCTGAACCCTCTCCGAGGAGCGATACAGCCCCCACCTGTATCCCTGACCCTTAGCTTACTTTCATGCCTCACAGTGCCCGGCTCGGCCTGGCTCTGCCTCTTAGTCTGCCAAGAGTATGTTATGATTCTAGTTATCAGTTCAGCCCTCCTTCTCTGCATTCCTAAGCTACTGAATCGCATCAATAGTTTCCGTCATGGTCTAGCCTTTATGTCTCCATGTAAGAGAAATACTGTATTCATATTCATAGAATATTCCTCGCACACACACTACATATAGGATTATGCATGCATCAGTCTTAGTATCTGTTAGCCTTTGCCCTCATAACTTTTGGATTCTATCAACATGTACTCTAAACACCAGATACTAGATATGCCTGGGTACATGTCGCTCTGACACTCCAGACTTTCGTCTCCTCTTCTAGCACAGAAGTCATAGCCCCCCAGTTCTCCCTGGTAACACGTCATTGCCAGTTTACGCGCACCACTAGGTTAGAGGTCCCAGCTGCTCAGGTAGCCCCCTCCATGTTTCCGCCCCATTTATGACATATTCTGTTACGTTTACATCACATGTCTATGTATACGCCCTGTACACGCCTCTTGTTACACCCACTTTATGCCTTATCTTTCGCGACTGCTATAAACTCCGCCTACTGCTACGCCTACTGTATTGAATTCAATGTATTTTGTTTAACTATATATACTAATGTTCTGTTATTAAAAGTTACGCCTGTCCCAGATCCTGCCCCGGCAGCTGCTGGGCCCTGCCATCCCATTCCCGTACAGGCTGTCCTGTTCTTGTCCTTTATGCTTAATTAAAGCCTGTATACTCTAGCTACCTCGAATCTTGACTCTTATTTATTGAGCTACCCGTTTATTGATTATAGTCAAAAATAGAACCGGTAATTAATTATTTATTTACCACATCCTCGATGCCCCAGAGTCCACTTGGCAGCGGAGACAAGCTTCACAACAATCACCTGATTGTGCCCGACATCGCCTGGTTCCTTCCTGGTCACTGGCTAGTGACCCAGACTCTGTCCCCTCTGCTTTCAGGTACTCTACATCTTTGATCCACCCTTGGGTCCAACCGGACTCTTCTCTCCTGGCCCCCTGCAGCATCTTCATCTCCAGGCTCCATAGATCTACACGACGAAACCGGACACACTTTGGCACCTATGCACCCGATTCCTGTGGGTGAGGTAACGATCTAACACCGGTGCTCCTGTAGTGGTTTACACCCCTAGTGTCTAAGTTTAAAGTGTGGTAATTCTATTCCAGTCGGAAGACTCCTAAAACTGTAACTCGATAACATTTACGCACCATTGACTTTGCATTGGTGCATGCGTGTGCTTTTAGCGCTTCACCCGAATCCCGCGGGCTACTCCCGTCCTAACTGCTGTTAGTCCAGTGTAGTCCCAGCGATTCCCAAGGCCCCAGGCCTTACCACTGTTCATAAAGTGACCACTTTTTTGATATATGGTTTGAGTGGCCACCGGCCTCATCCATAAACGTGCAACTTTCATATGTTAAACTGTGCTTTTGTTTAAACGCTTGTGCTTCTATACTCATAAAGAGTACAGGGGATTATTCTAGTAATAAATACATACATTTTTATAATATATAACTTGTGTGGTGTCCTTTCATTTGATATTACAGGATTGCATATGGTAAAACAGCTGGCTTCACATGCCCTCTTGAGTTTAGCCTGAAGGCTGCTTAGTCCATGCTACCATTAGGATAGCTTGTCTTTTAAGGTTGACTTACAACCACCACCATAAGGAATTGTTTGGACTGATACAAGGTGCCCCCAGAATTGGAGACATCATACATCAGGCCAACTTCTCACAGGTCTCTACTTCTTCATCTCACCCTTTTCTCCGTCCTTTTCTCTCACTTTGTGCTCATTTTCCCCTCTCCATTCTTTCTTTGTGTCTCTTTGTACCCATTTTCCCTCTCTGCTATCTCTATTTTTGCCTGATTGTTCCCATTTACCCATTCTCCACTCTCTCTCTTTGTGCCTGTTTTCCACTCTTTACTCTTTTTCTTTTTGCCTCTTTTTCTTGTACCTGCTTTTTATTCATGCTACTCTTTCCCACCCACCTCGCTGTTGCTTTCCCATCTCCACTCTCCCTAACTCCTTACCTGCATTGACATTGCATGCTTTCGCCCGCTTCCTGCACCCCGTCCTTCCCTAGCTAGCCCATGATTCTCCCTCTGCGCACCCCCCCCCCCCAGGACATACTTAATGGCAGCCGCTGCGTGACCCCATTGAGCAGGTGCCCAGGCCCCATCATCCTGGACTACTCCATTGACCAGTCTAAGGCCCTTTTAAATCTGGCCTCATTGCCTTGAGTCCCTGGCTCATTTTTGCGCTCCTTTTTTATTCCTGCTCCTTCTTCTTGCCCTTCTTTCTGTCCTTTTCGCTCTCTCTTTGTACCCATTTTCCCCTTTCCGCTCTTACTTTTTGGGCATCTTTGTGCCCCATCAAGACACACTCCCTAGACATATTTCTCATGACTGTCACTGGGCTACAAAATCTCCCACCAGGACAGAATCAACAAATCAGGAGGCAGACTCACCATCAAACACAAGGACTCCATCATCTGCACCACCTCCACTGCTGAGGACACAACCTTCATGGAACACATGCTCTTCTGACTTCAGACCGGTAACTTCACCTCTATCGAAGGCACGATAGCTTACTGACCAACCAGACCATGCCCCACCTTCAACAGTCTCCTCACAGACTTCATTGCCCCTGTTGCCATACGCTTTAACAAATTCATCTTACTCTACCACCTCAACTTCAATCTCAATGACCAAAAAGATCCCAAATCCACTGCTCTACTCAAAAGATTTGGTATCCTAGGACTCACCCAAATCATCCACAATACAGGACACACCTTCAACCCCAGCAACAAGGTCAAGTTCAGCCACCTCACTCCGCTCACATGAACAGACCACTCCATTGCCCACTTCTTCATCGACGCACCCCAACCCCACTCTGCCAAGGCTACCTGCAACCTCAGATGTAGCTGGAACAAGATAAAGGACACAGATTGGACCAACACCCTTACTACTATCCAACCAAACCTCATGGGCAACCCGCATGCACACATCAAAGCCTTCAACAACTGGATCACCATCAGCACAGACACCCTAGCCCCCCTGAATAATGTCAGACACTCCAGAATGAAAACACGAGTCAGCTGGTACACTGAAGACCTTAAAAACTCCAAACAACTCTGCAAACAGCTAGAGAGAAAATTGAGACTCAGTCAGGACATCACCACAAGAAACACTTACAAGTCCGTGTTCAGGAAATACCATACTCAACTTAATGAGGCAACAAAAACAGCCCTACCTCTCAGACTGGTAAACAGCTCCAACAACTGCAAAGAGCTCTTCAACATCATCAATGAATTCTCCAACCCCTCAGCCCCCACCAACTTAATCACCCCTTCGCAAGACCTCTTCAACAAACTCTTCAATTTCTTCAACAACAAAATCCTCAACATCCACAGCAACTTCGACTCCCAACGCAAGATACAGATGCTCATCAAACAGCTGCCCATCCCAGCTCTCCAGAAAAAATAAACACATGGTGTTGGAACTGGCCCTTCTTGCAGGGTCATCCTCAAACTTTTTGCTTCTTCCTCCCTTATTTTTCCTGACCCGTGGCTGTTGGCAATAGGACTCTGCGCACGTTACCACTGCTGATCAGTGCTAAAGTGCATATGCTCTCTGTGTAAATTGTTATCATGATTGGATATACATGATTGGCATATTTGTATCACCATGAAGTCCCTAGTAAAGTGCACTGGGTGTGCCAGGGCTGGTGATGACAAATGCTACTAGTGGGCCTGCAGCACTGATTGTGCCACCCACAGGAGTAGCCCTAAAATGATGTCTCAGGCCTGACACTGCAGTGCCTGTGTGCAGTTTAGAACTGCCATGTCCTCCTGGTCAGTGTCCCCACTGACCAGGCCTAACCCTTCCCTTTTTGTGCACATCAGTCACCCCTATGGAAGGCCCAAGGTACCCCCCTGGGCAAGGTGCAGTGTATGTAAAAGGTAGAGCATGTACTAGTGCAGGTAACATGCTCTGGTAGTGAATGGCAGCCATTTTCGTTTTTCACTATTGTAAGGCTATCTTGCTCCATAGAGTAACATGGGGGATGCTGGCTACAGTGGTTAACAGCATTTCTTCCCATAGGAACAAGATAGGACATAAGTATCTAGTATCCCTGAACTCAGAATTTAATAACACATCTTTTAGGAAAGGTTGTTTTTAAATCCTGTGTTTGAGAACAGCACTTTTAGAAAGTTGCTGTTCTCTTGTCTGACCCTTCTGTGTGCCTGGGCCTGTTTGTGTATTGACTGTCTGGTTTGAGAGTGACAGGGGCTGTGGAATTCCCCAGGAGGATGGATTAGTCAGCACTAGGCTGAATGACTGCAATTGCAACTGGAGTGGTGGGAGGAGTTAGCACCTGGGCCTGAATAGGGCTGTGCCTGCCTTCCACAATGCTGGCTCCACCCTCCTGCTGGGCGGCTGAGGACCCTGCCCCTCACTCTGAAAGGGAAGATGCAGCCAGCAAAACAAAGTACTCAGGAACCACCCAGAACTGGTTCAGACCGGGCTCAGGGCCCACATGCACCAAGAGAACAAAGACTTTAGGGGTATAAGTACAGGACCCCTGACAACAGAAAATTAGATCATCCTGGAATCAAGAAGGAACCTCTGCCAAGGAGAAAGCTGACTCTGAAGAAGGAAGACTGTCCTGCTGTTGCTCTGCTGGACTGACCTGCTGTTGCTTTGCAAGGAGAGGGGAAGGACTTTGCTTTGTGCTGTGTCCCCTTGCTTGAAGGAATCTCCAAGGGCCTGAGAAGAGCTGGCTCCCTGTTTTGAAGTCCCAGGAACAAAAGGACTTCACCCCCAGCTTCCCTGAACTCTGCTGAGAGAGTTCTGTCCTTCCTAGAGTGCTTGATCCAGTTGTGGGGCCTCTGGAAGTTGTACCTGAGCTGGGAAGCTTGAAACTAAGCTTGAGAGACTTTTGAAATTGAAAAGTGTCGCATCGCTCGCTTGCGGAGCGCATCCCCGACAGTGCGAGATGTTTCCCGCCGCTACGAAGGCCGAGATCGTCGCAGCGCCTGACGCCGCTGCCAGAGCCGTCGCATCCTTCATTTGCGGGACGCACCAGACCGGTGCGGGAAAGTCGAACATCGCTGCGAGTGTCATTGCAGAGCCTGTGGTCGCTGGGTGAGAGCGCCGCACCGCTTGCTTGCGGACCGCATCACGTCGCTGCGAGCATCGTCGCAGAATCATCGCATCGAGGAGCTGCGAGAGAGAGGATCACTGCTGGACCGCGCATCGTCGCCCCGGAGATCGCCGCAGCCCCTACGAGATCATCGCATCGTGCCTTTGCGAGAACAGACTTCCTACGGAACCTACGCACCGGAATCCATACAAGTGGCCTTCCTCCCCATACAGACCGGATTCGTCGCAACACGCCCGCTGCTGCAGCGGGGCTGTCGCAAACGCCTCCCCAGGGTCTCAGGAGCAACGCATCGCTTGTTTTCCACCGCCCCAGCTTCTGCTTTTGGAACTTTGTTGCAACTAAAAGGTACTGTGAGTAAACGTGACGCAACTGTGAACTTTTCACGCATCTGTAGAGAATTCTATCGCAACGTAGATAATTCTATCGCAACATAAAGAATTTTAACGCAACCTTAAGAACTCTTTTTAAAACCATATTCTTGAACTGTGTATGTTGGATTTTTGTCATTTTGGTCTTGTGTAGTTTAGATTAAATACCTTTATTTTTCTAAAACTGTTGTGGAGTCAGTTTGTGGTGTTTTCACTGTGTTACTGTGAGTGTTGGTACAAATACTTTACGCATTGCCTCTGGTTAGCCTAGACTGCTCGTGCCAAGCTACCTAGAGGGTGAGCAGGGGTTATCTCAGAGGGTTATCTCCTTGCCCTGACTAGAAGCAAGGGTCCCTATTTGGACAGTGGTACCTACCTCTGCCAACTAGAGACCCCCAGTTCTAACATTGGTGGCAGCGGTGGGATTTGAACTTGTATTTGTACTTGACCCACAGTAATTGGTGTACATCACTAGTGAGTGCGGACCACTACGCCACCACATACTGTTTGTTTTTTTCCGGTGTCCTCCTGGAAGTATTTTTGCATATTGAGACTCTGGCTATTGTTGCACCTGTAAAATCCCGCCAAAATGGAAGTCAACTTTTTCCACCTGTGCATCTACACAGAAGAGGAGATAACAGCCTTTAGCAAGAAGAGGGGGCTGCCCATGGAGAAAGGTTCCACAAGGAGGGATCTTGAGGCATGCCTGTAATCCCATGAGGCCAGAATTTGGGAAGCAACATTAGCAGATGATTCTGAGGACGAGGACTTCTCTGACAGTGAGGAAGAGAAAGATGAGTGGCTCCTTGCTACTGAGCAAAGGTGCCGAGAATTAGACCGGCTAAGCAAGGAATGTATGATCCGGTGGGCCTTAGCCCAGAAAGAAAAATGGGACGCTCAAGGTAGGAGCTTTGCTGAGTTGAAGCTGGAGTCCAGCTCAGATGGTGGCAGCATGATTATGATATCTAGTGCGGAGAGAGAGGTACAAACACCCAGAGATGTGGCGCCTGACTTGAGGGAGGGGGTCGACATACACCTTGGGGTTCAGGTTTATGATGTAGTTCCAGTGGAGTGCAGTGTCCCTGAAGTAGATTGGGGGACTGGCACAGGGGACCATATTCCTAGTGGTGGGAGGGACACTCTACTGACTCTAGAAGAGAGGTACAGGGAGAGGGGTACCCCCGTGGTAGAAACCTTGGTGTGTGTGTGTGAAGACCAGCCAGAAGAGTGTGGGTTGTGTGACAGAGACAATCAGGTACTGTCTTGCCAGTCTCAGGAGAGTGGTGTGGGATACTTGTGTGAGGCATTGGAGGGTGAGGCAAAGGGTAGCTTGGTTAACAACTGTGGGGGGCTGTGTGATTCATTTGTTGGAGAGCATATTTTAAGTCCCTGTTTTCCAGAGCTATGCCAACACCCGGTGGAGCGTGAGTTCTCTGACCCCAGAGAGCTTGCATTGGAGGCAGACCTCTTGGTGGATTCCAAAGGGTCTGAAGAGGCATTGGGGAGTGATCCCAAAAGGAGTGGCGTAGGTATCTTCCAGACCTGTGAGGTGGAAGCGGTTCAGTGTAGGCCAGTTAGGTCCCAGTGTAGTGGGAGGGGTGTAGGGGCTCATGTCTGGTCTCAGTGGAGAAGGAATGAGTGTGGGACGGTGTGTCTCATGGTGCCCGAAACCCAGTCTCAGGGCCTGGAGCGTTCTTTAAGGGAACACCAGGTTGGGGACCTAGACTGTACTTGTAGGCCATTTGAGGAGGATCTCCTAGTATCTGGGGAACGGGGAGTGCCTGTAACCAGGCCTCCATCAGTTCTGGTGTCTGGTAGTGCCGCTCCACTTGGGAGGGTACAGAAGTCCAGACTGAGGGGTGAGAGGGGGAAGGAGTCCCCAGTAGGAGAACCAGTGGGTCAGGGACCAGTCAGGAGGGCTGAGTCCCCAGTGAGTGACCATGGTAACCTCACTTCTGTCCTGGGGGATCTTCCCGCACTGTCAGGTGGACAGGGGTTGGGTGATCTGCGCCAGGCAGACTGTCACAGGACACATGAGTTGTGTGTCACCCTCAAGGGGGTACTATGTGAGTCCCCAGAAGTCCTGGCGTGCCAGGCAAATGCACAACCACAGGTTTTGGTCCCGGGGTTGGGAGACCAGGTTCAGGATTTGCCTGACCTGGAAGGAAGGACATCTGTAACCAGTGTCCTGACCAATATGGTTCCCAGGGGTACCCCTCCAGTAGGGAGGGTGCAGCGCTCTGGAAGGGGGTGCAGAGGGAGGGAGTCCTCGCCCTTGACCCCGGTACAACCTGAGGGGTTAAACCCTAGGTTGGGAGACCAGTTGCTGGAGGGAGGTCCTGAACTGGTAGGAAAGTTGTGTTCTTGGTTGTCTTGGTGGACAGGGTTGCCCCTGGAAGGAGGGCAGGAGTCTCACCCTGGGGGTGGACTGGGCCACACCGTTGTGTTGGCCAGGTGGGTACTGTCTACCAGTATAGGCACCTCAGTGAGTGAAGTCCTGGTGCGCCAGGCAAGTGCTCCACTGCAGGGGCTAGTCCCTGGGTGGGGAAGCCAGGTTCAGGTGTTGTCTGACCTGGAGGCTTTGGAGCCTAGGTTTGAGGGCCAGGCCCGGGGTTTCCCCCCTGACCTGGAAAACCAGTTGCAGGATAGCACCCCTGAACTGGTGGATGAATGGTGCGGGACACCTGCCACAGGAGCCCTGGCTATTCTAGAAGGGGGTACCGCTCCAGGTGGGAGGGTATAGAGCCCCAAGGAAGAGGAGGACCGGGTGTGGGGAAGCCCACCACAGCCTCCTGTCCAGCCGCTGGATACAGGTCCAGGACTGGTGGGTCAGTGCCAGAGTGTCAGACCTGACCTGACAAGAGAGGGAGTGGACAAAGGGTGCCAAGCACCTGGGGCTACTGCCCCTCACCCTCTGACGCCACAGAGGTTTGAGCGCCCTGAGAGGCATGAGGCCTGGGTCTCAGCCCTGATCCCTGTCGGTGGTCACTGTGGCTGGCTGTCTGTCTGTTGGGACACAACTGTGAGTAAATTAAGGTTAGGTGCTGCACAGGTGGTGTCCACAGGTGAGGAAAAGGTTTCCACATGGATTGGCATGGTAGACCCTGAGAGTATGGATAGAGTGATCCAACTGGGTTTAGGACGGCGTAGAACAGGACTGCCCTGCTGTGTGGGCCAGTTTCCGTGTTCTATCGCCTTAAGCAGGGAATACCATCGAGGTATCGTTTGGTCTACCCTGGCTTTAGGCTGGAAGAGGGTTGTGTTGGAACTGGCCCTTCTTGCAGGGTCATCCTCAAACTTTTTGCTTCTTCCTCCCTTATTTTTCCTGACCCGTGGCTGTTGGCAATAGGACTCTGCGCACTTTACCACTGCTGATCAGTGCTAAAGTGCATATGCTCTCTGTGTAAATTGTTATCATGATTGGATATACATGATTGGCATATTTGTATCACCATGAAGTCCCTAGTAAAGTGCACTGGGTGTGCCAGGGCTGGTGATGACAAATGCTACTAGTGGGCCTGCAGCACTGATTGTGCCACCCACAGGAGTAGCCCTAAAATGATGTCTCAGGCCTGACACTGCAGTGCCTGTGTGCAGTTTAGAACTGCCATGTCCTCCTGGTCAGTGTCCCCACTGACCAGGCCTAACCCTTCCCTTTTTGTGCACATCAGTCACCCCTATGGAAGGCCCACGGTACCCCCCTGGGCAAGGTGCAGTGTATGTAAAAGGTAGAGCATGTACTAGTGCAGGTAACATGCTCTGGTAGTGAATGGCAGCCATTTTCGTTTTTCACTATTGTAAGGCTATCTTGCTCCATAGAGTAACATGGGGGATGCTGGCTACAGTGGTTAACAGCATTTCTTCCCATAGGAACAAGATAGGACATAAGTATCTAGTATCCCTGAACTCAGAATTTAATAACACATCTTTTAGGAAAGGTTGTTTTTAAATCCTGTGTTTGAGAACAGCACTTTTAGAAAGTTGCTGTTCTCTTGTCTGACCCTTCTGTGTGCCTGGGCCTGTTTGTGTATTGACTGTCTGGTTTGAGAGTGACAGGGGCTGTGGAATTCCCCAGGAGGATGGATGAGTCAGCACTAGGCTGAATGACTGCAATTGCAACTGGAGTGGTGGGAGGAGTTAGCACCTGGGCCTGAATAGGGCTGTGCCTGCCTTCCACAATGCTGGCTCCACCCTCCTGCTGGGCGGCTGAGGACCCTGCCCCTCACTCTGAAAGGGAAGATGCAGCCAGCAAAACAAAGTACTCAGGAACCACCCAGAACTGGTTCAGACCGGGCTCAGGGCCCACATGCACCAAGAGAACAAAGACTTTAGGGGTATAAGTACAGGACCCCTGACAACAGAAAATTAGATCATCCTGGAATCAAGAAGGAACCTCTGCCAAGGAGAAAGCTGACTCTGAAGAAGGAAGACTGTCCTGCTGTTGCTCTGCTGGACTGACCTGCTGTTGCTTTGCTGCCAAGGAGAGGGGAAGGACTTTGCTTTGTGCTGTGTCCCCTTGCTTGAAGGAATCTCCAAGGGCCTGAGAGGAGCTGGCTCCCTGTTTTGAAGTCCCAGGAACAAAAGGACTTCACCCCCAGCTTCCCTGAACTCTGCTGAGAGAGTTCTGTCCTTCCTAGAGTGCTTGATCCAGCTGTGGGGTCTCTGGAAGTTGTACCTGAGCTGGGAAGCTTGAAACTAAGCTTGAGAGACTTTTGAAATTGAAAAGTGTCGCATCGCTCGCTTGCGGAGCGCATCCCCGACAGTGCGAGAAGTTTCCTGGCACTACGAAGGCCGAGATCGTCGCAGCGCCTGACGCCGCTGCCAGAGCCGTCGCATCCTTCATTTGCGGGACGCACCAGACCAGTGCGGGAAAGTTGAACATCGCTGCGAGTGTCGTCGCAGAGCCTGTCGTCGCTGGGTGAGATCGCTACACCGCTTGCTTGCGGACCGCATCACGTCGCTGCGAGCATCGTCGCAGAATCATCGCATCGAGGAGCTGCGAGAGAGAGGATCACCGCTGGACCGCGCATCGTCGCCCCGGAGATCGTCGCAGCCCCTACGAGATCATCGCATCGTGCCTTTGCGAGAACAGACTTCCTACGGAACCTACGCACCGGAATCCATACAAGTGGCCTTCCTCCCCATACAGACCGCATTCATCGCAACACGTCCGCTGCTGCAGCGGGGCTGTCACAAACGCCTCCCCAGGGGCTCAGGAGCAACGCATCGCTTGTTTTCCACCGCCCCAGCTTCTGCTTTTGGAACTTTGTTGCAACTAAAAGGTACTGTGAGTAAACGTGACGCAACTGTGAACTTTTCACGCATCTGTGGAGAATTCTGTCGCAACGTAGAGAATTCTATCGCAACCTAAAGAATTTTAACGCAACCTTAAGAACTCTTTTTAAAACCATATTCTTGAACTGTGTATGTTGGATTTTTGTCGTTTTGGTCTTGTGTAGTTTAGATTAAATACCTTTATTTTTCTAAAACTGTTGTGGAGTCAGTTTGTGGTGTTTTCACTGTGTTACTGTGAGTGTTGGTACAAATACTTTACGTATTGCCTCTGGTTAGCCTAGGCTGCTCGTGCCAAGCTACCTAGAGGGTGAGCAGGGATTATCTCAGAGGGTTATCTCCTTGCCCTGACTAGAAGCAAGGGTCCCTATTTGGACAGTGGTACCTACCTCTGCCAACTAGAGACCCCCAGTTCTAACACATGGCATACTCAAAAGAGCTCTGAAACTACAGACTCATCACACTACTGCCCTTCCCATCTAAAGTCACGGAGAAAGCTATCAACAAACAACTTTCCAATCATCTCAAACAACACCACCTATTAGACATCGTGCAGTCAGGATTACTCGATAAACACAGCACGGAAACCTGTCTCATCGCAGAAACTGACAACATCTAGACCATTAGGGGCAAAGAAGAAACCGCCACACTTAAACTACTCGACCTCTTCGCACCCTTCAACACCATCTCTTACAGCACCCTCATAACAAGACTACACAACACTGGAACACATGGTGCTGCCGTGAGCTGGCTGTTCTCCATTTTCTCTGACAAGCCCAGTGAATCAGACTCCCAACCTAGACCTCTAAACCGAAGAACGTCATCTGCAAAGTCCCTCAATTATCATTGCTGAACATTACCCTCTTCCACATCTACATGGTGCCATTCATTACGCCAGAAGATTCCACAGAATCAACATTGTATTCTATGCAGAAGACACCCAGCTCTTCCTCTCCCTCTTAGCCTCACAGAAAGCAAACACACCACCAGGACAAACTTCAATAATACCAGCATTTCTAGTGCATCAAAGTAGATGAAACAGAACAGCCTAAAGCTCAACCCGGATACAATTAAAGTCTTGATCTTCCAGAACTAGAGCTCTCCATGGGGCTCCTCCTGGTGGCCAAAAGACCTAAGACCCAGGTCCATACCCACTGACTGCACCAAAAACCTCTGCATAATCATGGACGACAGACTCACGCTGGCCAAATAGGTGAACGCCGTCACCTCCTCCTGCTTCACGTATTCTCTGCAAAATATTCCACTGGCTCTCCACTGACACCCGATGAACAGTCACTCAGGCCCTCATCACCAGCCGACTATACTACGGCAATGCACTTTAAGCTAGCATCACAAATCAACTCATACAAGCTTCACCAATTCAAACTGCTCGCCCACACACACAAAGCCCTCCACATTGTCGGACCTGCTGACTTCAACCACTGCCTCCACTTCCACCAACCCACCAGCCAACAGCGCTTAGACTCACCCCACCTCGCACAAATACCCTCCCTCCACTAGAACAAGTCAGGAGCGCTCCTTTTTAGGTTTCGCTGGAGGGCGGAGCTCTTAGCTCCGCCTCCAGAGAAATCTCTTGATTTCAGTAAGGAAAATGGAATACGCCCCCCTGTCCCATTGGCTAGCTCCATAAATGGAGGCTAGCCATTGGAACAGAGATCTGTCCGTCATTCACGGACCAGATTCGTGGGCGTTCCCTCGATTTTTTCCCTGGGCGTTCCCTCTGTGGAGTCATGCGGCGGTGGGCGGAGTTGTTTTTGTTTTTTTTGGCGCCATGTTGCTCTCATTCTGCGGCCGACCGACGTTGGAGGAAGTCCAGGTGGGTGAGTGCTTGTTTTTGACCGTGTGCTGTTCCCGCCCCCACCCCGCTCCCACTCGCTGTCCTGTGCCCCGTTCCCACCCTCCCCCCCCTCGCTGTCCTGTGCCCCGTTCCCGCCCTCCCCCCCCTCGCTGTCCTGTGCCCCGTTCCCGCCCTCCCCCCCTCGCTGTCCTGTGCCCCGTTCCCGCCCTCCCCCCCTCGCTGTCCTGTGCCCCGTTCCCGCCCTCCCCCCCCCTCGCTGTCCTGTGCCCCGTTCCCGCCCCCTCCCTCCTTGTCTGCCTGCTCTTTGCTTCCTGTTGTCTCTGTATATGGTAACTGATTTCATTCCACATGTGCTCGTAAGTGGCTTTGCTGGAGTGCTGCGTCCTGTAGGTAACCCCTGTATATATTCCTCTAAATAGAAGCATGGAATAATGTGGCCAGCTTCACTAAACGCGCAGGAGCCTGTCCATGACGTTACCCCACCCTCCCGCTGTCCGTGAGGCTACCACCCCCCCCCCCCCCCCACCCCCTCTCACTGTCCGTGAGGCCTACGGGCTCCTCCAGGGTTTGTTTAGACTGCGGCCTCGCCTCCCATGCCAGCTCCCGCTATCAGCTGCACCATACCACCCCCCCCCCTCCCGCTGTCCGTGAGGCTATCTAAGATTAGCTCCCTTTCAGTGCCTCACAGTACTGGCCGCTATGCGCTATGTGATAACCTTCAGTTCAGTGCCTGAAAGCCTTCATCTCTGTATGCGATATTACCGTGCATGATTTTCACTGCTTTTAACCTTCGAAATCTGGCGCTCCATAAGATCACATTCTTCGAAGCGCCTTGAAAAGCCAGCTTCTGTGAGGTTAGATTACATTAAAGCAATTGGATCAAAGCCCCAATGCGCTATATATTTAACCATATTAATTTTCGCCAATAGATACTCTGTCTCTGTTTGCTGTAATCAGGTTACACCAAAGACGGTGCCGGGAATCATCCGCTTCTGTGCGCTTAATTTAATCACTTCTATTCATCGCTGGATACCCTGCCTCTGCCCGAGATGACCCACGTGCATATGCACATACACACAGCTCTTCTTGCCTGGTGGCGTGAGAGACCCCAGAGGCACGAGGGGCACCTGTTCACACAGCGGTGTCACCCGAGGGATGTGACATTCCTTCACCGGCACAAAGACAGGGGCATGGGCTGGGTCTCTGCGCTATTCTCCTTCTGTCTCCCTCACCTCACTCACCCATTCATCCTCCGTTCTCCTTCAGCTGCCTGCTCTTTAGTATCCCCATGTCACCTCTGTGTCTTCTCTCTCTCTCTAAAACCCTGCTCCCCTTCCCTACATTCCTATGACATGGGTGTGTCCTCTCTCTCTCTCTCTCTAGATCCTGCCTCCCTTTAAGAAGTCTATTTTGTCTCATTCTTCCTTGTGCACTCCTACCTTTCTCACGCACCTGCTTCTTTGCCTGTGCTTTCTCTCTCGTGCACTCACTCCCTCACTTCTATCTTCCTCCTCTTTAATCTCGCACGCCATCCTACTGTGTCTCCTCTCCACACCCAGCACTCACTCACTGACTCTCCTGTGCCATCCTGTCTCTCGCGCTTTTGTAACAGAAAATTGTCCAGTGAGCAAATGCTGCGGGGTGCGCTGTCGAGATAGATTGCGCTGTTCATTTTTTTTAATAATACATGGTTTGGAAAATGCCCTATGCTTCGCCTACGTGTATTTGGCAGAATTTGAAAAGTCATACTGCAATGATACAATAGTGAGCTGTGCCTTTAATTTGCAGATTCAATGATGCAGCATGGAGTTGAGGCCCATTTATGAGCTAGGACGCCTACCCCTTCTCGTTACATTGTTTGATCTATAATGTTAGTGTCCTAAACAGCTATATTCCTTGTAAAGAAAACTCTAGCTACAAGGAAATTTCAGCATATGGGGTAGTATTTGCAATTCATTCTGCATATAAACACCATGTTGCCATTTGTTGTTAAATATGGACTTGTGCTGCAATGATTTAAAATGTAGTGGGCGTTAACTCCACCCAGAGGTGATCCTACAATTCTTTCATCTCATGCCATTGAAGGTTTTATGCATCATTCCGCCTCATATGGAATGCTTACATTGCAACATATTAGGGACTAGTTTCCATCCCAACAGAACCCTGAATGAATAAGACAATAAGGTTTCTGCCTCATTGATACATTGTATACAGCAAGTAATAATTTATTGTGTTTTGTGCTTTCACTGTAGCAGGCTTTTTAATGATTTAGTTATCACTCAAAATGCAAGCTAGACCTACTGGCTTTGCCAGTGCATGTTGTTTTATTTGTATTCTCGTTCAATGATGTCGTATTTTTCTTGTTTCCTTTTGTTGTCCTCTGAAACTGTCTAAATACCAGTCAGCCCATAATTACGTGTCCCGACTGAAAGCTCTTAAGTGTTGGCAAATATGCATCCGAGGTCATCATTAACTGGCAGGTATGGCGTGAGAGGCAAACAAAAATACTTTAATCGCATGCTTCTTGGCCTGGGGAGTGTGATTTGAATCTCTGATCTATCATGTAAACTTTTTTTTTTTTAAAGACGGAAGCGCTAATATTCCCACGGTCGGCAGGATTGCCCCTTATGATCTGTCCCTTGCAGGGTTTATTTTTGTACAAAGAGTAGTAAAGTCCTGCTGTCCAAGTCACACGAGCCTTGGGGCATACTAAACTCCTCTGTGATTGAAGCTACGGTTGGTACGAACCAACTGTCCCAAATGGGGGTTCCGGTGAAAAACGTTGCATGAAAACGCCCATCGCTAGCATTCTGTTAACACTCAGCATTTCTTGGCTTTTAATCACGGTGTAATATGTTGCTTTACAAGTACCGTTAGGGGCTAGCAGGTGATACTGCCTTCAGGGCACTCCGATGTTAGCGCTGCTCCCCCCTTCCATGGTGGATGGAGGCGGCCGCTCAGGAGAAACTTCGTTGCTGTCCGGCAGGAGCTGTCAGGGGCCGCCGGGGGCAGCGAAGGGAGCCGGCGGACGGCTGCCTGTCCCCGCTGGTAGCTCTCGCCGCCTCGGGCCTCTCGTTTGTGTACAGTGTGCCGGGAGCCACCACAATGCCGGTCCGAAGAAGCGGAGGGCCCCGGACCCCGCTCAAGGTAGGTGTCGCCCCGTGTTTGGGAAGTTGGGGGGGGCTCCTTCGGTGTTCCCACGCTGCCATGAAACTTGCAGCGCAGTACAGACGAGACCGCCACTGCGCAGGACAGCGGCGCGTGACGGTAAGTGGTCTGTGCAGTTCTCTCAGCTGTGATGAAAAACTAGTATTCAGAAAGAGAGACGGCTCCAGCCAAACTTATTTAAACTTATTAAACTTATTAAACTTATTTAAACTTATTCAAAGCACCCAGCTGCCTTATGTAGACGTCTATCAAGGCGACGTGTATTTTTCAAGAATTACTTCGGGAACCTTGCATTGACCCATTGTGTACCTGCAGAACTGACTGCGCCCTTCATCTTTACCAGGTCGATCTAGAGCTCGATTTAGGTGTAGAATCACGCATTCGGACCGGTCATGTTCTGCTGGGAGCTGAGTAATTACACAAGTGCTTGCCGAACGTGCGCCGCTTTATTTCCTGCCCCACTTTATTTCCTGCCCATCACCTGAAAGATCGGTGCAGTCTTTGAGACTTATTGCCTGGTCTTTAGGGAGCTTCAGTCAGAGGTGGGCAGTGCTTTATTATGGAGAAGAATACGTCCTAGCGCCTACATGTTTCTAAGAATGTTGCTGGCGTTGTTGCAGAATGACGGGGTTGCCAAATGCCAAGGCCGTCTAGTCTGTATGTCACACCATGTCTGTTTATCCACCAGTATAGCTTTCCTGCACCTAGGTTGGACACGCCTGGGTTCCTTTTCATCTGTGTGTTCTCCCTTTGCCACTGTTGTCGGTCTTGCTCTCCCTCTTTCTTTCCGCCGTTGGGTCAAAGACTAATGGCTATCAATGAGTTCCGTCCCCAAAGAAGAGTGCCGGTGGGCCCCGCCTGCACCCACCGGATAACATGAAGCCCTGGGGATGGGGTGGTTGTGTGGGCTGGAACAGTCTGTGTTGAGACCTCTGGCACGATTGTGTGGAGCCCCCACTACCCCGTTGTAGCATTTTGCGTTAGCGGGGCCGTCCCTCGAACAGATCACCTGAGTTTCTTATTTACTTTCATTTTCATGTCAAGGGCCGCCCGCCCAGCAGTCTCAACTCTGGCTGCACACTAGATACCTTGTGCCCCCCTCGCCTCAAAGTAACCAGCATTTGGCAGAGACCGCCCCCTGCATAAAAACACACGGTACATTTACAGACATCAAGCCAGTGTCTTTTCCACTTTAGAGAAGTGCGCACAGCATGTACAGTGCTGAGTCTTGTATAAGTTTACTAAAAACAATAGAGTTGCCAACCTTCACTTCTGTTCTTTCATATGATAGGTCTGAGAGCGGAAACGTATATGGTGTGGGGGGGCTCTGTGTGGGGGGGCTCTGTGTGGGTGTGTCGGGAGGGCTCTGTGTGGGGGGCTCTGTGTGGGTGTGTGTGGAGAGGGCTCTGTGTGGGGGGGGCTCTGTGTGGGGAGGGCTCTGTGTGGGTGTGTGGGGAGGGCTCTGTGTGGGTGTGTGTGTGGGGGGGCTGTGTGTGTGGGGGGGCTCTGTGTGGGGGGGCTCTCGGTGTGTGTGTGGCATTTGCGAGAGATTAAGCTATTGGCATTGTAAATGACAATGCCATTTATTTATCTGTTTTCAAAATCAACTCATAAATAAAAAGGTTGCCATTTACAATGCCAATAGCTCTAACTTTTGCAAAGGCGAAACCGTTGCATTGTAAATGCTTGTTCTACATCGTCGCCAAATCCTGGAATGACTTTCCACACCACATCAGGATCTGCCCATCCTTTCTCGATTTTCACAAGAAACTGAAGACATGCCTATTCAACTAGGACCGTAATCAGCGTACTCATCTACTCCAGTGCCTGGATACCCCTCTGGTGAGAAGGGCGATCTACAAATCATCAGGAGTCAAATGCCTCCCTTGACAGGAGCGGCTTCCCCCACAGGCACTCCTCTGGTGGGTTATCCCTAGTTCAACCTTTCTGCAGGAGGGGGTCTCTCACCCCTAAGTTTCCATTAAGCATTGTCGTTTTTCTTTTCTTTAGAATACCTAGCAGACCTGGCAGCTAATTTAGGGAAATATTTAATTTGTAACTTTTCGACCCAGTTCGTTTTTAGGTCGAGCAGACCTACTCTCAATGCGTGAGCATTGAGAGTGTCTGCTTCAGACCTTTTGTGGCCCGTATTTAGGAGAGTGGACAGCTACCAGACGCGCGCTTTGACGATGTCAGATTTCACCTCGGGAGCGAGCGTCTGGTAGCTGCGCATGCGCGAATCAAATCCCTTGCTCACACACACACACAGGCAGCCCCCACCCCTCTGCATGCACGCACACACACACACACATGCGCGCGCATGCACACGCAGGCATACGACACACATACAGGCACACATACAGGCACACTATCCCCTACCTCGCATTCTCTCTCAATCACACAGTCACGCATGCGCACACACATTCCCACACGCACACACGCGCGCACACACTCCCCCTCCCCCTCCCTCACCCCTCCCAGGCATGCACACAGGCACGCACGCACTTCACTTCAGCCCTGGGCCCCACTCACCGACTGCGCTCTTCCGGCGGGCTCCTCTCGCGCTCCGCGCCTCACGGCGCGTCTCGTCTCCTCTTCACAATTGGGGCTCCCTCAGGTCCGAGGAGCCCCGCAACAGACGCCACACTCCTCCTTCTCCCCGGCCCCCTCCTGGGGACGCGGGCTCATTCGGACAGGCAGGGCGCTCCATGCGCCGGCAGCTCGCGGACCTCGGGAGGCGGGACTTCCGGTCGGCCGCGACCGGATTGGCCGGCCGGCCAAGAGCTTCCGGGTCACTGCGGGACTTGTTAACACTACCGTCCCTGGTATGGCAAGGGTGGTAGTCCACATAAATGGCCACCGCAGACATAGTTCGTATGTGTGGTATTGTTTGGGTGCGATTACATGCAGCCCTCGCGTGTACCTCCGACATGCTAACATCGCGTGCGTCGACCAGGGGGTGGTGCTATGTGTGCTTGGAGTGTTTTTTTCCTGTCAGGGGCATGGATGCGAATACAGAAAACGGCATTTTTCTTGTGACACCCCCGCCTGTTAACACCGTGAGAGCGCGAACGGTTGCCCACACAGTAAACCTATACCACCGTCTCCATTACGTGCGGCCTCCGGTCATACCTTGAGAAAGACGCCACGCGATCCTGTCTAACGACCCTGGCATTATGTGGGAGTATTTGGGGAACGGGACCCACGATTCTCGCACTCTGGACGTTCCCAACGATGTGCCAGCAGTGGCACGTGAAGCTGCAAAAAGCGCGTTCTAGTATCAAAGAACGGTTAGGTGGCGCGAGATGCCGACATTAAAAGACCGGTGGGCGGGGTCATAACGATTTCTGGGTTACCTGCTAATTAGAAGCCCTTGAGCAGGGTTTATACGTGTTGTGTATAGCCTAATGTGTCCTATTCTGGATACCGTAGTTTTCCATGTGTGTCCCTCATGAGCTCTTCACAGTACGGTAAATGTCAATGTTTTCAATTGGGCAACTGTCCGGTCTTCTCAACTTCTTTTTGAGGAACACTTTTCAAAGAAGGGGCATGGCGCCCAGGTGCTCATGCAATCACGCGCTCTAAACTCCCTCTTTAATTTGGGGGGCATTTTACCTGCAGGACGTGACAGGCTCACTGTATTAGGGAAATAAAAGTAAAACGATGCAAGTGAAGTTCGTATTTTCAGTTTATTGCAGGAACATGCAAGGGATCAGTGCAGTTCTAAGATCAGCCTTATCGTATTTCATAATCGGTAAATATTTCATGAGCAGCTGGTATTACGACAATATTCGAGTACATTCTTGCTCTCCCAACAGTAATTTGAACGCAGGTTTCCTGAGTTGAGCTCCAAAGTTTCCAGCAATGTTGCATAAACCTTAAAGCAATTACCAGCACCGGTAACTAGAAGTGCTAAATGTCAAGATGCACCTCTGCTGACTGTAATGCAACAAACGACAGAAAGAAAACTATGGCCCGTTCACTGAAATGAAAGGAAACAAGCACTGGCAAAGCACATAGGACCGACTTTCCAAAGAAGCATGCGCAGACCGAAAACGCTGCAGCCAGAGATACACATGCTCCAAGCACATACACACAGGCAACATGTACAGGCACAAAGCCACCAACGTAGCAGACGTGCCGCATGCATACAGGCACCCCACCTGTGCATTACAATGTGTTCAATGACACCAGTACGCGCTGCCTGTGTTTCCATGTTGTATGTGTGCTTGTGTTGCATTGCGTGTATGTATATCTGACTGCATGTGTGTTACACAGATTAAAGACTATGTGGAGCCTTGAAATTTTTTTCCATATGGTGACTCCTGTTGTGCATACAGACTAGGGTCATGCGTCATATGACAGTAAACGTGCTGCTCCGAGTGCGGGCGCGAGCCTGTCCCGGCTCTGAGCAGCACACTGGTGAAAGACAGACCAGATCTTTGAAGACGCCAGTCAGCATCTTGCTGCATACAAGGGCACCGCCGGAGTTTAGAAGAAGGATCGCACCACAGGTGGGTGCCGTCACTCACTGAGCCCTGCTGTGAAGAATGCCTGGGGCAGGGCTTTAAGTGGACTGAAAAAACTGGGGGGTCTCTCAAAGGGGCGTGGTCAGTGTAATTGGGGCGTGGCTTTAAAACACTTACGCTAAACATCTGTCTTTAGCATAGTGTGCCACCCAACTTGTATTTTGCTGTTTCTGTCATTGCATCCAGATATTTGATGCAACAAGTAACATCATACCTACAACAAGTAAGGACTATCGGCTTTGTCAACGGTTATTAGCTGCAACTATGGCTTGTTACATATAATATTGAAAACGCTTCCAATTAAAGCTCAGGTGAACCTACCACAATGTTGCTGCTCTTGCAGTGTCGTGTGCTTGGCTTTTTTATAAGTAAAATTTAGCAGAGCGTCTTTCAAGCATATTGCATTAGAAATGCTATAGGCGTCGCATTTACGCTAGTTATAACTATTAGCACTGTAAATGACATAGCTATTAATTTAGCTATTTTCAAAAACAAGACATAAATAAAAAATGTGTCATTTACAATACCAATAGCTCAAACTTTCCTAATGCGAGACCTATTGCATTGTAAATGCTTGTTACTGTTTAAAAAGAATAAATGTGTGTCCCAGGATGGTGTTTATATTTCAACTCCAGTTAACTATGTTGCCTTCATAGATTAAAGAGTGAATATAAAATACATTATTCAATTGTAGCATAATAATATATATGCATCATGTTTTGCAGCCTTCCAGCGCGATTACCTAGGAACTAAATCTAGCACCACAGCTTGGAACATTTGTTATGCTTTTATTTACCTTTTAACCTCTTTTTAAGTGGCATCTGTCACAAAATATTTATTCTACCAAGCTGCCTTTGGGAGAAAGTGGAAATTATACACATTCTGATTGGCAACGTGAACTTTGTAATCTTGTTTCACATCATTTCAGCTGCTCCTGCCTCGCTATGCTGTACAGTTTTGAATTCACTTTTTTTATGTGAGGCCTTGAAAACCTTTTTTTACCCTTTGGGATTTCGGTAATTCTGCTTACAGGATGTTAAATCAATCGCATAATTAGAACGCAGTTGGCTTTGCTTTGAATCTTCAACAAAGCCACAAGGTCCGCATGCCAATCAATGTGATGAAAAAAACAACATGGTCCATGTGCTTTCATTAAGTGATTAAATATGTGCAATTAAAAGGAAGTGTCATTTGTGTCACCGGCATATTGATTGCAGTGACGGTACTGCCCTTTTTCTTGCATGACTTTGGTAAAATCCTGTGCTACTTTTGTCAGATAAAATATCAAAACACCTACACTTTAGAAGTAAACCCCCATAGTCCTGTTCCCCGTAGTGTTAGGTAAACAGCGATGGCGTGCCGTGATTGCAGGTTAATTCGACACCCCTTCTCAACGTGTGACCTCCCACATGTCAGCACATCCCTATTTATATTTCGAATGTGATAACTACTTATATTTCGAATGTGGTGTTCCGTAAAACTCTCACTTTCAAACGAGAGGAAATGAAGCAGCTGTAGCGGTTCAGTCAAGCAGGCGCCTCTTGTAGAATGTGATAATTAGAGCTATATTTCGCCACAAGGGGAAAAAATAAGAAAACATAAAAAGTTAGATTATTGAAACTTTTCAACTAAAATAGATAGGTAGATGTAGAAAAATTGTCAGGTTCCAGCTCCATTGTTTGTGCTTTAATCTGCTGATCTGAGACTAAATAAATCACACCTTTCAATAACTAATACATTTTCTTTTTTTAGCGCAAGCGCAAGAGTTTGACTTTTTGTACAGCTGAAGCTCTGTGCTTAAAAAGGTTGTATGATAGAGGCACACATGGCTAAACTACTCCTGCCTCTACCACGCAGCTCGAACCTCGAATGTATCTTAACTACGCATTCTTTTACCACGCATACCTTCACCAGGCAATTTCGTGGTAAGGCATGAATGTTAAAGAGGTAAGCGCGGCTAAGGACCCCACTTCCCATGCCCTAAGCTACAAACACCCTACCTGCCCCCTGAGGCCCAAAACCTTCCCTGAAAACAATCAATTCCCCTGCCCTGAGGCCTAAAACTCTGCCCCTTAATATACACTACCTGACCCCCTCCCATGCCGTGCTTTCACTAACCCTTAACATACACTACCTGACCCCCTCCCACCCCATGCTGCCCCTAAAACTATCACAACCCCTTCCACTGCCCTTAGGCCTAAAACCCTAACCCATAATTAAAAAACCACCCCAACCCCCCACCTGAGCCCTAAAAACTACCACGCCCTCCCCTAAGCCCTACAAACGATCCCAACTACATATTTCCCTCTCCCTGCCCAGAGTCCTAAACCTCTGCCCATTAACATACACTCTCCTGACCCCCCCAGCCCCATGCTTAACCTAAAACTACCATAAACAGTTCCACTGCCCTTAGGCCTAACAGCCAAACCAATTACTATAAAACTACCCCAACCCCCAGCCCTGATAATCAATCCAACCATCCTTCTGCCATGAAAATGACCCCGCACCCCCCAGCCCTGAAAACTACTCCTCAGCGATGCAAACTACCCCCTATCCCAGCCCCACGTACATCACCGCATCCTCTGGGTCTCTTCGTGGTGAGGTCTTCCTGATTCCACCCAGCAGCTGTCAGCAGCTAGACTGTGTACTGCCTTAAACACACATATGTGTGGTTAAGGCAAATACGTGGTTAAGGCAAGCGTGGTTATGCTTGCGATTTCAGAACACACGTGGCCGAAGCCATGGTGTTCTGACTGTTTCACCTTAATAAGAAGTGTACTATTATTGATTTGGGGTTCCCAGCTAAATTTATCCCAAACCCTGATTCCTAAATAGTCTATATTATGCACTTTTTCAAGGAGATCAGAGCCTACTCTCACAGTACTGTTCCTGACTGCACCATTCCGAACCCTATAAACTTAGTCTTAGATGCATTTAGTTCTAAGGCTCTACTTGTGCAGAAATTCTGAAATGTATTGATTAATACTTGGAATCTCATAGGAGTTTTCAAAATAAGGGGTAAAACCTTAGCAAATAACAAAATGTGTGTTTTTTTGTAATTTAAAAGATGGGAATCATTCTGACAGTCTAAGAGGGCTTGAGTCACATCACTGATGCATAAAGTAAATAAAGTGGGAGCAAGGATGCACCCCTTACAAACACTGCGAAAAACTAGGATGCAATTTGTCAGCTCCCTCATCCACCCAAGTCAATAATTTGTACAGGACCTGCCTTGAGAAGATGTATTGTAAATTGTCCAAAAGGCTTATGGGCCTGCAGTTTGATGCAATACATGGGTCACCTTTCTTGTACACTGGAATAATTTCACCACCATTCCAGGTAACTAGGATTTCCCCTCCTAATGCAATGGCATTAGAAATTAGATTAATATAGCTTGTCCAAATCAAGGGTTCAGATTTTAACAAATCCCCTGTATTTTATCAGATCCAGGGGTCTTGACCGATTTTAGAGAGAAAATTGCATCTGCTGTTCCATCTAATGTAAAGTACAGACGTTCGGATTCCGTGGCCTCAGGGGATATCACACCTAATGTGAGAACTGTCTTAAGCTTGATGGAAAAACAGCAGATGGGGCAGAATCCACCTGAGCATATAATGTTTTGAAATGAAAAACCAAATTCTTTGGTTGTATATGGTATTGGAAGGTCCTAGGATTGTCAGTACCACCGTTAGACAAAATGTGTCAGAAAGATCTATTATCCTTGTGATTAATCTCTAATATTAAATCTTGCCAGATTTTATCAATCCAATCTGTCTTCGCCTTGGCAAGAGGAAATGTATAGATCCTTCTAGCCACCTTTATCTCCTCCCATTCATATCCTTTAACAGCAGCCTTCAATCTAAGTTTGATTTGCTTACAATCATGCTTAAACCATTTGGCCTCCCTAATCACAATGGTTTGCCTTTGTGTAGATTATTTATAGAAAATATTTTGGAGTTCAGCAAAGAACATTCTGTGAGTTTTAAGAATTGAGGTTGGAATACCAATAAATCTTCAAAACCAGAAAAAAAACAAAAAAACAAATCATAAATCGTAATGTGCCATTTTTGATTTGATAAAACATATGACCATGAAACCCTCCTGCAATTGTTGGCTAACAAGGATTCGGGTACAACAGTGTGGTTAGTAAAAGCATCCCTGTGCAATACATCTCCAGAAAGAGTAAAAGGAAGGGAGCTATGGTCACTATCAGACCAGATATCAACCTTCTTATCTTCCAAAAGAGACCATAGTCCAGGGGTCTTCAAACTGTGGGGAGCGACCCCCAGGGGGGCCGTGGAGCGATGCAAAGGGGGTCGCGCCTTCACAGTGTCACTTCTGCCCTGGCCTCCAGGGCTTCAGCCCCCCTCCTCCCCCATCCTGTGTCTCAGCCCGGGCTGCTGCAGTGCAGCTCGCGCTCCTGGGGCCTCGGCTGGGCAGTGTCTGAAGTCTTATCTCCGGCCGGAGTTTTTCACAGGTCTTTAAAGACCATTAGCATATTTACATGCCTTTGTTAACTGATTACCAAAGCTCAGTTTTTTATGGTTCCAGTACCCCCTGGGCCCCCACTCTGCCCATTCCTTACAGTTGTATTTTTACACTTACTGCTGTAGTGTGAGAATGCATTTAATGAAAAGAAATATAAAGTTGGGTTACCAAAAGAAACATGCCTGCTGTGTGTTGTTTAAAGATCCTGCAGAGACCTGCTCTTGACACTAAATTAAGTTATAAATAAAAAAAAGTATGTATTAATTAGTTAGGTGACTTTTCTGTCTTTATTCTATTTCATTATTAGTCATGGGTCATTGAGGCATCCCTAGAACACAATTAAAAGTGCTTTCTATTTATATTTGCTGTTCTAAGTATTCACAGATAAGTGCAAAAAATACAGCTGTAGGTGACTGCCTATTTCTGGGCCATCAAAATAATGAGCTGGTAACCCTAATCATTAGACTGGAAGTTTGTTGCAGGATCAGCACATTATTTATTTCCTCCACCCTCGAACCCTGATTAATGCCATTATAGCAATAGTTAACTTATATCTGAAACCCTATGCTTCAAGTTTCTGGGAATGCACCCTGCTTTCAGACAACTCACTTCCCATTCTCGCCTTCACTTTCACGTTCACCATGCACTCCCAGTGATCACAATGCACTCACACTGATCACCCTGCACTCATAGCAATCACCATGCACTCATAGCGATCACAATGCACTCACACTGATCACAATGCACTCACACTGATCACCAACCATGCACTCACAGCAATCACAATGCACTCACACTGATCACCCGCTCACCCTGCACTCACACTGATCACCATACACTCACACTGATCACCATGCACTCACACCAATCACCATGCACTCACACCATTCACCCGCTCACCCTGCACTCACAGTGATCACAATGCACTAACACTGATCACCATGCACTCACACTATTCACCCGCTCACCCTGCACTCACACTGATCACCATGCACTCACACTGATCACCATGCACTCACACCAATCACCATGCACTCACACCATTCACCCGCTCACCCTGCACTCACAGTGATCACAATGCACTCACACTGATTACCATGCACTCACAACATTCACCCGCTCACCCTGCTCTCACAGTGATCACTCTGCACTAAAAATTTGCTTGCATTGTTCACTCTGTACCTCACCCTGCAGTCACACGAGCACACTTCTCAACCTGCACTCATGTGACACTTCACTCACCTGTCCCCCCCTTACTGCTCAATCTGTAGCTCACTCAAACAGGGCCATCACTAACCATGCACTGCTTCGTCCCACTCTGCACTTACAGCCGAAACCAAATTCATATGGTCACCTCACTCACCCTGCAGTCACTCCTTTTACCCTACTCTCACACTGTTGCATTGCTCACCATGCAGTCAGATGGGCACTCTTGTCACCCACACAGTGCAGAAGGTTAAAGTGCCTGGTACAAAGAAGATGTACCATGCACATCACAGAACTGAGTGTGAGTAAACTATGAGTAGCGCTAAAAATGAAATGTTTGTCAGACAGGTGCTATAGAGAGATGAGGTGTATTGTTGGTGAGTGGTAGTGAGGGAATTCATGGAGAAGGTGGAAAGACTGTTGCACCATGTGCGACCAGTGCTTGGACAAGCCCTGGCTGGGAGTGTTAACCCCCCCCCCAAAGTTCGGGTCTAGTGGATCCCCTGCTTCTGCCTACTATTTACATTTGTAGTGCGCTACTGTTACCAAAAGGTGTCCTGGGGCTAATAACCATCTGCCTGCAATGTGAGAGAGGGATCCGGGGTTGGGAGAGGAGAGAAGAGAGGGATGGAAGGAAGGGGGTGAGAGGAAAGGGGCATGGGTAAACTGCTTAACTCTGCACAGGACCGCCACGGTTTGAATGCACCCTTGCTGCTCCCAGCCATGGCCAGGTGAGCTTCTAATGTGGCAGCGAGTATTCCTGCGGATTGGGAGGCCCTTCACAGAGGTTGACTAGACATATTTCTGATGTTAATTGCTGTATTTTGGTTATAAACTGGTACTGATGGGGTGAAATCTTTCCTCAGTATTACTGTGTTTAAAAAAATTCTAAATAATAAAGCAATGCTACCCTAAAATACACAGCATCACAGAACATTATTTACATTTTCTAGTCACACAATTTAGTCAAGCCTGTCGCATAATTTGGTCCTCACCTTCCTCATAACCTAGAGGTTTAGACATTTTTGTCAGGAGGGGGTCCTTACACTTTAAAATGTTGACAGGGGGGTCTTGGCATCCAAAAGTTTGAAGACCTCTGCCATAGTCTAACATAAAAAACATTTCCCATAGCTGGAGGGCAGTCCGTGATAGAGTATGACGTTGCCTTCCCTCTAACTGGGGAATACACCACAGTTCATCTTCAGTAGCAGTAAGATCATTGATGTATGGAGACGCTTCAAAAGTGGTGTTAAAGTCACCATCCACAATGATCTTAGCCTGCTGTTGATTAAATTCTATTAGTTCATCTAAAAGCATGACGACCAGGGACTCAGGGCCTACAGGAGCAGTTCTAGCATATACATTAAAGATCACCAGTTTCAATTGTGTGGGAAATGTGAGCAACACTCCAATAATATCAGGAGAGTCTATTACCACAGGTGAATGAGTACAGTGCAAATCGTTCTTCAATAAAATAAGGAGCCCTCTACTAGCTCCCCCTTGCTTCTCCTTAGATTGGGCTGGCACTATTTGTAGCACAAGTTTCTTGAAAAAAGCAATTGTCAAATTTACGAATGTACAATAGTCAGTCCGTGTCAGCCAATTTGGATTTAACAACAGATAAATTCCATGAAATCTATGAAAGGTTGGAACAAAGGGGTTAAGTGCCCTCCGGTGCTATTTCAACAATGATGCTTGTTGCATCGATAGAAGAGTGCCATGTTAACTTGGCTGTACAGTTTCTTGGTGCAAAACCCAAATTCTCTACTATCTCTGGAACATTAGAAGGACCTGTTCAAATGACAGGACCCAAGGCCAGACACCCATCCCTGTCATCAGTCTCAGACATAGCTAGTAATCAATCAGTTGATTTCAAGTCAGATGAAACTGGCTGGGCTGCTGTACAGGGTGTAGTATTTGAAAAAACGTTTCTTTATTATTTTCATTAAGTAAGCAATATCCACTTACAGGAGTATACCGAAAAATACAAAGTTATATCACAGATATTACAATTCCATTGACCTTTGTTACAGGTTTTGAGTATAATTTTTTGCAGCTTGCAGGAGGGTATAAAGAACATTGGTTCAGTATTCCCAAATCCCCCCTCCCTCCCCATACCAGCTTCCTGTTTGCCAAATCCTGTGATGTATACCTTAGGTGTCCCCTTGGTTGTCACTAACTCGCACTTCCTGATTACATATGTGTTAGAAGGTGGTTATGACACTATGGGACGCCCGGATTTTTTGCTTTTTGAGCACCTAATTATTGAGCTTTTACTGTGGTGGAGCCTCATAAGTTGGGACTCACCCACAGTGAACTCAGGATGCAAGAGACTGCATGGGGATTTTACTGGTGTCTCCCTGGCTTGGCCAGGCCACTGCGCAGCAGCTGGATTAAGGGACACCGGGCTGGTTACATGCAGACACATGTGTACATGCGCGTGCACACGTGTAGGGGCTGCGCAGGGGAGATTCCTAGCGTGTGCAGTCCAGGAGCAGCTACCAGGTGAAGGGTTGTGGCAGGACTTGTGCAGAATTGGGTGGTGACATGGAATATATTGACAATGTAGTCATGTTATTTGTGCAGACCTCACAGATGCTGCCTCGTTTTCCAACATGCCATCCATTTCTTGGTGTCCCCTCTCATGTGTTTCTAGTTGTGAGGGTGATGGTTTGATCTACTACCTCTTGGATCATCGTACCCCATGCTTGTAACACTTCCATCAACTTCTCGTCCCGTCTAGTTTTTCTCATGTGTCCTTCTTCAGCCATTGCCCATTCTTTCAGGTCTATCTTCCATTTATCTATAAGTGGGCCCTGCAGGGTCAACCAGGGTATAGCTATACGCCTCTTGGCTATCGTAAGTCACAGAATCAGAAATCGTCTGCTAGTCTTTCGTTTTGGATATCTAGGTATCAGTCCCAAGAGACAAGTCTGTATTTCCAGGACTATCATCCAACCCATCACCCTATTAAGTAGTTCCAGTATTTCAGTCCAATATGTTTGGATTTTTGGGCAGTTACAGGAAGTAGTTAAGCGAGAATTGGAGCGGTATAATCCAGTGGCAGTTAGATGGCTGCAAGTGGGCGGCAACACTCTCATTCATATATTTGATAGGTCCGATCCCTGTAGGTGGCTGGTTTGTACTTCAAAGTTGATGAGATCATCGACTAAGGAATCGTCATTAAATGTCATCAAAATAAAGTCACAGGGAGAGGAAACTGCACTATGGTGTTCAACAAAAGTAATATCGCAGTGTCATACCTGATTATAGAAAAACGTTTGCGATTATGCCTAAACCAACCTGTATCTTTTGTAGAAATGAGCCGTTATCCTCCAGCGCCCCTGTGTATAGTTTGGGGACCTGTGTCTGTATAGAGTACTGCAGGTGTTACTGGGAAACTTGCGTTGGAAAGAATTCCCAAAAGTGCGCATGCAGGGATAATAACAGTCACTGGAAAAAGGAAAATGAACTACATTCTTAAAATGAATCATCTGCAAAAGTTGATGGTAAGCATGAGTAAAATGCGCATTGCAACATTAGACCGAAGGCATGTTCACTTGAGCTAGCCATCAAGGACCTTCCACATCATCTTCAATTGTTGGCTATTTGAGAAGATCTGTTGTCCATTTCCCTATCAAGTAGGATAGGGCTGGAGCCGCAACATATCAAAGTAGGAGTTGGGGATTCCTGGGACGGTATGCTTCCCTTGATAGTGCTACACAGATATTGCTAATCAGCAGAACTTACATGGCCACTGCATTTACAACAATATTGAGTTTTCTGCATAATTGTTAATTGATTTGAAAGCGATGCCAGTACCTTAGTTGAATTATCTATTTTTAAGTACAAGTAAATATAATCAGCATCAAGAGGATATGACGGAAAACTATAGGTACGCTCAGCGCAGTTGCCTTTCTTTTGTTCAGCTGAGAAGATTGGTGGCATATTAAGAGATTGGCTCTGTGCATCCAAGATTGATTCTATCGAACCTATGGGAGCAAGGGACATTTGCTAAGATGTTAATTTCAGGACTAAAAGGAATCTATGTAGCAGCAGAAGATGTTGGTAATAAAGCCTCACTTCCTAGCTTGTCAAGTGGTTCAAGGGCACTTTACTGGCTTATGGAACTCACAGTTTTTCCTAACGCAGTATCGGCAGGTGGAATTTCACCATTTAAAACAGATTTGTTTCTTGTTTGTTGTGGACTTCCCACTCGTAGGAGGAACATTGATGTTGAAAATTTACTCTAGGTCCTTGCTCAAGTGATCAATATTGTCTAGGGTACAGTTCCTTTTAACAGTGTAATGATGGACTGACTTTCCCTTGCACTAGTTTCCTTCTTTGTTTTGCGCTGGCAGGAGGCTTTGAAGCTTCCTGTGCCTTATGTTTGCCCATAGTTGATACAGAAGCACAAAATGTAACAGAAGATAATATTACCAGCAAAGGATTTCACTTATTCATGGGGCCTCAAAATATTATGATCCCAGCAAACTTACAGGAGGGGTGGCCCAGCCTGGCCTCTTCTGGGCGATGATGGGCAAAGATGGGCCCGTCTTGGTCCGGTCTTGGTCCAGGCATATGGTCAGGCACAACCCCCGCATGTCCTATGCTGCGGGATGCCAAGGTGGTTATATGGTCCCTGGAATCCTCACTGGTGCACCTTGGGGGGACGAAGACCCACCCCAGAGAATATGGCGTCCAAGTGAGTAAGAAATGCAGGCAGGAACAAGCAACAGCCGCCGGTGCTAAGCCCCATCCTGTGGGACACTGAAGGTGATTATACGGTCCCTGGAATCCTCACTGGTGCACCATGGGGGACGAAGTCCACCCCATAATGTATGGCGGCTAGGTGAGTAAGAAGTGCTGGCAAGATCAAGCAGCAGCCACCGGTGGTAAGCCCCTCACTGAGGGCATTGAAGGAGATTGTATGGTACCTGGAATCCTCACTGGTGCACCCTGGGGGAAGAAGTCCTGCCCCAGGGTGTACGGTGTCCAGGTGAGTAAGAACTGCAGGCAAGACCAAGCAACAGTCACCAGTAGTAAGCCCCATAGTATAGGACGCCGAAGGTGATTGTATGACCCCTGGAATCCTCACTGGTCTTAACTTATCTTATATTAGGGGAAACTTGTATAGCGCTCTGTCACCATAGGTTTCCTGGCGCTGGGTGGTACTGAGAGATGTGGAGAAGGGGAGCTAGCCAGACTGTGTAAAGAGATTGGTTTTAAGAAGTTTTCTTAATTCCAGCAGAGACATGGAAGATTTGAGCGATAACGGCAACTGGTTCCAAAGTTTGGGAGCCAGATGAGCAAATCTGCAGCCACCATATTTTTTGAGTTTAATTGGAACTACAGTCAGAAGTTGACGATGGGAGGACCGTAGGTTGCGTGCCGGACGGTATGGAGTCACTAGGGATCTTAGGAAGACGGGAGACGTACCAGTCACAGCTTTGTAAGTCAGGCAGCCGATCTTAAATGCGGCTCTCTGTTCGACCGGCAAACAGTGGAGTTTGCAGAGCAGTGGTTTTGCAGACTGCCACTTTGGGGTCTTATAGGCTAGTCGAGCCGCCTGGTTCTGCACAACTTGCAGCCTATGAAGCAGGTGTTTCGGTAGGCCATGATACAGGGAGTTGGAAAAATCCAGGCGGGAGAGCACAAGGGCGATCAGGACTTGTATCAGGGCTTCAGGCGAAAGGAGGTGGGAAACTTTCCTGATTCTCCGGAGCTGAAACATACAAGAAGATACGACTGCACCAACCTGAGGTTTGAGGGAGAGCTCTGTGTCTATGATAACCCCCAGGCTCTTTGCCGACTTAGCCGGGATGGGCGGGGGGCCCAACTCTGTGGGCCAAAACTGTGAGCCCCAGTGGATGGAGCTACTGCCCGGGAGAATTAGCTCCGTCTTCCCTGGGATCAGCTTAAGCTGATTGAGGTTCATCCATTGCTGGATATGTAACATGACCGCCTGACAGTCGAGAGCTGCGTTAGAGGTGTTAAGAGGAAAGATGATTTGCAGGTCGTCTGCGTAATTGAAGACGGTAATGTCCCAGCTCTTCAAGGAAAGGATGAGCGGGCAAAGATAAAGATTAAAAAGCAGGGGAGACAGAGAGGAACCCTGAGGCACTCCACAGATGAATGGTTCCCTAGTAGCTGTGAAAGGACCCAGGTGAACAGCCTGGGTTCTGCCTGTCAAGAAGGATTTATTCCAAGCCAGGGCCGAGCCCCGGATGCCGGCTTGCTCGACACGGTGGAGAAGGATGTTATGGTCCACCGTGTCGAACGCTGCCGACAGGTCCAGAAGGATCAGAGCCTGAGAAGACCCTTTGTCGGCATTGCTCCTGAGGGAGTCCATGACCGCCAAGATCACAGCCTCAGTAGAATGGGCAGGTCTGAAGCCGGCTTGGTTAGGCTCGAGGTAGCCAGTGGACTCGATGAACTGAGAGAGGCAACAGGTGACATGTGCCTCCAAGATCTTAGAAAAATAAGGCAGGAGAGAAATAGGCCGATAGTTGGCAAGGTCCTCTGGATCGGCTCCGGGTTTTTTCAGCAATGGTACCAAGGCAGCCTCCTTAAAGGAGTTGGGTACAATGCCGGCCTCCAGAGAGGTGTTGGAAGTAGAGGCAGAATACAGTTCGGCAGAGCCAAGCAGATGTCCCTGAAGACAGAGGGGGGGCAACAATCATTGGGGGAGCAAGATTTGACTCGAGAGGCAAGTTTGGCGAGGGAGGGAGAGTTAAGGAGGGGGAAGTGTGATAGTAAGCATGGATTACCAAGGGAGGGGGCAAGAGGAGCGGCAGGAGGGGCAGGGGGGATAGTGTTCTTGATCTTAATGATCTTTTCAGTGAAAAAGCTATTTAGAGCATCACAAGATTGTTGGGTGGGGACCTGGGAAGGGAGGGTTCTGGCATCAGACGTCAACTCGCCCATAATTCTGAATATTTCCTTGGACTTGTTGGGGGCAACAGAGATTCTTTCGGAGAAGTATGAAGATTTCGCAGCTATAATTGCACTTTTGTATATTTTTTGTGCCTCAACGTAAGCCTCTCTGTCGAGTGGTAAGTAAAAACGCCTCCACCTGCGTTCCATCTGACGCAGTTTAAGCTGCTGGGATTTCAGGGAGGTATTAAACCACCTGTGTGACTTGCTGTGGCGAGAGCGGGGAAATTTGGAAAGGGGGGCGAAAAGATCACTAGCTTTAGTGATCCAGCTGGAAAAATTGTTTTCCAAGGCCTGGACTGTCGCATTGCAGCGCAATGGAGGTTGAGTGTCAGCCAGGGAAGACAGAAAACCTTGCGAATCAAGAGTGCCCATTTGCGAGCGACCCCGCCTGCTACTGCAGAAGCTTTAACACGGCCCCTGACTGTAATCACCGTGTCGATTAAGTAAGGGTCCGACCAAATGCAGGGGGTAACCACAGAACAGGAGAGAGGGAGGTTGTAGGGCCAGATGTGGTCTAATATGTGACCCCTGACATGAGTAGGGGAAGAGACAAGTTGATTCATGTTGAAGTTAGAGAGGACTTCGAACAGCTCTGCAGCATGGGGGCCAGCATCGCTATCGTTGTACCAATAGTTGAAATCGCCGAAGATAGCGAGTCGGGCGGATGAGGTGATCAGGTTGGCTAGTTGTTCGCTAAAAGTGGCAGGAAACAAAGGCATGGAGGACGGGGGGCGATATAGGACAATAAGAGTAAGGGCTCCCTCTCCTGTTTCAAGACTGATGATAAGATTATCTACATCGACAAGAGTGAGGGAGGATGTAGAGATGAATTTAAGCTCCTTCCGTATGACAGCTGCCACCCCGCCACCTGCACGGCCGGGGGGGCGATTGATGTTAAACATATAGTAGTCAGGGGGTAGGGCTGCCAGAATATCAGGGTGGGAGTCATCAGTTAGCCAAGTTTCAGTGATTAAGAGAATATCAGGGCGCTCATCGGTGAGAAGGATAAGAAGATCAGCATGATGTTTTACGAAAGATCGTGTGTTTAAGTATAAGACACGTATACGAGAATCTTGATTATCCGTGCATACTGGGGGATGGCAATAGGGTGAGGAGAGGAGGCTGTACGCGCGATGCCCAATAAAGAAATGCGATCCAAACAGGCAGGGGGTAGGTTACAGTGTTTGGGCTGTAGATTTCTCAGGGCAGAGGGAGTATATGTAATAGAGGCGACAGAGTCCCTGGTCCCTGAGCCCGGTCGGCCGCGGACGGGCGCAGACGGGCAGGACTCTGGCACGACTCCGGCGCGGGTCGGGCGCGCCCGCAAAGCGCGTCCGCTGCACGGAAGAGTGGACATCCCCTTTTATGTGCAACTAGAGCGCGCTAAAACCCACCCACACACAAGATGGCCGCCGCAATTCTGTGCCCGGGACCAACTCCACAGCTTCAATACTCGGCTGGGAGTGGCCCAGGGCAGCGGGAAAGAGGGGGGACGGAGTCAGCAAGTCAAGCTTCTTAAAATCAAGCTATTTAGACAAAGTTACGAATGAGTGAGAAAAACGCCGATTTTTGCAGTTATTTTGAGTTTTAAAAGCAGGTAAAATCAATGCAGCACGAAATAACACAGCCTCCCGGCTTCCGCCTCAGGAGGGACTCAGACACACACAATCAAGCGCCTGGCCGATAGGGACCCCTTTTATGCGCAACTAGAGCGCGCTAAAACCCACCCACACACAAGATGGCTGCCGCAATTCTGTGCCCGGGACCAACTCCACAGCTTCAATACTCGGCTGGTGAACCCTGGGGGGACGAAGTCCCACCCCAGAGTGTATGGCAGCCAGGTGAGTAATGTGGGCAAGAACAAGTAGCAGCAGCCAGTGTTAAGCCGGGTACTGCGGGACACTGAAGGCGATTATAAGGTCCCTGGAACTCTCACTTGTGGACTCTGGGGGACAAAGTTCCACTCCAGAGTGTATGGTGGCCAGGTGAGTAAGAAATGAGGGCAAGAAAAAGCAGCAGCTGCTTGTTTATTTATTTTATATAGGGTGTTTTATAAAGCGTAAACATGAACCAAGAGTATCAGAGCACTGTACATACGATTGGAAACAGAAACAAAGACCCAGTGACAGTGCGTCCATTGGGGCGTTGGGGCATTTACCAACAAGCTGCGCCCGCAGCTCCCTCTGTGGCTCTGTCTGAAGGGGGTGGGTGGGGCAGCCAGCAGGTTTACTCCACGTCATGCTGACGGACATCATGTCATTGTCAGACTCAGCACAGGCCAAGGGGTAGTGTGGAGCGCACAGCAGGCAGCAGCACTAATGCGCATGATGGGTTTGGGTCAGGGAAGTTTTACAACCAGCCCAGTCATGCGCACTAGTGATTCCTCTGGCTGGTGCCTGCACATTAGGAGAGCGAGGGTTGATCAACGCCGCAGCCCTCGGTCTCCTAATTGCTAGCGAGTAACCCTGCTAATCCAATCCTGGCGCAGCTGGAGCTGCGTCAGTATTGGCTAAAAGGGGTTGCCACAGTTTACCCACCATTACTGAATGATAAGAATCTAGACGGTCGTTTTGCGAATGCCCCTTGCACTTTGAAGCAGAATCAATCTGTGAATGAAAATAAAACAGCCATGCCAAGAGGCGAAATATAGCATCTCCTACCGTCAAGCTATACTGCCAGGCTGAGCGTTCATTTGAGCGGAGTCGTCCTGAGAACACAAGGCGTGTCGGAGATAACATGTAGCCGCATGACCTGGGAGGACACGAGGGCAGCGTCTGGCATGGCGTGGGTTCAGTCAGGAATGCTGCATATCAGTGCGCACAGCTACAGGGTAAGGGTTCACGCTCTTGGGAATAGCAGAGAACACCTGTATTTAAGAGACGTGGCAACAGGTGACGGACATTGTTCTAGATGTGCTGGGCGAAGGATGCAAGTAGCACATGAGAATACAGCTGGGCGAGTTATGCATTAAGAGGTGACATTTTGATTTCCCTCTATTGATTGATCGGGGAGCTGTATTGCCAGCGTCAGTGGCCTCTCGCAGCAGTCATCCAACGAGGGTTTGGGCCCTGGGGACCAGGACAGGAGGACCATGCTGGCGGGACTGGCTGCAGGAGAGTTACCCACGATGGAGTCCACGGAGCTGAGATGGGGAGACGCACTGCTGCATGCTGTGAGGAATCAGCTCGGGAGACAAAGCTTGGATTTTGTAACACCTAACAAAGGCTGCAGTGTCACAGTCAGCACTGGCAAGTGACGGGCTCCTACTTCCTAAAAAAAATCATGGGTACTCAAACCTTTTCCCCTGGCCGAAATGCTTTCTGATGTTACTAAGGGCCGCTTTGATGCCAGTAGGGTGGGGGTCGGGAGGATGGTGTTTGGGGGAGGGGGTAGTGCTAGTAAGGTGGATATGCTAGAAGCAAAGCATATACATCGGCTGATTTGCACAATGTGAAAGTAAATCAGAAAAAGTCGATTGAATCCCTGCTTCCCCAATTTACCAAATTGTGTGATCATACTCAATTGTTTACTTTCACTTTCCCTACTTTATCTTCATGATCACATATAAAAGGGTGTTGAAATACATTACCTCAGGATGTGCAGTGTGAAACTTGCTCCTGTTTAATATCTTGTTGATCATGTATAATGGGAACCCAGTCCAAAGTCACTTAACTGACTTACATTTTAGTTCACTACTGATTTTGTAGTATTTCCTTGACAGAATTAGTAATTGAGCCACAAAGAAAGAGAATATTGCATTTTTTGTCAAATTGTGTACTCTTTTTTTGAGAAAGCCTAGATTATAGGTTTTATGTGCTGGCTGAAATGAAACCACCAATCTCCTGTTTGTTCAGGCTCTCTGAATGTCCTTGTTTGATTGTCGCCTTTAAAACTGTGTTCATGACGCGCTGTGAGTATGGGCCCGCGAGGCAGTCTCAGAGCACTTTTTGTGCCCAGGAAGTGTTCTCAGTAGCAATACACTTAAGGCCTTGGTAGGATCCACGGGGTGCGGGGTATGGAGGGGCCGGGCCGGGTACTGGACCGGGGCATCATGCCTCAGAGTGGTTGACATCTTCCTTCTTCCTCAAATTTGCTTGAAAATGCCCCATTTATCCACTCTTTTAAAAGAAATTCTCTGGGGAGACCCCCCAGAACCCCCTGTAGGTTGTACGGGCTCGCTCGCAATGCTCGCTCGCTATCTGCAGTACCACAATAACTTTACACCTGACCACTTACAAATGCCACCAGCCACCACTGCAAAGACCTGAAACAAAACATAAATGAACACCTAACATAAAACATAGACTAAAAACTTAAGCAAGGTATGATATATGTGGTAACAGAGTTATTATTAGGCATCCACCATTCATTTATGAAGCACTGAGGTAGATTTCCAAGATAGCTTTCTGAGCAGCAGTTCAGTTCCAGGTACTCGGGGGACCAGTGTTTGCGTGGATATTCTACTGGGATGGATGTGCTTCTGTCCTGTATTGGTATTAATGTCATTGTGGCGCCCGTGAGGACAGGCTAACTGATACTTTATGAGAGGAATCTGTTCATTAGGATCTTTTGAGCTCTTTTTAAAAAATGTGTCTCTATCGGTTTGACCAAACCTCGGGTGGTGGAGAATTCCAAATCCTTGGTACCGACCCTGAAAAGAAGTGTGTGTAGGTTTTTTGTATTCAGGATATAGGGGGTTCTAGCCTGAGAGAGTCTGCACTCCTCAGGGGTAGTCGCTGCCTCCTGAGATTGTAATCTCTTCTGCTAGCTACCTGGGTTCATTATAATGTAAAGCTTTATGCGCGAGGTAGGCCATTTCAATGTATTCAATCTATGAACTCATTTGCACATATTAATGGCCACCCTGGAATGGATACAAGCACATACTTGTGTCTGGATGCAGAAACAGGCATATGTCACAATGCATAACGACACATGGGCAGCTATGTTGAAATGGCTTTTCTTTCATGAAAATCCCTTTCCAAGATAGTCGCCTAAGCATCAACCTACATGTGTATCCATCATGAAGTATGCAAACTCATGCATCCTGATGCAGTGGTAGCCATTTTGGTATCAGGTAATGTTGAGGCAAATTTTTTATGGCAAAGCTCACAGCTAGGTCTTTTACAGCCGAGCCATATTGCCTTGCCTGTGTTTTTTCCATGTACTTGGTGCCGCCCTGCTGCAAAGATGTTTGATACAGCCCCAGAGAGTGGAGGGGGCTATCGTTGCCAGATTATCACGGTAGCCATTTTAGAATGAACCACTCACTCCTTCCGGCTTTGGACACCCCACTCTACTGCAAGTGAGTGAAACATCAAGGTGAACACCTTTATGTAGTCAACCGTTAATAGCCATAATTACTTTAACACTGTCGAAGAGATAATTCACTTTTTTCAAGTAAAAATTGAAGACTGAAGAGATAACGGGCAAATAAGCATAGGATGACTGGTCACAGGGGAACGATTTGAAGCAGAAATAGAATTAAGCAATTGATGGAAAAGAATGAAGACGACGTGGAGATAAAAGAGTCAGACTGAAGGCCGGGCAAACAGGAAGTTAAAACAAAAAACGAAATTTTTTTCCATAAGCACGTTACCCACAACCAACTCTTTTTAAAGCAGTCTCCTGACCTCTTCAATCTAAAAAGAGAATATGATGTATTACCTAAAAGTACCAAAATGTTAATCGAATTTTGAAAGAAAATAACATTTCTAGAATGTCAATGTTACTCTGAAAGGGCGAACAACATCAGCATTTAATCAACAATTAGCATCATCCTGAAAGAGATGTTGCTAATTACCCCTCTAGGCTTAAAATAACTCATCACTTCATTATTAAATAATATTCCTCGTGCAAAATCAAAATCAAGCATCATCTAACTGATAAATGATAATAATTAACATACTAATGACTTTTCACAGACAAGTTTTAGACTGTTTATTAATTATATCAACACGTCATCTATTTTAAAAAGTTACTTTACTGATACTCCTATCTATCTATCTATCTATCTATCTATCTATCTATCTATCTATCTATCTATCTATCTATCTATCTATCTATCTATCTATCTATCTATCTATCTATCTATCTATCTATCTATCTATCTATCGATCTGTCTCCCTTTAAAGGGGGCATCCTAAGAACCCCGCTGGACTTTAAATGAACATATATGTATATCAGCAAAGAAAGTGCTTTCTGTGACAACATTTGCCGATACGAAACAATATCTGCTGTGACTGCTTCTTTTGTTTTTTAAAGTTTGAGTTTATTAGAAGCCATGAACAGCACTCAATAGTAACATAAACAAAGATAATAAAATAGAGCAGGAATAATAGGTATAAAATAAACTACATAGCCAATAATACTGCTCGGACATGGAAAGGTAGCAGGAATGCCAGGTTCCAGCAAATACACTTCTTCCTTCTGCATAGAGCGTATCTGACCCCGGGGAAACTCCGCCGACACTTTCGGGTGCGGGATGCGGCATGCCCGAGATGCCTGGCCGGTGGGGTAGAATTGGATCACATGATGTGGGGTTGCCCACAGCTGGGTGAGTATTGGCCTGAGGTGGGCGCCCTTCTGAATGCGATTACGGATAGGGAGGTGGATTTTGATATGGCGGCTTGCCTCCTGTTGTGGTTTCCCCACACGGCAAAAACGAAAGTCACGAGCAAGTTCATTGATTTGGGGCTCATGTTGGCGCAGAGGGAGATTACATGGCGTTGGAAAACCAAGGAAGGCCCAGCTGTGAGTCGATGGACGAATGAGTTGTTGAAGTGGTCGAGGTGTGAGAGCATATTGAGATTGCGGCAGGCCACGAAACTGGGGTCGGAGAAGGGCTTGGAGGCGGCTAGAGCTTGGGAAACGATTGTGCAATCTTTGAATGACCGCTTAACGGTGGATACGGAGGACAGACTCTCGGAGGCTGAGTTCCAGGGAACTGTTAGCACGAACGTTTGATCTGTATTGATGACGCACTATCACTACTAGCGCACATCATAGCTAACCACACTAGCAGCAGTTAGAGGGGGGGAGGGATAGAGGAGCACGTAGACTGCCCTGTTAGAGCATGGCAGTAGATGGAGAGGAGTATCCGTCGGGCGGGATGGCCTGTAACACGTAGAAGCGGGTTGGGTTCTGTGGATCTGCCGCGCTTGGAAGGTGTTAGAGTGGTGGGTACGGCTCCTCTAGAGGGCAGTTGGGGGGGGGGAGTTATTGTTGAGGGTCTAGAAAATGCGGAACCAGGATTGTGTTGTTGACCTACCGTCCCTATGTGCCAAGCGGGGAAACTTCTATTGCACATTGACTTCACGCCGCCCTGCCTCCGGGATGAGGGCTGATGGGCTGTGTACTCCTGCTTTTCCATGTGGGGTCTTGTATGGGGACGGGGCTGATGGTTGATACTTTCGATGTTTTGACTGTAATTCTGCAATAAAAACATACTTTCAAAAAAAAAAAAATAGCCAATAATACTGTGACTGGTTCTAACCTGCTCTTAGTTGGCACAGTCCTTTCATTCATGTGGATCCACGTTCCAGGCAGGAAAGCATGGCTGCTGTGATTTGCCATTAAACCACATCAGTACCTAGTCAATAACTTATTTTCTGCAGTGTCCGTGCATTTCTTCCAGTTGTTATTCACACTCCTGATCCAGATGAATCCAATAATCAACCAGGAAGTTGGTCAGGTCACAACACTGAAACACTGGAAATAAAGACGTTTACAGATAGGTAATCTTGACCTACCTTCACATAGTATACATTTGTCTGAAATCTTACTTGTGGAAACTACCAAAGACATCACAAGCAGATGGCTCCAACAACTACAACACACCACACCCCAATTTACTGCATTGCCAGGGACTGAGTTCAGAATAGTATCTCAAATAATGGTAATTTGCATACATAACTGTGAAAGAAGGGCTTGAGTATGAGTTTGGCGGTCTCGGGACTACCTTCAAAACGGCTTCGGTATCACAGCCACATCATTGGCGTTCTAACTACCCAACATGTGGTATCATAGATGAAAGACTGCATTGGTCCTGCCACCAGGAAATCTTGACCGATATTATGATGTGCCTTCCTGCCTGTAGAGGTCCAACCACCACATCTGAGCTGCGTAAAGGGAGGAATATAAGGCTGAAGCTCACCTGTACTCAGCTTAACACAGCCTGTGCCACCATGGAACCACTGATGTTCCTGCTTGGTGATGTCCAAAACCCACACCATCGTGGACGCAACCGACTGTAAACCACATTTCCATTGAGTCCTCAGCAATTAGATGCCCTGCCGTGGATTTTCTGTATAATGCTAATACAAGCGATATTCGTTTGCTTTATTTGTTAGTTTGCCTTGTTTTTGCTTTGAAAAAAGTGTACATATTTGTTACTGAGAAGTACAAAGAACAACTATTTGTATATGCAATTTCCTGTTATTTTGTGTGTCCAATAATTTAGTACCCTTGATTATTTCTGTTTAAATATGATAAACTCTATTTCTTCAACATACTCCCGTGTACTGAAACGTCATTCATTGATACATTTGTTTCATATACTCTTCTGCGATATGCTGATGTTTTCATATTTTTGGAGAACTAAAACTATATGAGTGGTTTGTGTTCAGATACATTATTTGAAAATAAACCATTCTGCAAGCATATCATTAAGGCTTACCCTTAGTAAAAAGTAAAATAACTCAAAAGAATCGCATGAATAAATCCCTTGCTGGCACGCTTACCTAATTATTTGATACTACCCAAGCCGTCAAGGGTTGATTGGGGTACCCATTTTACTTTTCACTGCCATGGACCTGGCAAGGGATTTGGGGTCTCTGGCTGAAGCACATTTTGTTGGCCCCTGTTCAGAATTGTTCTCAATGTATGATCCAGTTACAGCTCTCTGATTCCCTCTTTAGCTAGATCACTGTCACTGCACAGACACACTCTACTAAAGTCGACAAGCTCATATCTCATAATCAGGGATAGTGATGTGTGCATTAAATTGTGTCACACAACAGCATCTCCTCATCAATATCACATCTATTGATCTCTGTGACACCCTCAGATTGCTCACATGCTAGGTCCTGTTGTTACATCATCTGCATGGATGTGTCATGAAACTGAAAACACCTCCTCCCTTAAATTTCTGTAATGGATTCTCACACATCACCCACAGTCCACTTTGCACATGCCTCAAAATCTCTATGCGCACAGGATCTGTGGCTTGAAGTATATCAGGGACACTCAATAGCATAACCAACTGCCATGCATATGCAGGAAATGTGTTAGTACAAATCATGAAAGCAAACACAGTAGTAACAATATTTTTCACACATTTAGATAAAGTAGGTGTAAGGTACACACATAAAAATGGACACACATCCATAATAATGTCTACAAATGCATAACAATTTAACACCCTCCATGTGTGGATAAACAAATATCTAACTTGCACACATCAAACATATATGCAACCTACATCATAGCGAGAAGTGCAAGCTAAATGATGTTTACATCAGCCAGGCCAAGCTGAACTACTTACCATATGAAGTACCACCCAATACAATGTCAGCCCCAATTGGATTTCATTCCACATATCCATACATTGAACATTTTCCCTCATCATGTGTGACTTCAGCACTGGCACCAAGGTCAGATCATACTAACCACTTCAAATGGATCATCAATCGGGGGAAACAAGCACAACTGTAGTCACACATCCCAAAGTATCCAATAACATCAAATATTGAGAACAGTAATGGCACGACTAATGTGTTCTAAACAAAACCACACTAATTTTGTTTAATTGAGCAAACATATTAACATGTACTACACCAAAGGCCAAGAGCCGTCCACTTTCATATTGTGTGGTCCAGCACACTGCTGTGCCACTAAGCTTGCCCTTCATTACAGTGCCAGGGAACCTCCTCACTCAGGGGCATCCATTGTGCATTGCAGGCACCTCGAAGATCTTACTTGGGAGAGGTGGGGTCGGTCTTGGGAGGGGTGGGTTTTGTTTGGGAGGGGTGATCCTGCCTTTGGGAGTGGTTTTGGTTTCTTAGGGGTATGGCTCGGTTTAGTGGTGTGGAACAGGTTTCTCAGAGGTAGATTGGGATGTGGAAGGGATGGGTTGGGGTGTTGAGGATGTTCTTTTTGCTTTGTGGGGTAGGGTTTGACATCGCTAAGGGCAATGGCAAATAATACAATTACACCAGGAAAATGGGCAGGATGTTTGGGAGGGAGTAGGCTTTGGAAGGTAGAGGGAGTGGAAGTGTCAGGTGTGGGTGGGTGTGTTGTTGGTGCATGTGTCTATGTGTTTGATGCATGTTGTTCGTGTTTTGTAGTATTCTATTGTGTGTGTGGGTGTCTGTGTTTGCGTGTTTGGGGTGTTGATGTGGATTTGCTGGGTATGCTGAGGGTGGTGGATGGGTCTGTGGGTGTGGGGGTGGTGTCTGTTGTATTGCGGGGGGTGGTGGATGGGTTTTGGTGTGGGGGTGGTGTCTGTTGTATTGCTTGGTGTTTTAGATGAGATGAGTCTGTAGGTGTGGTGTTGTTGTAATACTAGGTGTTGTGGATGAGTGTGTGGGAGTAGTGTCTGGGGTTATGTTGGTGAGTCTGGTGGTGATGGGGGTCAGTGTCATGTGAGTAGATGCATGCTTCTGTGTTATTTGGTGTTTCTGTTTGCATGTGCTGCTTGGGGATGTTCAAGTGTGTGCGTGCATATGTGTGAGTATGCTTAGGACAGGCATGAGAATATGGAATTTGGATGGGATGGGAGGTGGGGTGAAAGTCTGGGATGGGTGGAAAGGTGCTGAGAAGGAGGAGTACAGAGCCTCAAAAGATCTCTGTGGGCCAGACATAGCACTGTGGATGCCTTCCAGGTATTGGATTATGGGGTGTGCAGGGCACTCCTGTTTGCATGAATCCTGGTTACTCTGTTGTAATCAAAATATACAATTTTAGCATTCTGGGTGGGAAAGAGGTGGCCATGATACTGTGTGTGTACTGCAAGTGTAAACCCGCACTTGGCCCTGCCCGCACAGCTGTGGTAGCAAAAACTTTGCTAAATTAAAGCATCTTTCGTTGTCACCAATATACAGATTATAAAAATATCATACACTCAATCTTGTCTCAAAACTTTAGATTTTAATTGCGGATAAATTTCCGCAATCAAGCTGTATTTAAACACGCTGTACAATAATAATGTATTGCTTTTTAATACATCATGTACACATCATCATTTCTATCTACAAGTAACTAAGAATTTCCATAGTTGTTTCCCTTCCCAATGCATTTCGGGATAACCTTATCCCTTCGTCAGGAGAACTGCAATAAAACATAAACATCATGGTTTAACACACAGGGAGGGATTCACGATAATTTGATTACAGAATGTGACCAAACTCCTACTGTGGAGCACTTATGGCATGCCACTGTTGAGTGCCATATCAAATAGTGAAAAATGTTGTTCCATGGTGCCCTGTGTCAACGATGATCAGCCGACGTTCACCAAGTGTTCAGCCTGCTCTATTCACACAGTGCCCAGTGAACCAGCATGCTACCTTGTGCTTGAAGAAACCAAAACAACCACTAAAAGACAGTACACACAAAGAACAAGACTTTCTCTTATGTCTTTCCATATCATGAATGACTAGACAAGACTGTAAAAAAACAAATGCCACATCTGTTACTGATCAAAACCGCGCTTGTCACGCAGATGCTGCGCATCATAACACTAAAGAAACGTGAATTACCTCAATGACTTAGATATACCCCTGGCGTTAAAGCAGGCTGTGTTCAATAAAATCCATGAGGTAAGCACAAAGCTGGAAACAAAAAGTACAATTGTAAATAACCGGTCTTAATAAAACAGTGCGCTGTGAATCACACCGCTGTTGCTCTCACCTTGCAGTTCATAAACCGACATGACCACATACTCTATTGCCGTAATACTGATAATGCCGCGACTGGCTCAATGGGCCCCAGGGGGACTGGGCACGAGCCGGTGTCCCCCTGGGGTATTTCGCGCGAGGGAAATATCCTCATGCGACCTGATTGGCTGATCGGGAGGGTGGGAGGGGCTGTCCAGGCGCGGGGAGGGGGAGGGAGGGCGACGTCACTTGATGCGAGTGAAGGAGCGGTGGCGTCGTGTTTTGATCCACCCACCCACCCTGGCTTTGAAAGAAGTCGGGAAAGGTGTTTTTTGTTCTATGTTTGCTGTATTTTTGGTCCTGTTTGTAGACATTTCAGAGAAAAGATGTCACTTTAGGGCACCATGGACAGGCTCTTTTTGTTATGTGTTGTTGGCGTGTTTTAAGGGATAGGATAATCTAGAGCGGATTCATCCTTTCTCTATGGGGAGGGGTTGGGAGGGTAGGTGGGAAAGAAAAGGAAAGATGGAAAATAATACTGGTTGATATGGAAAACAAGTTATGGATTGTTTGCAAAGAATAAAGCATTGGGAAAAGGAAATGTATACAATTGGGAAAAAGTTGGGGGAAATCGTACAATTTATTGTTGAATAAAGATAATGTTGCGGGGTCTGTCTTTGGCTGTCCTAGTAATAAAAGTGACCTTTTATGCTAAGTAAGCAGAGTCGTGTGAGAGTCCTTATTTGCACGATCTCCTCTTCCCATAAAGCCCTGTGACATAGTTAACAGCGGCGAATGACTGACTCGAGTTCTAAATCAACAAATGCCACTACCGAAGCGGCCATCTTAAAACTGCAATAAGCCTTGACTTTAAATATGCTTATGTACCAGCTTGTACTTCTGAAAGGACTGCCCCCGTTGCGAATCATACTAAAGGATTGTATCCCTCACGTTGCACCATATCTGTATTTCAACATGCACGAAAAAAAAGAAGAATCAGCTAAATTACTAAAAAAATGAACAGCGCTACTGGTGGCATAAAAGCACTGTACCTGATGTGAAATGTCTCATTGTGACCACTGTACAAAGTCAACCGCTGTAATGGACATCACAGTTAAGCAAAAATGTGTGAACATGCAGTCACAGTCATGACAACCAGTATGCTGTACCGCCTGAACTCAGTGTATAACTCCCCTTGTCGTGCATACATAGCTGCCAAGGTTTCAGATGGCTATGTGTGACATTTTCAGAATGTCAGTGGAATTATGAGTGACATTTCAATGACTAGGAGTGACACCTTTGCCCTCGCAAAATCCAGCAATGAAGACGAGGGAAACATATAATGAATTAAATTAGAGCAACAAGAAAATTATAAAACTGCTGCATAGCACCAGAAAGGCATTAGGCCTCAGGTTGAGGGACAGAGAAGTCTCAGGCATAGCCAGCAGCTAGGGCACTGTAGTGGTATAATTATACTAACGAGTCTTTCTCAACACTTACACAGGTGTTTTGCAGTTATTCAAGGAATGGCCGGTTCAACTTGAGGCCGCCTAGCATGAATTAGTTAATATACAGAATGAAAGTTCTGCTCCACGTTCCATCCACATGCTCCGATAACTAAGTACTTTTGATGCGCTTCAACTTCAGTTTTAGTTAGACATTTGTGTACGACACGTATACGTCCTGCCACCAAAAGCCTCACAAACACGGGCACCACCTTCAAGAGACACCCACCCGCCTCCCCTGAGCGCCGGATTTAATTGCCTAGCATGACTAAAGTAAAGTACAATTGGAGTTTGTTGGCTGGCCCACAGCGAAGGGAAAACTAATTGCAGCAGACTGCAGCATGCACGACGGACATTTGGGGCATGGCAGCCGAGTCGAGCCAGTGGGCAATTATATGGAAGATCATGTGTTGTGATTGGTCGAAGTCAAGTGAGTGTTTATGCGGCACAGAGAAATCATTTTACATTAGTTGAGCAGGCCTGAGAAAGGTGTCATGCCGTGCTCGTTGTGTGTGCGTGTGCAAGTTTCACTGACTATGTGCAAGTTTGTGTGTGGATGCGAGTGCGAAGTGTTATTTGCCTTGAACTCGGAGAAGGTCAGAATGCAAAGCCGGGGGCACAGATCATTTTGACATTTATTGCCAACGAGTACTCTATTTACGCCCCTCTCTAACTTCAGGGCTAGAAACTGCACACTTACGTGAGAGCAGCTGCATTTCAGGCGATTCCGTCCGCCTAGCTCGCCTCTCGCTGTTGTGACCGGCCGCCCTCATCAGGCTAGCTCGGGCCGGCTGGCTCAGCTGCACAGTCCTCCTGGTGCTCTGGGGTTGCAAACAAAACACTCGGGCCATCGCAGTCTGCCCGGGTGTTCGAAGTGACCCACTCTGCCGCCCTCCGGGCGCCACGGTGAGACAAACTGGGTTCGGGCGCGCATGTTGCAGCTGCCGCGGGATTCATTACAGCGCCGGCTGTGACCTCACCAAGACCAGCCAGAGCCCCGAGCCGCCGGCGCCGCATTCAACGAACACAGCAGGAAGCCTGGGCAGTGCAGATACATTGCCAGGAGCCGCTGGTGGCGCGCCTGGCACAGTGGTGACAAAATGCGTGACAATGCATTTCAGTGCGGTGATGCGGATCACCGCACTGAAATGCGTGAGTGTCACACCTGTTGCGTGACGCTTGGCAGGACTGTGCATATACCGACAGATGCACATACCTGATGTGTTTATAGCTGATGTTGGTGCTGTAAAGAATCATGTTAATGACAAACCGGTAACGTAGCATTGAAGGCAGTGATCACATCATATTCAGAAAAGGAAACTCATGGTGTTCATATGCAATAATTAAGTTATAGAACATGTCTCTTGGTACCATGTCCTGCATGAGCATTCTTTTCTGAATATGATGTGATCATTGCCTTCAATGCTGAGAAGTTTGATATCAAACTTCCCAGTTTTCAGCAAAGCCATTATGGTGCTGTGGAGTTTGTAATGACAAACTCCCAGAGCATATACTCTTTATGGCTTTACTGCACTTACAATGTCTAAGAACGGCTTAGAAACTGTAGGGGTACAGGACTCATGCACCTGTAACCTCACCAATGGCTTAGTGCACCAAGCTAGAGGGGTGGCTGACCTATGCCATAGGCAGCGGATTGTAGGCATGCTACACAGGGATGTGTGCCATGTTGACTCTTCACTTTGTTCTTCAGCAAAACACACAGCGTGCAATGGCAGTGTGTGTGTGTCAGGGTCTCTAAGAGTGGCACCATATGTGCTGCAGCCCTTAGAGGCCTTCCCTTGTCACAGTGCCCTTGGTGCCCATGGTAGCTTTTACAAGGGACTTACATGTGGCCTGAGAGTTGACAATTGGGTGTGCAACTGTACAGTTTTAGGGAAAAAACATAGGCCCCTGGTGCCTCATTGGCAGGAACTTAGGGCACGCATAGCCAAAAGAACATCAACATCAGGAAAAAAGTGGGGGCAACCATGCAAAAAGGGGCACTTTCCTACAACAAGTAGCTTATTTTGGGATAGTAAAGTTCACATGGGAGTACATATATATATTGCTAGATGTGAGATTTACTAAAGCAGACAATAAGTTTGTGACTTGTGTATTTATTAAAGCAGTAATGGTGAAGATATACATTGTGCAAAAATAAACATAACAAACAAAGTGAAGTAGTTAGTCATGGTGAATGAAAGCATAGCTGTAGATGCCAAATTGTCTGAAGTCCAAAGTCCCAAAAATACTACTCGTATCAGAAAGGGAAAAATGTCCAGAAATAGTCCACAGAGTAAATGTGTTGCACACTCTGGCCGAAATTAAGGCCAAGGTTTCTTGCTGGCGATGGTGGTTGTCTTGCCATCTACACTGCCTGGAATTTTGCATGGATGTCCCTGCTTGTAATTACTGTTAACGCTGTACGCATTATACTTTGCATTCTGTCTTACGATTGTAGCAGTTCATGTCTCTTGCATGAGAAATAAGACAGTTCAATAAACGCTTTTCTATTGAAACGCTCCATCTATCTATTTTGATGCAACTCTGTAGAAACGAAGCATGCACGATTGAGTAGCTGAAACTGTAATCTATTGTTTCCACGACTCTGAAGATATTGTTCGGACTCTAAGGGAAACAAAGTTGTCATGTTTATGCAGTTGTCAGAAACTAATCCCTTCTTGTTCATTCGAGAAAGTTTCTAGGGACCTCTGAGTTAGCTGGCACACACAATTAATTAAGTTTAATGTACTCGATAGAGACATACTGACCTCAGTCCTATGTCAAAACTATAGTGTATATTATTCCAATGCACAGAGCATATTAGGGATATAGGAACTACACTACAGAGCCACTGCTGCACAGACAGGGGTGAATGCAGGCATGCCTTCCTCTGACAGGGCCTCTCTTCCTGTGGCTTCTGCTGATGTAATTGGTCCAGATGTAGTTGGACCACAGGAAGAGGTAGATGGTGGTGGAAAAGCTTTGGAGATGTTTGTGTTGTGCAGCACCTAAATGAGCTGCTCCTTGTTGGTGTTGTGGCTGGCCGGCTCCTGGTGTATATCCTTCTACGGCTGCTTCATCTCCCAGATTTCTTTTAATACCTGGCCCTTCTTATCTTAGGTGTCCTGATAGGCTCCCAAGACTTGGTCGTTGGTGTCCTTTGTGTGAATGGCCCTAGTGGGCTCACTCAACAGGCCCACAGTATCCCTCCCACGAATCTTACCCCCAGGCCTGCAGGATGGCCAAGCCTGCATACCCTCTCCCACTGGGTCCTGGTTCCTCTGTGAGTGGGCTGGTGATCCTCACCTCTGACTCGAGGACTGGGGGCACACGATGGTAGTGACTGTGCTAGTACACAGGTTGGAGGACAGGGGTTGGCTGAGGGGTTGCAGCTGGGGTGGTATGTGGGCATAGTTTGACTCACTGTTGCTTTCTGCCCAGGCTGTCCAAATGTACTAGGATGGTCATCCACGTCCAAATCTCCAGGAGTGTTGTCATCAATGAGGGCATCATCTGGGGTGGAGTGGGAGCCTGTTCAGTGGCCAAGCTCTGGGCAGGTGCTGTGCCAAATTGACCTGTTGCGAAATAGAAAACATTGTTATTGGTGGCAGTGTGGTATCTTCATACAAATGTTTTGTGTAATAGTAAGTATAGACCTAGGAAAAATGAAATAGATCGAGATTACTATTGTGATGCATTTCTGTGGTATTGAACTTGTTAACAAGACATTTAGAAACCTTCAATACATGTACTACAATTGAGCAGCTTATTAGATGTGCTGATATGTAGCATTTTGGATTAAGGAATTAACATGACATATCCCAAACATTTAAAGCAACACAATGGAGAAGTAACATGTGTATTTGACCATTCCAAGGCCTAGTTGTGTACAATACAGGCGATCACACAACTTGGTTGTATATTTAGCATTAGTCATGATATGAGCAGAGCAGGAGCAATGGGTCACATGCCACTTCTAATCAGCTGACTTAGCTGAATGCCATACAAATATTAGAGGCACACACTTGGTATAGTGTTACTCATGCCATCAATAGTTTTAGCTGAGGAGACTAGGACAACGTCAAGCTAGGTAGGCAGAAATGTCTGAGTAGAGCATTGTATGTCGTTTGCTCCGTGCATGAGAACTGAACATAAGTTGTTACATGTCTGACAAGTGAGAATGGAGAAAATCACAATTGCTTCTTGTTGTGAGTAAAAGAAACAGGGCATCATAACAGTTGTAATCATTTCAATCTCTACTTCCCAACACTTGAAAAATGGTTAGTGTAAAATACCTGTTGTCAAGATGCAGTTGGGCTGGACAATACATTTACCTATTGACACATATCATGGGTCCTGGGGTGGCTATTTTATAGTAATACACTTACAGTAAGCATTTCAACATGTGGAATGTAATGGAGATTCATATATGTGATCTTATATGCAATAATACACAATGACACTGACATTCAAACATATCTGATACTTTGAGAATTGGATGTTAGGAAACTAGATACACAACACAATGTCAAAAGCTGAGATGGGAGTATACAGGACATTAAAGTGTTGTGACAGTTAGTGAGGTGTAACTGACCTGACTTCACTCCCCAGGTACTTCTGTCAAGCCCTCAGAATGCAAGATGGCCAATACCTTTTGCTCCCAAGGAAAGAGATGTAATGGGGTGCTCAGAGTACCACCACCAGCCCTCTGGGCCTCTAGGTGTTGCTTTGGAGACCAGGGAATGCACCATTCCCCTTAGGGCAAGCCACCTCTTCCTTATTTCATCCTTTGAGCGCAGGGTGGTACCTACAGCATTCACTCTGCCGACTATCCTGTCCAACAATTCCCTTTTTCTTCTAAGAAGAGTATGTTGGACTTGGGCTCCAAACAATTGTGGCTCTACTCTTATGATTTCATCCACCATGACTGACAACACAGCCTCTTAAAAAAGGTGGATTTGTGTGACGTAACACAACTCTAAATTAAAGTGGGTTACAATGACTAACAAAAAAAACACCAAGGGATAATAATAAGAAATGCAAAGAAAGCCTGTGGAGAGTGTTAAATGGGTAGGGAAAAAAGGGAAGCCTTATGTGACCAAAATTGCTGTTATGGCTTACTGTGCTGCAGTGGAGAGGCAAAGGATCATGGTCTGGGATGGGCTGTGTTTTATAGTGTGATTTGGAGGAGTATCCACTCGGCCAATGGATATCAGCTGTGTTGTTTTTGTATCCATCTAATTGGCACTGTTCTGGTGCTTTGCTGAAAGCGTACCGTGGAGGCCTACCGCCGTCGGGGAACTGTCGCTAGGGGACCGCCAGTACAAATGTGTTATTATAATCAGGTCAGTGGAAAGCCGCAGTTTTAGTTGGAACATTTTGTGGGTTAACGACCAGTTTTGCAGACGATTTTCTGAGAAACGTAACCCACTTATAGAGGTGTACAACATTCGCAAATGTGATGAACATGCAATGTTGTGAACATGCAATGCTGTGGTTGTGGTTGCTTTATGTTTAGTACAAATTGTTAAAAAGGCATGTTCCAATAGAATAAGGAATGTTGGGCAGAACTGGGGAGTTAGGTAAACTGTCAGGTTGTATTGGAGGCTGAGATGTATCATTAAAGAGGGGTTTCATATCCTTACATTAGTCCTCTTGTGTGTGAAAGGCCACTATTTTGGTGAGAAGGATTGGATCTTGAGCAGAGGTTAGGAGTGGCCACCAAGATCTAGTATTGATCAGCTCAGTAATTGTAAGGATATCACTGCTAAAGGAATCAGTTATTATAGCTTCACGTGATGCAATATCGTACAGCTCAATAGAGGCTTCAAGCCAATGGTTTGGAGGAAAGCATGAACAGGCTATTGAAAGGAAATGAGCTAAGGGCTGTACAGATGATAAAGGGTCTTAAAGAAAAACCGAAAGAGATGCTATGCATTCATAAGACTACATCTTACACAGTGACTGGAGTTTCACCATTTGAGAGCCGGGACCAAACTTAGTCCATAGTTGTTGAGAATTGTTTGGTTGAGGAGTGGATTGAAACATGACAAGATGCTAAAAACTTCAGGATACGTAAAAGAGGGCATATGAAATCTACCATAAAGTGAAGAAACAAGTCTGAAGAATGGTGATTCTGAAGAAACCAAGGTTTCACAAAAAGGGCACTTCAGGTTTCTGGGTCCTTGTAAGATAACAGATGTGAAGAAACATTTAGGAACGGTGGATACTGGTCACGTGTGGAGTATGTAAAGATTAGCTAAGAGTGTGAAAAGAATAATGCAATGGTTGTAGAAAGAAGTGTTGTGGGAAGGGGCGAGAGCCCGAGAAGGATTTTGAATATTCCAAATTGGATGAAAAATTATGAAAATTGACAGTATTCAATTTGTGCTTAGTTTTATGTATGCATTTTCAACTTTTTGTTATCTTGTTCCTTTTCTTTGTTATTTTTCGCATTTTATGTTTACTATAGAATATTAAAAAAGCAGGTTCTGATAAAATGAGGAATGTTGTGCAGAACTGGTGAGTAGTGAAAAGTGAAAAATCTTTATTGTTTCAGTTATTAAAAACCATACAATATCAAAAGTACTTATATTCTCTGTATTTAAAAAAAAATTGAAAAAGATTTCAAGAAAATTATATTAAAGTGATTTCATACAAAAGTGTAGAGTGTTGCTGACTTTCTAACTAAAAGCAAAACATAAAATCCTTTTAAAACCTATCTAACCTATTAAAACCGAATACGTAGACCAATTTATAATTGCCAAGAAGCAGGGCTTATGTTGCTACTTATTTTAGTCCCATTATTATATTCAATAATGCAGTCCCTACTACCGCTTCATATTTGTTCTTTGCTAATGGACTTAGCGTTTTTTTGTTTTGTTTTAATACTTGTCTAACAGTACCCCTTCAATGGCATGGTGGTTTTGTTATCCATTTTCATTATTATCTGTTCGTATTGTATCAGAAATTGCATCATCTTACAATTTAAATGAGGATCCGTGGCGTCCAAACCCTTGCTTATTGCAGTTCTACAAGACCTAATACCTCTCTCATTAAATGCCTTTTTCAAAAACCACACCCTTAAGCCAGGACATATACAAATAGGATGAATGAGGTCTTGCTTCTCAGTGCCACATAGTGTGCATGATGTAGGCCCATTGTATCTCAATTTGGGCTGATCCGCTAAACTTGGTAGTAGCCCAAACCTGGTGGTCATGAGTTTCCGTTTTAGGTAGAATGAATATGTTGTACTCAAATATTCTGCCGGACGTAATTTTGTATAGGACTGTATTAGCATCCAGGCATGAGACCTCTTTGCAAATGTATTTGTATCCTCTATTAATGCATGTATTTTCACCATTTTGTTTACCACTTTTTACAAAAAACAGGAAAAGAGGGGGGCTGTGCCCAAAGTTCTTTGGACTTTGTTTCTTCCATGGCCACTTTCAAAAACTCGCCATAAATGGAGTGCTGATCTTCTTCCTGGGCTCGCCACAAGGCATCGTGCAAAGCGGTGGCTCGACTCCACCAGATTTTATACCAGCTCTTGACATATGCATAGTTTCTCCCAATCCCTTGATGGATAAGGCCAAATTCCACCCTCCCGTGTGCTGGTGATGCATTCTGCAGTAATTTAAAAACCCTTTTGTGTGCTCTCACTTGAATCTTATCCAACTGTTCAGCATCTGTTCTGTGTAGAATGACACTTGCGTACTTCACTGTCCTGTCGGCATCAATTTGGCAGCCATTACGTCTAATAAAGGCTTTAAAGATGGACCCTTAGCTTTTTTTGAGAGGGCACAAAATGCGTATATTAGACCATTTCCTTTTGTTTACAAATATTGTTTATGTTTTGGGAAATTTAAGCGGTCATCAATGTACAGCCCTAGATATTCGTAGTTATTAACTACCCCTAATGTTATTTCTCCCAGCCTGACAGGGAATTTGCTTACTGCCCGCTTTGCAACAGTCATCTTTTCGTTTTCTTTATGTTGATTTCCAAAGCGTTGAACTTTGCAAATGTTGCTAGCTCGTTTAATGATTTTTGTAAGCCAACTTGTGTCTGACTGAGTAGAACTACATCATCAGCATAACAAAGATGTGTTATCGGCAATGGACCCAGACAAGGTGGATGAGCATTTGTCTAGTTTAATTTTATGGAGAGATCCGCCATATAAAGATTAAATAAATGGGGGCTAGTACGCAGCCTTGCTTTAGCCCTATTGCTGTGTAGATTCCCCCTGAAATGATCGTGCCATTTGCAATTTTTATTCATATCCAAGTTCCAGTATTCAATTGAATAATGGCGCGCAATAGTAATTCTGGGAGACCCATTTTCTTCAATTTACACCACAATAGACCTCGCTCTATGCTGTCAAATGCTGCTTTAAAATCAATAAAACAGAGCTGTAATTTTAAATTCAAACGATTACACCTTTCTGCAATCATGGTCAATGCAAGTATATTAGTTGTTGTACCGAACCCCTTGCGAAATCCGTTTTGATTCATAGGAATCAACTTATCTTTAGTAGACCAATCTACTAGGTCCTTCAAGATTAATGAAGCGTAATATTTTGCTTCCACATCCATTAGAGCTATGAGCCTATAATTTGCAGGATCCGATCTGTCTACGCCCTTGAATATTGGTTTGATTATTGCACCTTTCAACTCATCGGCAGACTATTTGATAATTTTGCCTCCACAAAAAGTCCTGACAACGGGCTCGCCCAGTATTCGTAGTGACTTGAAAAGATGGCCTGCGGTATTCCATTAGACCCCGGGGCCCCATCCTTTCGACCTGATTTTATTATTTTCATTATCCTATCGGCTACCTGGCAATCTGGCGTTATTTGGGAATCCCTAATTTTAAACTGTTCCTTAGGTGTATCTGGAGAGTTAGATTCCAAGCCAATATACTTATTATTATTTTCACCACCTGTATCTTTCTTAAAAGTGCTACTCAAGTAGTTTACCCAGTCCGACTCCGTCACACAATGCTATTTAGAGTTTGGGAGGGTCCGGATATTCCATTTATTATTTTCCAAAACGCTTGATTGTTAGATTGTTTGGCGCAGAAAACAAGCTTTGTCCAGAACTGCTCCTGGTTCAATTTTTGATGTTTCCAAATTTGTTTTTTATATATTCTTTTAAGATTTTTTATATCATTCCAGGAAGTCACATAATTATTTATCCTGTTCTTTCTAACCGTCTTCCTAATTTCTTTACTTAATGTTAGTACATTGTTTGACAATTTTGTGGTCTCCCTGCTTCTTATATGTTTTATATGCTCATGTTTAGGTGCGAGCCTCATGAACTTTGTAGTGAACGTTGGCCAGTTTTCAATTGGTTGTTTTCTGTAGCTGTGTTTGATTCTAATACATCCTTTGCTAACTTTGTTATCTCTACTAGATTACCCGACGAACATCTTATATGCTTCAAATTAGTTGTAGATAGATTACCTATCCTTGTGGGGGCTCCCTGATGCTTATTAAAATTAGTTATTATTTCCAGATGCTGATTTGAATGATCACTTTGTGTTGTAAACTTAATCATGAATTTCCTCACTTGGTTCAGTAAAGGTAAAGACAGAATTGTAAAGCCTATTATTGACTGAGTATTTATGCCTTGATTTGTCCAAGATGGAGGCCTATCATCTTGCTTTCTTCCATTTAATATTCTTAGACCTAGCTGTTCCAGGGCCATAACTGTGTTTCGTCAAATTAAAGCCCTGCGTTTTGCCATTGAAGGTGTTTGTAATGGTACAGACCAGAAACATTTTGCGCAGTTATTAACTCATCCTCCTCCGGGGTGTAAATAAGATTTGTATTGAAATCCCCTGTTATTATGATTTACCACTCTGGGTTTGTCAGTCTGTATTCTGTAATTATCGAGAATAGTTTATCCAACTGCTGTCGTTTTTCCCTACATTTGGATGCAAATAGACATTTATTAATAATATTGTTGTAAAATCATGTATTGACAAATTGTCTAATTTTATAACCTGTATGTCTGGAGTAGTTGTATTAAGTTGCTCCGAACCTATGGTGACTGCAGTTGAAATGCATACTGCTAGTCCTCCCTTTGCTCTCCCATAGCGATTTCATCTTACAGCGTTGACGTAATGAAGCTTATAATTAGCTACTTCCTGCGGCATTAACAACCACGTCTCTTGTAATGCAACAATATCATATTTACTCCAATATATTGGTGCCCCATCCCCCTGAATTTCACTTTTAGCCCCCGCTATAGTCCAAGAAAGAAGCTTTAAACAATCGGAATGCGGACTGTTTAGTTTTTTGCCTCTTTGTTGATTTACTTGACTTTAAAGCCTCTTGCACGATTATCATTGCTTTTTGTTGTTTTAATTGTTTTGTGTTATTGTTTTCAATTTCTAGGTCCCCCTCGGGGGCTTGAGTACTTCATTTGATTCCCATGGGTTTGATTGCTCATAGATTGAAGCTCGCTGGATTTCTTTAGTGGCTTCATCTCTATGGATTACATGTTTTGGCTGCACCAGGTCATTAGTTTGTCTTGCTATTAAGATACTTTGTAAAATTGCTGGTACTGTGCTCAATTTGTCGATTATTGGTCCGCATGCACAATCGGAGGACACCGTTGCCTTCAAACTTTTTCCAGCAGTCATTAGATCTGTAAGATTTTCCAATTTAGAATTTATTCCAGCGATATGTGTCTATTAAATTCATTAAATCAATTTGAATATCTAATTTGTCCGACTGCATGTTAAACATGATTATTGCTGTTTCTAGCATTTTTAACTGTGAGGCAGACAAAGCTGTGTGGTCCTCTCTTCAGAAATCTCCCCTTATTATGGGGCATCCTCCCGGAATTCTTGTATTGATATTTCGTTCTCCGTTAATTTTTCCGCTGTTCAGTAACTATTTTGCTTGTTTGGGTTCAGGTTGCTTTGGTGGCTTTGAAATGTATATTAAAGAGGAGTTTCATATCTTCACATGAGTCCTCTCGTGTGAACAGAGCAAACTTATACATATCTCTGCCTTTGGACAAAAATACAACCTTTACAGATCATCTGAGAAACATAGTACCAGACTTTGAAGAGCAGACCTCATCAAGTTGTACTGTTGCACAAACGTGTGGCGTGTCTGTCAATGTAGTGATAGTTTAATGTCTTACAAAGGAACACCAAAAACTTCTGCTCATGATGCCAATGTTCTTCTTGTTGATTTAACCTATTCTAAATACCTTATGTCAGGATTATGAGGACTACTAAACAAGAGAGTAAAATAGGAGATCTGGTGATAGTAAATGTAGAAGCCTTGCTTTCCTGGACACTCCCTAACTCCCACTAACATCTTGCATGCAGCCGAAATGGAGTAATATATTCAATATATGTTATTACCACTCTAGATACAGCAATCCGTGGCCAAATACACTTTTAAGTTGATAGTGGAAATGGAAGAAGTCTGTAAAACAATATCACTCAACATGTTCGATTGAAGAACAGGAAGGACAGAGCTTTAGGTTTGAAGCGCACCCCAGAAAACATAATCAAACAAACTATTATGATAATCAAAAAGTATTGGTTGTTAAAATACCACTTCCATCTTTGGAAACCTAATGGCTACAGACTGTAATAGCTCAGATGAAGGAGATTTCAAAGCTAAATACCAAGGAAGGTTTAACACTGGAAAAATGCCAAATTGTCGTTCAGTATTAACTTTTACTCAGCCATACCTCTATAGAAATCTCTGAAGGCCTGAATGACCGCCCACGATAAATATAATCTGACTACAAAAAATGCTAAAGACAAAACATCCTGAAAAAGTTGAACTCTGCAGTAGAAGATTGAGAGAAGATATCTGTGCCCCAGGAGGGGCATGACACAAGATATGAAAACCTCCAATTGCATTTTGTGAGAGTTGTAAATGAAGTGCAGTTGGCACTGCTGACAGATCAAAAACTATTCTTTCGATATTGCCTGGCATTAGAAATTGTCCCACTCAACTTCCTGATTTGGAGATTTATGAGCATATTTACTAGGAAGGGGCGGAGCGTGGCGTTAGCCACCTTGGCTTAACTCCGCGCTCTGCCCCTACCCAAAAGCAGGACTGCACCGTATTTACAAGGATACGGTGGGTGCAGCCCAGCGTTTCCCCTGCGCTGGTGTTAATTTTAGCTGCCTAGCTCCAACAGACACCCTTGCACTACTGCAAGAGTGCCTGCTTTGTAGGGGAAGATTGTTTATGTGCAGGAAGGTGTCCCTTCCTTCACATAAACAATCTGAAATGGCATTTTGAAATTTAAATGAGTGCTGCTTAATCCAGCACACATAGAAGTTGCAAAACTTCATTTTTTTAACAATCAATGGCCTTTTGCTGTTTCTATGTGTGCTGCACATCACAGCCTACATAGGAACAGAAAAACAAGGGGAAATGAAATAGTTTTCCTCATTGCGCCTGTTTGAGAACAGGCTTTCCCTGGTCCTAATTGTAGCGCTGCCCCATATTTACGCTGCCCTTGTAAATATGGAACTGCGTCAAAATCAATGGGTGTTGCAGTGGAATGCCCAAAGCAACATCCATTGCCCACCCTTTTCACGCTAAGTATAGCGTCAAAGTGAGCCTTATTTACAAGGCAGCGTTAAGCTACATTAAGTGGCTTAACGCTGTCTTCTAAATAAGGCAAACGCCTATATCGCCCCAGGAACGTCACTAAAAGTGACAATCCTGTGGTGATAGGGGCTTGCAAATATGCCCCTTAGTCTCTAAGGATGTAGTGCTTCAACTCCTGACAAAGGCAACTAGAGTGGTAAAGTAATGCAGCCTGCACACTGCAATTGACGTCTACCAAACCATGGAAAGCATACCAGGCACATCAAAAGGGATACATATATTACTTTCACTTCCTCTTTCTTCATCTGCACCAGCCCCTATGGAATGAATGGGAGAAGGGTAAAGGCATACAACAACCTTTCTGGTTATTTTATGACATTTATATCTGTTACCAGAGCCATGGTGATGTAAACACCTGGTGATAGATTTCATTTTAAGTAGGCCGAGATGCCATTTTCTGTATTTTTGCAGAATCCTCAACATGCCTGCCTTTGACACAGATGTTGCCTGTCCTTATGTTTCCAAGAACTGTGAAAGTGTCAAGTCATTTAGATATAGACATCAAAAGGACACCTGATGTGACATGTTGTGGTCTTCCTCTGAGGCACCACATCAGGCAGTCTACCATGGTATGCTGTCAGAAGGGTGGAGATAGTCATCTGGCCTGGCCTGAAGAGAATTGTCAGTAAAACAATTGCGGAAACATGCTTACAAAACTTACAGAGGTTTAGGTACGATTGTCATTTTAGAAGTTTATTATGCCAAATACGCTGGTTGATGTCTACTCATTTAACACCTTTAGTATTGGTTGAAAATCTTGATTCACAAGTGTCATATTAGACCTTTATGATATTCTGGTATGGTACGCAAATGTATAGTCATTGCCTACTAATTTAATACCTGCAGTAAGCATGTGTTCCCTGCTGTACATTTTGTTCTAACTTCTTGTACTACCTTATTAAGATGGCTGGCAATGATGCTTCAATACATTTTCAAATCACTATTGGTCAGCCTGATGGGTTAATATGATGAACGCTCCCGCTTGTTTATGTCGCTTGTTTGGCAGGTATTCACGGACTTTGGCTTTCCTATTTATTAGTCCCTTTGTGACCTCCTAACCTACTTCTGTTGCATTAGTCTTTACCAGTCCCTCCTCATCATAATTTATTAAAATTTGTTATCTGCATTCTGCTGTACTATCGTGCAATTACATGTTTGCAACGAATGTTATAGTCTAAATATAGAATTTTGCAAAACTCGTTAAATATCCCCAGAATATTTTGCTACTCCCATATAGAGCTGTAGGTTATTGGATACTGTATCAAATGAACTCCTTATGCTGTAGCATTTTCTGTGGAGATTACAGCTAGAGCTTTTTATCCTTTTCTTCTAGATCATACTCAATCACTCCTATATTTGTTTTTATTACTAACCGTATATATGATCCCTCTGGGTTTGCTTGGGGATGCATGTGTTCGTGAAATGCACATATTCTCTTCTGCATCATTTATAGCGCAAGATCTGCTTCTTTAATTTCTCTTTCAAGCTCTACTTGGTTTTGCTCTTTCTTATCACACATTGAGTTGTGAAGTCCCATGAATTCTCTGTGACTGGGAAAAAGCATTATAAAGGCATAAATAACATTTAAAAAAAAAGTGCACGGACAGTCAATGGAATGCAGTTCTTTGGCTTATGCGTGACTCGATTTTCTTTATTAGACCATAACTGGAATTGAACAGGCAGAAAATCACGTTTAGAGCAGGATGTGGGTTGCTACAGCACAGGTAACCAGGCCTGTCAGGACAGGGATCAAGGTCATTAGTCCCCAGGTTCCAAGGGTTTTAGGGCCCGTTCGTGCAGCAGCATGTGTTTACAGATATTAAAACAAGCCTGCTCTCGTTATTAAAGACCAGGGCTCCAACGTGATTAGTTCAAGTAGATGGTGCCAGATGCTGTGAGTTTGGTGACAAAAACGTCTGAGGCGCCTTAGGCAACTCGTGCTTACAACGGGTTAGTAGTACATGCCTGGGTCACAGTAGCTTTAGGATTTCTATGCATGGCTTAGTTTTGATTGACACGTCGCATTAAATCTGCATGTCAAATTCTGAATTTTATGTGACAGTATATATATTACATACAAGAAAGCATTCCTCTCGGCTAGCAGGGCTTAACAATATACAATTTAAGCAGCTTATGAAAGAAGTATAATATTTTGCAGTCTTCGTGGATTTACAGGACGTGTTGACAAAATAAAGGTAGTGAGCATTAGATGCAAAATTTGATTTCTCAGAAACATGCCTTCTGATTTCCTTCAGGTGGGTAGAACAAGTCGCTCATTATACGTGGATTTTAACCACCTAAATGAATACGGATCACAATAGATAATAAATAATAGAAGAGCAATGCATACAAGATTTGCTTGAAAATACACACTGCCACCAGCTGGATATTATATGGTATTGGCTGGAAATTTAGTGAAAGCTGAATCGAGTTGGCAGCGTCTCCTGTTTGTTATTGCTTGAGTGAAAATGGTTTTGCTGTTTTAATTAAAGAATAGTGCTTCGAAATCTGTGACGTGTGAGTTAATGGGTTTGATTTAGAATCATTGTATTTAGTTTTTTACCTATTTGCTATTGTTTTACACACTCTCTTATAAAGATATTAAAGATAATACCCTTTTTAAGTAATACTGTATGGAATTATACATAAATAAAATATTTTTGTTTGTCACTATAAATGCGTTTTTTAGAGATTTTTATAGAAACAAAATGTGATTCATTCCTTTAAGTGCACTTGTGCTATATAGCTTTTAATGCAAAAAGAGCTGCATTAGGCACACACAAACTGTTCAAATCGTGCTAACTCAAATTTTGGGTGGGATCACTGAGGAAGAAGCAGGAAAACGGCCCCCAGGGCCCAAAACCGGCCCCCACCCTTGCGGCGCACCGGGGGATTGCCCGGTGCCCGCAACGGCCAGTCCGGGGCTAGGAAGAAGGCATAGCTATGACAAGAAAGAACTCACTGATAACCTTCCACGAAATGCAAAGCAGAAACGTGACCTGCTGCGCTGCGTGTAAGGGAGAGAGCAGAAATGCACCATATCTACTCGGAATTTGCACAATTTTGCCCTCTCACGGCACTGGCACACTTCAGGTACTCTAGTGCCAATGCAGGCATCCTTGAGCCATGGTTTCAGGATTGTTTTTTTGTGGGAAGGAATACCTTCCTGCACAAAAACAATAATTAGCGGCATATTCCTCTTTTTAATTGTGCTGCAGAATACAGCACGCATGGAAAGGGGAACTAAGGAGAAACAAAGATTATTTCTTCTGGATATATGATGTTACCACGCATACTTTTACCACGCATACTTTTACAACGCATTTTTTACCACGCTAATACTATTACAACGCATGCAATTACCACGAGTACTGTTACAACGCAATATAGTATAATAAAAAAAAAAGTACTATTACAACGAACACGATTAAAACGCATACCATTACAACGCAAATGAAATATAATTTTATTTATTTTAATTATTTTTTTAGTACAATAACTACTGGGACGGGATGTAGGGAAAATAGGGGTTTTGGGTGGGGAAGTGTTTTAAAAAATGTAGAAAAAACTACAACGCATTAATGAAATATGTGTAATTTTAGCAAAATTAATACGTGAGTATTAAAATTAATACTCGAGTATTAAAATTAATACTCACAGATTTTAACATTATATATCAAATTATTAAAATAATTTAAATTAAAATAAATTAATTAAATTAAATTATATTAAATTACATAAATTAAAATAATTTAAATACATTAAATAATTAGAAATATACAGTGAACCAAAATTACAATTTTTAATTTTATTTTTTTTAAAAAATGAACGAAATACAGGAAAACTAGAGATTTTGGGTGGGGAAGTGCTTTAAAAAATGGTAAAAAAAAATTACAACTAATTAATCAAAATATGTGTTTTTTTACCAAAATGTATAATCAAGTATAAAAAATAATACTCGATTATTTAAAAGCATAATATATTTCAATACTCATTTCAACAAAAGGATATACTTTATTACTAAAACAACGCATGCAGAAATAAATTAATTAATGTACTCATTTAAATATTTCGATTTATGAAAAATAATAATTAAGTTAACATATTTCATTGTTTACGTTTCGAAAAGCTATCGCCATTTTAAGTAAGTAAATCAAAAAGTAGTCCTACAACAATTTCAATGACAGTAAAATCATAACAGTACTTACAAAATGGATGCCAAAACGGTACAAATAACCCGATTTACGTTTCTTTAAATAAAAATAAAAACTATAAGTTTACACAGAAATATATTAGTTTTAAATTTTACATTACAACGTTGTGTTTATGTGAAAAAACTGAAATAATAACCCAAAACATATAAATACGAGACAGACACCATTTTAAGACCAGTTGATCCGCAACTATCAGAGTGACCAGACGCCAAATCTGACTCTCTCACCTTTTCACCTCTTCAAAAGAAAAATCAAATCTACGGAGTATATTTGTGCGATTTAAAAGTTAGTAAATGAAATAGCTAACAACATATTCAAACAATTAATTATTGATATAATCCCAAAATAAAATAGTTTATATATATATATATAATCAATTAAAGCGTATAATTTAATAATTATATTATTTATTATTTTTAAAATTACTAGATATTTGAGGAAAATATATAAAACTATCCAATAAAATAATTAATTAAATCACTCAAAATTAATATTAATATTTTAAGTTCAAACATTTTTCCTCACACTTTATTTTTCCCATTAGTTGAACAACTGAAAACATTGACGCAAAGAATTACAGCTACCAAACTGTGCTAAAAAAATTACGAGGTAAAAATGAAATATTATTATACATAATTTCGAATCTTGTGAAACGCAAATAAAATTGTTAATAAAAATATTTTTCAAATTTTATTCAGGTACACTATTTGACCGAAAATATAACTTTTTACAAACATCGACATTTTCAAGGTCTACACCTTATGAGGTAAAATAAAAAAATATATTATTGTATTAATGTTTAATAAAATTAGAGTAAACAGAATTATGGAAAGCGTAGTAATATTTTAATGTAGAATAAGGAAAAAATTAGTATAAGTGGTATAAGAATATTTTGGTGCTGTACCTGCTCCATGCGTGAGAGAAGCTTGCACTGTTGCTGCCTGTGCTGTACATATTCTATGTGTGTTGGAAGCTTACACTGTTGCTGACTGTGCTGTACCTGCTCCATGTGTGAGAGAAGCTTGCACTGTTGCTGCCTGTGCTGTACCTATTCGATGTGTGTTGGAAGCTTGCACTGTTGCTACCTGTACTGTACCTACTCCATACGTAAAGGAAGCTTGCACTGTTGCTGCCTGTGCTGTACCTATTCTATGTGTGTAGGAAGCTTGCACTGTTGCTACCTGTGCTGTACCTGATCCATGCGTGAGAGAAGCTTGCACTGCTGTTCCCTGTACTGTACCTGCTCCGTGTGTGAGAGAAGCTTGCACTGCTGCTGTGTGTGCTGTACCTGCTCTGTGTATGAGGGAAGCTTGCACTGCTGTTGCCTGTGCTGTACCTGTTCTATGTGTAAGGGAAGCTTGCACTGCTGCTGCCTGTGCTGTACCTGTTCTATGTGTGAGGGAAGCTTGCACTGCTGCTGCCTGTGCTGTACCTGTTCTATGTGTGAAGGAAGCTTGCACTGCTGTTCCCTGTGCTGTACCTGTTCTATGTGTGAGGGAAGCTTGCACTGCTGTTCCCTGTGCTATACCTGCTCTGTGTGTGAGGGAAGCTTGCACTGCTGCTGCCTGTGCTGTACCTCCTCCGTGTGTGAGGGAAGCTTGCACTGCTGCTGCCTGTGCAGTACCTGTTCTATGTATGTTGTACAATTGCAAAGAATATTTAATTTTCCGTTTCAAATTAACCGACACAATGTTTTAAACACCAATGAAATAACTGAATAATAATCATCAACATTTCTCTCTCTTATTTTAGAGAAAGAAAACAACTTATATACCGCCAACCAAATAACAACAAACCAAAGAAGAATCTGACTACATTTTTCATCACAAACAAACAGCTACCAATAAGGTAAATCAATTCTTAAAGTGCTATTGTAGTTAAAGGGCTGGATTGTGTAAGGGTATTAATTACTATTCCAACACCAGGTAAGTGCTGCAGTAGAGAAAGTGCTGGATAGTGTAGGGTTATTAATTACTATTCCAACTCCAAGTAAGTGCTGCAGTAGAGAAAGTGCTGGATAGTGTAAGGGTATTAAATACTATTCCAACTCAAGGTAAGTGCTGCAGTAGGAAAAGTGCTGGATAGTGTAAGAGTATTAATTACTATTCCAACTCCAAGTAAGTGCTGCAGTTGAGAAAGTGCTGGATAGTCTAAGGGTATTAATGACTATTTCAACTCCAAGTAAGTGCTACAGTAGAAAAAGTGCTGGATAGTGTAAATGTATTAATTACTATTTCAACTCCAGGTAAGTGCTGCAGTAAACAAAGAGCTGGATAGTGTAAGGGTATTTATTACTATTCCAACTCCATGTAAGTGCTGCAGTAGGGAAAGTGCTGGATAGTGTAAGGGTATTAATTACTATTCCAACTCCAGATAAGTGCTGCAGTAGGGAAAGTGCTGGATAGTGTAAGGGTAATAATTACTATTCCAACTCCAAGTAAGTGGTGCAGTAGGGAAAGTGCTGGATAGTCTAAAGGTATTAATTACTATTCCAACACCAGGTAAGTGCTGCAGTAGAGAAAGTGCTGGATAGTGTAAGGGTATTAATTACTATTCCAACTCCAGTTAAGTGCTGCAGTAGGGAAAGTGCTGGATAGTGTAAGGGTATTAATTACTATTCCAACTCCAGGTAAGTGCTGCAGTAGGGAAAGTGCTGGATAGTGTAAGGGTATTAATTACTATTCCAACTCCAAGTAAGTGCTGCAGTAGAGAAAGTGCTGGATAGTCTAAGGGTATTAATGACTATTTCAACTCCAGGTAAGTGCTGCAGTAAAGAAAGTGCTGGATACTGTAGGAATATTAATTACTAATCCAACTCCAAGTAAGTGCTGCAGTAGAGAAAGTGCTGGATAGTGTAAATGTATTAATTACTATTTCAACTCCAGGTAAGTGCTGCAGTAAACAAAGTGCTGGATAGTGTAAGGGTATTAATTACTATTCCAACTCCAGGTAAGTGCTGCAGTAGGGAAAGTGCTGGATAGTGTAAGGGTATTAATTACTATTCCAACTCCAGATAAGTGCTGCAGTAGGGAAAGTGCTGGATAGTGTAAGGGTATTAATTACTATTCCAACTCCAAGTAAGTGGTGCAGTAGGGAAAGTGCTGGATAGTATAAAGGTATTAATTACTATTCCAACACCAGTTAAGTGCTTCAGTAGAGAAAGTGCTGGATAGTGTAAGGGTATTAATTACTATTCCAACTCCAGTTAAGTGCTGCAGTAGGGAAAGTGCTGGATAGTGTAAGGGTATTAATTACTATTCCAACTCCAGTTAAGTGCTGCAGTAGGGAAAGTGCTGGATAGTGTAAGGGTATTAATTACTATTCCAACTCCAGGTAAGTGCTGCAGTAGGGAAAGTGCTGGATAGTGTAAGGGTATTAATTACTATTCCAACTCCAAGTAAGTGCTGCAGTAGAGAAAGTGCTGGATAGTCTAAGGGTATTAATGACTATTTCAACTCCAGGTAAGTGCTGCAGTAAAGAAAGTGCTGGATACTGTAGGAATATTAATTACTAATCCAACTCCAAGTAAGTGCTGCAGTAGAGAAAGTGCTGGATAGTGTAAATGTATTAATTACTATTTCAACTCCAGGTAAGTGCTGCAGTAAACAAAGTGCTGGATAGTGTAAGGGTATTAATTACTATTCCAACTCCAGGTAAGTGCTGCAGTAGGGAAAGTGCTGGATAGTGTAAGGGTATTAATTACTATTCCAACTCCAGATAAGTGCTGCAGTAGGGAAAGTGCTGGATAGTGTAAGGGTATTAATTACTATTCCAACTCCAAGTAAGTGGTGCAGTAGGGAAAGTGCTGGATAGTATAAAGGTACTAATTACTATTCCAACACCAGTTAAGTGCTTCAGTAGAGAAAGTGCTGGATAGTGTAAGGGTATTAATTACTATTCCAACTCCAGTTAAGTGCTGCAGTAGGGAAAGTGCTGGATAGTGTAAGGGTATTAATTACTATTCCAACTCCAGGTAAGTGCTGCAGTAGGGAAAGTGCTGGATAGTGTAAGGGTATTAATTACTATTCCAACTCCAAGTAAGTGCTGCAGTAGAGAAAGTGCTGGATAGTGCAAATGTATTAATTAGTATTCCAACATCAAGTAAGAGCTGCAGTAGACAAAGTGCTAGATAGTGTAAGGGTATTATTTACTAATTCAACTCCAGGTAAGTGCTGCAGTAGAGAAAGTGCTGGATAGTGTAAGGTTATTAATTACTATTCCAACTCCAAGTAATTGCTTCAGTAGTGAAAGTGCTGGGTAGTCTCAGAGAATTAATTACTATGCCAACTGCAGATAAGTGCTGCTTTACATAAAGTGCTGGAAAGTGTAAAGGTATTATGTAGTATTCCAACTCCAAGTAAGTGCTGCATCAGAGAAAGTGCCGGATAGTGCAAACATGTCAATTTTCCACAAATATACATTGAAAGATTGTACATTTGCAAAGAATAATTAGTTTTCCGTTTCAAATTAACAAACACAATGTTTTAAAAACCAGGTAAGTGCTGCAGTAGGGAAAGTGCTGGATAGTGTAAGGGTATTAATTACTATTCCAACTTCATGTAAGTGCTGCAGTTGGGAAAGTGCTGGATAGTCTAAAGGTATTAATTACTATTCCAACACCAGGTGAGTGCAGCAGTAGGGAAAGTGCTGGATAGTGTAAGGATATTAATTACTATTCCAACTCCAAGTAAGTGGTGCAGTAGGGAAAGTGCTGGATAGTGTAAGGGTATTAATTACTATTCCAACACCAGGTAAGTGCTGCAGTACAGAAAGTGCTGGATAGTGTAAGGGTATTAATTACTATTCCAACTCCAGGTAAGTGCTGCAGTAGAGAAAGTGCTGGATAGTGTAAGGGTATTAATTACTATTCCAACTCCAAGTAAGTGCTGCAGTAGAGAAAGTGCTGGATAGTGTAAGGGTATTAATTACTATTCCAACACCAGGTAAGTGCTGCAGTAGGGAAAGTGCTGGATAGTGTAAGGGTATTAATTACTATTCCAACTCCAGGTAAGTGCTGCAGTAGAGAAAGTGCTGGATAGTGTAAGGGTATTAATTAGTAATCCAAATCCAAGTAAGTGCTTCGGTAGTGAAAGTGCTGGATAGTCTCAGAGAATTAATTACTATGCCAACTGCAGATAAGTGCTGCTTTAGATAAAGTGCTGCAAAGTGTAAAGGAATTATGTAGTATTCCAACTCCAACTAAGTGCTGCATCAGAGAAAGTGCCGGATAGTGCAAACATGTCAATTTTCCACAAATATACATTGAAATATTGTACAATTGCAAAGAATAATTAGTTTTCAGTTTCAAAATAACAGACACAATATTTTAAAAACCAATGAAATAACTGAATAATAATCATCAACATTTCTCTCCCTTATTTTACATAAAGAAAACAACATATATTCCGCCAACCAGATAACAACAAACCAAAGAAAAATCTGACTACATTTTTCATCAAAAACAAACAGCTACCAATAAGGTAAATAATTTTTTAAAGTGCTATTGTAGTTAAAGTGCTGGATAGTGTAAGTGTATTAATTACTATTCCAACTCCAAGTAAGTGGTGCAGTAGGGATAGTGCTGGATAGTCTAAAGGTATTAATTACTATTCCAACTCCAAGTAAGTGCTGCAGTAGAGAAAGTGCTGGATAGTGTAAGGCTATTAATTACTATTCTAACTCCAAGTAAGTGGTGCAGTTGGGAAAGTGCTGGATAGTCTAAAGGTATTAATTACTATTCCAACACCAGGTAAGTGCTGCAGTAGGGAAAGTGCTGGATAGTGTAAGGATATTAATTACTATTCCAACTCCAAGTAAGTGTTGCAGTGGGGAAAGTGCTGGATAGTGTAAGGGTATTATTTACTATTTCAACTCCAAGTAAGTGCTTCGGTAGTGAAAGTGCTGGATAGTCTCAGAGAATTAATTACTATGCCAACTGCAGATAAGTACTGCTTTAGATAAAGTGCTGCAAAGTGTAAAGGAATTATGTAGTATTCCAACTCCAACTAAGTGCTGCATCAGAGAAAGTGCCGGATAGTGCAAACATGTCAATTTTGCACGAATATACATTGAAATATTGTACAATTGCAAAGAATAATTAGTTTTCAGTTTCAAAATAACAGACACAATATTTTAAAAACCAATGAAATAACTGAATAATAATCATCAACATTTCTCTTCCTTATTTTACATAAAGAAAACAACATATATTCCGCCAACCAGATAACAACAAACCAAAGAAGAATCTGACTACATTTTTCATCAAAAACAAACAGCTACCAATAAGGTAAATCAATTTTTAAAGTGCTATTGTAGTTAAAGTGCTGGATAGTGTAAGTGTATTAATTACTATTCCAACTCCAAGTAAGTGGTGCAGTAGGGATAGTGCTGGATAGTCTAAAGGTATTAATTACTATTCCAACTCCAAGTAAGTGCTGCAGTAGAGAAAGTGCTGGATAGTGTAAGGATATTAATTACTATTCCAACTCCAAGTAAGTGGTGCAGTTGGGAAAGTGCTGGATAGTCTAAAGGTATTAATTACTATTCCAACACCAGGTAAGTGCTGCAGTAGGGAAAGTGCTGGATAGTGTAAGGATATTAATTACTATTCCAACTCCAAGTAAGTGCTGCAGTGGGAAAGTGCTGGATAGAGTAAGGGTATTAATTACTATTCCAACTCCAGGTAAGTGCTGCAGTAGAGAAAGTGCTGGATAGTGTAAGGGTATTAATTACTATTCCAACTCCAAGTAAGTGCTGCAGTGGGAAAGTGCTGGATAGAGTAAGGGTATTAATTACTATTCCAACTCCAGGTAAGTGCTGCAGTAGAGAAAGTGCTGGATAGTGTAAGGGTATTAATTACTATTCCAACACCAGGTAAGTGCTGCAGTAGGGAAAGTGCTGGATAGTGTAAGGGTATTAATTACTATTCCAACACCAGGTAAGTGCTGCAGTAGGGAAAGTGCTGGATAGTGTAAGGGTATTAATTACTATTCCAACACCAGATAAGTGCTGCAGTAGAGAAAGTGCTGGATAGTGCAAATGTATTAATTAGTATTCCAACATCAAGTAAGTGCTGCAGTAGACAAAGTGCTGGATAGTGTAAGGGTATTATTTACTATTTCAACTCCAAGTAAGTGCTTCAGTAGTGAAAGTGCTGGATAGTCTCAGAGATTTAATTACTATGCCAACTGCAGATAAGTGCTGCTTTAGATAAAGTGCTGCAAAGTGTAAAGGAATTATGTAGTATTCCAACTCCAACTAAGTGCTGCATCAGAGAAAGTGCCGGATAGTGCAAACATGTCAATTTTCCACAAATATACATTGAAATATTGTACAATTGCAAAGAAGAATTAGTTTTCAGTTTCAAAATAACAGACACAATATTTTAAAAACCAATGAAATAACAGAATAATAATCATCAACATTTCTCTCCCTTATTTTACATAAAGAAAACAACATATATTCCGCCAACCAGATAACAACAAACCAAAGAAGAATCTGACTACATTTTTCATCAAAAACAAACAGCTACCAATAAGGTAAATCATTTTTTAAAGTGCTATTGTAGTTAAAGTGCTGGATAGTGTAAGTGTATTAATTACTATTCCAACTCCAAGTAAGTGGTGCAGTAGGGATAGTGCTGGATAGTCTAAAGGTATTAATTACTATTCCAACTCCAAGTAAGTGCTGCAGTAGAGAAAGTGCTGGATAGTGTATGGCTATTAATTACTATTCTAACTCCAAGTAAGTGGTGCAGTTGGGAAAGTGCTGGATAGTCTAAAGGTATTAATTACTATTCCAACACCAGGTAAGTGCTGCAGTAGGGAAAGTGCTGGATAGTGTAAGGATATTAATTACTATTCCAACTCCAAGTAAGTGTTGCAGTGGGGAAAGTGCTGGATAGTGTAAGGGTATTAGTTACTATTTCAACTCCAAGTAAGTGCTTCGGTAGTGAAAGTGCTGGATAGTCTCAGAGAATTAATTACTATGCCAACTGCAGATAAGTGCTGCTTTAGATAAAGTGCTGCAAAGTGTAAAGGAATTATGTAGTATTCCAACTCCAACTAAGTGCTGCATCAGAGAAAGTGCCGGATAGTGCAAACATGTCAATTTTGCACAAATATACATTGAAATATTGTACAATTGCAAAGAATAATTAGTTTTCAGTTTCAAAATAACAGACACAATATTTTAAAAACCAATGAAATAACTGAATAATAATCATCAACATTTCTCTCCCTTATTTTACATAAAGAAAACAACATATATTCCGCCAACCAGATAACAACAAACCAAAGAAGAATCTGACTACATTTTTCATCAAAAACAAACAGCTACCAATAAGGTAAATCAATTTTTAAAGTGCTATTGTAGTTAAAGTGCTGGATAGTGTAAGTGTATTAATTACTATTCCAACTCCAAGTAAGTGGTGCAGTAGGGATAGTGCTGGATAGTCTAAAGGTATTAATTACTATTCCAACTCCAAGTAAGTGCTGCAGTAGAGAAAGTGCTGGATAGTGTAAGGATATTAATTACTATTCCAACTCCAAGTAAGTGGTGCAGTTGGGAAAGTGCTGGATAGTCTAAAGGTATTAATTACTATTCCAACACCAGGTAAGTGCTGCAGTAGGGAAAGTGCTGGATAGTGTAAGGATATTAATTACTATTCCAACTCCAAGTAAGTGCTGCAGTGGGAAAGTGCTGGATAGAGTAAGGGTATTAATTACTATTCCAACTCCAGGTAAGTGCTGCAGTAGAGAAAGTGCTGGATAGTGTAAGGGTATTAATTACTATTCCAACTCCAAGTAAGTGCTGCAGTGGGAAAGTGCTGGATAGAGTAAGGGTATTAATTACTATTCCAACTCCAGGTAAGTGCTGCAGTAGAGAAAGTGCTGGATAGTGTAAGGGTATTAATTACTATTCCAACACCAGGTAAGTGCTGCAGTAGGGAAAGTGCTGGATAGTGTAAGGGTATTAATTACTATTCCAACGCCAGGTAAGTGCTGCAGTAGGGAAAGTGCTGGATAGTGTAAGGGTATTAATTACTATTCCAACACCAGATAAGTGCTGCAGTAGAGAAAGTGCTGGATAGTGCAAATGTATTAATTAGTATTCCAACATCAAGTAAGTGCTGCAGTAGACAAAGTGCTGGATAGTGTAAGGGTATTATTTACTATTTCAACTCCAAGTAAGTGCTTCAGTAGTGAAAGTGCTGGATAGTCTCAGAGATTTAATTACTATGCCAACTGCAGATAAGTGCTGCTTTAGATAAAGTGCTGCAAAGTGTAAAGGAATTATGTAGTATTCCAACTCCAACTAAGTGCTGCATCAGAGAAAGTGCCGGATAGTGCAAACATGTCAATTTTCCACAAATATACATTGAAATATTGTACAATTGCAAAGAAGAATTAGTTTTCAGTTTCAAAATAACAGACACAATATTTTAAAAACCAATGAAATAACAGAATAATAATCATCAACATTTCTCTCCCTTATTTTACATAAAGAAAACAACATATATTCCGCCAACCAGATAACAATAAACCAAAGAAGAATCTGACTACATTTTTCATCAAAAACAAACAGCTACCGATAAGGTAAATCAATTATTAAAGTGCTATTGTAGTTAAAGTGCTGGATAGTCTAAAGGTATTAATTACTATTCCAACTCCAAGTAAGTGGTGCAGTAGGGATAGTGCTGGATAGTCTAAAGGTATTAATTACTATTCCAACTCCAAGTAAGTGCTGCAGTACAGAAAGTGCTGGATAGTGTAAGGATATTAATTATTATTCCAACTCCAAGTAAGTGGTGCAGTTGGGAAAGTGCTGGATAGTCTAAGGGTATTAATTACTATTTCAACTCCAGGTAAGTGCTGCAGTAAACAAAGTGCTGGATAGTGTAAGGGTATTAATTACTATTCCAACTCCAAGTAAGTGCTGCAGTAGGGAAAGTGCTGGATAGTGTAAGAGTATTAATTACTATTCCAACTCCAGATAAGTGCTGCAGTAGGGAAAGTGCTGGATAGTGTAAGGGTATTAATTACTATTCCAACTCCAAGTAAGTGGTGCATTAGGGAAAGTGCTGGATAGTATAAAGGTATTAATTAGTATTCCAACACCAGGTAAGTGCTGCAGTAGAGAAAGTGCTGGATAGTGTAAGGGTATTAATTACTATTCCAACTCCAGGTAAGTGCTGCAGTAGGGAAAGTGCTGGATAGTGTAAGGGTATTAATTACTATTCCAACACCAGGTAAGTGCTGCAGTAGGGAAAGTGCTGGATAGTGTGAGGGTATTAAATAGTAATCCAACTCCAGGTAAGTGCTGCAGTAGAGAAAGTGCTGGATAGTGCAAATGTATTAATTAGTATTCCAACATCAAGTAAGTGCTGCAGTAGAGAAAGTGCTGGATAGTGCAAATGTATTAATTAGTATTCCAACATCAAGTAAGTGCTGCAGTAGACAAAGTGCTGGATAGTGTAAGGGTATTATTTACTATTTCAACTCCAAGTAAGTGCTTCGGTAGTGAAAGTGCTGGATAGTCTCAGAGATTTAATTACTATGCCAATTGCAGATAAGTGCTGCTTTAGATAAAGTGCTGCAAAGTGTAAAGGAATTATGTAGTATTCCAACTCCAACTAAGTGCTGCATTAGAGAAAGTGCCGGATAGAGCAAACATGTCAATTTTCCACAAATATACATTGAAATATTGTACAATTGCAAAGAAGAATTAGTTTTCAGTTTCAAAATAACAGACACAATATTTTAAAAACCAATGAAATAACAGAATAATAATCATCAACATTTCTCTCCCTTATTTTACATGAAGAAAAGAACATATATTCCGCTAACCAGATAACAACAAACCAAAGAAGAATCTGACTACATTTTTCATCAAAAACAAACAGCTACCAATAAGGTAAATCAATTATTAAAGTGCTATTGTAGTTAAAGTGCTGGATAGTCTAAAGGTATTAATTACTATTCCAACTCCAAGTAAGTGGTGCAGTAGGGATAGTGCTGGATAGTCTAAAGGTATTAATTACTATTCCAACTCCAAGTAAGTGCTGCAGTACAGAAAGTGCTGGATAGTGTAAGGATATTAATTATTATTCCAACTCCAAGTAAGTGGTGCAGTTGGGAAAGTGCTGGATAGTCTAGGGGTATTAATTACTATTTCAACTCCAGGTAAGTGCTGCAGTAAACAAAGTGCTGGATAGTGTAAGGGTATTAATTACTATTCCAACTCCAAGTAAGTGCTGCAGTAGGGAAAATGCTGGATAGTGTAAGGGTATTAATTACTATTCCAACACCAGGTAAGTGCTGCAGTAGGGAAAGTGCTGGATAGTGTAAGGGTATTAATTACTATTCCAACTCCAAGTAAGTGGTGCAGTAGGGAAAGTGCTGGATAGTATAAAGGTATTAATTAGTATTCCAACACCAGGTAAGTGCTGCAGTAGAGAAAGTGCTGGATAGTGTAAGGGTATTAATTACTATTCCAACTCCAGTTAAGTGCTGCAGTAGGGAAAGTGCTGGATAGTGTAAGGGTATTAATTACTATTCCAACTCCAGGTAAGTGCTGCAGTAGGGAAAGTGCTGGATAGTGTAAGGGTATTAATTACTATTCCAACTCCAAGTAAGTGCTGCAGTAGAGAAAGTGCTGGATAGTGTAAGGGTATTAATTACTATTCCAACTCCAGTTAAGTGCTGCAGTAGAGAAAGTGCTGGATAGTGTAAGGGTATTAATTACTATTCCAACTCCAGGTAAGTGCTGCAGTAGGGAAAGTGCTGGATAGTGTAAGGGTATTAATTACTATTCCAACTCCAAGTAAGTGCTGCAGTGGGGAAAGTGCTGGATAGTGTAAGGATATTAATTACTATTGCAACTCCAAGTAAGTGCTGCAGTAGGGAAAGTGCTGGATAGTGTAAGGGTATTAATGACTATTTCAACTCCAAGTAAGTGCTACAGTAGAAAAAGTGCTGGATAGTGTAAAGGTATTAATTACTATTCCAATACCAGGTAAGTGCTGCAGTAAGGAAAGTGCTGGATAGTGTAAGGGTATTAATTACTATTCCAACTCCAGGTAAGTGCTGCAGTAGAGAAAGTGCTGGATAGTGTAAGGGTATTAAATACTATTCCAACTCCAAGTAAGTGCCGCAGTAGGGAAAGTGCTGGATAGTCTGAGGGTATCAATTACTATTAATACTCCAGGTAAGTAATCCAGTCATTAAAGTGGTTAAAAGTGTATATGTATTAGATACTATTCCATTTCTGGGAAATTGCAACATTTTAGAAAGTCTTGAATCTTAAAAATAATTGAGTAAATATTCTAACCCTGAGTAAATAATGCTTTTGTAAATTAGCAATAATCTCTAAACATATTACTCACCATTCATACTTCTCACAAAATGCTGTAGTATGAAAGCTAAATGTTGTAAAAATAATTATAATTTTTATAAATACACAAAATTTCATCGAAACTCTTTTTTTTCTCTTTTAGAACATGACTACTCATCCAACTGCAAATTTTATTATGTCCCGAAAAGGAAACCGACTATTAAATCATGGAGGATACCTTTATTGTAGGGAAAGAATAAGTTTAACAAGGAATTATTGGAGGTGCGTGAATTACTTTTCAACCCGTTGCAGTGGCAGAGCGGTAACGGTTGATGATATTATTGTAAGAACAACTGACCATAACCACTCTGCCTCTGCAACGGAGGTTGATGTAAGGGAAACGGTAAATGAGATGAAAGTAATGGCAAGCACCTCCAATGATTCCACAGGAACAATTTTAAGAGAGGTTGCTCAACATGTCCCTACACATATAGCAAGTAATATGCCTACCATCCATAATTTGTGTAGAATAATTCAATGTCAAAAGCAGGCAAGTAATACCCAAACTAATATACCACATACCTTTTCAGACATAGTTATACCTCATGAGCTTACAATATCTTTTTCTGATGAATCTTTCCTTTTGCACGACAATGAAAACCCTCAGAAACGTATATTAATATTTAGTACTCCCCGTAACCTTGTAAAACTAGAAAGCAGTGAAATTTGGATGATGGATGGGACGTTTAAAAGCACACCCCATCCATTCACCCAAATTTATACAATACATGCTAAAATTAACAATAGTGTAATCCCCCTAGTATATAGTTTGCTGCCTGATAAAACTTCTGCAACATACACAGAATGTTTGTCTGTTATTAAATCCAAAACTCACCAAAGTCCTAGGAAAATAATTATTGATTTTGAATTGAGCATGATCAATGTGATCTCCAAAATGTACACGGATACCCAAATTCAGGGGTGTTTTTCCATTTTTCCCAGGCATTCTGGCGTAAAGTACAAAAAACACCCCTTGTTACAGAATATTCATCAAACAGCAAACTACAAGTCGAAATAAAAAAATTACCTGCTCTTTGTTTTGTCCCTCCCGAAAGTGTAGACGAATACTACACTGCCATTATAGAATCTGAGTATTATTTAAGAAATGAAGAAATATTGGCACCTATTCTAAATTATATGGAAGACACATGGATTGGACACCTAAGCAGATCGGGTCGCAGGAGGAAGCCACGTTTTCATGTGAAGTGGTGGAACTGTTATTCGAGTTGCTTACAGGGAGAGGCTAAAACAAATAATGCCATAGAGGGATGGCATAACTCCTTCAACCATGTAATTGGCAAACACCACCCAAATTGCTACTCTTTTTTGGAAACTTTGAAGAAGGAGCAAAGTTTCCAAGAAATGAGAATTTCTCAAACTCTCACAGGTAAACTAAACTCACGGATTACTCAAAAAACAAAGGAAATGTCTGAACGACTATTGGCAGTACTGCAACAGTTTTCGTTGTGCGTGTCTTTGGATTACTTGGAAAATCTTGCAAACATTCTCTCTTTTTAGTTGTTATTATGACATTACTTTCCTGCTTTGCTCCAAAATTAATTCCTGATAAAAATTGAAATTGGCCTTTTAATTTTTAAAAAAATCTATTTTTTCCAAAAAGAAGTCGGGGTTCTTTCTATTACTCAAATATTTTTTACACTCTATAATACAATTTATTTGAGTGTTTTTGTTCTATTTAGTGAAGATTCCATTTAGTTAGAAAAAAATCGTTTTTTTTTTTACTGTTGGATTTTTTTAAAATGCATTCTTGATAAAATCTGTAAACTCTTCTTTTCTTTCCTATTTCTCCTAAAATTGTTTTAATAAAGCTTCTACAAAGATCCTTTTTGTAATGGCAAATGGATTATATTCATAAAAAGGTTGTCATATTCAAAGATGTGCGAAATTATCGAAGACATTTTTTTCTGACATTGGCTAAACATTTTTTTTTCAACAGATTGGAAATTTTATTTTTAAAAATTTGGAAACTACAATTTTTCAAACAAATTATACACATAGTATTCTATATTATTCAGATGATGTAAATGCTTGCATATTATTGTAAAATATTATCGCATTACAAAATTAATAAGATGCATATTATTTAACAAATATTTTCTTAAATCATTAACTATTCCAAATCATTTAGAAAATCACAGACACATATTTCCAAAAATCAATCTCATTCTGATAATTACATCTCTCAAATAATTCAATCATAATCGCTCTCCAAAAATAAATCCAAGACAAAGAAACATAACTTTCTATCTTCCAACTTTAATCACCGAAATCATCCAAATTCCAACAAAGTTTACTCATCTATTTTTCCGTTTTCAAAAAACACGAACCAAATACACAATCCATTTGCCTAAATCAAAACAATATCAATCATACTTTGTCAATGAAGCTTTTCAAAACAATAAATTAACCTCGATTTACTCTCTTTGATTTTCCGAAATGTTTTGGTACATTCAAAAATGCATTTTTATACAAACAATTGTTAAAAAATAAATGCAGCATAAATATAAAGCATATACAAGTTGCATAAACGTAAACATCTATTTACATATTTAAAATGTAATGTACTGAATATACATATCGTTTTATTTAACATGGAACCCGACTTAGACATATTCTCGTTATATGATTAGCGACATGCATTTTTAAGTTTATTTACATTTTTTTTAAAGAACAACCTCGACTTATTCTTCCCTTACAATAAATGTATTCCATTATAAATATTTTAGTTTATTATAAAGTTTAAAAAGTTTCCTACCTGGACGCAGATCTACTCTTCAAAATGGCCGCCTACGCACACTTTAACGTCATGACGTCATGGATGCCTACAACGATCAACAAGGGACTACTTTATTTGCAGAATATTATTACTTTGTTTTATTTTTTAAAAAATGTACGAGTGGTGCAAAATATTCAAAAAATATGTAATAAATGTAATAAAAAAAGTACTTTCATTAAAAAATATATTTTTTTAAATAAAAAATTTCCAAATAAATTTCTGCCTCTGTTGTTTGTATAAATTTATTTTTACTGTTTATTATTAATTAACTACATTGTATATATATTAACTATAATGTCTCCTTACCTGTTTTCTTGCTTCTTTTTCTTTCTTTTCTCACTCTATCCTCTTCATTTAATCATCCTATAACTTTATCGCGGGACCTATATGCAATGTCATTGAAATAAATGAAGGACAATTCCTACCATAGGAAACAATGTTAAACCGTGGGAACCAAAACTTCCAATATATTTTTAATCAATTTATTAATGTTTAATTTACATAAAATATTGCTCAATATTACAAACATTTTCTTTTTAATTTTAAATTATAAACATTATTTTTTTAAATAAATTTTAAATTTATTTTTCATTATTTTATAAAAATTACATTTAAGTGCTTACAAATTAAATATAATATCAATAAAATCACATAAATTAATACCAATATATAGTAACTGATTTCATACTGACTTTTTAAAAATATTCCATTATTTCTAAATAAAATAAATAAATTATTAATTAAATAAATATAATTTTAATAAATTAATTAATTAATACATGTCTAGAATTATAAAAATAATAATAGAGAAAAGAGCTATAAATAAAATATACTATAAAGAAAATATACTATGTAATATAATAATATATTATTTTATTCAAAATTAATACTTGAGTTTTAAATAATTAAATTATGTTTTAAATAAATATAATTTAAAATAAAACATGTTTGCAAAATTAATACTTGAGTATTAAAAATAAACTACTAATTGTTATCATACTTACTTTGTAAAAGATTCCAATTGTAGTAAAAGATTCCAATTGTAGTAAATAAAATAATTAAAATATTAAATAATTAAATATAATTTTAATTAATTAATTCTTAATATTTAATATTCCAATTTTAGTAAATAAAATAATTCATTTATTATTTAAAATTCCAATTTTAGTAAATAACATAATTAATTGATTAAATAAATCAATATAATATAGCAAAATAAATACTCGAGTACTTTTACCACGCATACTTTCAATGTTATTATGAAAATAAAATTATATTTAAAAATAATATTATAAGTAATATTATTAAATATGATTTTAGCAAAATTAATACTCGAGTATTAAAAATACAACTCAATTATTTATTTAATTTATATGAATATTAATAAAAAAATATATTACACATTAAAAAAAAACGAATTCAATATTAATTAAAACATGTCAATTAATGCGTTGTAAAGTACATGCGTTGTAATGATACATGCGTTGTAAAAGTATGCGTTGTAAATGTATGCGTGGTAAAAGTATTTGCGTGGTAAAAGATGCGTGGTGATGGTATTGCGTGGTAAAAAATGCGTTGTAATAGATGTATACCTTTCTTCTCGTTATGTGTTTTTCTAGGTAGGAACACCAATTTGATTCAAACCCAGGTTTAATGCCTTTAGTAAATGGGTGGATGCATGAGAATGCCCATGCTCAACCCATATCACATCTACTCGAACTCGGTTTAACTCAACATAGCGCAAGGCAATTGATCAACACTTCACAGCCTGAAAATTCACAAAAGGAGACATAAGTAGTGAGGTAATGACCCATTACCTGCACACATGTCCATTCCTTCCTGACATGAGCCATGCATAAAACGCAGTATTCAATGTTACAATAGAGCACGCTATCAGCAGACCAATCACAAATTCACAATTCTTCATAAATAACACAGACCTGGTGGGTCCGGGCCATGGCAAGCAGTTTGGTAAGGCAAGGACTATAATTTCCAGCTCTTTTTTACGTCCGGCAGTAGGTGGAAGGCTGAAGGTAAGTTCAGAGAGGTGGGAACTAGTATGAGCACGGGTGGGGGCTAGCAATGACGGCAAATGGTGTGGAATTGTATCTCTTCGTGGCATTTAAGAGCATGAATGTAATGATGGGGTCAGGACACCCCTAGAAAGTGGGAGGCAATTTGAATGTAAGATTTTACATAGATGCTTGCTGAAGAATTTATGCCCCAATACTGTACATGGTATACATGCAGTCAGATGCAGCCATACTGTACTTGGGAAATGGGTTAGAACTGAGAGCACAAGTGAAAACAACAGGCCTATTCACAAAGGCATTGTGGAGCTTGGAAAGTAGAACTCCTCTAGCAATCTTTTAAGTTCTCTTACATTCCTTTGTGAATCATCTCCAAGTCATTCAAAATGAGATCAAAATGGGGATATTCATGGAATATTCATATACAATTAGTAAACGTAGAAATGACTGTGTCCTCTTTCCACTTTTACTAACAGAGTTCGATGTTTCACCAATTCACAAATGCACATGGGTATGTAAAAGAACACTCCTCTAGAAACACTTCCTGCATTCATTAATTCTTGCATGAAATGGTCCAAGGTTTGTGCAAACCCCATGGTGTTCTGATGCTGCTCACAAAGCAAAGTCATGTTATTGCTGCACCACGCAATATTGATCATAGTTTGTTAGGCTATGGTCATAAGAGTGCCACATGTACAAGATTGAAGGCGCACTTCAAGGGACTCCAGGTCCCAGGAACCATCACGCCCGCATCCAGTCTGCAGCCTGTGGATAAGAAGCCATAGACTTGTGCTATAAACTGCTGCCCAGAAATGGCGAAGACCTGCTATTATAATAACCCCTTGGGCGCAGCGGCGATTCTGCGCCTGTGCGGCCGTTTTGAAGAGTGGGCGGGTTCATGACGGCCCCCAGCCATCATCAGCACACGCCCACCGTGATGCATGACGGCCGGGGGCCGTCATCAGCATGTAAGGGGTTAAAGGAATGAAACAGGAGCTTTGGGCCCCATAATGCAGGTGTCAATTCTTACTGCCGAGCGTCAGGCAGTAAGGGCCGCCCATTATGTAAAGCCCAGCAGTGACAGGTGTGGGCATGCCCCACTCTGGGGACAATGCCAGAGTTTCATTTGCGTGGGGCCATGCCCTTGCAAATGAGGCTCGAGTGAGTGCCGCGACGGCAACAAATGCAGAATCAGCACTTGGTTAGCAACCTAGTGGTTAGATCAGACCTTTGTTGATGTTATCTGGCTCAGTCCTAAATGCCGGGGTCATCAGGGAGTCATTTTAAGACTTGCCAGATGTGCTGAGGTGAAGGGCAGTCCATGTCCCCTATACTGGAGAGCCACAAGGTCTCTCTTTCTTTTAAGGGACAAGAAATAGGTGTCTGCCTTCAAGCCAGAAGATATGCTTAAGACAAGACGTTCTGGTGACTATTAAACAAAATAGTAGAAAAATGTCCAAATCTTCATTTTGTCCTCGCTCTCAGGCACAAAATGACGTGTTGCTTCTCTCCAACAGCATCACTGCCTACCAAATACGTTTACCACCCACCAAAGCAGATAGTAAATATACTGTGATAAGGATAATGGCACCAAGATGTCAAACAATAGAGTTTCCTTTTATTAAAGGAAGCTGAGAAGAAATGTGATTAGACTTCAGAAGAATAACAGGCAATATACATAGAGACTCAGCAAAGCTGAAAGCGATTTGATTTAGTCAGTTGTAAGAGCGACCTTTCACATATGAAGAGATTTCCTTCACGAGAGGTACAGCTGCCGCCAGTGGTTTTAGGGTCAGTTGGAAGAGCTCTTAGAGAAGCAGATCCTATTTTGGCTCCAAACTGTTCTTATAAATGTTGATAAGGAGATTGATCTAATGAGGATATTTACGTCAAGAAAAAAACGGTTGTATGAAGCTGTCGAGATGACCTTGTGCCATTTTAGGAATCATCACTTCGATGCAGGCTGCGGTTTGGCTACTGTCTCCGGTTCAAATGAATGGACTTTGGGCCTCATTTATGAAAAGTGTTGCATTACTGCGTGAAAACAGCAATGTAACACATTTCAGTGCGCCCTTCTTGCGACACCATGGATGCGCCATATTTACTGTACTGCCCCCCCATGTCGCATGGATTTACAGATAATAAAGTATTCTTGACGTATCTGTAGGCGCAAAAGTGGCGAATTGCTGGAGCGGGTCTGAAACCAGACGCAACTCCAGCAATGTGTCCTTTCACATTGGGCAAGCCCCATGTGAAAAGTCCTTCATCTGTCTTATGCCTGCTGTGAGGCGGGCATAAGGATTTGGTGCAGTGGTGTCCTAGAAGTGTCTCATAGACTTCACGGCACACTTCTATGAGCCTTTTTTGCATGGGAACACCCACCCTACATACATAATACCTGATGCAGGTATAATGTAGAGCAGGGGTTTACAAAGTGGCACATCTGCTTAGATGTGTCACTTTGTTAATATGTCACAGTGTGGTGCACATTTTACGCTGCCGGTGCGTCACAAAAAAAGTGACGCACCGGGGATGGAAGGGGCTCATAAATAGGCCCAATGTGTCTTGTTTCAGTCGTGGCAATGACAAACTCCTGAAACTGAAGCTGTTCTTCCATTTTAAACTTGACAATAGCAAGTGTTTCTTAAGGTGCATGACAGTTGATTGGCGTGTGGAAGCAACAATGTCCAAATATTTATCCTGCACATTACTTCTCTTGAGTTTTTTTCTTTTTATTAATTGAGAGCATGAAAGCAAGAACATTTCTAATGCATATTCTTCAGTTCCATGCCCATACTGCATTGTAATCTAGGAACTGCCTTCCCTGGCAAATGGACCGCTTTTCTAATTACAATGTTTACCGTTTGTAAGATTAGCAGCATAAAAGTACCATATATTAAAGTTTGAAAATATGCCTTCATACTATCTAAAGGAATGGAAAAGAGACATTTCGGGCCTTATTATGCAAGTGGCGTTCCTTACTGCCCAGCAGTATGTCTGTCCACTGTCAGGCAGTAAGTGCTGTACATTATGCAAAGCCCTGCAGTGACAGATACGTCAGAGATTCGTGTTCTGGGGACTAACCCCATGCAAACAAGGTCCCACTATTTTTTTTATCTCCCCCAGTTTGCTTTTATTTAAGGAGTCATCCGGTGTACAGCAAAAAAGTTATCTTTGACCCGTTCAACATCTCTATCAATCACCAATAATAGGCATTCCTCAAAAGTGCTTTATTCGATGATGTCTGCTTGGATTTTTAGATTTATTGTGACATTATTCACAGATTAACTCTTTAAGCTAAGAAGGTGACCTATAGACTTTTATGATCCAACTGTTAACATATACACGCCTAGAGATGCATCCTTATAGAACACTTTCTCTTCATTGGACCAATAAGCAACACTTTCTAAACACTTAAAAAAAGACACAGCAACTAGAGCATTCGAGTAACCAAATTATAGAGCTTATAAATGGTTCCAAATGCTATAGCTAGGATACATCTCATCTGTCGAAAGTATTTAAACTGTCGAGTTAATTCCCACAGGGCTAAAATGACGCTCTGGTGGTTCTTTATGGGCCACGGACTTCAGCCAATGTATGCTTTCCTCCGCACCAAATCAGCGTGACACTTTAATATTACCAACGCTTTAAATAATTCATTGTATTGGTTTTAGCGAAAGATAGTGATGAATTATTGAATGACCTCCATACCTCTCTCCAAGAATTCTAGCACAGTAATGCCCCTTTGGGTTTTCTGAGCACGTCACGTCACACAAATGAGTACATACCATAACATTCCGTCGCTCTCTACTTATGTGTGTTAACGTATTACATTTCACTTCATTGTAGAAGCTTTGATTTCCCCAGAGCCTTGGTTTCTCATTAGTAAACACCTGTGCTACGTATATGTTACCCTAGGCAAAGTTTACGTTTGGCTGAATGCAGTTCAGGTTATCAGATATGAGCGTTAGCTGAGGGTGATTTGATTTAGAAACAAAACAATAATACAGCTTCCCTGTCGGTCTTTTTGCTACTGTACCCAAGAATGTAGCTCACCTTATTTAACAACGCCATTTAGTGGACAGTATGAAGTCGTTTTCAACATTCACAAATTTAGCTCCGTTTGAGGGCTGTCTTTGTGGGCCTCCTTGATATTTATTTCCAATGTTTTCCCCTAGGGCCAGATGCATGAAAATGCTGTTTTGCGATTCCCTAATTGCGAATTCTTGCGATTCGTAATTAGGCAATTGCAAAACAGCATGCATGAAAGAGTGATAAACACTTTCTGCGATTCCTAGGGGATCGCAAATGACCTACCTCATGAATATTAATAAGGTACGTAGCAACATGCAACACCCTTAGAATTGCAAAAATCACAGGGATAGTGGTTTGCTGGGTTCAGCAGACCACCATGTCCGTGATTGTTTTTAAATAAAGCAAATTTTTTTTTTGCTAGGCAGACGTTTTCCTGAAAGGAAAACCGGATGCTTTACAAAACGAAAAATGAAACATTTTCCTTTTATTGGGACCACTGCCTCCTCTTAAAAAATGTTTTTACAAACATTCACAAAAGGTAAGGGGGGGACCCTTTCCCATTTGAAAATGTGTTACCACCTGTTGGAAGCCGGAGTCCCAGTCCCGCACCACTGTCACCAAATGCGAGACCCGGGACTCCTCACTCAACGTTAGGCCAAGTAAGGACACCGTTTGAGATAGCCCTGCTCATCCCCTTAGTAGCTTGGCACGAGCAGCCAGGCCTATCTCCAAGGCATGAGTGTACAGTATGTGCAACCACACTCATAGCAACCCACTGGTGACACCACAAATGGACTCCAAACGAGTTTGATAAAACAAGTATAAACTTACTATAAAAAGATATACGATCAGACCGCATGATACAAAAGCTAACATTTAATAAAGGGTAATATTTGTTTAGGCTGGCTGGTAGGTTCAAATCCCAACCACTGCTTTCAAAATGCTATGCTGGTTGCAATGCTAGAATCACCCACGTTGCAATGGACAAACAATAGTGCACTGCCTAACGATACAATCCTGTGCTGGGCAAAAGATAAATAATACAATGCATAACGATACACCCCAGTACCATGCAATGGGAGAAATAATGCAATACGTACCGCTACAATCATGTACTGCGCAATGAAGGAATAATGCAATGCCTCACACCCCAATCTCGTACTTTGCAATGAAGAAATAATGCAATGCGCACTGCTACAATAGTATACTTTGCCATTATGGAATAATGCAATGCGTAGCTACAATCAGGTACTTTGCAATGAAGAAATATTGCAATGTGGGCCACTACAATCCTGTACTTTGCAATGGAGAAATAATGCAATGCGTAGCGCTACAATAGTGTACTTCATTACGCAGAAATAATGTCAGGCGTCATAAGACAGTCCAGCAGTTTGTTAGCAGCAATATTGGCAATGTGTATTACGACAGTCAGCATCTTCGATAATAGATGCTCCCCACACGTATCAACGATGAAATAAAGTACCTCTTCTCACTCTGGCCCCAGTACTGCCACTCCTTTGGTCCGTATGGCCCACAACCTGAGCCAAAGCAAAGGCTCCCGTCGCCAGAAGGACTGAGAGGCCGAGAGAGTTTCCCTCTGAGCCCGCACCCTGCCCGGTAGTGATCCACGCTACCCTGGGGGCACGACCCCACTCTCCTCTCCTCCTTCAGCGAATTGGGCCTTCGGTGCAGAACTTTCTCAATGGGCCTCAGCAGGTTGGCCTGGCAGCTCAGCTACTCCTGGGCTGCCGGTCTGGGCCGCACCTGTTAGGAAGGTCTCAGGGGGCCGCAGGGCACACGTACCCCATGCCTCCAAGATTATGTTACTCCGGGTGCACGTTCACCACAGCACCCTCCGGATCTCCTCTGGCACAAAGCCACACACACAATGCTAATGGGACTTCATGTCAACTCCAGGTGCACGTTCACCAGGCACTCCTTCATGCGGTCTCAGTACACCTCTGATGCACACGCTGACCAGGAGCTCTTCACGAACGCCTCCTGTGCACCACGACACGCACCCAGCACGTCCAAGTCTCACTTCTCCTCCATGTGTCCAAGACCACAGGGCACACCTTCCGAGGGCCTCCACCTGCCACAACACGCACCCACAGCGTTGCTTGAAACTTCTCCGGAAACGTTTAAGTTCCTGTGTTTCCAAACAGGGAGCCAGCTCACGTCGGGCCCTTGGGGTAACAAGATGAAGCACAAAGCACTGTCTTCTTCAAGCAGGGGAACCAGTGCACAAAGCACAGTCCCAACAGCCTCTTCCTTGGTTAAAACAGCAAACTGCAGAGCAGTCCCAGATCACAAAGCAAGGGTCGGTCCGTCCCAGCAGTCTCTTCAATTGTTCCTTCCTTAGCAGAGGTACCTCTTGACCCCGAAATAGGTCCAAGCCTTTTCAGTCTCAATCCATTTCTATTCCAACGTTCACGGGTCTCAGCTCTCATAGTTATACCCCTAAAAGTCTTTAAAGTTCGTTGTGCACAGGGGTCCCTGACCCCTGCCTAAATCGGTTCTGGGAGTCTCCCTCCCAGTGTCACCTTTCTCACTTTGATACTGGGGGTCTGGATCCTTAATCAATCAGCAGGAGATGGGTCATTTGCTTTATAGCAGCAACCCAGGCCTCTTCACCTCCCGGGGCTTCTCCTCCGCCTACTCTCCAGATACCTGTCAGCCTGGTGCCATCTAATCCCCTCCCTGGGTCAAGACCTCCCCCAGCTCCTCTCACATCTCAGATCCAGACAGTCAATCCGCATTCAGCAGAGACACACAGAAATGCGTAACGCACAAAACTCAGCCACTTTCTAAAAGAGTGGTTTCTGAACACACAGTGACAAAACCACTTTCAAAGAAAGATGTGTTATGACACTGTAAGTTCATACATACTAAACTTCACCTCTCCATTTTAAACTTCTGGGAAACTAGGCTAACAAACACAATACCCAGCTCCCCATTATATCCTATGGGCAGGATGGCCTTTCACCAGTGAAAAACGAAATGGAGTGTTTTTCACTGTCAGGACATAGCACACACCTCAGAATATGTCCTGCCTTTTACTTAAACTGCACACTGCCCAGGGGTTACCCGGGACATACCACAGGGGTGCCCACTGTGTATGCAAAAGGAAAAGTAAGGCCTGACAAGCGGCTGCACTTGTCAGGACAACATGCTAACTTAGCAAAGTGCGCGCAGGCCCTACACTGCAGGCCTGAGTTCCCTTCTCTGCGCACCCTTGCATTACTAGCCCTGGCACACACATTGCACATCACTAGGGACTTTACTAGTAAGGCAAACATAGCAATCATGGCCAACCAATTACCATTACACTTTACACAGGGAACACTTGTACTTTGACACTGATCAACAGTGGCAAAGTAACCAAAGCATCTAAAAGCAAATGAGATAGAGGCAAAAAGTCAGGGGTAACCATGCCAAGATATGCCAGGTCTAACACAACCTACTTGAGGTAGGAGGTAAAATGCGAATTTTTTGCGACCGCATTTGGGTCACGAAACATTCCTACATACCGTTGCGATTCGGTGTTAGGAAGGGACGCCCAAACACCCCCCTTCACTATAGCGAATCACAAACACATTTTGCAATTCGGTAACTGGTTACCAAATCGCAAAATAGGGGTTGCGGCCTCAGTAAAGTGTTTTTGCATTCGCAAATGGGCAGATTCGCTGAGAAGATAAAAATGTTGAGGCATATGGCCCTTAATGCTTTGCAGTTTTTCCTTCCGATTTTCTTACAACAGGAAAGGTACATTGAATACTACATACCTTAACTCATCCCTGTCTCATGTGGAGTGTTAGAGCTCGTTTCAAAATACATACAATAAGCGTTACTCTTTGTAGAAGTACGTACTATGCATAGGGTACCAGTGGAGTTAAGCAAAATTATGCCACCCCCACCCTGCAGAATGAGATGAGGGGCCTCTGATTCACACATATCCACAAATATTAATTGGCCTTGGGCTTAGAATGGGCCCCCATAAAGATTTGGGGTTGCCCAGACTGAAATGCAGGGGACTGCAGGGGCCTGAGGTAGGCCCCTGCAGGGTATAGAGGAGGTGTGCCAATCAGCATGACTCATAGGGTGTTGACAGCAGCCTCTAGACTGGCAGCTTGATCATTTACTAAGCTCTCTTCACTGCTCAGCTGAGTAGAGTTTACTTGACCTTTCACTGTCTAAGCAATACAGACTGAAGAGTGGTAAGGGCAAGAGGTCAGAGGCAGAATGGAAAAGAGGGAAGAGATGGATCTACAGAGAATGGAGAAAGGACAGGAGGAAAACACAGTTTACATGGGCTGTTGGAACAAGAAGGCCCCAAGTCAAAGTGATGTTTGAAGAGGCAGCATTTCTGTTTTTGTGTAACTGAAGGAGGTCTTTACTCTATCTCGTTAATTCTGAAAGAGAGTTTCCAGATTGATATAATGGCAGAATACCTAAACCTGTCTTAAAAATTGTAGCGTATTTTGAGAATTTTATAGTGGCGCATAAGTGATCCGGTTGAGTAAAATGAATGGATATGAAAAATAAGGAAGCCAAGCTAAAATTGATTATTGCGCCTAATGGGAATCAATGTTATACTATCAGCACTGAGATGATGTAGTAAAGGATTCTGGTTCATGGATATAATGTTTCTTTTGGGAGCAAGAGTACAGTGAAGGACAACAATATGGATTAAGGAATATCCACAAAAGTGACTTTTGGGACATGCAGCCGGTTACAGCCATTAGGCCACCAGGTGTGAGTCCACGGAAGACAACAATGTTTTTCACTTTTTTTTAAAGATATATTTCGGAGGGATATATTTACTCTTTCAGATTTTATTAAAAGAAGCCCAGACATAAGCTCGCATTCTGAGCTCTATGCAGCTCCCTGATGTTGGAAGGGCACAGCTGCGCACCAAAGCTGAATAGGCTCCTTGGAACATGATGATACCTGGAGCTAAAGGTGCAGTATGGCAGCTTTCTAATCTCTCCCTGATCGGAGAGAGAGCAGAATAAAATAACCTCAGGAAAATCTTCATAGATTTAAACACCAGGAGGCGCTTAACCACATTTGTTTGTCCTGTTCCTGAGAAGGTTGCCCAGCAGGTCCTAGACGACACAGTGCTGATGAAAGCATAACCGTAATTAGATCAGCCTTGAAGTGTCCCATGGTCGTGCAACTGTCTGGTCCCTGCTGGGACCCTTTAATCACCCACAGGGAGGGCCAGTGCCTCAGGAGAGGCCCAGGCCACTCAGAGAAAATACCCTCCAACTTTTGCTGCCCCTGAAAGGGACAGAGCCCCATGGTGCTGTCGTGCACCTCTTTCCTACCCATTAATCATGCACCTGCCTGGGAAAGGGTGTGGAAGGAGGAGAAAAAGAGCATTCATAGCAAGGAAGAATTTGTCGGCTACCCGCACTACTCAGAGAGGAGAAGTGCCAACTGGTGAAGAGTTGATCAAGGCACAAGGGCTTGGGTTACCATGCAGCCCTAATAGTCTCATGCAGGTGCACCATACATGGAGGTAGGGTCACTAGTATCCTAAGAAAGAAAAGTGCACTGTCTGGTGCTTTGTGTCATGTGTTCACCTGGGGCTCAAGGAAAACCAGTGGTGAACATGGGGAAGTTCATAGAGACACTGACATACAAAGAAAGGTCGGTAAAGGAGGAAGTACATGCTATGAGGAGACATTCCAGCACCCTGTCCACTAAGTATTGTCTATGCGCAGGTGATGAGTCTCTTAGCAATGACCTATAACATGTCAGAAAGACAGAACATTCTGAGGGAACATCCAGCCATACTACAAGGACTGGGCAAACTGAGAGACAAGCAAATAACGTTACACATCAATGAAGCAGTCAAGCCTGTGGCTCAGCATCACCGAAGAGTTCCATACATCTGCAACCACAGGTGGAAGAAGAAATACAAAGCCTACTGGTGCAAGACATCATAGAGCCAGCTGACGGACTGACCCCATGGGTATCTCTGATAGTAGCAGTGCTAAAGAAGAACACATCAAAGATTTGCATTTGCGTTGACATGAGAATACCAAACACGGCAATCGAGCGGGAAAGACACTCAGGGCCTCACTTAAATTACATGATCAGCTGTCTTACCGGTGCATGCAGGTTTTCAAGGTTAGACCTGTGCAAAGGATACCATCAACTGGAGCTTGATCCGCAATTGCGATACATCATGACATTCTCCACCCACATGGGTCTCTTTCGCTACAAACAACTAAGTTTTGGAATATCATCAGCAGCAGAGATATTTCAAGAGATCATAAGTCAAGTGATCAGGCCTGTAAAGAACAGTTTGAATTACAGTGACGACATCCTGGTGTTCGGTCGCTCAGATGAGGGGCATGACGAGATCCTGCATGTGGTCTACAACCAATTGGAACAAGGTGGCCTGACCCTAAATGAAGTGGTACAAAAGGGGGTGGTGATGGACGGAGCATCTGAACCAATCAAACACTCACACCCAGTCAAAAGATCTGGGTTCAATCCACTTTTTTCACCACCCCCTTTTGTACCCCTGACCCTAAATGAAGACAAGTGTGAACTGGGGAAAAGGGAACTAGTATTCTTTGGACACATCTTTTCAAAAAAGGAATGAGGCCGGATCCCAGCAAACACTGGAAAAAGCATGGCCCCCCACAGAAGTAGCAGAAGTGAGGTCATTCCTTGGGTTAGCAAGCTACTGTGCTTGATACATAAAGGACTTTGCCACAGTGAGCACAAAGCTTCGGGACCTAACAAAGCAGGGTCAGAAATTTCTCTGAACACATGAATGCAACAGGGTGTTTGAGGCCATCAGACTGTAGATCATCTTGCTTTTTTGGACCCATCGCTATGCAGTGAGCTCACTGTTGATGCCAGCCCGATAGAGTTAAAAGCAATTCTAGTACAACACATGCCTGGAAGAGATTCGCCCAGGCACATTGATGCATATGCGAGCAAGAGCTTATCGGACATTGCTGTTGTAAATAGCCCTCTTCTTGCGCATATCACCGAGGAGGAATGGGTGTCACATTTTAAATCAATATTTGATATTCCAATTGATCACCCTTGCCAACTTTTAGAAGGGCGGGTTACAAGTGCCTCTGTAATGAACTTTGAACAAGGCGAGGTTGAGGTTGGCATTGTAGGGCTATCCTCTAACAAAGCGCCGGGCTCAGATTGCTTTCCCCCGGACTTGTTTAAATCCGACCCCTCCTTTTGGGCACCGGTATTGTTGGCGGATTTAATACAGCCGCAAAGAGTGGTTGCCCCCAGTCCTGAGCCACTTCCACCACAGTTCCTGTTTTTAAGAAGGGTGACAAGAATAGTACACATTGTTATAGGCCAATCTCCCTCCTTGACTCTGTGGTCAAGGCTGTAAGTCGCATCCTCCTGGAGAGATTATCCACTTGGGCAGAGGAGCATAAGATTATGTTGGATATTTAGTTTGGATTCCATCCGGGCAGATCAACGGTTGCTCAATGCCTCAACCTATCTATGCTATTGAGCAAATACACAGTTGACCGCCCCGGTACTGTCTATCTTGCATTCATGGACTTGCTGTCCGCTTTTGACTGTGTCAACAGGGTCAAATTGTGGCAGTCCATGAGGGTTATAGGGGTGGAAAACAATGTGGTTAATTTTTTTGTGGACTTGCACAAGTCTACCACGGCCAACGTAAGGTTCTCTAAGGATCTCAGGGTTACTAGGGACCTGGAAATTAAGAGAGGATAGTGTACTGGATAGACACTGGATAGTGTACTGAGAGCCACGGGGTAGATTTCCCTTGTGTAGGAAGGCATGGCATACCTGTTTTACTTTATGCAGACAATGCCGTCCTTTTATCTAGGACTGAATTAGGTCTGCAAATTTTATTAAAGGAATTGTACAAATGTATGCAGGACCAGAACCTGGCAATAAACAATACAAAATCTTATATAATGCAAGTGGGGAAACGTCCAAAAAAAAGCTTTCAATTTAGTGTTGGTCCGGCTAAAATCCCCTGTAGAAATGTTTTTTCATATTTAGGGGTTCTCAAGGACGATCAGTTAAAGTGGGGGCCACTAATTTTGAAGAAAAGAGGAGACCTGATCCGGATGAATGTGGCAATTTTTAACTTTGCGTCAAAAATAGGGAGCAAACTGATTGGATCCATGTTAAAAGTTTATCAAGCCAAGAGCGTGGCAGCTGCTAGTTATGCAAGTGAAATTTGGGGACATGTCGCTGTGGATTCCCTTCAGGTGATCGAGAATAATTTCTTGAAGCACCTGCTGTGTGTCCCACATGGTCTATCCAACGTAGTGGCTCACGAGGAGCTGGGAGTTCCCTTTTTAAGTGATACTTTGGTCTTACGCCCCCTTGTGTTCTGGTTGAAGTGCCGGCTGAATGAGGAACTAACTCCTAACCATCTCATATTACAAGAATGTATGTCCCTTAATAATGCAACCCGAATCCCTAGCTTTGAAGGGGGAGGGTGTGTTGATTTATTTCTTACACCTAAAACCATTGTGAAGAAAGATGTGGAATCAATCAGGGAAGCCTTTTCAACCCAAAGAAAATTGGACAGGGATGAACAGGAGTTGCAGAAGTTAAGTGTTCGTAAGTTTTTAATGCTTAAAACAACTCCGTTGACGGAGCCTTATCTTTTGGGACCCTTATCTACACAAGAGAGGTTTTTACTTACTAGGTTTCAGATTAACTTCTTTCACCTCCTGTTAGCAAGGCCGTAGGGATGCAGTAGAGGTCAAGCGCTAGCACCCTGTGGCTGCGACGGTCAGTCTCCACAGGATTTGCTGCATTTTATGTTTATATGTAAGATTTATGTAGTCCCTCGAAGGCACTTTTTGGTTCCAATTTTAAAGAAGATGGATTTTACTCAGGCTCGCCCTGCCCTTTTGTACTTGCAGTTGTTGAAAGAGGACTGTTTACCCTTCATTGTGGGATATTTAAAATCTACTGTGAAAAACAGGGCTTGTTTGGATGTATAGCTAATGTATGCATCATTGGGATTTTATTAAGATGTGAAGGCTCAGATTACATTTTATGGTTAAATCCTCAAAGGAGTGATGATTTTTATGGCACATTGCACTTTGTGATTATAGATTAAATTGGGAGGTTGTGTAAGTTATTTCATTTTTAACTTGTACTTTTAATGAACTACGGTTTTTATGTAATTGTATGTTTGTAACTTTTAGGGTTCTCCTCTGTGAAACCGAATAAAGTTTATTTTGATTTGATTTGATTTATCGGACATTGAAAGGGCATACTCACAACTAGAGAAGGAAAGTCTAGTAGTAGTATGGGCGTGTGAACACTACCACATGTTCATTTATGGAAAACCCTTCACCCGGCTTGTGCACGATCTTGAAGTCATAGTCCATCAATATAATTCCACCACCTTTCAATGCGTGGCGAATGCAAAGATACCGCCACGCATTGAAAGGTGGTTGAATTATATTGATGGACTATGACTTCAAGATCGTGCACAAGCCGGGAAAGGAACTCAACCCAGCTGACTACATGTCACTGCATCCCCGACCGCAGGCACCAGAAAGCACATCGATGGCAGAAGAGTACCTACATTTTGTGTTGGGGCAGAAGACTCCCACCCCAATAATAATTTAAGAGCTGGAACGAGAGACAACAAGGGATGCCACAATGCAAGCTGTCAAATCAACAACACAACAGCAAAGATGGAGACACTTAAACAACAACAGCCCCATGGGAGAAGGAGTGAGTAGGCAAGAAATGCTGGCATTCAAAATCATACCAGAGGAACTTTCGGAAACGGAAAGAGAAATCATACTAAGAGGAACAAGGATAGTAATGCCAAAAGCATTACTATCTGTAAACCTGGCACATGAGTCCCACAGAGGCATAGTAGCAAGAAAAAAGATGCTACAGGAAAGAGTATGGTTCCAAGGTTTGGATCGACTGGAGGAAGACACCATCCTAAACTGTCATCTATGCCAAATAACGTGACGGCCCGCAAAGCCAGAACAGTTACAGATGTCGGAGCTTCCAGGGGCAGTGTAGACCACATTGGCAGCTAATTTCTATGGGCCATTGGATACTGGCAACTACTTGCTAGTAGTCATTGATGAGTACAACAGATTTCCCATAGTACGACACGTCTCGTCAACATCAGCCACTGCAACGTTGCCGATACTGGATGACATTTTTGCAGCCTGGGGCTCCCCCACAAACAATGAAGACAGACAATGGGCCTCCCTTCTCAGGAGAGGAGTTTCGCAAATTTATGGCATACCTGGGCATTCACTACCGGAAGGTAACGCCCCTGTGGCCCCAAGTAAACGGCATTGTGGAAAGATTCATGGGAAACATCAAGAAAGCAGTCCAAAGGGCAAAACTGGCACAGATCTCTGTGGGCCAGGCACTCTGTCAAATATTAGGAGACTACCGCAACACTCCTCACAGCTCCACTGGATGATGCCCAACAGAACTGGTGCTAGGAAGGACACGCAGGACAAGATTGCCCCCGCTAGAGGCAAAAGCGCCACCAGAACACAAAAGCATTGCAGCAAGAGATCGGGAAGCGAAAAACAAAATGAAACTATATGCGGACGCCAGGAGACATGCCACATAATCAAATCTGAGGCAACAACAATCAAGAAAATCAGACAGTCCTTTCTCAGATGAACCACTGACAATAATAAATGTCAAAGAGCCAATGATAACAGCTGCATGGGGCGCTTACTGGATCACCAGAAATAGCTCACATTTCAAGGGGCTCAAGACATCATATGAGGACGGAGGTGATACAACATCCAAGAGCAACGCAACACATGACAAAGAGAAAGTTATGGATAGCATGGGAAGAATGGCACACAACAGGGAGAGACAAGAAGAGGTACCAAATGAAGGGACAGAAGGGTCATGCCCAAAGAGAGTGAGCAAAAGGCCAAAGAGACTGATTGAGGAAATGTAATGGTGGGGTCAGAAAACACCATATCTCTCTCTCTCTCCCTCTATCACTATCTCTCTCTCTCTCTCTCTCTTTTTTCTCTCTCTCTCTTTCTTTTTCTTTTTCCACAAAGGTGGAGATGTTGTGACCTGGGGCAGAGGGCACTAGGACCCTGCACCCCAGTCTGGGGAAGGACAGCAACCGGACACCACTTACGGTCAGGGATTGGGGATGGGACTTTGTGGTACTGCAAGGCAAGGGACCAGACGTGCCTGTGAGGGCGGACAAGAAATACAAATGAAGAACACTTGAGCTTGATCACCTACCTTTCTCTGCATGTTCTCTGTGTAGGGACACAACAGGACATATAGGGGAACAGGTGATATTTTAGTTTTGTGTTTTACCGTTTCTGCAGCAAAAAAAGTAATACACAAAATGTGAGTAGTGAGAAATGGGTTATATACGACCAATAGTTTGGTCTTGAGGCTGGACTACATAAGTGATTAAATTAGGGTTCCTTGAGGTCCCTGTCATAATATATACAGGGTGAAACATTTTTTGTGAGTTATGGACTAGTGATTTTGAACTTACGTAGGTTTGAGATGCATATGCAATGGGGAGTCGGTCAGATCAGTTGGTGGCATGTGTCTTTAAATAGATTTGGTATAGTAAAGGTTGGGCTCAACTGGGAATCCCCCTACTGAAGAAATACTTTTCTAGATGCACAGCTACAGCCTTCCTACTTCTGTCATAGACAAGTGTTCACTCCTTCCTTAACATTTCACTTTTCAGACCATTAATGCAATGACATCAGGGCAAGGTAATATCAGATTTAAGCCCTTTTTCATGTTGTGAAATGTTAATTGCAGGTGCTTTAATCTAGACAATTTCACTCGATCGTACCAAAGTGCACTTTGCACTATTCAACTGAATTCCTATCTTAATGTTTCAAAAGAACAGCCTGATTAAATGGACATGAAGATGATTAAAGTGCTTTGTGTGCGAAAATGTCATTTTCCCTACTGCAACTACAAGACCTGATGTTGGGTTCAAGATAAATTAGATGAAATACTTAAAAACATTTATTTCTGCCTGCTCAGTCAGTGGTTGGTCTAGATGGCACCCTGTTGGAAACTCTGGTTCAACATGCTGTTCCCTTGCCCTCCAACAGAGGAACAAAGAAGACAATATAATATATAATATATAATGATGGCATTCATCAGGTGCCAGATAGGTACAGGCCAGCAGCGAGCTATGACCTGCCTGGTCTTACATGGTTCACATTTTTGACACCTAGATAAAGATGGCGTTTTGGTGCCATTGTCTCCTACCACTCCTTGCAGTGGATGCTGGTTCAAACTTTGGAACTGAGAGTAAAGAGACAGCACAGTTTCTCACCACTCCTGAGTAGCTACACGCCGGGAAGCTTCAATCTACGTGTCAACTTCCCTGTGTGTAGCGACTGCACTGCTGGGGCACCTGATTACTTCTCAACGTATTAATCCCATCCCGGCCATTGTGCGATTGCGAGCCTTTTGGCCATTCTGAAATCGGAGTCACTCTCAGGTAATTCTGTCGTGATCTTGTAGCTAGTGGTGGTGTACAAATTTAGTTGGTGCACACTCAGAGGTCCGTATTAGCATTGGCTCCTTGTTTTTTCAGATAGTCCACTGTGGGATCTTAGCCAATTTATTTGGACTGATCAGACGTTGATTTTAAAGGGACATGTCGGATATGTATCTGTCTAAGTGCAGGCATCCCGCTCTCGCCTTCATGGAGCCCGCGTGCCCATTTTCCGCTAAACCGGCCCTCCCTGTAGGGCTTTGCATGGTGCCCTCCCCCTCTCACAGTCCTGAGGAAGACCCCTTCGTATGGTTTCCAAGAGCCTACATCAATTTGGGGTTGAAACGTGGACACTCTTCTCTTTGCCAGCATAAACAACAGTGATTGATCTACTGTGTTTTTCTTCTATGTCATGTCCACACAATAATCCATGCAGATTGTTAGACGTTTCTGGCTTAAGGAAGAGCCAGTTTGATGTATACATGAATATGTGATTTGAACAATACTCTTTCTTTTGTGTACCCCTTTATCTTCACTCAAATCACCTTACCCCTTTTCTACTTTCCTCTGGGTACTTGCTGTTTTCTAAGAATGCCACAGTATCATTCATCTATAAATAATGTATGTACAGTGTGATTAAATAACACTACCATTTCATTCGGATAACGGGGTCATTTCTAATTTGTTGGTGTGTTTATGTATATTGTCTCTGTGTGTTGTTGAACTATTGCATATTAGGACCATTTTACATTGTACTATCCATTACCCAGGTCCCAGTGCCTATTAGGTCTACCCTTATGTGTAATACAATCAGTAGTGGGCAAACCTATGCACTTCCCCAAATAGACGACAGATAATTCACACTTGCAGTACATGGGCAATAATCAGGATCTAGTGTTGGATGCAACAGCAAAGGAAGCAGTCATGGTGGGTGTTGTTTCACCACTCTAGTTTGAGCTGTGGTTGTACAGGAGAGCTACAAACATGCCTAAATGTTCATGATTTAAAACGAGTGGTTGATTGGCTTTGAAAAGTGCTCTTTAAAAAAGGTAACTAACCAGTATATTTCACTGTTTTTCCTCTGCTTAAGCAATATTGGCATTTGATGTTAGAAGTCATATTGTACATGAAATCATTAGAATATAAACATTGGAATTTACAGAATGCACACACTTACTCCTACTGTATATAGAATATAATGAAAGAGACATTATAGATATGAACAAACTGTTCATGTACTTGCAAGACAAACTTCTACACTGCATGGTGAAGCTTGTTTTGACCCGTTTTAAAGAAATGCCTTTTGATTTCTTGTGTGCAAAAAACACGCCACAAATACATTTGTTTGTTACAGTGCTCAGAATGCATAACAGCATCATTAGTCTTCATTGCTGTAAATACGCCTACACACCTTTCCACTGGGAGCAAATTATGCATGGTGGAGGTCTTTGATATTCCTCAAGAGTTAATGCTGCTCAATACACATTAATTTAGAACACAAATGAACTAGTTTCCTAAGACACATACTAGATGTGCCTTATTGGCTAGATATTATGAAAATATAATGAATGTCTATCGCATCCATTACTCACCATTAAGGTGATCTTACGGGTCAAGGTAATTTATTGTTTTCATAACAGACTCTTCTTGCGTGTTTCAAGCTGCCGCAGGAGAAATGAAGGTAGATGGTTCGAAATATCATCTTCACCAGCTTGTTATTTTGCTGTAAATGCTTGTATTCCTGTGCAAAAAATATAGGAGGATAACTATTGTACACGAAAAGGTATCGTGCGAACAGCAACTTAACTAAAGATGGAGTAAAGTGCGCTGTTCAGCACTCATCTAGGGCCTCATTTATGAAAAGTGACGCATCGCTGCTTGAAAACAGCAATGCGTCACTTTTCACTGCGCCCTCCTTGCGACACCAATGATGCGTCATATTTACAGTATGACACATCATGTTGCAAGGAGTTACAGATACGTCAGTATTTCTGACGTATCTGTATGGGGCAAAAGTGACGCATTACTGGAGTGTGTCACAAAAGTGATGCAACTCCAGCAATGTGTCCTTTCACATTTGGCAAGCCCCATGTGAAAGGGCCTGCGTCAGTCTTACGCCTGCTGTGAGGCAGGCGTAAGAAATTGACGTATTTGTGTCCTAGAAGTGGCACAGTGAAATCTTATAGATTTCACTGCTTCACTTCTATGACCCTTTCTTGCGTCGGAACGCCCCCCTGCATACATTATGCCTGGCGTAGGTATAATGTAGTGCAGGGGTTTACAAAGTGACGCATCTACCTAGATGCGTCACTTACCTAGATGCGTCACTTTGTAAATATGGTGCAACAAGGCATATTTTTTACGCTGCTGGTGCGTCACAAAAAGTGACGCACCGGCGGCGTAAAAGTGATGCACGGCCTCATAAATGAGGCCCCTACAATCTACCTTTCAAAAACGACTACCAATTAAATCAGTGTCAATTGCGAAGCGAATGTCTCACATTTACATGCACACAAATTACTCTTAGAATGCTATGAATACAAAAGTGTGTTTGAACTGACAAACACAATAAGCATAGGCACAGCCAATTGGTCTTCCTTTGCCAATCGAAGTACTGGCTTTGACAATACTTGTGTGGCACAGGCATTGCAAAAGTCAGTGCCTAGGGGTAAGGATCTTGAGATGTGATTTTAGGTATTGTTTAATATAGTTACACTTTTCTGCGATTGCTGGTAGCTTGTGCCATGCTGCATGTAGGCGCAACCTGGCGGCCATCTTAGAATGTTATAACTATAATTAACAACAGGAAAAATAAAATTCCAAGATGGGTGGCACATTGTGTGATATTGCATGAAGATGCAATGTGACTGCCAACTTGTATTTCTAGGTTTGCTAGTGTTTACAATAGAATAACAAGTTGGCCTCTAGGTTTAGTCACCTTGAGTCAATATGTCAATACTGGCAGTGGAGGGTGGCAGTTGTGGCGGCCGGCAATGTTTGTTGTCTTTAGGCTCCAGCAAAAAACCATGACATGGTATAAAGATAGAGCAGCAGGAGATAAGTGGTGAGCCCCCATAATGCTAGATGTGGATTAGTAAGGCCCAAGAGTGAGAGAGCTGCTGGAGAGGGAGTGAAAAAGAGAAAGCAAGCAATGGGTATAGTAAGTAGTGAAGGAGGAAAGACAGGAATGGCCATACACTCTCTTGGAGTGCAAAAGGTCAAATGACATAGAAAGATGCTTAATTAAAAATGGTTGTATTTCTTCAGCAGTGGGAAGATTAATTGCACCCAATCAAAAGCATGGTGAACCAGAAATGTCCAGAGGAAAGACAAACAAAAAATAGAGAGGAAAGCCACCACTAAATCAGAAGCAGGAATTGAAAACCATCCAATCGTGTATAGGGCAGACCCAAAACCTACTTTAAGTATAAATCAATCATTGGATTTGTAAAGCGCACTACTTACCCGTGAGGGTAGGGGGCTGCTGCTACTGCTCGAAGAGCCAGGTCTTGAGGAGCTTCCTGAAAGTGAGAAGATCCTAGGTCTCACGCAGGTGGGTGGGGAGGGTGTTCCAGGTCTTGGCGGCGAGGAAGGAGAAGGATCTGCCGCTGGAGGTTGTTTGTTGGATTCGCGGGACGGTGGCGAGGGTGAGGCTGGCGGAGTGGAGCTGGCGGGTGGGGGTGTAGAAGTTGAGTCTGTTGTTCAGGTAGGCTGGTCCGGTGTTGTGGAGTGCCTTGTGTGCGTGGGTGAGGAGCTTGAAGGTGATCCTCTTGTTGACGGGGAGCCAGTGTAGGTCTCTTAGGTGTGGGGTGATGCGGCTGCATTGAGGGATGTTGAGGATCAGGCGGGCCGAGGCGTTCTGGAGGCGTTGTAGTCGCTGTAGGTGTTTGGTCGGGATTCCTGCGTAGAGTGTGTTGCCATAGTCCAGCCTGCTGATGACGGGGGCTTGGGTCATCGTTCTTCTGGTTTCGGTCGGGATCCACTTGTAAATCCTGAGAAACATGCGGAGGGTGTTGTAGCAGGAGGAGGAGACGGTGCCGATCTGCTTGGACATGGAGAGGGAGGAATCGAGGATGAATCCCAGGTTGCGTGCGTGGTCCATGGGCGTTGGTGCTGTTCCTAGTGTGGTCGGCCACCAGGAGTCGTCCCAGGCAGAAGAGGGGGTCCGAGGATGAGGACTTCCGTCTTGTCCGAGTTTAGCTTCAGGCGGCTGCTCCTCATCCATTCGGCGACGGCCTTCATTCCCTTGTGGAGGTTGGATTTGGCGGTGTGCGGGTCGTTGGTGAGGGAGAGGATGAGCTGGGTGTTGTTGGCATAGAAGATGATGTTCAGGTCGTGTTGGTGGGCCACTTGTGGGAGGGGGGCCATGTAGACGTTGAACAGCGTCGGGCTGAGGGATGAGCCCTGGGGTACGCCGCAGATGAGGTCGGTTGCTTCGGATCGGTAGGGTGGGAGGCGGACTCTCTGGGTTCTGCGGAGAGGAAGGACGTGGTCCAGTCCAGGGCCTTCTCCTGGATTCCGGTTTCTTGGAGGCGTGTTCTTAGTGTGCGGTGGCAGACCGTGTCGAAGGCGGCTGACAGGTGCAGGAGGATGAGGGCTGAGGTTTTGTTGTTGTCTAGTTGGCGCCGGATGTCATCTGTGGCGGCGATGAGGGCTGTCTTGGTGCTATGGTTCCTTCTGAATCCGTACTGTGTAAGGTCTAGGATGTTGTTGTCCTCGAGGTGGTGGGTCAGCTGTATGTTGGTGATTTTCTCGATGACCTTCACTGGGAAGGGGAGCAGGGAGATGGGCCGGAAGTTCTTGAGGTCCTTGGGGTCCGCCTTGGGCTTCTTGAGGAGGGCTACTTTGTCGTCAGTTAAGGGTTTTGTTATGTGATTAGCAGGACTGGGGCGCTTCAAGCACTGCAGTTTGTAGTTGGCGGTGAAAAATATGGTCGTATGGCGGTGCTGCCAGTTTAGAGGGGAACCCTGAAACCCTCTTAGAGGAGCTAGGCGGGAGAGGCCTTGGCACCATATAAATACACAACAGGTACTGGGCACACATATAGTAAGTGGTTCTGATACCACAACAGTAAAGACAAGATCGATTGACACCGGTAATATGGTAAAAACAACACGTTAGCTTTATGTAGATTTTTCTTCAGATTTGACAACGCCAGCCGACACGTGTTTCATCAACAGGGCGATACCTGTGACTCATCAGGGCTGTGAAAGCACATTATGGTATAAATATGACAGTTGGTGAGTACAGTCAAGAGATGTATAGCTGATGTGGATTGGAAACAGCAACCCCGAGGGGAAAATATAAATTGACAGTACATCATGGGTGGAACACCCAACAAATAACACGCGTGCAGAGAGATAAATCGTCGAATTGTGAAGTGGGGGAGTAACAGGATATGTTAGTGAGGAAATAGGCTCAAAAAATAGGTGTGGGGGTTTGACAAGGCCAGGAGACCTGTCGGGTGAGCAAGGCGTGGGCAGGGTGAAGAAAAACGAAACCGTGCTAGTTTCGCGACGAATCATGTGTGCTCAAGAGACGGTTTCAGCGTGCCAATGGCATTGTGGTGTGCATGCAATGGTAACACGGGCTAGTGTGCTACGACAGAAATTTGGGAAGCACAGAGATGTTGTTATCGTGATGTTGTAGGTATGATCATAGAATGAAAACAGTGACGAGATAGTTCTTTACACTGGTGATGCCAAGTGTGCCACGGAGAGTTCGCGGTGATGTTTAAGTAACGGTCTGTGATGAGAACATTCTGTGACTGAAAACATGCTCGAGAGCTGAATCTTAATGATACATAGGACGATATTTGGCACTTTGTGGAAATATTAACACGTAATATGATAGATACATTTACTACGATGATTTTCAGCATGGTCAAACAATTCTAATCAAGGGTCTAGCACATGCATTGTGCATGTGCTAGACCCTTGATTAGAATAAAAATCATCATAGTAAATGTATCTATCATGTTACGTGTTAATATTTCCACAAAGTGCCAAATATCATCCTATGTATCATTAGTGCGCATGCGCGAGGTCCAGGGATTCTGGCGCTGGGCCTTGGGCGCGCCATCGGCTCGCCCACTGCGCGTGTCCGTTGCGCGTCCGGGCGGGGGCTGCCATTTAAGGCAGAGAGGGAGGGAGGAGCAGCTGGGAGGCGGGAGCGGGGCGGCCAGGGGGTGTGGCCTCAGGAGGGGGTGGCGGGAAAAGAGGGGGGTGGGGGGGGGGGGTGTAGAGCTGGCGAAAGAGTGGGAAATGAGCACTGGCAAAAACAGAAAACAGAGAAATAACAGTACAGCACAATCAGGAAGTCAACTTTGAGGCGGGAAAATGGCAGCAGCAGCGGTCACTGCAGGCGCAAACTCGTGCTGGGAGGCGGCGACGGGCTTCAACAGTTGGAGCTGAGTGGCGGTCGGGGAGGCGGCTCAGCCTGCAAGCAGGTCAGAAGTCATCTGGTCTTAGGATGGCGCTACGAGGAGAAATTATTAATTTCTCCTTGTTGGAAATGGCCCTTTTTGCAGGGTTATCCCCAAACTTTTCGCTTTTTCCTCCTATTTTTCCCTGACCTGTGTGTGTTGGTTTTAGGACACTGGTCACTTTACCACTGCTAATCAGTGCTAAAGTGCATATGCTCTCTGTGTAAATTGTGTTATGGATTGGTATTTCCATGATTGGATATTTGATTGACCTGTTAGCCCCTAGTAAAGTGCACTGCGTGTGCCAGGGCCGGTGAATCAAATGCTACTCGGGGGCCTCCAACACTGGTTGTGCCACCCCTGTGAGTATCCCTGAAAACGGTAACTCTCGACCTGCCATTGCAGAGTCTGCGCGCAGTTGGTAACTTCCATGTTGACTTGGCCAGTGCACACTCTGGCCAGTCCCTGGCCTTCCCTTTTCTTACATGTTAGACACCCCACAGATAGGCCCAAGGTACCCTTGTGGGCAGAGTGCAGTGTATGCGAAATGTAGGACATGCCCTGATGTCTGTGACATGTACTAATAGTGAATTACAGCCAATTTCGTTTTTCACTATTGCTAGGCTACCAGTTCCTCATAGGATAGAATGGGAGGTTTGTTTATAACATCTTATGAACACAACTGGCCCTGGGAATTCGGTAAGAAAATAGAATTTAGTATGCCTGAACTCAGAATCAAAAGATGCATCTTTTAGTGAAGGTGATATTTACATTCTGTGGTTGAAAATACCACTTTTAGAAAGTGGGTAATTTCTTGCTCAGTCATCCCATATGCCTCTGCTGGAATGTGGATTGCCTGTCTGGGTTTTGGATGACAGAATGCTGGGGGACCAGGAGGGCTCCAGATGGACTAGGTAGGTAGGTCAGTAAGGGCTGATTAGTCCTGGGCTGCAATGGGGGAAGGGGGAGAGATTTCCTTGCACCTCAAAGGGCCTGGTTTGCCTCTGACAAAGCTGTCTCCACCTCCTGCAGGAATTCACCCCACAGGCTTGAGGTAGAGCTTGCCCCCTGTTCACGAAGTCTCGGGAACAGCAAAAACTTCAAGTTCTTTGACCCACAGCACTGGAGAATGTGTGTTTTGTGCTTCAACCCAAAGAACACCAACTCAACTACGTCTACGACACCACTGCCAACTCTGTGTCCTCAAGGCACCGCAGAGGGCACCGCTGCAACGCCGCACTGCAACCCTGGTCTCACCGACAATGCCTGTTGATGCCGCCACTGAGCCCCTGCTTGCACCGCGACCTGTGGGCACCGCACTCTGCACCGCTTCACGCCAAAGCTTTGGCACCGCAAAGATCACAACCGCAACCCCGCACCGTGACCCTGGTCTCACCGACGACTCCTGTTGATGCCGCCACCGAACCTCTGCTCGCACCGTGACCTGGGGGCACCGCACGCCACACCGCTGCGCTTCATACTGCAGCACCCGATGCCTGTTGGCGCCAGCGCTCCAGATCCCATCAGAAAGGAGCTTGACCTGCAACACGAGTGACTTCAAGGGCCCCATGGCCCTGCATCTCTGAAAGGTACTGTTTGCGGGTCTTCCCAACACCGTAGTTGGCCTGCAACCTCGCAGTCAGCCAGAACTGCTTTTGGATTTGTTGTTCACAACGCCGTGATAGCCCTGGACTCAGCTATTGACATCTACAGGAGCTATTTTTTAAAGTATATCTTGATAAGTGAAGATTTTGAAGTATAATATTGTGAATTTTTATCGTATTTGGTCTTGTCTTAAGTATATAAATATTAGATATTTTTCTAAACTGATGTGTGTCCTTCTGTAGTGCGTACACTGTCTTACTGTTGGTTAGGTGAAACTGCTTTACACACTGCCTCTAAGATAAGCCTGGCTGCTCTAGCCAAGCTACCAAGGGGGTGAGCAGGGGTTATTTTAGAAGTGTAACTCCCTTATCCTGTCTAGGGTGGTGGTTTCTGCCTCACTTTGGCGCAAGTTTCAGCTAGCCAGAAATCCCATTTCTAACACTCCTATTGTGCTGCATGCTGCAGCACACCTAGAAAGAGCAAATCGCCATTAAATATTGTTTATGTGCAGGAAGGTGTCCCTTCTTGCACATACACAATCACCCCTGTGTGCAGGCACCCATGCAACATGGCACAAGGGTGCCTGCGCTGGTGCTAGGTTGCTTTTTTAGCACCAGCACTAGGGGAAACGCATGGGTGTGCCACATTTTTGTAAATATAACACATCCCTGCATTTAACAAATGTCGGAGTTCGGCATACCAAATTGGAGTAACACTGTGCTGCGACATTTTTGTGTGAATATCTCTCGAGGTGTCCCTACTCTCTACTGTTAAACCTTAATCATTAACCCATAATGCCTTAGCTCATCAACTCTTAACTCCTTCACTTCCTACTGCTCGAACCCCTAATCGTTTTTAGGGTAGGTTAATAGGATATTAGCCCTATAACCCAAGTGCCTAATCACATAGTCTAAGCTCTTTACCCCATATCCTTAATCACATACTCCTATCATGTTTTCTATGTAGCCTATACCCTAATCACTACCCCATAAATACTTAACCCCTCAACCATTAAACCTTATACCCGTATTTTCAACTGCCCTTCCTTAAATTTAATGTAAAAAACAAATCGTATGGGAAGTATCCCTTTTTCAAAGTACGCATACGTAGAAGTAATAACTACAAGTGGTATATATGAGAAGTGTTGCTTTTCTTGTTTTGGGTCACTTACTACTCACTGAAGTTCAAATTGCATTACAATCTTGCAAATTGGAAGGAATGTTTGGAGCTCTTAACATGTGAATACATTCCTTATTCTGTTTTCTTCATATGAATCATTTGTTTTAAAAGTTTTTCACATACTAATAAAATATTATCAGGAATCAAACACATTCTAACACTAAACTTAATTCTGCAGTGAGCTCTACATATTTTCGGATTTATCCATTGGGCTGATCGATATAAATGTTCATGCAGAGCATACATATATGCCTAATTTGATGGCCGTTTTCTGTGCAAGTTTCTTTTTTTCAGTTTGACTGAAGGGGGTTATTTTATAGCAAGACGTCACTCATTAAATGCTTCTTTAGGGGGTTCTAGTTTATATTACTAATTTAGTATTCAGATTTCATATTATTACAATTTTGCAGAAGATGATGTGGCATTTAAGAAAAAACCTTTTTTCCCAAAATATTGATGTTGAATGAAACATCTGATCTAAACTTTCAGAGAGCTCATCATCTAGGTAAATGTTTTACAGAAGGACAACAATGAGAATCTGAATGCTATGGCTATGCTCTTTTTTTACATAGCTCATGAGAATGGCGAGTGCTGTAATAGAGATAAAACTTTCTATCTTGTTGGGTCATACAATTATTATTTCACGGGACGTAGCAAAGAGTACAGAAGCCGACCCATGTATCCAATTTCTGGAACTAAGACCAGCATTGGGAGAGAGTGGATTATTCTTTAAGGTGGATTGTAGACCACCACACGTAATAATGTCATTAGTCTTGTTGGGACCATTTAAGGTTTCAGTAATTTAAACCTCAGCTCAATCCCTGGTAGCTATGGCACAAATCAGACAGGCTTAACTTAAGAGAATGTGCAAAGAATTTAGAAGTACCAAAACAGTGCAAAAGTCAAAAACACATCACCATACAAATCAGACTCCAAATTATATAAATAGATAACATGTAATAAACAAAATGACATCACAACAATACAAATTCAATAAGGGGAACAGAAGACATGAATTCTTAAAGTTTTAAATAAAAATAGCACCAAAATGCACAAAGTGCCTACCGTGGCCAACTGGTTATGCTAGACTGGGGCAACGTCAAAGTTAAGGTCGACCGTGGTCCATTCCTGGTCGGATACAAGGACTGGGGTTGTCTCAGTCAAAGAGTCACCTTGTTTCTTAGAATTAGTTCTGGGCATCGACTGGTTATCGATGGGTTCGTATGTGTTGTAGGCAACCGTCAGAAGCATGGACTCAACAGTGACATGTTGCAGGAGGATGGGGTCCTGATGGGGTCATCAACGAAAGTAGGAAATATTTGGTTTTAGCGACCTTGCGGTCTTCAATGGCAACTGAATATGCTGCATCAAGGAAGCTGTTGGATCGAAGCATCAAGTGGAGAACATAGTGGGAGATACGGTGAAGTTAGGCCAACCAGCAATGCACCCTCAGTGTATCAGCTGGCTGGTTGGTCCTAATCCCACAACGGTTCTCAAGGCAGAATTGTAGCAAAAGGATTCCAAGTCCCAGCTTTTAAGGTTAGGCAGGAGGAGTATACTCCGACACCAGTCAGGGGTTCCAAGGCCTCAGGAACAGCACTTGGTGGTCGACTCCACTAGAAGCCACCAGCAGGGTCTAGGGCAGGTCCAGTTGAAACTGGTCAGCTGGGCTCTTCAAGAAAAGTGGGCTTCTTGCAACTTTTGTGTCCTTGTAGCTTAACAGAAGGTCAGTCAACTGACCCCTGGAGCCCACTTCTTTATCCTCGGTACAAATAATAGCAGGTCCAGCTCTTAGGGTTCTCCTCGCAGGACACAACAGCAGGCAGAGTCCTTCTTATGTCTTTCACAAGTTTTGCAGTGTTCTGAAGAGGGGGCCCATGGGTGTCCCATTTATGCCTGACTATAGCCTGTGGGCAGGGGTTACTTCTGGCCTCCCCCTATCCAAATGTGAAAATGTGTAACCCTACCCACTTTTGCAGCAGTTCTTTTGTGCTTTACTGCAAGCTATCCCACAGTGCCCCTCTCTTACTTTTCTTACTAAAACCAAGATGTCAGAATCTTTCCTCAGTTGTGTCGAGCCTCTGTGCCCAGCCTAGAGGTGTGGCCAGGGACAGGAACAAACTCTCCCCTGTGGTCACTCAAAATCATTTCTAGAGGCAGCTGTTCTCCAACTGGCATTGGTGCCTGGCTAGCTAGAAGGGCAATCAACGGGGTAGATCCAGGTGTGAGCTATATCTGCCTGAGACAGGGCAGTCCCCTTTGAAGGTTAGTGTGGCAGTCTACCAGTGGCATTTAACTTATGGGCCCCTGTTGCACTTCGTACCGTATGCGAGGGACTTATAGGCAAGGTAAATTTGCCAATTATGAATATAGATAATTTTGGCATGTTTAGTGGGCATGGTTAACAGTCAAAACTCCAGCAACATCAGTCCCCAAAAATTGGGTGAGATAATGAAAAAGGGGGGATTTTCCTACAACTGACTGCAGTATGCCCTAAAACATCCACGTGACTTCAAGGTGTCCTACAATGATAATACTAATTCAGATGAGGACAACCGGAGGCTCAGACAGGACTTCATAAAGGTCATGGTGAAGAGGTAAACATATAGAAGTGCTGACTGGCATTGTCTTATATCAGCAAACCTAATTGTTTATAAAAGTTTGTGATGAGGAGATCGGTTGAATGATTCATGTGTCAGATCACACATATTCTAATATATTAACTTTTGATATTTGCTTTTGTCAGAAACTATGTATTTTTTTTTCTTTATGTCTTTCAGGTGTGATATGGTGTGTATATCCTGTCACTGATGTTTAACAGTCTTTATTTATCTGATGCAGAGGCAGAAAGATTGGGGTGTGTGGTCTTATTCAATGGATTTCATCATTCCTTTTAATTTTTTACTTAGTTTTTTGTTTACAAGTACACTTGCAGACTATTAGCTGTTGACTTCATATTTTTCTTCTCAACCGGTGCTTGATTTTCTCCCTGGTCTTGCATGGCTACCTCTCGGGCGAATACCATGGGACTTTTCACAGACAGAATAAACTCAACTACTTCATACTTTTCTCTTCTACTGACCTCCTACCTCTCAAATAATATACATAACTATATTTCCTTTAGAATTCACATTTTCCTTTGTGACAAACAGTAGAATGTTACTCTCAAATTCTACATTTCCGAGAATCTCTGTCATTTTGACATATCACGATGCTGATATGCGACTTCTGTGAAAATATTCAGAACTGTTCTTGCATCACAAATCCATGTTAGGTTTTGTTGCAGCGCACTTCGTTCTCCTTCTAGAGACTGCTTTTCTTAGGATCCCCTGCTCAATGTGTTGTTTCTAATTTTCTAGGCAAGCAATTGAGGAGAAATCAACAGACATGTTGTTGGGAGGTGCTTGCTTGATTACACTTGAGGCATATGATCATTAGTGGGATCTTTCAAAGCCTGATGCCCAGATTGAACAAGACTTTGCATTGTGTTTTTATTACTTTTGAGATGCAAACCTGTCACAAAGTTTAATGTTGGGATTTTCAATCCAATGCAAATCTGTTTTGGATTGTAACCCATAGTAATACAATGCAGCGCAATGTGCTGCCTTGCATTTCTTTGCATCAAGGGGGAGTTCCATAGGTGGTGCATGAGCATTCCCATGCAACCACCTATGGATTTTGTCACAAATCACAACCTGCAAAGAATTGTAGACAGGGATTCGTGTCAAAATCCTCTGCCTCCCTGAGGCAGGCGTAACAAAGATAAATCTTTTTATTTCTCCTCATTTTTCACTATTTTCATGTGTGTTGTATTCCATTGCACATACAAAAAGGGAAAGGCCTTAAAGTATAGTTGTTGTACAGAAAGGGACCCCATCTCATATACAAACTATACATACCACAATGCTTACACCCATGCACTATGGTGCAAGGGGGTCTGTTTCAGTGCATGGCAGCCAAAGTGCGCCAGCACAGAGAGAGAAAAGAAGAGTGCCACATCTTTGTAAATATGGCACTGCTTTGCTCTCTGCCATTCACTCAATGCAGCACAGCAACTTTACTTGTTGCTCTGCGTTGCAGGATTTATTTGTAAATGTGGACCTCTGTTTACTTCAGTATGTTGTTAGTCATGCCCCTAACAATTTCTTGTTTTCTGTAGCCTTGGTGCCTAAATCTGAGCGGTTAAGCAATATACTATTGTTTCCTGAACCTTCACTGTATAGTAGTGTATCAAAATCTCTTAAGCTAGCTCTATATTGCATTGCATCCTTGTTTCCAGAGACAGAACTTTTCAATAGTATTTCTGTGTTCCCTGAGCCTGCACTGTTTAGCAGTGTTTCATTGTTCCTGGAGCTAGTTCCATTTCAGTGTACCGCTATGTCTTGAGTTTCCACTTCCTTAAGCGATTACCCTTTTCTTGGTTCTTGTTTTTTATCCCTACGTTCCTAGTCATCTGTTTCCCATGCTGACTTCCTATCCCTGCTGCCTTAATTCTCAGTTTTGGTGTGTGCTGTGTTTGGTTGGCTTCTGTGTAAGTATGCTCCCCTTCTTTCTTATTGCACACTTTTAAGTCATGGCTGTGTATTAAGTTCTCTACATTTACTGTTTCTAATGTGAGTATTTCTGTGTGACAACAAATATTGTAGGCATAGCTGCCCACATTGATGGTGTTTCTCATCTACTTTGACTGCTGTCTTTAAGGGCACGACATCTGAAGATTCCATTCAGAAAATGTTGCAAATTGTGCATATCTTTTTGCAAATTAAATCTGAATTTAGGAATTGACCTATGTACTTCACAGTGTAGCTCATTCACAAAATAAAGAATCATAGTGAGTCACAGAATGCCCTACCATGTGAATATTCATTATGCAGGTCGGAATTGTGACTGACTGTGATTGAGCACAACAGCAGGGCTTGGTGACCTACTAGAGTCAGCAGACAACCATCTTTGTGATTGCTTTTAAATTTAAATTATGGAAGGCAAATAGGTGACTTTGTATAATAACTATATAACTATAGACTACTAGTAGGAGGCCCTCTTGGCCCCTTACTGCGTATTTATAAAACTAAGAGCACTCCTGTCACAACATACGGAGCTTGGATATGGGTATCTCCAAATGAGACTGTATACAGATCGAAGAAAATAGGTTCTGCTGGAAGGTGCTGTCGGTACCTATATCATTCTCCTATGTGATCTACCATGGAGAACTGGGCTTACCATATATAAAACATAACATTAGAGCAGGTCCTGAATTCCTTTAGTTAGCAGTATGAAAAAATGCAGAAGTCACTTTAACCAGTGATATTATTAGGGACTGTCTTGTGTGTGAAAGGGGTCACCAAATCCCATTGTTAGCAGGTGTGGAGTCTGTTTTTCAAAGGATTGGGTTGCAGCTTGTCTTCACAGACAGTGAAAATATGGTGAATGTAAATAATACATGTGTGCAGCTAACCCTGCCTAATTTTGAGCGTAACACTAGATTGAATGTGGATGGGGGAAAGTCAACAGTGACAGCTTATTCAAACATGGCTGTAGTCATCCCTCCTACCAGCTACCTCTACAGCAAGAGGATGCTGGGAACGTACACATAGATTCATCAAGCTCAAAATCTGCTATTTCTAAATTGCGAGAAATAGCGAATCGCAATTTATAAATCGCAGAATGGGATTCAAGAAAAAGAGCGAGTAAAAAAAGCGAATCGCAATCGGCCGCAATCACCGATTGCGAGTTTCCGAAACTCGCATAAAATTCGCAGAATCGGCCGATCCTCTTGTTGAAATTGCGATCTCGCAATTACCGAAATCGCAAATTGCGATCCCGCTAATTGCGAGATCGGAAAAACGGGAAGTCGCATTTTGAGCACAGTGATGACATCACAACCAGGAAGTAGGCAGTTCCCACCCTCATTCTGCATTGTGAGCCTGAAGTGGAAGCAGCATTGCTCAGAGCTCCACTCCAGAGTACCTCCAGATGAAAACCAGGAGACACCCCACTGCAGAACATGTCACAGGAAGCTGCAGGTGAAACTTCCTCAGGAAGGAAAAGAAAAATTAAATTTTCGGAACAAGAACTAGAATATCTGATAGATGGAGTGTGCAGGGACCACGACCGCCTCTTCGGCAAGGACTCCAGAAGAGTGCCAGAGGCGGACAAAAGGAGGATTTGGGTGCGCATCCGCGCAAAAGTTAATTCTGTGGGGGTGACCCAGCTCTCTGTGGACAATTTGACAAAACAGTGGTACGACCTCAGAGGGCGGGCCAAGGAGAGGATCACAGAGAGGCTGGGGGAGCGTGCAGGAACAGGAGGAGGAGAGGCCACTGTCCCACCCAACACCCCACTTGAGGACCGAGTAGAGGACACCCTGCATCCCCAGGCATGCGTGGGGGTAACCCAGCTGGACTCCTCCCGACCCACCCAAGATTCACAAGGTAAGTGCCATGCGACTGCGACCCTGTCCCCTAACAATGGCCATGACCCCAGATAATCCCATTAGAAACCCCAGTCATGCAGCCAAAGCACACCACAATAGCCATATTGCATTGTGGGACATGTAGTCTGACCACAATTACCATGTAGCCCCATACAGCCAGACCTGTTCAGTGATAGTCAATCCTGCAGCCAGTCAGGGAATGGTAGCCTGCATGCATGTAGCAACCTTCAATGTGTAAGATACAGGTCATTAATCAACGTCCACTTTACATCACAGGTGGCGCTGAAGAACCCAGTATGGACAGCGATGCCCTTCAAATAGAAGACATTACGGAAGACACAGAGGGAGACGGCCATCCATCCACACAACCAGGACCATCAGGGCCAGAAGCCGCACCAGCGGCAGTACAACCACCTACCCCTGTGGCCAGTGTCACCTCAGCGCCAACAGGCGCACCAGAGCGTGTGACTGACATGCCAGTGGGGCTGACAACAACTGCTGCAGTGCGCAGACAAACCCGCCGCACTGCTGCTGTGAGGAGCCAGTCCAGTGGACTGCTGAGAGAGCCGCGCAATACCACAAGACGCTCTGGCAAGGGGGTGAATGTGCATGCACCTGGGCTTTCCATTGAGCGCCGTATGCTCCACATCCATCAAACACAAGCCCGCCATCTTGCTGCAATACATCTCCAGCTCAACAAGACCGCAAGGAATGTTGGACAGCTGTTGGACAGGATGGATCGGATGACCACTGCCGTGGAGGCCAACACACAGGCCATGTGTAGCCAGCGGGACATCAACCGGCGCAGACACCGGCAGCTGCTGACCCGCCTGTCCGCGGTCAAATTATTTATTAGGGAATGCCACCTCCCAGCTTTCACGACGCTCCTTGGCCATGCAAATGCAAATGGTCCAGTGCTGCCAGGACGTCGCAAGGACACTGCAACAAGTGACCACTGCCGTGCAGGCTATGCAGGCAACTGGCCATGGCAAGGTGGGTGGGGGGGGATGACACAGTGAGGCTAATTCAAGCCTCAGCAGCCAATCCGTGCCACTGGTGGTAGCACCCCGCCGCAGCACCAGGCCCTCTGCTGCCTCACGTACAATTCCGGAGGAAGAGCCAGAAAGAAGATTGGGAGCGTCCGCCCGGAGGCACCAATGAACATTTGTACAGTGCCATGAAGGGCCATGCTGCTGCAACAAGCATGCCCTCCTCAAACACATGGGACATATGACGCAATATGGTTCTCATGTTACTGTGTGAGAAATTCAAACTTTATTGTGCAAATAACAGTAACAAATTATCTGTTCAAGTTAATCTGTCTCATGTCATTATTCCTATTGTCATGCATGAGTGAAGTGTTGGGTGAGGGCAGTGGGTGCACTAGAAACAGTTCATTGTGATTTGGTTGCGGCGCCTGTGTCCTTCTGCAGGATTCTCCCCGCGTGCATGACGCACATGTGCAGGTGGCCGGTTGTCCCCTTCCGACTCACTGTCAGAGATCTCGACAGGTATCCTGCGCTTGGTAGCAATGTTGTGGAGTATTGCACACACGGCCACGATGCGGCAGCAGACCTCAGGCTCGTATTTGATGGCCCACCAGTCTTGTGAAGTATGCGGAATCTGCTCTTCAAAAGGCCAAATGTTCTCTTAATGCAATTTCTTGTGCGTATGTGTGCAGCATTGTAACGCCATTGCTGTGGTGTTGCAGGGTTGAGGTATGGGGTGAGGAGGTACTCACGGAGACCGTAGGCGATGTCACCTAAATGAAAGGAGCAGAGGGTGAGTGCCTATTCTGCGCAGCTACATGATCACAGTGTACTATATGGGGGCATGTGTACTTACCTAGTAGGTGTCCTTCGCCAAAGTCTCCCCTGGCCAGTCGCGTGTTGTGCCACTATGTCCGTGATGTAAGTCTTAGCATTGCACACCATCTGGATATTGAGGGAGTGGTAGGACTTGCAGTTGCGGTACATGTATTCGGTTTGTGCTGGTGGGCAGATGTGGATGTGGGTACAGTCAATGCATCCGATTATATGTGGAAATTGCGCAACGTTGTAGAAATGTAGCTTGGTCTCATTCAAGTCCTGTTGGATGGTCGGGAATGAGATGTAGTGGTGTAGCCGGCTCAGCATGGCCTCCAGGAAACTCCTTAAGCAGCGGGACATGGTGCTTTGGGATATCCCCCCTGCAACAGCGACAATCCCCTGGAAGCTTCCGGAGGCCAGTAGGTGCAGGCAGCACAAGACCTGGACATGGGTGGGCACGGCATTGGTCCTCCTTGTTGGGTGCTGCATCAGGGGGTCTAGGTCCCGGATCAGCTTTATGATCATTGGCCCATTCAGGCGGTACTTAGAGTAAATTTGCTCCCTAGTTTGGCCCAGCAGGGTGACCCGTAGGCGGAATATTCGCTCCAGGATCCTGCGTCTGTTCCGTGCTGCAGCCTGGAGCCTTCGCCACAAGACCACCATGTAGAGTCCTGGCATTGTGAGAGTCCTCATGCTACTACTGTGTTTCCTTAAGTGTGTTTGTTCAGGACTGCACCTGTGGCTCGTTAGTTTTTTATTTTTTTATTTATTTTTTTCCTTAATGGTTACCACCTGCTTTTGGTTATCCTTAAATTGCGGCTCACAAATAGGGATTTTCGGCTTCTTCGCTATTTGCGAGTTTTCATGAATAGCGTTTGCGGATATTTAGCGGAATCGCAAAATAAATAGCAGAATCCATGGATTCTCGCTATTTCCGATTCGCTATTGGGGTTCCTCCTAAATTCTGCGAATTATTTTGCGATTTCGCAATTTTATTTTTGCGATTTTGCAAAATCTGTGTTTTTGACATGCAGCCAGATTCATGAAGCAAAATTGAGATCGCAATAGCTGCGAATTAGCTATTGCGATCGCAATTTACAGAAAAGCAATTCATCATGTCAAAAACACAGATTTTGCGAAATCGCAAAAATTAAATTGTGAAATCGCAAAATAATTCACACGAGTGGCCAGGGGGGACTTTGGGGAAGGACACCTACTAGGTAAGTACACATGCCCCCATATAGTACACTGTGATCATGTAGCTGCGCAGAACAGGCACTCACCCTCTGCTCTTTTCATTTAGGTGACAGCGCCTACGGTCTCCGTGAGTACCTCCTCACCCCATACCTCAACCCTGCAACACCACAGCAAAGGCGTTACAAGGCTGCACACATACGCACAAGAAATTGCATTGAGAGAACATTTGGCCTTTTGAAGAGCAGATTCCGCATACTTCACAAGACTGGTGGGGCCATCAAATACGAGCCTGAGGTCTGCTGCCGCATCGTGGCCGTGTGTGCAATACTCCACAACACTGCTACCAAGCGCATGATACCTGTCGAGATCTCTGGCAGTGAGTCGGAAGGGGACAACCGGCCACCTGCACATGTGCGTCATGCACGCGGGGAGAATCCTGCAGAAGGACACAGGTGCCGCAACCAAATCACAATGAACTGTTTCTAGTGCACCCACTGCCCTCACCCAACACTTCACTCATGCACGACAATAGGAATAATGACATGAGACAGATTAACTTGAACAGATAATTTGTTATTGTTATTTGCACAATAAAGTTTGAATTTCTCACACAGTAACATGAGAACCATATTGCGTCATAAATCCCATGTGTTTGAGGAGGGCATGCTTGTTGCAGCAGCATGGCCCTTCATGGCACTGTACAAATGTTCATTGGTGCCTCCGGGCGGACGCTCCCAATCATCTTTCTGGCTCTTTCTCCAGAATTGTACGTGAGGCAGCAGAGGACCTGGTGCTGCGGCGGGTGCTACCACTAGTGGCGGGGATTGGCTGCTGAGGCTTGAATTAGCCTCACTAGTGTCATCCCCCCACCCGCCTGGCCATGGCCAGTTGCCTGCATAGCCTGCACGGCAGTGGTCGCTTGTTCCAGTGCCCTTGCGATGTCCTGGCAGCACTGGACCATTTGCACTTGCATGGCCAAGGAGCGTCGTGAAAGCTGGGAGGTGGATTTCCCTATTAAATATTTTGACCGCGTGTACGCGGACAGGCGGGTCAGCAGCTGCAGGTGTCTGTGCCGCTTGATGTCCCGCTGGCTACACATGGCCTGTGTGTTGGCCTCCACGGCAGCGGTCATCCGATCCATCCTGTCCGACAGCTGTCCAGCATTCCTTGCGGTCTTGTTGAGCTGGAGATGTATTGCAGCAAGATGTCGGGCTTGTGTTTGATGGATGTGGAGCATACGGCGCTCAATGGAGAGCCCAGGTGCACGCACATTCACCCCCCTGCCAGCGCATCTTGTGGTATTGCGCGGCTCTCTCAGCAGTCCGCTGGACTGGCTCCTCACAGCAGCAGTGCGGCGGGTTTGTCTGCGCGCTGCAGCAGTTGTTGTCAGCCCCACTGGCGTGTTAGTCACACGCTGTGGTGCGCCTGTTGGCGCTGAGGTGACACTGGCCACAGGGGTAGGTGGTCGAACTGCCGCTGGTGCGGCCGCTTGCCCTGATGGTCCTGGTTGTGTGGGTGGATGGCCATCTCACTCTTTGTCTTCCGTAATGTCTTCTATTTGAAGGGCATCGCTGTCCATACTGGGTACTTCAGCGCCACCTGTGATGTAAAGTGGACGTTGATTAATGACCTGTATCTTACACATTGAAGGTTGCTACATGCATGCAGGCTACCATTCCCTGACTCGCTGCAGGATTGACTATCACTGAACAGGTCCGGCTGTATGGGGCTACATGGTAATTGTGGTCAGACTACATGTCCCACAATGCAATAGGGCTTTTGTGGTGTGCTTTGGCTGCATGACTGGGGTTTCTAATGGGATTATCTGGGGTCATGGCCATTGTTAGAGGACAGGGTCGCAGTCGCATGGCACTTACCTTGTGAATTTTGGGTGGGTCGGGAGGAGTCCAGCTGGGTTACCCCCACGCATGCCTGGGGATGCAGGGTGGCCTCTACTCGGTCCTCAAGTGGGGTGTTGGGTGGGACAGTGGCCTCTCCTCCTGTTCCTGCACGCTCCCCCAGCCTCTCTGCAATCCTCTCCTTGGCCCACCCTCTGAGGTCGTACCACCGTTTTTTCCAATCATCCACAGAGCGCTGGGTCACCCCCACAGAATTTACTTTTGAGCGGATACGCACCCAAATCCTGCTTTTTTCCGCCTCTGGCACCCTTCTGGAGTCCTTGCCGAAGAGGCGGTCGTGGTCCCTGCACACTCCATCTATCAGATATTCTAGTTCTTGTTCCGAAAATTAAATTTTTCTTTTCCTTCCTGAGGAAGTTTCACCTGCAGCTTCCTGTGACATGTTCTGCAGTGGGGTGTCTCCTGGTTTTCAGCTGGAGGTACTCTGGAGTGGAGCTCTGAGCATTGCTGCTTCCACTTCAGGCTCACAATGCAGAATGAGGGTGGGAACTGCCTACTTCCTGGTTGTGATGTCATCACTGTGCTCAAAATGCGACTTCCCGATTTTGCGATCTCGCAATTAGTGAGATCGCAATTTGCGATTTCGGTAATTGCGAGATCGCAATTTCAACAAGGGGATCGGCCGATTCTGCGAATTTTATGCGAGTTTCGGAAACTCGCAATCGGCGATTGCGGCCTATTGCGATTCGCTTTTTTTACTCGCTCTTTTTCTTGAATCCCATTCTGCGATTTCTAAATTGCGATTCGCTATTTCTCGCAATTTAGAAATTGCAGATTTTGAGCTTGATGAATCTATGTGTTAGTTTGTTGTTTTGGTTTAGGGAATACTTATGATGCTTTCCCCTGGGTTTTAAAAACGAACCTTGATGCGTGCCCTTGCCCCTGTGATGGGAGTTCTGGTCAGTCCATGCAGCACTTTGAAGATTTTTGAAAATTTTATTTAAGATATATGAAGCACTTTTTACTTCCACTTAATAAAAACACAATATTAGGGATTTTAAGGTGGCATTCAGTTTTCTCTTACAAATGCTTGATGATGAGACAAGCTTATATGTAGGCTCTTTTCTTAAAGCAGCAGTTCAGCTCCGATGCACCATGGTTTCTGATTAAGATGGCCCCGTTGAAATGATAGTGATTATACACGCCACCAAAGGGTGCCCTTTATTTTTGTGTGTAATGAATTGCGTTTATTGTCTATAATGTTTCCCAGCCAAGATTGCCCCATTGAAATTGCAGTGCTTTTTATATGTCACTTTTGTGTGTGATAAATTGTGTTTTATTTCATATATCATACTTTATATATTTACTAGCAGCCCGTCCCGACGTTGTCCGGGTATGAAGTGCTGCCGGCCAGTAGTATATTGTTTTGTAGGATTTCGTTTTGATAGCATTTCTTATCTGTGACAGCCTGTGAAATGCTCCGATTCACAGTGCACTGCTGATGCACTTAAGAGTGCGCGTTCAGTAGTGTGTGAACTCGAGTTTCCCTACTTTATTTTTCCTTGCAATATTATATAGCGCGAACTCGACAACATGGTATGAGCACAATTTACATTACAGAAGAGCACATTCATTTGTGGTAGGCACGGGGAGACAAAGCGATTTGCCTGGAATCACAGGATGTTGAGCTGATGCCGAGATTCGAACGTAGCTCCCCAGCTCTAAAGTTCGCAATTCTAGAACTTGTGTCTAAAAGTGTATGTCGGTGCTGGCCATCAATGAGAGCGACCTGTGCATTTTTCAAATGGGTGGTGAAAAAATATTTTGCTGGAGATGTGGGCTGCCGTGCCACCAATGTACTTACCGGGAAGGGTAAACACCCATTATTCCGCAACTTTCCTTCCGCATACCATCACTCCGCATACTTTCATTACGAAAGTACCATGACTCCCCAATGCCATTATAACGTACGGCATTACATTTTATATGCTTTTACCACGCATACATTTACAACGAAATTCGTTGTAAATGCATGAATGGTAAAAGCATGTTTTTTTAAATGTTTGGATAAGGTAAGTATGGGTATAGGGGTATATGTTTTGGGGTAGTGAGGTATATGTTTTCGGGTGTTTGGGTATTTTAAGGGTTCAGATATAGTTTGGGTTATGGGGTACAGGGGTAGTTTTAGGGTTTATGGATAGGTATGGGTTTTGGGGTACAGGGGTATTTTTAGGGTTCAGGGCTAGGTTTGGGTTTTGGGGTATAGGGGTATTTTTAGGGTTCAGGGGTAGGTTTGGGTTTTGGGGTACATGGATATTTTTAGGGTTCAGGGCTAGGTTTGGGTTTTGGGGTAGAGGGATATGTGTAGGGTTCAGGTCTAGGTTTGGGTTTTGGGGTACAGGGGTATTTTAGGGTTCAGGGGTAGGTTTGGGTTTTGGGGAACAGGGGTATTTCAAGGGTTCAGGGCTGGGTTTGGGTTTTGGGGTACAGGGGTATTTTAGGGTTCAGGGGTGGTTTTGGGGTACAGTGGTATTTTTAGGGTTCAGGGCTAGGTTTGGGTTTTGGGGTACAGCGGTATTTTTAGGGTTCAGGGGTAGGTTTGGGTTTTGAGGTACAGGGGTATTTATAGGGTTCAGGACTAGGTTTGGGTTTTGGGGTACAGGGGCATTTTTAGGGTTTAGGGATAGTTTTGGGGTACAAGGTATATTTATAGGGTTAAGATGGGTTAGTGTTTAAGGGTGTTGGGGTATTTTAAGGAGTAAGGGTGGGCTATGATTATGGGGTGCAGGGGTATTTAAAGGGAGCAGGGTGGGATTAGCACACGATATGAGACATGGCATGAAGGGCGGAACGTACCACACGCCCCCAGCGTTTGTCACGCCCCCAGCACATGCCCACAGCACAAGGCAGACACTCCCACAAGGGACTACTTTGCTGGCACGGTTCTTTTACCTTTTAAATGTATATGGTGGGCGTCTGCATAGCCTATGTCCTTCTGCTGCAACTGCCCTTTCCAACGTTGTAGTTGACTTGACTGACTTGAAATAACTATAGACCAATTTTGTTTTTTTAAATGGATTTTAAGATATAGGCTAAGATGCTTGCTGAGGGACATGAAGAATGTTCAGTTATTTATATATTGCAATACACATATCATATAACAGTGTGGAGACTTTTGAAAGGGTGGCCCAAGTGTAAGGTGTGAACCAAAAGAGTGGTTTAAGCACACATTAAGGTGACAACAAGTGACAGTTATGTACACGGTTTCAACAGGGGTATATTTAAAAAGGAGTGGGAAAATGACCATACAAACAGTATTCAATAATATATACAATGACTATTTAATTCATAGACATTGATTAGTAGGTTCATTCCCAATGAGCGTCAACGGCGTTTCGACCCTTTAATGCATGGAGGGTCTCGTCAGGACAGGGGCGGTGTGGGACATCTGTGGGGGTGAGAAAAGGGGGTGAGCTCCGTGTATAGGAAGGTGGAGTTACAAAAAGGACTGTATATGAAGGGCCTGGTACCTGTAAGGATGCAATCAAGGGCTCAGTGATGGAGTAGGTGCCAACCATGCATAAAAGAGGAGAAGATAAGGTACTCACAATGAACCCAGCCGGGTACTGTGGCGAAAAGGGAACAAAATCAAAATGGATGTGGTCACAAATAATAAGCAATGGCAACAAACTATGTAGGCGAGCCCAAGATTGAGTACTTACCACTGTAAGTAGCCGAATGATACGAGGGATTTTCAATCGTATATGGCAACAACACGGAACTTGCCCGGATAGTTGGAAGATCGTGCCACTGAAGTGCTACTATGAGCAAGGATAGGGCGCTGGCCAGGAAAATGCCTGTGGAGATTAGATTAGGTTAGAGGGGGCTCCCCAGGGGGTGTTGCTAGCAGGGTAGGGTGAGTATGAAGGACAGGCGTGTTACCTGGGAGTAAGCGCGGTCTGCCTTGGTCCGACTGCTTAGTGTTGATGGCAGCGCCGTACACGAGGGATTAGCCGTGTAGCGAGTGCGCAGGGAAAATGAAGAGAGCAGAGCGCTCGATCTTCGTCACGGAAGGAGAAGGAAAGGGAACAGGGTAGGCACAGAATTAGCGATGAGCTCCGATAATAGGTGCGGAATTCACACGAATAAGATCCGTAACATCATTACCAAACACTGGAACATTATTAAAAGTATAGATCCCTTGCTGGAGGTCTCCCTATTTGCCTATAAGAGAGCTAGGAACATCAAAGATCATTTGGTAAGATCCTCCACTGAGGTTTATTTATTTATTTATTTATGAAATTTGTTAAGTGCAGGCAAATACCCAAAGGCGTCTCGGTGCTATAGATAAAGACAGATCACAAAAAATAATAATAGGGATTTATTTATTAAAAAGCCAGGTCTTTATTTTCCTTCTGAAGAGAGTGAGAGTGGGACAGGATCTGATGTCCGTATCAAGTGAGTTCCACTTTTGGAACTCACATCCACAGTTTGGATGTGGCAACAATGAAACGGCGATCACCCCATGAAGCTGTTTTAGTCCGGGGCACAGTCATCAACAAGGCATTCATAGAACGTAGTGTTCTGTTGGGGGCATAGAATGCCAATGAATTGATGAGAAAGCGGGGCCCTAACTTACGGGAAGCTTTGTAGGCTATACAAAGTGCCTTAAATTTGTTATTAAGAAGACGGGCATGTTAGAATCAGCTTGGGGCCTTCCCCCCGCTGTTGGTCACCATAAATGTGGGAACTGTGTGAACTGTCCCTTTACAGAAAATACTACCACCTTTAAATACAGAAAAGGCGAACACACGCTTGATTTTTTCTCCAAATGCAACACACGCAACGTTGTGTATTGCATCTGGTGTCCATGTGGTCTCCCATACATTGGACAGACCCAATAACCTATCAAGGCAAGGATAGGACAACATCGCAGCCGCATCAGAAGGTCTGTTGTCTCTGCACCCCTTGTCACACACTTCGTGGACAAAAATCACACTGCTGATGAAATAAAATGGCAAGTGATTGACATTGCTAGACTACCTGGAAGGGGTGGCAGTATAGCACAAATACTGCAACAACGTGAATGTCATTGGATCGATAGAACTAACTCCATCAATGAGGGTCTCAATTCCTCAGAGGAATGGAGAGGTTTTGTCGCTACGCTAGGATAATAATCTACTTTGGACATGTCGGCTGACATGTAGAATATCTGGTCACCTTGTAAATCCTTAATCATGAGCCTTGTTGTGTGTACTTCCTCACTGAAAAAAACTCTACAGTATGTAACAGTTAAATGTGTTTTATATTTTACAGCTGTTAAACATTGTAATATGTCTGCAATCATTATTATGCACTGTAATACATAACTGTTATGAAATTCTGTTCCCTACCGCCTGGTCCTGCACCTATTATCGGAGCTCATCGCTAATTCTGTGCCTACCCTGTTCCCTTTCCTTCTCCTTCCGTGACGAAGATCGAGCGCTCTGCTCTCTTCATTTTCCCTGCGCACTCGCTACTCGGCTAATCCCTCGTGTACGGCGCTGCCATCAACACTAAGCAGTCGGACCAAGGCAGACCGCGCTTACTCCCAGGTAACACGCCTGTCCTTCATACTCACCATACCCTGCCAGCAACACCCCCTGGGGAGCCCCCTCTAACCTAATCTAATCTCCACAGGCATTTTCCTGGCCAGCGCCCTATCCGTGCTCATTGTAGCACGTCAGTGGCACGATCTTCCTACTATCCGGGCAAGTTCCGTGTTGTTGCCATATACGATTGAAAATCCCTCGTATCATTCGGCTACTTACAGTGGTAAGTACTCAACCTTGGGCTCGCCTACATAGTTTGTTGCCATTGCTTATTATTTGTGACCACATCCATTTTGATTTTGTTCCCTTTTCGCCACAGTACCCAGCTGGGTTCATTGTGAGTACCTTATCTTCTCCTCTTTTATGCATGGTTGGCACCTACTCCATCACTGAGCCCTTGATTGCATCCTTACAGGTACCAGGCCCTTCATATACAGTCCTTTTTGTAACTCCACCTTCCTATACACGGAGCTCACTCCCTTTTCTCACCCCACAGATGTCCCACACCGCCCCTGTCCTGACGAGACCCTCCATCCATTAAAGGGTCGAAACGCCGTCGACGCTCATTGGGAATGAACCTACTAATCAATGTCTATGAATTAAATAATCATTGTATATATTATTGAATACTGTGTGTATGGTCATTTTCCCACTCCTTTGTAAATATACCCCTGTTGAAACCGTGTACATAACTGTCACTTGCTGTCACCTTAATGTGTGCTTAAACCACTCTTTCGGTTCACACCTTACACTTGGGACACCCTTTCAAAAGTCTCCAGACTGTAATATGATATGTGTATTGCAATATGTGAATAATTGAACATTCTTTCTCGTAACAATAACAAATGATGGTACTCAATTGGTGTTATGAGTTTTGTTTTTCCTTCCTACATCCTCGGTAGCCTTCATACTATTATTAGACATTGTTGTGTATTCATTGAGTATACTTTTATTGTTCCACTGGAACCATTGTTTCTTTGATATAAAATACGCACCCTGGTTCCTTAGTGGGTAGGGTTCCCTTGTTTTTCCTGTGCTGAGGGACATGAGGCCTTTCACTATAAACTTGTAGGATGGGACCAATAAAGTTTATTAAGAAGAGATATGCTCAGATAATGTCAGATATTATAGTACAGTTAGCAAAGCTTTAGCCATGTCCTCTCCAATAGCTGCTGTTTTTCTTGATGCGGATAACGTCTTTGGCCAGATGAGTTGGGAATCCTTGAATCAATCATCAAAATCATTAAAATTGTAAATGATAATTCAAGTGAAAAATACCCTTTAAGTAAAATAATCAATCCTCCATTGTTGTAACGTGGTTAGTTGTGTCAAAGTTCCACTTAACATTGCAAAAATTCAATTACTTTCACTGATTACATAGGTCCTGATTACAATGGCAGTGACACCGCCATCTGAACCATTTTCACCGGCCGCCACATTAGGATGGTGGGCAGAGGGGTGGCAGTCGGAAAGACCGACCACCACGCATCCGGCAGGCTCACGTGGCGGAGGGGGTTGTAGTCCCTACCATGGTGGCGGTGCCTGCCAGGCACCGCCTTAGGGATTACTATGTCCCTTTCCGCCAGCATTTTTATGGCCATGACCATACCATGAAAAGGCTGGTGGAAAGGGACTTTGTAGGCCCGTAGCGGCCCCCCCTCACCCACTGCCCTAAGCTGTGGGCACTAATAGGCACCTATGGTGCCCCCCACATATCCCTGCACAATGTGACAGGCCCTGCATAGTGCCTGCCACGTAGTGCAGGGATATGTGCAGTGACCCCTTTTTGTCTTGCTGCATGTGCTGCAGCCAGCAGCACCCACCACAATACAAAATATAGGCATTGTGACCCTTGTGATGGCGATCGCATTGTAATGCTTATGTCGGAACCTCCGACACCCTGTCGGGCGGTCCAGTTTTCGGGTAGCAGGTATGTCCACCCGCCATCCTAATCAGCCCCATTGCATGTTTTAGTTTACTACTGTAGTAATTAATAAAGGTTGTCATTTTGCACTGAAAGGCAATGACTGAAAGGGATTTGATAGAAATAAAGAAAGAAAATAAGGGATTATAAGAAAAATCTGGTTCACTGACAAAATATTGAAACCACAAATATTGCAGTATTTAAATATTGATTAAAAAATAGGGAACATAAAAATATTGTTATGCTATGCATAAAATGTAAATAACAAAAATATTGTTATACACTAATATTGAAGCCAAAAATATCATTTTTAACATATATATAATTAAACATTTAAAAGATTAAAAGTAATAAACAGTAAATATATTAATATTTAAAATTACATACATTTAAATATTTAAAAAATATATAAATGTTACACTTATTTAAGAAATCAAAACTCATATATATATCTATGTGTATGTTTATTTAAACATATCATTTAAAACTATTATTAAAATAAATAATTATATTTATATTATAATTTCTAATTTGTGTAACCTTTAAAAATAAAAAATAAAATATGTATATTGTATATATATATTACCTACTGGCGGTCGCCAGTAGGTATATATAGTTAGGATTTTTTCCCTATGGGATTTTTGAAAATTCTATGTCTAATAACTTTGGCGTTTGTGGACGGAATTGGATGAAATTTTCTGGAAAATGGAACATTTTGTTTCTGAGCAGCCCCTGAAAATTTGGGGGGGGGTTCGTCCAGGGGGGGCCGAGAAAAAAGGGGGGTCCCAAAACGTGTTTTTAACATTGAGTTTTCCATAGGGCGGTTGGCCTCACTTTTAGCCCGAACGGCTGAATGGATTTGCACGAAACTTGGCAAAATTGTAGGGACTGGTAGCCCGATGTGCCTTTTGTAGGTCTCAATATATGTGCTCCAGTGGATTTTGAGAAATTACCGTTTAAAAAAAGATATATATCTGTAACAGCGGACCGGGCAGCTCCCCGGATCGCGGACCGGGGCGCGTACCAGAACTTCGCGTAGCGAAGCTGATTGGCTCTCCGGTGTCTGTCAACATTCTAAACAGTCCGGAGCGGCCGCCATCTTGTCTCTCGGTAGGATTGAGAGACAAGAGGAGGCCAAAACAAAGGGGGAAATAACCATAAGGGGGCATAGTAGATCCTCCCTGACCCCCTAGGTTTAATGTGGAGGCTTTAAAAGGGCCCCGCGGGGCAAAAAAAAAAAAATTTTTTTTTGTTTTTTTTCGTGGGTAGCGCCCGGTCCGCGAACCGGGAAGCGTTCTGGGCAGCGTACTGCAATGAAAAATGAATGAGAGACTTTTCAAATGCAGTATGTTAATTGATTGTTGGTTTTGTTGATTATTTTTTATTTTTTTAAGTTTTTTAAGCAATTATTTATTATTGTGATTGTGGTTGAAAATTTAATAACATTTCTAACATTTAACTAGTTTATTAATTACATATAAAATGATTAAAGACTCAAACAATTTTTTAATATTACATACAATTTTATTTTTCGGATTGTTTTTCAAAATTTAATAGAACGTCTAGCATTTGACTGTCCGATATGTCCTCTTGTTGAGTGAACATAAGTTCCCACATTTGACCGTCATCATAATGAAGTAAATGATCCACAGATTCTACACATTGAACTAATTCATGGTCCCGTGATTCATCCATGAAATCTGAGTCATCATTGTCCTCAATATCTTTTTCTGTGTTGTTCTCCAGAACAATTTCAAAGGAAACATTCTGCTCACCTTCCATTTTCTTGCTGTAATTTGCATAAAAAATAAATATATCAGTAGAGATAGGGCACTGTTGGGTTTAAGTTCAGACAGGTACTTGTGAGTTTATAACAGAGAAGTAATCTATGGGCACTGTATGGTTTCAGGCGTGAAGTAGTACTATTAAAAAGTGCCTGTGAAGAAGCCTAAGTAAATTCATAATTATACCACAGAAACCTAAATCAATCCATAATTATAATAAAGAAGCCTTTCTCAATGTCTAACTCTTACAGAGGGATAGTATATAACTATCTGAAAATGTTTTCAAATTTATAAAATAATATCTCACCTTCTAAAAACAAGTTTAAGTTGTGAGTGAAAATGATCTTGCAATGTAGTTCAGGAAGTAGTAGTCAAAATGGCTGTGTTTCTCTCTCTTCCTTTATATATATTCAGGTACATAACCAATCAAATGTCAGGTAAAAAAAGTAGAAAATGAAAGTAACATTTTCATTGGTTGTCAATTCCAACACTTCAGATGTGTTTTGTGAAGTAATTTACCTCAGGGTATTTAGAGAGGTCTACAGGCTAAATGGCTAAATGGAATTCCAATCAAATTTGTGAAAATGGTAGGGATTGGTATGTAGTATGAGCTAATCTATATTTGGTGAAATTGTTTCCAGTGGCTTTTCTGTGAACTACTTTCCCACCTTTTTTGATGGTGCGCTTCCCAGGGAGCGACCCGGTACGCGAACCGTTGAGCGCCTCGGTTCGCGGACCTTAAGCGTTCCGGGAGTCCACCATTTTGTGTTTCGGTCGAATTAAGATACAAGATGGAGGGCAAATAATGTTCAGAATGGGTAGAAGGGGGCACGGTAGAGTTATCTTGACCCCCTAGGTTTTCTGAGGGTGGCTGAGGAGGCTTATATGTGCGAAAAAAAAACATTTAAAAAAAAAAATTCGCGAGGTTAGCTCCCGGTTCGCGTACCGGGTAGCGCCCCCGGGAGCGTACTTTGTTGAAAATTAGTGAAAAATGTTAGAGTTAAATAATAATTGTGAGTGATCAGATGTAGGGTAGCTCTGAGAAGAGCTTTTGGGTTTATGGTACATTTAGGTACTTATAAGTAGGTACCAATGCACATTTTTAAATTCAGAGTGAAAATTCTGTTGCCCTCATCTGAGAAGTGAACTCCATCTCCTCTGTAGATATCTTGCATGTAGAAACGCAAGTTATTGTTGTACAGGGAGCCCATTCCATGGTCTCTCATGTAAGCTGAAACAGATTTGTTTACATGCTTCCTCGACTTCTCAATTTGTGGACAAAATTGGTTTGACCACCTCCATTTCTGTCTTTGGCATATATTTGAATATACCAAGGCAGTCTGAGGAAAAAGTGCCATTAATTGCTCAAAGGTGTCCTTTAAAAGCATTTCCAGACCTACACCAGTCAAAGTGCCCAAGTCATTACCTCCACAGTGCACAATTAACAGGTCAGGTTTTGGCAAATGCATAAAGGTTTTCACCAATGGTATCAATTGGTGACATTTTAATCCTCTGTGGCCAAACCACTTAATTTCCACATCTTGTAAATTGAGGTTAGGTAAATTCCTGTTTTCAACGTACCTTTGAGCCCAGTGAATATAACTATGTCCAACAATCCAGACAGAAAACATGGTGAGAGAAGGTTCTCCTGCAGTCAGATGAAGTGTGGCAATGACATGGCAGTTGAAAAAATGAGAGTGTAAAATGTAAAAAAAACTGTGGAGTTTCTGTGTTCATGAAGCAGTAACAGTGATTGGTGGATTTTGATTGCTGAAAACAGAAAGTTAGGGTGCACAGATGTGTTCTTTGAAAGATGTATTTTGAGTGGTCAATAAAAAATCATTAAATGAAAGAATGCACTGGATATGCAGGTGCACTGAGAGTTCAGAGTTCAATTGCAACATTGTTGTGTGAACTTGCAAACACCAGAGGTCTTCCAAGAGGTGGTTGCTATGCAAAATAGGCAGAAAGGGCAGAGGGGGGAAGGGTTTTCATTTGAAAAAAAGTGAGGGAAGAGTTTTGATTGGGTGACATGAGAAATATGTGTGAAGAATTACAGCATTTCTGTGCTTTTGATAGCTGCAGACTCTGGAGTGCATACCTTTTGCTCTGCTGAAGACAAATTGGTGTGTTTCTGAGACTGTTTTCAAACTCAAAGTATTTGCTAAGGTGAGAAAATATTTCTTTAATTTAGATAGAGAATAGTGTGCTTTAAGGAGAAAATTATGAATTATGTGGCGCAAATTGCTTGTAAATATGCTCCCACATGTGCATGGAAAATTTTGATTTTGAATGTTTGTGTTACATAGCCATGTTAAAAGTGATACAAACATGCAGGAAAGGCAATGAAAAAATGCTTTTATGTGTCTTAAGGACATTTTAAGTAATTTTGCCATGTGCAGTGTTTTGAAATTATGATTTGAAAATCGTTTTTGGGGAAAAGGAATTGATTTAAATTTATGACAAGGACATAATGGTGTATGCTTCTTTATACGGCAATTGACTGTCCCTGATGTTATTTTTCCCATTTTAATGTAAGACCTTTCTCTGTGGCGCAAGTTGCTTGTAAATATGGTCCGACCTGTGCATGGGAAATTTAGATTTTAAATGTTTGTGTTACATAGCCATGTTAAAAGTGACCCAACCATGCTGGAAACGCAATCAAAAAACTCTTTCATGTGTCTTAATGACATTTTAAGTCATTTTCCCATGTGCAGTGTTTTGAAATTATGATTTGAAAATCGTTTTTGGGGAAAAGGAATTGTTTTTAAATTCATGACAAGGACATAATGGTGTATGCTTCTTTATAAGGCAATTGACTGTCCCTGATGTTATTTTTCTCATTTTAGTGTAAGACCTTTCTCTGTGGCGCAAATTGCTTGTAAATATGCTCCCACATGTGCATGGAAAATTTAGATTTTGAATGTTTGTGTTACATAGCCATGTTAAAAGTGACCCAACCATGCAGGAAAGGCAATCAAAAAACGCTTTTATGTGTCTTAAGGACATTTTAAGTAATTTTCCCATGTGTAGTGTTTTGAAATTATGATTTGAAAATCGTTTTTGAGGTAAAGGAATGTTGTTAAAATTTATGTGCGCCATATGCCCCCAAATTTCTTTTTCAGGGGTGCAGCAGGGTGTTCTTGAGACACCCCTGCACCTTTGGAAAAAATTCCTAATTTGTGATGAGCAAATTGTTAATCGCAAATTGCACCTTCATTTATATGAGCCTCCTAGCCCATGGAAATGAATGGGTAATTTGCAATTAGCAATTTTCTCATCGCAAATTTGGAATGGTAAAGAATCGCTATTTATTCCTTAAAATTCGCTTTTTTGGAAATGCAAAATAGTTATATGATACATATGGCGGATGATGTCTAACAAGATAAGAAGCTTAGGGATACATTTATGATGACTGGCGCAATGAAGTAGAAATCACTTACTTCATTGGTAGAGCTTTACATGTATTATCTCCTCTGTATTCTTCATCAAGCGTAACTTTAATCTGCAATCCTGAGTAGGACTCACTTTAAACAAACCTCTGGATAGGCCACATCTTATTGTTATCCTGAATTAATCATTTAAAATGCTAGGGACAGATTTATGATAGGTGTATGCCTCTTTTGCGCCACTTAGAAAACATTGTCCATGGGGAAAGGACTTAAAATGTCCTTAAGACACATGAATGTGTTTTTTTTAAACGTTTGCAATTTTTTTGGGTCACTTTTAACATGGCTATGTGACTCAAACAGTCAAAATCTAAATTCGCCATGCACAGGTGGGAGCATATTTACAAGGAATGTGCTCCATGGGGAAAGGTCTTATAATGTAATATGGGAAAAATGACATCAGAGACACTGAAATGCCTTATAGAGAAGCATACACCATTATGTCCTTGTCATAAATTGGCAAACCATTACTTTTCCCCAAAAACGATTTTCAAATCATAATTTGAAAACACTGCACATGTGGAAATGACTTAAAATGTCCTTAATTCAAAATTTGCGATTCCTTAAATGCAATGTATCAAACAAAAAATATGTAAAAAATGATATTAAGGATTTGGAAACTACCACCAACTTCTAGTTTGTGGTAAATTGCGAATTCTTTTCAAAAAGCATTTTTTTCCAAAAAACAAAAGGTCCCATATGACGCCCATACATGCCCTTAGGGCATGTAGGTGTGCCATATGCCCCCAAATTTATTTTTCAGGGGTGCAGCAGGGTGTTCTTGAGATACCCCTGCATGCTTGAAAAAATTCCTATTTTGTGATGAGCTAATTGCTAATCGCAAATTGCAACCTTCATTCCTATGAGCCTCCTAGCCCATGGAAATGAATGGGTAATTTGCAATTAGCAATTTGCTCATTGCAAATTAGGAATAGTAAAGAATTGCTATTTATTCCTTAAAATTTGCTATTTAGGAAATGCAAAATAGTTTGATGGTACATATGGTGGTTCATCTGTAACAAGATAAGAAGCTTAGGGATACATTTATGATGACTGGCGCAATAAAGTGCACATTACTTACTTCATTGGTAGGCCTTTACATGTATTATCTCCTCTGTATTCTTCATCAAGCGTAACTTTAATCTGCAATCCTGAGTAGGCCTCACCTTAAACAAACCTCTGGATAGGCCACACCTTATCGTCATCCTGGATTAATCATTTAAAATGCTAGGGACAGATTTATGATAGGTGTATGCCTCTTTTGTGCCACTGTGCGTCACTTTTATGATGCAGCGGCGGTGCAAAAGATTTGCTATGAGGCGACAACATTACAAATTGATGCATTTAGGCAGATATGTCATGGTGTAAAAAAAACGTACCACATGAAACCGATGCAGCAGTGATGCAAAAGATGCACCATGTCGTAAGACAGGCCTCACTTGGGGCCATATGTATCAAGCTAATTAGCATTCGCAAAGATCAAAATTCTACGAATTTTGGCCTTTGCGAATGTTAATTAGACAAATGGTATGTATCAAACAAGTTTGATGCAAAATAAGGAGTAGCAAAATTTGCTATTCCTTATTTTGCAATTGCACTGAAGGATTTGCAAATTTTGTGACTACTTAAATGCAATGTATCAAACAAAAAATATGTAAAAAATGACATTAAGGATTTGGAAACTATTGTGGTAAATTGGTGGTAATTTGTGAATTCTTTTCAAAAAGCTTTTTTTAAAAAAAACAAAAGGTCCCATATGACGCCAACACATGCCCTTAGGGCATGTATGTGTGCCATATGCCCCCAAATTTCTTTTTCAGGGGTGCAGCAGGGTGTTCTTGAGACACCCCTGCACCCTTGGAAAAATTCCTAATTTGTGATGAGCAAATTGCTAATCGCAAATTAAACCTTCATTCCTATGAGCCTCCTAGCCCATGGAAATGAATGGGTAACTTGCAATTAGCAATTTTCTCATCGCAAATTAGGAATGGTAAAGAATCGCTATTTATTCCTTAAAATTCGCTATTTAGGAAATGCTAAATATTTTGATGATACATATGGCAGTTCATCTCTAACAAGATAAGAAGCTTAGGGATAGATTTATGATGACTGGCGCATCACCAGGGATGTGCCAGTCATCTTGCGCCGCTGTTCCGCCACCCATGGTGTGCTGCATTTACAATGCGGCACAGCATGGGGCAAAAATGGCACAGATGCTTGACGCATCTGTGCCGTTAAGGTGGCGCATTGCTGGAGTTGTATCGCAAGTGCGATGCAGCTCCAGCAAGGCTCAGGGGTGCACCATCTCCACAATGTTGCGTCAAGACCTATGCCTGCTTCAAGCAGGCGCAGGGTTTTGACGCAGGTTTCTCCTATCTGATTGTAAATGTGGCACACCATGGGTGGCAGAGCAGTGGTGCACGTTAACTGGTGCATGCCTGGGGATGTGCCATTTAACATAAATCTGCCCCTTTACATTTAAGTATGTGCAGGGGACACAGAGTCGGTGAGGCTTATCCAAGGTTAAGAAGAGATGAGTCCTGTTCAGTGAAAGATTAGACATAGGCTTCACCTGCTCAGCATCGCTGGACATGGCTAAATAATAGCTGCAAAATGTTACTCTTGTTAAACAATTTTACTATTATAATCTGTGAGATTTGTCTCTTACTCTGCAACATCTCATTGTTGTTATCTTTCTTTAAAGATAAAGACAACCTCAACATGAGCGACAATCTGCAATCAGTTGATTTTGACCTCATCATTGAACTTGTAATTGAAACATCAGTGGATGTTGATCCCTTGGATGATTTAAATCCTGAGGATGAAGAAGAGCGTGATGAGGATGCAGATTTGTCCGAATTATATGATATAGGATGGGAAGCTGACCTGCTTGAGCCTTTGGAAATATAAACATTTATTTTTAAAATTTATAATTAATAAAAAGTAAAAAGGTAAACCGTTTAATTTAAAAATAAAGACACCTTCAAAAGCAGGTTATGTGTAGTGTCTTCAATAAAATATTAAAATATGCTCATAAAATTAGATCAGATTCACATATAAAATAGCATAGGTAACATAAATATAAATGTCATTTCTTTTCTGGTATTTCTGTATTGTAAATTTGCCAACGACTAAAAAATCTTCTAATTAAAATGTCAAGTAGTGTGTTAAGTTTTTTATCACTGTTACTGATTTACTGTTTGGTAATAATGGTTAATAACATTATTTATTATATTTTTCCACAGATTCAACTGCAGATCATTTCAAGATTTCACCATGCCTACAATAGAAAGACAGAGAAAGGCTGCAAAACGTCAAAGACAGCAGGTGAAAAAAAAAATGCAGCAGTCCTCTAACAAAAAGATTTGTCAAGTCACGAAGAAAGCACCGGGTAAGAGCACAAAACTATTTATAAGAAATATGTGTAGTAAAAAAAATATTACTACAGAAAATGTTTCAGTCCATAAAACGAGAAGGAATTCAAATGGAAAGGAAAGGCCAATCAAAAATGTTAGTGCTAGAGCAAGAGATAACTCTGTGCATGATAGTAGAAGGAAACAACAGTTTAGGGAGATTCGTAAACGAATGTTCCGCAACAGGATAATTGGCAATTTGTTAAAAAATATTAAGAAAGGTCAACAGAAACTGGTTTTTTATAAGAGAAAAAAAAAAGTTGAGAAAGTTATTGATCAGGCATTTGAAATTAAACGTAAGTTATTTATTTTGATAATCAATAGAATTAGGAAGCTAAACAAGGCAATTTATGATTTCAAAAGAAATAGTAGATGGAAGAGAATAGTTAATCGTAGTAATTTTTGTGAAGTTTTTTCTGGAGAATGGATGCATAGTTCAAGCTGTGAGGCATTTTTTAATGAGGAGAGTTATTTCCAGGATAATGATTTGGTGCATGCAGTTGACACCAGTGGTCGTGCTTATGAAGTGAAAGATGGTTGTCCAGTTGAAAAAGAAAAACTTGTGACAACAGAGGCAGAAGAGGTGTTAGGTAATGAGGTTTTAGGAAGACGTGCTAAGGGTCCTGTGTACACCTGGAAGTGTAGTAGTATTTGCAGTGTGCAACAGGATTCCATCAATTTGCTTTGTGATTTTGTACGGTCATTTAATAAGAAAAGTTTGAAGCAGAAAATGATGTTGTTGCAAGAATTAGATCCTTGCAGAGTAAGAGAAGTGACAGGTTTGCATGGACATTCACTGGCTTGTCTTTCCAGGAGAGTATGCCAGAGTGTTTTTCATCATTTCAGGATGCTAGCAGTGCATCATAACAAAGTGAGGAAATTAGTTAGAATGTTGTATTATGCTAAGAGTCAAGCAATTATGCTTAAACAATTATGCGCTGCTCTTTTGCATGGTTCTGAAATAGATGTGAAGAATATATGTGAAGAAATTGAGTTTTGTTACTTTGGAAGTAAAGAGGAGAATGTTGAAATTGAGCAAGAAGAAGAGGGTCATGTGGAAGATAGTGTACAGGTTTCCAGTACAGATAATTTCCAGAGGGAAATTGCGACGTTTGAGGTGAAATCAAGTGAGAGGCCTAATTTCACTTGTGTGTGTTGTCGACGCACTTATTATAAGAATCAGACTAAGTTAGTGGATTTATATGCAAAAAGTGAAAGGGAAAATAATAGTGAATGGAAGGATTTTGCAACATACTTGATGGTAGAAAATTGTTTTGATTTGGGATTGGATCAACGTGTGTGTACTTATTGTTGTTGCAAATTAAATCAAAACCAGATGCCTGCTAGAGCAGTTCATAATAATCTGGAATTGGTTGAGATTCCTTCTGAATTGAAGGATTTAAATACTTATGAATCTATTTTGATTCAAAGTATCCATCCCTTTCAGGCTATTGTAAGAATGGAGCCAAAGACAGGGAAATTGCCTCCATCAGATTTACAGAGAGGATTAAAGGGATGAGTTGTTTATTTGCCTCTAGATTTGAAGAAAAACATTAACACAATTGGAGTAGAAAAAGTGGAAGAGGAACCTCTGGTTATCTTAGTTAATGGGGTTCCGACAAAGAATAAGAAAATATGGCAAGATTTAGTAGATGTTAGGAAAGTTAAAAAGGCAACATTGTATTTGAAAAAAAATAATAAATACTATAAGAATGTATATGTTGCAGAAGAGGAAGTAAGTGAGGAAGAGGATAGCGATTTGTGTGCTGGTCAAATTGAGAAAGTAGAACCCTCTACTAGTGAAGAAATATATGAACATTATAGTGTTCATCCTTTGCATTCCAAGGAAGTCATGGGGAATGCTATTGAGTTGTTTCAAATGAAACAAGCCAAAGGGAGTCCCATTAGTGTTTGGGAGGAAAGTTTGGAAGCTCGGTGTTTCCCACAGCTTTTTCCAACAGGTCAGGGAGGAAGATATGATGAGCGACCTCATCAAATTCCTGCTTCTGAATACCGGACTTTGCGATTGTATGCAGGAGATGCTAGGTTTCGACAATGCATTCCTTATTTGTTTCATCTCCTGTTTGAAAGCGATCTGTCTGGACTGTCATATGCAGTGAACCACATCTTGAAAAGTGGTATACACATGCAAAACATCTCGGCAAGTGACTTTATGGATAAAGTCAATGTCCAAGACAGTATTTTGGATTCTCACCTGATTAATCTCATGGCGTGTCAGCGTGGTACTAATGAGTACTGGTACCGTCGTCATGGTGATTTAAAATGTATGCTGAGGAACTTAGGTACTCCCACATGGTTCCTCACTCTGAGCTGTGCCGAGTATGGCTGGGAAGACTTACTTGAATTTCTACGAGAGGCAAATGCTAACGTAGATAACATCGAATTCAAGACACCTGGAGAACTGTGCTCTTTGGATCCAGTCAATGTATGTAGGTACTTCAATCATAGATTTGAAGCTATGATGTCTTTCATCATGAATAAGAAGAATCCACCTCTTGGAGAGGTGTTGGATTTCTTCTGGAGAAAGGAGTACCAAGCAAGAGGTGCTCCTCATATACATATGTTGCTGTGGATCAAGGATGCACCTAAATTTGGAACGGATCCAGAAGACTCAGTGATGAGTTTCATCCAACAGTATTCTACGTGTGCTGTTCCAAACGCAAAGGAGAAGAAAAGCCTAAGAGAAAAAGTTCTGCGTTTCCAAAGCCATCGATGTGGAAAGTACTGCCGTCGTAAATTCCGAAACAAGGACAAGTTCTACACTAAATGTCGTTTCGGCTTTCCACGACCGGTGATTTCTAAAGGAAGAGTAAACAGTTTGATGTCTTCGCTGCGACACAATGTCATGAAGAAATCACCTAAAAACACTTACAATTTGAAGAGGAACCAAGAGTCCAAGTACATCAACGACTACAACCCGGTGATTTTGTCCATGTGGAATGCTAACATGGATATACAGTTTGTGGCTGATAACTGTATGGCTGTGGCTCGGTATGTGACGTCTTACATCACCAAAAAAGAGAAGACAGAATTGAAGGATATGTGGGAGGACATTTCCCATGAAAAGAGCCTCAGCAAGAAGTTGTACAGTTTCAGTCTGAAGATGTTGTCGCATCGAGAAATCGGAGCGTACGAATGTTCTGACCGGTTGTCTTCAGCAAGTCTCTATGCCAAGTCCAGGAGTATCGTTTGGGCGAGTCTTGGTCTTGCTGCAACGCGTAATCGAGTTCTCAAACCTGTGCAGGAAATTGAGTATTTGGCGGAAAAGGAGCCAAACAGTACCGACATTTTGAAGACAAACATGTTGGATACATATTATCCAAATCGAAGCAGTCACCTCGAGAATGTTTGTCTGTATGAGGTTCTGCAAAATTACATATTCAAGAGGAACATCAAAGAAGATACTGAGAAAGGAGTGTATGCTGTAATAGGAAGTGAGGGATGTCTGGTCAAGCAAAGAAAATGCCACTTGGTAAACCATCGAAAATTGAGTGGTGAATCTCCTGAAAAAAAGGAGTTTTTCTATTTAGCACTTTTGCAACTTTTCAAGCCTTGGCGTGCAGAAGAGGAACTGCTTGGAGATTTCCTCTGTTACGAAGACTCTTTCAATGCCGCCAAGGAGACCATAGAATGTCCTGCTTTTCCCAAATATGTAGAAATGTTGAATGCGGAAATTGAGCAGGAAGCAACGATTGCAGCCGAGATTGCCAGAGACAGTTCTCAGGACAGTCAGAGTTCTGCTTCATTGAGTCAGGATCCACTAGGAGGACCTGTTATCGAAAATGAAGCTGCCACTGCTATGAATGAAGTGGAAAGAGCCATGGCACATGCTCAAGAGGATGTGGTTAACTTAGAAGAGTTGGAAAGACAACTCAACGTTGAGCAGAGGAAAATATATGACGAAGTTACCATGCAAATTGATCATGGATTAAGTCATGATAAGAAAGAGTGCTCATGTACGTCGTTGAAGCCTGTCCGACTGTACGTGAGTGGAGAAGCGGGAACTGGAAAAAGTTTCCTCATTAAAGCAATTTCATGCTATTTGCAGGAAAGGACAGAGTCATCGCTGTCTTGTGTTGTCACTGCTCCAACTGGACTGGCAGCACATAATATTAAAGGGATTACTTTACATCGTTTACTGATGCTGCCAGTGGAGCATGACAACAAATTACAATATCACAAGCTATCTGGAGATGCTTGTTTTGAAGTTTCAAGAATCTTGAGGAAAATGAAACTTCTTATCATTGACGAAGTAAGCATGGTTTCCAATGTCATGCTTGCCTTTGTGCATTTGAGGATGCAAGAAGTTCTCAAAACAGAGTATGATGTGTTATTTGGTGGCAAACACATCATTGTTTTCGGAGATCTTCTGCAGCTGACACCAGTGAAAGGGCAACCTGTGTTCAAAATGCTCACGCATGAAGATACCAGGAAGTGCCTAGGCAGCATTGGCAACGTCAATATATGGTTAAACTTCAATTATGCTGAACTGCATGAAAATATGCGTCAGGCGAAGGATGAAGTTTACAAGACTATTCTACAAGATGTTAGAATTGGAAAAGTGATCGAGCATGGGAAAGAAGCTTTACATGCACGATTACTGTCAAATTTATATCCAGAACAAGATGTTGTGCCTGAGAATATTTTTCAGAAAATTACTGAGAAGAAATCTGGAATATGTTTGATGCCAACTCTTGCAGAATGTGCCAAATTTAACAACAAAATGTTGCATTTAGAAAAGCAAGAGATTGTGAAACTGGAAGCTATTGATAGAGTAGAGCATATGGGATCAACAATTATTTTGTCTGAGAATCTGAAAACAAAATTGGATTCATTAGAGAAGAGTATATCTAAAACTGCAGGTTTTGAAAAGACTCTGAATGTGTGCTTGAACTGCCGTATAATTTTAAGAAGGAATTTACATGTTGAAAGAGGTCTGGTAAATGGATCAATGGGTAATGTTGTTGATTTTGTGAAATACAGAAATAGAGATGGAATTGAATTTTTAAAAATTAAATTTGATGGCATTGAGGAAGTACAGCTAATTGCTCGTTGTTCTGCTAGATTTTTGCTTGTAAAAGACTTATATGTTCGCCGTAAGCAGTTTCCTGTTTGCTTGGCATATGCGGTGACAATTCATAAATCGCAAGGTTTAAGTGTAGACAGTGCATTGGTGAATATTGGCAGTTCTGTGTTCAAGGAGGGTATGGCATATGTGGCATTGTCACGAGTTAGAACTTTATCGGGATTGTACTTGATTGAGTGTGATGTCACAAACATTTGTGCGGATCTAGATTGTGTTAAGGAATACAATAGGTTAAGAAGAGAGTATGCGCCAAATTTGCCTCAGTATCCTTTGTTTGAGAAACGTGTGGTAGGCCGGAAACGAAGAAATGAGAACAATACTGGGGAGGTTGTAGCAAAAAGACAAAAAGTCAATGAACCTAAAATTACAAGCAGAAACAAAAAGGATTCTGTTGAAGATGTTGTTGGTTTTCAGTTTGAAAACAGTTCTGGTGTCAACTGCTATGCTAATGTAGTGGTTAATGTTTTGTTTTCTCTGAAAAATGTAAAAGAAGAGATTGTGGTCAATTCTGATCAAAGATTTTGCAGTTTGTTAAATTCTGTGTTAGAGAAATGTACCACTGATAGAAGAAACATAGAAAGTGTGTCTGAAATTCGAAATCTGTTAGACAGATGTTCAGGCCAAACATAATTCTCTCAAAATATTCAGCAAGATTGTCAGGAGTTTTTAATGTATATGCTTGATGTATTACATGCTGAAGGTGTAGATGTAGATCAGCTGTTTGGGCTTTCTTATCAATGGCAGCATGACTGCGAGAACTGTATGGTATCAAGTACTACTAGTGTAGACTCAGAAAGATTTATATATTTAACTTTGCCAGACAGTAAATCAGTCTCCTTTAATAAGCTAGTAAAAGCAGCTGATCGCAACATGGAGTGTAGCCAATGTAAATCTGAAATGATGTCCACATTATTTATACGAACATATGGCCAGTATGTCATTTTAATGTTCCAACGATGTAGGCCTGATGGAACAAAATTGACAACTTTAATTAAAAATTTTGTAGCTTCGCAGTTGTCAATATCAGGAAGGACTTTTGTAACTGCAGCAATTATATATCATGACGGCCCTTCAATAACATCAGGACATTACACAGCTTATTTAAAGTCTAGAAATGGCTGGTCATTCTGCAATGATTCTGTTTTAATTTTAAAAAAAAAATTGCCGTATGACCTTAAAAACTCTTACCTGGTGTTTTTAAAACCAAAATTTTAGGGAAATAATCTCGGGATGTGCTCTGTGGAATTTCAAGAAGTTCTAATGGCTCCTACACAATTTGGCCTTGAGGATAAGTGTAGTTCAGAGACATAACTTCTAACCATAGGACTGGACATTATGGAGAAATACGTGCACTTTGAATGAGTTCAGAAAAACTGTTTCTTTTTATAAACTAATTGAAGCAGCCAATCAAAACATGGAGTAGAGGGAATGTAAGTCTGCAATGCTGTCTACTGTTTTACATTGCTTTGTGATTAAAAGTGATGTAGAGAATTAAATAATTGTAGTAGTCATAGAGGTAGTGTAAGTCTGCTTGTATCAGTGTCATAGGAAAAGTAGAACATGACTGAGCAAGAAGGGGAAGATATTACTATTCCAGGATTGTGAAAATGATCTTCAACATTTTAATTCTGAAAGTTGCGGAAATGCCAAATGACGGGATTGGCTTACAAGAAATCCAAGAGTTATAAATGGCTCTGACCATATTTGGCCTTGTGGAAAATTGTGGTAGAGAGCAAGAAGTCATTTATTGCATGTAACGTGTTTTTAAAAACGATGGAGATTTTCTTTCAGAAAGTGGCGGGCTGAAAGTAATAACAGCACAAAAGAGTGTAAGCTGTTCATAGGACATCCTTGGACGTCATGGAAAGTAAGTTAACTTTAAGGAGTTCTGAATTTTGATTTCTGATGTTGTATGGGTTTTTTAAACACAATCATTTTGATTGTGTTTTTTTTCCCCCGCTGTTACATGATGAATACCTTCAAGTCACTGTTTTTAGTGAATTTTGATACATTCTGAGAACAGCAAAAATAAACCATTTAGCATGTATAATTAATTCTGTACTGTTTGCATTTATGATGTATATGTAGAACTGTGTAGGAGGCATGGAGAAGGTGAGGCTTCTGTAAGTGTCAAAGTTGTTGCATGCAGTGCTGCACTTCTGCGTATTCTTTCATATGCTAGACTACATCTGCACAATGAGATACCTAAGCAAAGGAAACACAAGTGATGTGATTGTGAAATGAGCAAAATAAATAGCATGTATTTCAATTACATCACCTGTGTTTCCTATCATTACGAATCACATTGTGCAGATCAAGTTTAGGTCTGTCCAGGGAAACATAGGAGGTTTGGACTTTGTTGAAGATTGCAGTGGACATGACTCACTTCATTGGTAGACCTTCACATGTATTATGTCCTCTATTCTCTTCAACAACTCGAAATTTCATCTGCAACCCTGAGTAGGCCTCACCTGAAACAAAACTCTGGATAGTAGACATCTTATTGGCATCCTGAAGCAATTATTTAAAATTTTAGTGTCTTGCGACACTTTTCTGAAACAACAGCAATGCAAAATATGCACCATGTTTTAAGATAGGCCTCACTTAATCTGCATCAAGATACTGTTAGTTTAAAATGTATATCTTTAGGACTGTGTAGCTTCTGTAAGTGTCAAAGTTGTTGAAAAGCTGTTTGTCCTTCAATCTTTGCCCTTGTCTTTTGTAATTTTTAAATACATGTTTTAATATTTTTCAAATGTTTGTTCTCTCTTTCACAGATTGAAAGTATAAAAACAAAAAGTGAGTAATTTAACGACAATTATAAGGTAAATATTTTGTACTCTTTTCGTTACATTTCTATCACATTGAACTACTATTAGTTCCACTGCTTCATTTCTTTAATCCTCAGTTTCCTGCCTTTGCTACTTCCCTCATTCCTTTCTCTATTACCTACTTACTCAACTCCTTCCACTCTTTTTCTCAGTCCCTCTCTTCTCATAGTTCCTCACTCTTGTTCACTCACTCCGTCTCTATTACTCTTAGTGTCTTTCACTGATCACTGTATCACTATTTGTTCATAATGCTTTCTCTGTGTAGTTGAAGCACACTAAGGGGCATATTATGAATACAGCCAATAAAATTATTGCTCTTTTTATTGGCAGAAAACTGGTGCAAAAGTGGTTTTAGCGGCAGTTTTCTGCCGCAAAACCAGCTTTAGCGACACATTTCTGCCGATAAAAGCTGCAAAACTTTTATTGCCTATGTTGATAATATGCCCCTATGTTATTTACATTAGGGCTGTACATAAAATGCCATGCGATAATTCACTCTAGTTTTACTTAGGCTCTCACAATGTTTTTAAGTAACGTGACAGCTGCAACATATTTAAGTGCCCAGAGAGCTACAACCACACTTGTGAACAGCATTTCTTACCCCGCTCGGTAGGCGGGGTCATGACTTCACTCAAATGGTGAACAATGGCATGGGAGTCAAGAACATCGCAGAGTAGGGTTATAAGCTGGCCGGTGCTTGTTCTACATTGGCATGCAGCTCTCCCTTTGAAGACTAGATTCCTGTTTGTATTCCCCAGTCTAATATAAACAAGCATTTTTTATACTGCAATCAAAATAAAATAAAGCGGAACAGGACCGTAAATTACGTGTGACGTACATTGCATACAAACTGAGGATTCACGTGTGTTTGTCTATACACTCCAGCACCCGCTTACACATACAGTGGTACCTACACAGCAGCACACACACACTAACAAACATAGATAGATACACAGCACAGCGTGGGACACGCACACAAACACAGTGGCTCACACACGCACACTCACAGTAGGCCACATACAGTAACTCGCTGTACACATACGCGCACACACACGCAGTACATCACGCTCCACATACACAGGCACTCAAGGTTAAATGCACACGCATAAAGTGGCACAGACACAGAGTGAGTCACACACAACTGCAAGGTCAGTAATTGTCAGGTACAAACCCACTCGCAAACAGCGTGACTCACAAGCGCAGTAGTGCATACCCTCACACTGTTACATGCTTAAAGTGGCACACAGTCTAAGATGCAGTGACACATAGACTATTACTATGAAGCACACACACTTAGATAGACATACCTAGGCACGTGCACACGAGCACTCCTAATTTCAGATTTGGACGTAGCATTCGCTGCGTTTTGTAGTCTGAGAGGCATTTGAAACACACAACCACCTGCCTTTAGCTCATACACTCAGAAGGTGCCAGCACAGGGCTCCCTCCTATATCCGCCTTAATGCGCTCTTGTTCTGCCAATTAATTAGCCTCCGAGGGTGGGAGCGGTCGCTCTTGTGATCCCCCCGCCTGCCGGGAGGCTCGGGCACATTACAGACGGAATAGCAGTGGTCCCCACGCCACCAGCTGCCTAATAACTGAGCTGCCTGCAGCCCGGCAGAGCACAGCTGGGACCTGCCCCACCAGGCTCGGCACCAACAGCTCCCCTAATCAGCCGGGCCAGCCGGCCACTGCGAGCCGCTCTTTAGTGGGCAGATGGTGTGACTTTGGACACTTTTACCTGCGTTAAAGTATTGCATGCCTCCCTCGCCCCCCCCCCTCACTCCCCTCAAACTATACACCCCTGCTTTCAAGTGGAGGCTGGAGGGCATCTTACTCATTCTAGAGACTAATTACAACTCTGATTTCTAGTGTTTATTTGGAAGGGGCACAGAAGTTGCAATTGTGTGTTGCATTATTTCTTATCAAGCACGTAGCAGCAAACACCTGGGTAGGTCAAATGCATGAGAGTATTTTTCTAGGGTTTATCCCAAGCTCAAGCATTTAAAAGTACTTTGAGATGTGATAAATGTCCAAGATCACACAGGGTGTGCCTGCAATGACACTGTAATTGTGCCCAGCTATCAGGTTTTACAATTTGCACTTCAGCCGCTGGATGGTAGGTAGGATTTGTAAAGTGTGCCCAGGATCACACAGTGTGGTCATGCAGCAGTTTAATTGTCTACTGGACCAATAAAACTAACATTGTCCAGTATAACAATCAAAATTGCTCTCCAAAGACACCAGGCAAAGCAGACGCTCCCTCAAACAGATCACCAAGCGCAATTTACCCTACTTACAGCCTAGCCTGTTCTCTGCCGAGACTTTAGCAATCTTTAGAGCACAAGATAAGATCTTTTCACATGGAAGAGTCAGACGTATTGCAATACTACTTAAGAAACAAGCATTGGCATAGACAATAGGTCTCGCCTTTGGGACCTTATACGTGTTTAGCCATGCAACAGTTGATGTTGCTGCACCAAGGATATTATGCTGCATAACTAAATACTTAGAAGGTCCCAAAGGCGAGACCTATTGGCTATGCCAATGCTTGTTTTTCTTTCACTTCGTTATCTATTTTGTTTTTCACAATTATACCCTCTTCTGTCTTTTCTTCGGTAAATAGATCTATTAAACAGTATCTCTTCTTTACTCCCTATAGCTGTCTTTCTTTTAACATCACTCTCTGTTTACTTTCCTTATACTTACACTTTTTTTAAAAAAAAAAATTTGGGGGGTTAGCTCCCGGTCCGCGTACCGGGAAGCTAACCCGGGAGCGAACCAAAAGAAATAGAGCTTGCCAGAGTACTAAACATTGTAGCAATTTTTTTTGAAAGGGAAGGTAGTTCTGAAAAGAACTTTTTTTAAAAATATTTTTGTTGTTTTATATATTTTTTTTTTTTGAACATTTTTTGTTTTTTTTGTATTTTTTGAACGATTTTATATTTTTTTTGGTTTTTTTGGGGGGGGGGGAACAACAAAAAACAGGCGTTGAAAAGGGCTCAACAGGAGCAAAAAAAAATTACTGGGGGCGGTTAGGGCAATCATGGTGTTCATATGCAAGGTTGAGTGCATTGATGCTCATGTTGCCACAAGCTAATAATGCACGACAGTGCATACATAAATGTATCATATGCCCAAAATTTTGTTGGATATTTGGCACAGTTTCCCGTGCCTCCTCTGGTGTTAAAGAAACCGGTGTTGTTGGTCTGGCCACAGGAGTTGGTCTAGGATTGTCCATCATATCCCTTAATTCCGCCCGGCTGTAATTTAGGGGATGTTTCCTCGTCATGTGCCTATGCATGGTGTGATTACCATAACTGTATTTTTTGTCCGTCCCTCTGGACAATTGTTCCTTGCATATGAGGCAGGTGACATACCTCGCGTTGACTTTTTTTTGTCCACGAGGCATCGAAAAAAACTGCCAGATGAAACTGGCTTTCTTTCTTGAAACCCGGGGCAACTCTTCCAGGAATTGTGGTTGTTCTCCCTCCTCATCCATTTCTTCATCTTCCTCCTCAGTGTTGGTAATCACCTGGGGAGGTGGTCCTCTCTTCCCATGAGGAGGTGGAGGTGGTGGTGGGGGTTCACCAGCTGAAGCAACCAATGAAGCCATTTTCACACAAGCAAAATAGGTCTTCCAACAAGCAAAATAGGTCTTCCTCTCACAATGATGAAAGTCAGAGTGAGGAAAGAAGGAGGGGTTTTCATCATTTGGAAAAAACAATACTTCTCAACCAATGAAAAGTGTTATTTTTAGGTCACCTGACCTAGCCTTCCATAATTATGAAACTAAAAGTGAAATGAACCAATGAAAAGTTTTATTAACAAGTCACATGACCTCTCACGCTCATGTTACGCGCTGCGGAACGCTCCCCGGTTAGCTTCCGGGTCGCTCCGCTTCGCGCCTTGGTCCGCGCCCCGGGACATCTCCGGGTGCGCTAACGCGATACGTCACAAGACGCATTTCGCGGCAACGCGATACGTCGCGCTTTCGCGCCGCGGATCGCTTCCGGGGAGTTGCGTTTCGCGCCTCGGTCCGCGCCCCGGGGCACTTCCGGGTGCGCTAACGCAGTACGTCATAAGACGCATTACGCGGCAACGCGATACCGTCACTATGTTGATTTCTTACCGGTTCGCGGACCGGATCGCGGAATCAAATTGAGCTAACGGGAAGCTTCCCGGTTCGCGGACCGGGAGCGAAACAAAAAAAATATTTAAAAAAAATTATTAATAAACATATAAAATATATTTTTGGATTTAAAGAAGAATAAATTTTACAGCTATAGATATTAGCTTTTAAAAAACCAATGAAATTCATTGAAAAAACCATAGGTTATAGACCATATATAGTTAGGAATTAGCATTTACAAAACCTTGAAAATTCACTGAAAAAACCATAGGTTATAGACCATATATAGTTAGGAATTAGCATTTAAAAAACCTTATTTTACTCACACAAAACCAATGAAATTCCATATATAGTTAGTTGTACTAACTATATATCGCGCACCCGCAATCCACTGCTGATCATGTCACATATTACATCATTCATGACATGGTCAGTGACATCACTGATGACATCACTGATGACATCTCAAATGACATCACTGATGACATCACTGATGACATCTCAAATGACATCACTGATGACATCACTGATGACATCTCATTTGACATTACTGATCACATCACTGATGACATCATTCATGTGATAATACAATGAACCTCTTCAGACTCTAATATAACCTTAGATACACTCAGTGTAAACAGAGACTCACAGACTGTCACTCATCCATGAAGTTACACACACACCTAGTCAGTCATGCAAACAATCAATCACACCTCCATTTTCTCAACTATACAGTTATACACACCTTACTTATTCAAAAATATACTAACACATATTTACTCTCTTATACAATCCTGGATACAAGTTCACAATGATCCATACAGCCACTCACACATTCACTGGCTCTTATGCACAGTTATTTATATATGTCAACTCTCACATGTACTGTGTTTTACATATGTACTTACTTTGACATGTAGCACTGAGATATTCATTCACTCACCAATACACTCATGCACACAGTCAACCGCCCATACAGCTGTTTCCACGTGCACTTTTGAACCCATACATGTAGTGAATCAACTGCTCACACATCTATGCACAGAGTCATACACCTCCCAGCCACCCACACACACACTCAGTCTCCCATACAAATACTTGAGCAACCAATCAATAACCCATATACTTACTCATATAGCTACTGATCAACACATGCAGCAGTTTACAGAACAACAGACATATTGATGCACAAATTAAGACAGTTTAGTCACTAACCCATGCACTCAGTGAGACACATTTAATCACTCACTCATTCATTCAGTCATGCACCTACTAAATCCTTCGTCCAGACACTTATACATCTACTCATTCTTCAATATGTAAGACATATTTTAACTTTACAGAAATACACAGTCACTGGATGTTGTCATCAGTGATGTCATCAGTGATGTCATTTGAGATGTCATCAGTGATGTCATCAGTGATGTCACTGACCATGTCATGAATGATGTAATATGTGACATGATCAGCAGTGGATTGCGGGTGCGCGATATATAGTTAGTACAACTAACTATATATGGAATTTCATTGGTTTTGTGTGAGTAAAATAAGGTTTTTTAAATGCTAATTCCTAACTATATATGGTCTATAACCTATGGTTTTTTCAGTGAATTTTCAAGGTTTTGTAAATGCTAATTCCTAACTATATATGGTCTATAACCTATGGTTTTTTCAATGAATATATATATATATACAATAAACTAAAAACATTCACACATAAACTGTAAAAAAAACTGCAATTTCATTACACATAAAATAACAAAATAAAAAATTACATTTCACTAAAAATATAGTGCATATTACAAACATAATTAAATCAAAACAATATTATTTTAAATACACAAAACATCATAATAATAGAAATTGGAACAATATAAACCAAAATTGTAGGAATAATACACATACTATTCCCACTCCAATCTCTGCAACAGTAGGGAAAACGTTGGACTCAGGAAGGGTAACATTTACTATTCCCACTCTATTCTATGCAAAAGTAGGGAAAACGATGAACTCGGAGGGGTACAAATTACTATACCCACTCTCGTCTGTGCAACAGTTGGGGAAGCTTTGGACTCAGGAGGGTAAAATCGACTATTCCTATTCCTGTCTGTTCAACAGTAAGCATTGTACTCACGAGGGGGTACAAATTACTATTCCGTCTCCAGTTGGTGCAACAGTAGGGAAAGTGTTGGATTGCAGAGGGATACAATGTACTATTCCCAGTCCAGCCAGTGCAACAGAAGGGAAAGGGTTGGACTCAAGAAGGGTGACAATGTATTATTTCCACTCTAGTCAGTGCAACAGTAGAGAAAGTGTTAGATTGCAGAGGGGTACCAATTTAGGAGCCCATTAGGATGGTGGGCGGTTCACCACCACTGGTCCAGCGGTAGCCACCACCGGACGGGCGGGGGCGAATCGCACGCCATCCACACCAGAAAGACCCCCCGCCATGTTAGGATGGCTGGGGGTCCGCGGCGGACAGAAAGACGCTTTTCCGTCTGTCGCTTTGTCGACCCGGCGGAAACCACCTTTAATATGGTGGCGGTGTCTGCAAGACACCGCCATCCTTATCAGGATGTATGCGGAGATCAGCCTTCCATGTGGGCGTTGCTGTCATGGAAAGGCATGCGGTCTTTGCCATTGGGGGTCTGTTGATGGCCCCCAGGGTTTTGAGGGGGTAGGGGTCTACATGGGGTGTACCTATGGTACCCACCTGCATTTGCATGCACAAGGTGGCAGGCACCACGTGGTGCCTGTCACCTTCTGCATGCAAATGCACAACGTGCATTTCCACCATTGTGGGGGCTGTGCTGTGAGCACCGCCCGCCACAATGCTGGGACTGGGGGATGCCACTGCCATGGTGGCATCCTAATTGCAGGTGCGGGACCGCCGCACCCCTGGCGGACAGTCCCACATTCCGAAAGTCCGCCCGCCATCGTAATGGACCCCTAACTGTTCCTACTCCAGTCGGTGCAGCAGTATGGAAAGCGTTGGATTTAAGGTTGGTACAAATTACTATTCCAATTCCAGTTAGTGCAACAGCAGGACAAGGGTTGGATTGCGGCGGGCTACAATTTTCTATTCCCACTAACAGTGGAGAGACAGTAGTTCACTTCAAACAAATAGAATATTTTAACTACTACATTAACTAACAAGAAATTATAAATTATAACTTAAATAACTTAGTACCCTATACGTCTGAAAACTAACCATCACACACCTAAAATATATTTTAAAAAGTTATAATTACAATTGTTTTATATTTAATTATCAATTAAACAAATAAAAATAATTAACTAACAATAAAACAATGTTTTATTAACTTTCCACCCTGTATTTGTGTATCACAATTTTTACAACTCAATATTTTTGCCTTTCGATTTTTTTTCATCCATATTTTGTCTGAATACAAATGTGAGCCAAAACGAACAGTTGAAATTGCTTTTACATTGTGAAAAAACATGAATTTTAAAATGTACATGTTCTGGGCATGATTCACTAAGCTATTTGTACATCAAAGTTATTTGCAAGTGAAAATTCATATTTGAAATAAAGAAATGGAGAATTTACGTTTTAAATTGCTTCAATCAAATGTAATTTTACACCACTGAGTTGTGATATTATGTGGAACTTTCATAATAAGTGGTCCTGCAAGGTAGTTGTCATCAATAGACATTTTGAAGGTATATCCCCACTTTGGATATGGTTGTAAATCATATCCATGTCCTGAAGGGAAAATTCTTATACTGAACGTTATAGCACAATGGTTCCTCAAGCATGTTTTGAATTTCTCTAAGAGATGCTGATTTTGGGGTAAGGGGTACATGCTGTATAAAACACTGTTTACTTGCTTTTTTTAACATTTTGCAAGTGCCCTGGTATCCCTAACAATTTCTTGTGCCATTGATTGATGTTTTGAGTTGTGGTGTAGCATTAGTTATCAAATTTCAAAATGAAATAGTAGTAAGTCTCCCCAGAAGATTGGTATACTTTGGGAAGACTGAACGAAAAATCAAAGTCAGATTAAATTAGAATAAGAGTAAGATATGGACTAGAAATCTTAAATCAGCTATAGTCTCTCACTTCTTGACTCTCAATCACAATATTTGTCAACTACGGCACATGGTATTAGAATCTGTTAACATTAGAGAAGGCAGTGATAATCGTAAATAACTCCTACAAAGGGAGATACATTGGATCAAAAGGTTGGACACACTCATGCCGAACTAATTGAACAACCGTATTGAGTTCACTTGCTATTTATAGTGCCTTTGTTGAACTTATAATGTTGTGGTTATGTTTGTCAAACTTTGATCAAGTTCAAAGTACATTTTCTTTAAAACACTGGGGGTTTGTAAGACACTGTCTTTGATTAAGATGTGTGCTCTGTATGGGATTCTGATTAAATGGGGTTTAATCAGATAGCCCCAGTATGTTTCTGATTACATGGGTTTTAGACTCATCATTTCAAAGATGTATTCTATGATATTAGGGTTATCTATTCCACTACAAGATGGCCCTGCAGTGTTTCAGGGATTGAGTCCGTCATCTATGACTAATTTCACTACTTTTGAGTATCAGTATACGCTTTTTATTTATTGATTGATTATCTGTCTTTGCCCGCACTTATGATGCTTTGTTTTCGTTCTTTTTGTTTATGGTTGTTACACCTTGATCAAGGCCCAAGTATATTTTCCTTTAAGCACTGGGATGCGTGAGGCATTGCTTTTGTCTTAGATTTTAGTTGTTTATAGGTTTCTGACAACATTGGGTTCAGACTTATTTTTTAAAAGATATATGCTTTGACATTAGGGTTATCCACTCCACTATAAGATGGTCCCTGTTGCCATTTAGGGAGTGACTCGTCATGTATGACTAATTGAGCTACTCCTGAGTAGCGTTCTTTGTCTGCACTTAGACACCGCAATGGTGGATGACTAGGACATGGTGAGAAATTTTGAACAGACGACTGAATTCACAGTAAGATTGTTGTCTATTACCGTAAGAAAGTAATTTTTTTTCATGCTAACTGTTTGAGTTACATCTTAATTGCATGTTTTATATGTCTTTTTAAAGGTTCATGTAAAGCTATTAGGTCTATCTACCTACTAACAAGATATGTTGGTAGCCATAACTTTATTATTAACTCATGTGAGAAATGCATGTCACATTCCTAGAAATATAAAGACACATGGAGCACCCATTTATAACACTTAGATAACACAGTTGTAGCTTCTATTTCAGTAATGTTCATACTCTTGTAGACACGTTTATGAAGACAGGTTGAGCAATTTTTCACAAAGGCCCATTAAAATTAATCGTATAGCTCTGATAAGATCATAGGCAGCAAATGGCATACATTTATACTCATTAATTGAGGAGCATGATCAACTTACTTAAGACTTCATTTTATATTATTTTATGTTATTTATATCATATTATTTTGGCACATCGATGAGATCACAGGGTGTTGGATATAGCTTTAACCATAAAAGAAGTTCATGTGCACTTCATTATTTTTTTTTAATAGAATTATTATCTCCTGATGAATGGCAACCTTAGCCCAAAAATGCATTGGGATTATTTAAATTATATGAGCCAATCAATGAATGGAGCTATTGATTTACATGAACATGGAATGCTGTAATTTCATTGTGGATCGGTTACATCTATGAAAAGATTATGAATCAATAAAAAACAATCCAGAATTAATTGGAGTCAAATTGATGTTTTAGAACTTGGATCAAAACTGATTATTTCTCTAGGGAATCCAGGTGTGCATTTACGAGACGTCTCCCCATGGGGGAACGCAATTTCAAAAAAAATTGGATGCGCTTTTTGATCAGAAAGTAATATCCTGCTGCACATTCCTAAATAGTTTATTCATTATTATATTACAGAAAGAAATTGAACAAACCGGAGTGCGTGAGCCATCTATAGATAACATTTAACTTTCAGATTAGGGAACACAGCCCCAAATCACAAATATGTTTTACGACGATATTTCTATTTGACTGATAACAGAGCAAGTACATTTAAATTTTTGGATAACGAAGCTCAAAGGATCCTTGCACTAATCAATGGAGTGAAATTGACACCTTCTAGCACAGCCTCTATTCAAAGCAATATCAAGCAACTAATATATTTAACCAAAAGAGAAATAAGCCAACAATTACATTCCAGTACTCTAATAAGATACCATTGCATACAACGTATACCCAGAGGAATGAGGATCCGATTAAAGCCATTGTTGTGTAAAAATTATTCCAAATTCATTGAGAAATGGTATGCAATTCCCAACAAGTGCTCCCTGGACTTTATCCTCCTAATCGTCGAAGAACTCTCTAAACTATTGGAAGAATTATTAAGTGAAATCAACCTACTCAAAGATCAATTATCTGCAAAAATAGAAGCTGAGGATTGGTCCAAGACCTTGAATGATATTAATTTACAATTGGCTTGACACACTCAAGAAATAAATGAGCGCAAGATTATAAATTTGGGGAGGTCTATAACTGGGTGGAAATATAAGCCAAAAGCCGACAAAATAAACCATCCAATAGATCATCCGATACTGAAACTTCATCAAATGATAGCAAACCCAGTCAGTCCAATAGAAGATTAGAGGGTCGAGCATTGTCTACTAATGAACCTGCCGGCCAATCCATTCCTTAAACATCTGAACAATCAGACAGAATAACCTTTGATGTCGCTTTTTTAGACAAAGGCCCACTAGCAAACGACGAGTCAGGAGGTGTAAAGACGGGAACAGAAACTGATTCAACAGCGATCAAAAGAGTAACCAAGATCCACAAATGTTAAAAGACAGGGACTAACTTTTTTGCATGCCAATTGTTCGAGTTATATCTTAAGTGCATGTTTTATACATCTTTCTAAACGTTATTAGTCCTGTTTATCTTCTAAAATGATATGTTGGTTGCCGTTACTTTATTAATAACTCAAGTAAGAAAAGCATGTCACATTCCTAGAAATATGAAGACGTGTGGAGCACCAATATATAACACCAAGATAACACAGTTGAAGCTTCCATTACCAGCACGCATCTCACTCTACTCTTAACAGGGAATCCTCTAATTGAGATAGGATCCCCTGACAGCGTCCGCTGACAGCGTCCAGACCCAGTCTAATCAAGAATCAGGCCTCACAGCCCCTAATGCTGCGGCGAATACATATATACGCCAAACATCGCGCATTATTTCTATACTATCTTGGAACATTGATGGGTTGAGGAAAAGAGGTGACGTTCCTGATTGGAATAATTTTATAGAAACATTTAATATATGTGCCTTCCAGGAAACCTGTCCATAGAGCTGCTGTACCATCTTGGATACCTACATTATTATGTCCCAGGCACTCAGGGTGTTAGGGGCCACCCATTAGGGGGCCTAATAATCTGGGTTAGACAGGATATAGGTCTCAAGATCAAGGTATTCCCCCCAAAATGCAGTGTTATTCTTGCAATTATGGTGGAGCTTGGGCCGTATGGAACTTGTGCCATTGTAAATGTATATGCTAGAGGCCTGAGAGGGGGGCAGAGATCTGAAACTATTAACACTTTATGAAGGCTCTTAGACACTCTCCCAGGGGAAGCCGGAGCTGTAGTTGCTGGGGATCTAAATACAACATTTGAACTGCTTGATAGTGAGAACAATGACCTAGCGAGGGAGGAGGATGAACACTGGGGCATCCCATCTCTGGAATTACATTTGATGAAACGTTGGAATGAGGCTACTATTCAATTAAAAGCTCTCTGTTTGGAGCATGGTCTAAGGGCTGCCAACGGTCGATCCACCTCTGACAGACTAGGGTCAAACACTTTTAACAAGAGTTACCATTCTAGCTGCATTGATTATTTCCTAGTTAGCTTGAACCTATGGCATACCCTTGAAGATATGGCTGTTCAGGCCCACATAGAGAGTGATCATGATCCACTCTGCTCACCGTTCATATTCAAGGACCTTAGTGTATCAGCACAATCGATTAGTCTACCCATTACTATTGATCTTTTAGTCTCAAATAATATGCGCCGAGTTAAATGGCCCAGAATCTTAGCATGTCCGGAAACACTATCCATCAAAAGTAGCGAGCTTGAGAGTACAGAAAGATTGATGGAGACATGCCACGCCTCCCATGAAATGGCCAAAGAACTCACACAGCTACACAACTCACTTGTTTTAAAAAATCCACGGGCATTTCCAAAAACATAGTAAGGCTAGGGCGAAAGACATCATGCCCAAACATCATTGGTACAATTATGAATGAAGAAGTGGCCGTAAAGTCCTTGGTGAAGCAAATAAGTCGGGTGCTGTGGCAAGAGTGCGTACTGCCAGGACTACCTACATGAATGTTATTTACTGTGCCAAAAAATCTTGGGATGAGGACAGATGGCAAGAATTAAAATGTGCTTACGATAGCAACAACTCGAAGTGGTTTTGGAATGTGGTTAAATGGGGCACGTTGACTCCGACATATGTGTAGCCATTTTGCCACTCAATATTGCTGAAGATCAAGGAGACAATAAACTTTAATTCCAGATCTATCCCTTTCCTGCTGGCAGGGTATTTGATGAGGCAGATGTTACTGGTGCACTTAGCGCTCTAACAGATGGTAGAGCTCCAGGGTTAGATTGTATCCCTCCCGACATTTTCTTGTTTGATAGACCAAAATGGTCCAACTACATACTATTACTCGCTAATGCAATAGCCCAAGGAGCACCTATTGCGGCTCCCTGGCGGGGGCGGAGATAATTTCCATATATAAAAAAGGAGACAAATCTATACCTGGTAACTTTAGGCCAATAAGACTTATAGATTCCATTCAGAAAGTAGTGGCCACGCTTGTTTTGGCCAAGGTCCAGGTCTGGATCGAGGTGAATTCCATTCTTACCCCTCTCCAAGGGAAACATCGGTAACAACGCGGGGTTACATCGCGATGCTATTACATTGTGGTTTTCACAACGCAAGTCATTACAACGACTTGCGCTGGATAAGGCTCTAGGACAAGGAATAGTATAATTTACTATCCAACACCTTACCTACTATATGTAGACTGGTGTTGGAATAGTGAATTATACTACTCCTAAGTCCAGCGCCCTCCAATGCAAGTCGTTGTAACGACTTGCGTTGTAAAAACCGCAATGTAATGTACCACGATGTACATGTATAGGTTGTAACGTCATGCATTCCTCTCCAGACAGGCTTTAGGGCCCATATTATCACAATTGACCAGGTCTTCCATTTTGTTCTTATATACTGGCTGACAGTCACTCTCGGCAAAGGCCGCATGTATGTTGCCTTTGTCGACCTCAAAGCCTCCTTCGACTTGGTCTCACAAAACAAATTGTGGGAGGTCTCTCCCTGATCGCCCCCCTTCATGAGGATAATTATGCACAAATATGTTGGGGGGGCGGCAGGAAATAAGACAGATCCTTTTCCTGTGCGAAAGGGTGTTCACCAAGGATGTGTGTTGGCTCTTACATTGTTTTCTCTTTTCATGAATGGTGTCGCAAACTATCCTTGATGCCACCCATACTGATGCTCCTGCCTTAGCTGGAAGAAAAATCCCCATTTTAATGTTTGCGGATGACACACTGATAATCTCCAAAACATCGAGTGGTTTGCAGCGTGTCCCACATCGCTATTAAGAGTTCTGTCTCCCGAGGAGTCTTAAAACCAATGCTGCTAAGACAAAGTTTATTGCATTTAATCAGCACAGATCGTTTAGTGGGAAAATGATGATGGATGGGCTACCCCTGGAGCAGGTTGATGCATTTGTCTATCTGGGCATCAAACTGCAGAAGGACATGAGGTGGAAGCAACATATCGAAGTTATGGCAGTAAAGCATCGGCAGTTAGCTGGCATCCTTGTGCTTTTTGCTTGCCCTGCTTATGTTGGTCCACGGAAGTCTTGGCTGGCCCAGCTCTGTAAGTACCTGGGCACAAGGGCACACAACATAGCCCTGGGAATTCCCTTCTCTGATCCATCACCCAGGTACACAATCCCTGTGGCTTCATTTTTTAGGTGGATGTGGAACATACATTCCAAACAAATCAGGGCTGGCAAATGTTCATGATGAAAACCCTCAATATTGTGTAGGTGCAACTGGGCATATCAGTCCTTGCGGGCCCATTACATTTGTTAAGGCACTTGAGACTGTTTTACACTTGTTGTTTTTTAACTTTGTTTTATCATGTTATGTCTAACATAATGATAGCTCTGACTGCTGCTTTGCACAAATGTTTTAACTCAGATTTTAACTTTTGTATTCCGGATTTTTAGGTGTTCACATGACAATAGGTCTGGATGTGGTACGAGCTAAACAGTGTCTGTCCAAAGATGCTCCCCTACCCGTTGAATTCAAAGATGTGCCACCCATTTTGTGGGCAACTGGCAACCCAGATGTGGGACTGTTACAGATACCGCTAGTTTCGACCCAAGTTAAAAAAAATGCTATTTTGCCTCGCATCCCATAGTATAAAATACTGCAGGCAGGACGGCGAGCCTTATTGCAAATTGTACAGGATTTGATTGAGAAAGATGGGGTTGAGGAGACGACTGTGAATATGTGTAATAGTCCTATTCTTCCCATTCTAAAAAGGACGCCTTTGGGTTCCTCGGATGAAGATGAAGATGTTTATCGTTTTGTGATTGATTTGCATGAAGTTAATAAAATAGTTTTTCCTCAGTTTCTTGTGGTCCTTGACATTACTATTCTTTTGACAATGATTCCTTCCACTGTTAAATTCTTCTCTGTCATTGACTTGAAAAATGCATTCTTTAGTGTGCCAATCCATCCAGACAGCAGGTACTTGTTCGATTTTACACTAGCTGGCAGAAGTTTTAGATTCTGGTGAGTTCCTCAGGGCTATACAGAGAGTCCGACTATCTATAGTCAAGCTATCAAAGCCCAATTGGATACCCTTATGCTCCCTACAGGTAATGTATTGCTTCAGTATGTTGATTACCTTCTCACCGCTTCTGACACAGAACAAGGTTGGAGGGATAGCACAGTTAAATTGTTGTTGCATTTGGCACAGCACGGACAGAAAGTTTCCCTATCCAAATTTCAGTATTGTCGACAGGAGGTCACCTATTTAGGTCACCTACTGTTGAAGGAGGAAAGGAGATTCACTCCTGAGCGCATCAGTACCATTGTTAAAATGCCCATCCCACAGACTCAGAAAGCTGTGCTTGCTTTTATAGGTATCAATTCCTACAGCAGGCAGTGAGTACCTAACTTCTCCTTACTAACCAAACCCCTGTTTGCACTAACCACTAAAGATGTGCATGAGCCCCTGCCTTGGACGCCTGGTTGTCAGAAGTCTTTTGAATGATTAAAAGCTGCTCTGTGTTCGGCTCCTGTGCTTGGCACTCCAAATTATGGCAAGCCATTTGTGTTGTATGTCCAAGAGTCAGCTAATTGATTGCTCTCTGTTCTAACACAACAATTTGGAGATAAGCAACAACTGTGTGCTTATTTCTCTGCTATTCTTGACCCTGTTGCAAGAGCCCTCCCGAGCTGTTTAATAGCGGTCGGCTGCTGTGGCTGACTCGATACAACAATCAGCTGGATTCGTGCTTGATACTGATCTCACAGTCATGGTACTGCATGCTGTGGATACACTTTTGAAGAAGGCTAAGACACAGCACCTCACCAGTGCACATCTGACGGTCTACGAATTGACATTGTTTGCCAAACACATCACAATCAAAAGATGTGGCACTCTGAACCCAGCCACTTTACTGCCCCTCCCTTCTGAAAATTATGACATCGAGAAATATGATTGTATCTTCTGGACGGAAGAAGAAAAGAAAGAATGGGTAGACTTGACTGATGTTCCCTTATCTGACCCACAAGGGGAACTTTATGGAGATGGCTCTTGTTTCAAATTACCAGATAGCACCACAACTGCTGCTTATGCCATCACCACATTACGGGGTCGATTAGGATCGCGGACGGACTTGAGTCCGTCCGCGACCCCTGAGGAGGAGGGAACGTCCGCATGGGCTGCGGCGTTCCCTCCGATCTGATTAGGATGTGACCGCCAGGGTGGCGGTCACATCCTCTATCTCTAACATTGCGGCGGGTGCAGCTTCAAGCTGCACCCGCCCCAATGTAAAAAATGCATGCACAGCATTTGCGTGCACAAAGCGGCAGGCACCGCGCGGTGCCTGCTGCATTGTGCACGCAAATGCAGGGGGGTACCATAGGTACCCCCCATGTGCACCCACCACCACCCCTTCACCCAGGGGGCCCGCAACGGGCCCCCGAAGTGAAGGTCCGTATGCTTTTCCATGGCGGCAATGCCGCCGTGGAAAAGCATATTTACACACACATCATGATATGGCGGACGGTGTCTCATAGACACCGCCTGCCATGTTATAGCTTTTCCGCCGCGGTCGGAAGCCGACCGCGGCGGAAAAGCGGCGGACGGAATTCCAGACCCACCAGCCATCCTAATTTGGCGGTGGGTCTTTGGAGTCTCCGCCGCGGTTTTTCCGCATCCTCCAGGCCGGCGGACACTTCCGCCGGCCCGGAGGATGCGGAAAAACCGCCATCCTAATCGGCCCCTTAGTACAGTCATAGAGACATTACAAGTCCATTATCAGTCAGTCCAGGCAGCTGAGTTAGCCTCCCTTATTCGAGCTTATGAATTGAGTGAGGGACTGGTTGTCAATATTTATACCGATAGCCAGTATGCCTTCGGGGTCGCGCACAATTTTGGGCGACTCTGGGCTGAGAAAGGGTTCCTTACTTCCCATGGTACAAAAATCCAAAACGGTCACCTTATATTAAGACTTTTATCTTCACTAACATTCCCTAAGAAGTTGGCAATAGTAAAGTGTAGCGTCCATAGGAAAATTACTGATGATGTAGGTAGGGGAAATGCTGTTGCTGACCAGACAGCTAAAGAAACGGCACAGACTAAAATGAAGAGAATGTTTGTAGCAGGTCCCCCTAGTTGTGTGCCCGAAGCTGCTATGTTTGAGGATACGCTTGAGATTGTGAAAGAGATATAAAGTGAGGCTACAATAGAAGAATTAGCAATGTGGCAAAAAGGTGCAGTACAATTGAATGATGAGGGAGGTTGAATTTATAAGTCAGGAAAGCAGAGATGGGTGTTACCAGATGCATATGTTCTTCCTGTGGTCACAATGGCTCATGGCCCAACACATTTCATTGCTAAGGGTATTTGCAATTTGTTAGACCCGGAGTAGCAGAATTACAACATTTAAAAAATAGCTGCACATTTAGTGAAATATTGTATGGTATGCATGATGAACAATCCTGGAAAAGGTACCCCTACACCACCCGGTAAGTTGCACCAGCTACTTTCCCCTTTGAGGTCCTCCAGGTGGACTATATAGAGCTAGACAGGTGTAATAATTTGAAGTACGTGTTGGTGGTTGTCTGTGCTTTCAGTAAATGGGTTGATGCCTATCCCACTAAGGATAATACAGCCATTACGACTGCAAAGGTACTCCTGAAGGAGTTCTTTCCTCGTTTCGGTTTGCCCAATTTGATCTGGAGTGATAACAGAAGTCATTTTAATGCTAAGGTCGGTCATCCAGCTAGTTTGTGATGGCTTGAGTATCAAACAAAAATTTCATGCTGCCAATCATCCACAGTCAGCAGGTTTGGTTGAGAAGTACAATGGTACTCTCAAACATAAGTTGGAAAAAAATCAGGAGTCCACAGGGTTACAGTGGCCAGATGCTTTACCATTAGCTCTTCTGCCAATAAGAACAACAACACATTCAAGGACACAATTGTCATTGTACAAGGTTGTGTTTGGATGCCCAGCAAATGTCTGGTTCAGAAAAGGGGGTGGTGATGAACAGAGTGTCTGAATTAAGCAGACCACTCTTACCCAGTCCAAAGATCAGGGCTTGATCCATCACCGTTATTTATCTCACTGCCCCATCCCAGCTCAGAACCTGGCTATATGCAAATTAGTCTGGGGCGTCCCGCACCCTTGTAGGTTCTCTGATATTGAGAATTCATTGTTGATAGACTATCTGTCAGTTAACTGAACTTTTGCGTTCTAATCAACAACAGGCCCAAGAGTCCCTACCAGATGCACCAGAGGGGCCCGGACATGACATCAAGCCTGGTGACTGGGTGCTGGTTTGCAACTTCCAGTTGAAAAAGAGTTTGTAGTGACGCTGGAAGGGACCAGAACAGGTCCTCTCATCCACATGTACTGCCATCAAAATAGCTGGCCGGAACAACTGGGTGCATGCCAGCCACTGCCGCAAGGTCCCTCTTCCTCTGCACTATGACGCATGGGTGAAAGAGGGAATTGGGGACTCCAAATGTGAGCTGGTACCCCAGTTCATTCCATTTAATGATGAAAGATTTACCTGGACCAAAACAGATGAGGAAAATTATGGAACAATAAATGCAGTGGTCCCTCCGGAAATATGTGTTATTAAGGAACCGCTGTTTGTTGATCTACAAGTTATTAAGGAGCCGCTGTTTGTTGATCCAATGGTGCCTGGGGATGTCAGGTATAATATAAAGTCCGACTGCGGAAAAGTGCACAAAAGGAGAAGTCAGATTAGACAGGGATGGACTGTGTAAGTTAGGTGTACTTTGCTATAGTACCAACGGAATTAGTTGAGGGTGATGTGAGAATCCTGGACTGTTTCTGAACATTGGACATGATAACTCAAAAGGTATCCCTTTGGGGGTACATTATCCTGCTCTACCTGGGATTCATCAAGCGCTTAGGCCTGTGCAAGCTCCACCGCCGGTGTTCAAGAGTGCCAACGTATTGATGAACAATAGGAGCCTGAACCAGTGAAGCTCTGACCGACCCTGGGAACACTTGACTTTATTATCATTTTTGTAGCATTTCTCTCCTTGCCTAATCATATATCCCTTTGGTCGGCCTCTTGATGAGGAGGAACAGCCGTTTGCTCCCCGCGTTCAATGAGGGGTTGGTCGACAAAGAGTTAAATAATTTGCATATTGATTGTTGTCATTGCATTAGCAACGATACTTAGAATATCTTGGTTTCTAGAAGGGAAGTTCCCTGTACATTCCTTGGAAGGTATACTACCACTCCCCCTGAACACATCTTTGTTACTCTAGCCCCTCTCAAAGAAGCGCATAGACTGTCTTACACTGACAATGTATTTATACAAATGTTGCATCAGGCTTTTAATATGTCCAATGCAACTAATTGTTGGGTTTGTGGGTTACTTCCTTCGGTCACTCATAAGAGCGACAACTTGTTGTCAATGCCACTGTCGTATATTTTCAGATGCAAGGGTTGGTATGAATTGTTTTGACTGGTGTACTTCCAATTTTATCTTTCTACTTTGGGTATGACACCCTCTGATTCTCACACTGCGGTTGAGTATTTACACTTTTACCAAGGGTTTACTCCCATAGGACCGGCAGAACAAGGAACTCTACGTACATTGTCCTCAAAGTACTGTGTGAACACGTACCGTAAAGTGAAGAACAATGCCTGGTTTTGAATGGAAATGGCTGATTTCCAAAGGTTTAACACCTTTGAGTATTTTCAATCCTTCCAAATTCGCAATATTACTGAAGATAAACCGATACCGATGTCAGTGGTCAATACGATAGCTAGTTTTTGTTTACAAGGGACTGGGGAGATAAAAGTGGGGGAGAGTACATGTAAATTTACCAACAAGCTAAATACAACTAATAGTCCGCCTTTGATCCTGATCCATAATGTCTATTTTGTCTGTGGGTACCAAGCTCATGCCTGGTTCCCGAAGGGATGGACAGGCACATTTTACATTTCTTTCCTTCTCCCCTTGTATATTCTGCCCCGTCCAATTATCATAAAAATATTCAGCTGCTGATCCAGCGGGCTATAGGAAATATGTCATAAGTAACGCTACCCAACTCCACTATATACACCATCAATCAATAAACTCTCATAAGGCCCATAAATCTAACATGACATATTATAACCAACTGAATCATGTGACCTAATTAACCTATTCACAAATTATATACATTTATATACAACCATGGTAAATGAATTCATCGTACTTCACAAACCTACAAGCTAATTAAGCCACTGTGGCGATAATATCTCGCTATGAATAACCTATACCCATGAAAATAACAAGACCAGCTTGTTTTCCAAAGTAAGATTTTTATTAGCTACTCATTTGGAAATTGTATTAGAATTTTTATTTAAGCATTTTTATTTGAATCATTGCAAATGGTTATGACAATTTTATTATGAATCGAAAATATTATTGCAAATGAAAATCATCAGTTTGGCATTTTCAAAACCTAAGTCCCTAGCTAATGCTAACTATAAGGAAAATTAAAGAGTAAAGTCTTTGAGGGTTCTTACGTGTTCCAAGAGAAGTCCAACAGCATAAACGCCCTCATCAAAAGGTCTGCAAGGAGAAGCATAACTCTTCCATGGGGCAAGAGTTTTTATACCTTTCTACGCTAAGCTAATCTTAAAATTGTATATTTTTTCTCTGCTGAATTGGAGTCCCATTGGTTCAAAAGTGACAGGCGACGTGTCACCACATTTCAGAATCAAAGTTCCGTCATCGTTCTTAGAGACCATTGTCTCCAGTTTTCGAACAACGCAGTTTCCTCCAGTTCGCAACAATTGCAACAAATGAAGTTTTTAGCTTCCTCGGATGCGTGAATGTCACAAGCCTTTTGCCGGTTCCTGGCCTTGGCCTTGTTCAGCTAAGAGAATGTCATCTCAGCACGACAAACTTTTCAGACCGGAGAAAACTGTTGCCATCATGGACTCACTCTGGCTCCAAGCAGATTTTTGCAAACACGGAAAATTTCACTAGGCCCAAAGCCTTTTTTCATTAACTATCGTATAAACAAACACAAGAAAATAATTAATGCGAGTAATATAATTTGTTCTGTTGCCACCCTCCTTTGCTAATAATTAACCCATTAGTCTAAGTTACCTAGCAGGAGCAAACAAATAAAGCAGCATTCTATATCTACCATTCTTCATTTTTATCCAGCAAGGTTCTTTATGCACCTATAGAGAATAGAGTGACACCACATAGACAGGGAAGCAAAATAAGCACATGCCATTTATTCTAAACAGCTGCAGTTAATTTTTTACATGACAAATAGACACGATTAATTTATTATTTTTCACAAACAAGGAAATGCAACATAATGCACGTTTATGAGCACACATGTTAATATCCCGCGTTTTTCATGTGTAGATGCAACTTAAACTAGGTTGAATTAATACATACACAGCACAACTGTTAATCATATTATTTTATTTATGGAAGGGTGACTTCACGAGTTGAAATGAAAAACATTTCTGAATCTCGCTCCATCAACTCCCTCATCTGGTGATTAACCAATCACCACACCACATCCAAAAATTTGGTAAATTTTATCTCAAACGAAAATGGTTCAACTTCACAGTGTTAGTATTTCTAAAGATTTGTTTCAGCAAAATCTTTACAACTGTCATATTGAGCTCTACGCTACTCCTCAAGCTCTATCTCTTTCTCTTGCTCCTTCTTGATTTTGTAAATTCTTCTCTTTTCCCTCATATGCTTCTTTCTCTTGTGTAACATGCAACTGATCTTTGTCAAAACTATTACAAAAATTATCACAAACAAAGGTGTTAGAATCTTGCCAAGAACTGAACCACCAATTTCTTGAAACCAGGTTTTGATAGCTTGGAATCTTTTTGAAAGACGTTCTGAAAAATCATCCTCTTCTAAGGGGACTATTTCTGAGTGCATCTCTGTGATGTTTCTAATGTACATTTCAATATTCTTACTCTCATCTGGAATGTAAGTACAGCAATGCTGTACATGTAAAATGCCACAGACTCCTCTTTCTTTTGCTAGGAGTATGTCTAAAGCAAGGCGATTTTGCATCGCCATTGATCTGACTGCAATAACCTCCACATCCACTAACTGAAAACCACCTGCTGTGTCAGTGGACAATCTGTCAACAATTGTGGACAATTTTCTGATTCTTCCTGCATTCAGGGTTATACCTACTAAAGGTATCACTGCCTCAAAGATGTCTCCCAAAATTTCTGAGAAACTTTCTCTTCTATACCTGTTTGCATGGCTACTGATTTCAAAAGAACATTCTGCATTTCTGTCAACATGAACATTTTTTGGAAAAACAAGACCAACAAAACATGTCCCATACCAATGGTCCGGGAGATTATAATAAGCCATATCTCCGCAGACCAAATAGATCCCAGGAAAAATTGGATCTCTGCCACCTTTGAATCCCCAACCCCCCATGATTTGATAAGTGTCCTCACAATTGCTAGCTCCTACAAAATAATTATCAAACAGGGTATTATGTCTCTTAATGCAAAGCTTGCCACTAATTGGTTTGTCTATATGAATTGCAACATTGTCAAAAGATTTGCCATTAAGCTTAGCATCCTCCTTTTGCCAGAACTTAGATTTGGTCTGTTTGACCATCTCATTTCTTTTATAAATCGCCCTTCTCTCCTCAACAAGATTCAGGAAAGTCTTTTCCTCAGCTCTCAATTTGCAAGTTAAGTTATTTCTGTATGCGTACTCGTAAGTAAGCTCATTAGTTACTAAAAAGAATTCCCTCATCTGTTTAGCTTGTTTATGTTTATTTAAAGCATTCTCTATTTTCAGGTTAGCAAAAATCTCATCATAGTTGGAATAATAATACTCCAAACGACCAGTCTGGTAAAATAAGCTAGCTATCACACTTCATGTTATGCCATAAGTAAGAGGAAGCATATTGTATGTCACTCCCTCAGAAACAGAAGCAGGCAACTTCACAGAGATATAGCAATCTTTGACACCCATGACCTTAACGCACTCTCCCAAAAGCCTTGAAAACGTATTGCTGGAAAAATCACCAACAGACCTGTCCTGATGAACATCTGGTCTGTGATCAATAACTTTGTTAGCTTTGTATGTTGCACTATGTTTGTCTTGACTAACTGAAGCTTTGCTCGTCATATTGACCTTGTACCTCTCCTTATCGATCCCGAAAGGAAAGATGACAGCTAAAACTAACCAGAGCAGAATTAATATGAGCACACACACCAGAGTCATCTTACAGCATTTCTTGAAAATTGAACATTTTGAATTACCATGCGCCATTACATAAGGCATCTTTTTTTTTTATTTTTAAAGGCTTTTCAAAAAGAAAAAACGAAATTTTTCAAAATTCTCAAAAATAAAATTTTCAAAATATTTTAAACACCCCCCTTTTAAAATTTCTTTTTTTAAAACCCTCTAACAATTTTTCTTCGACCTTGCGTCACAAGTTTTCCTCCAACTAGATACACCTTCTTCGACCTTGTGTCACCTAACACAATTTCTTCAGCCTTACGCCAAAAACAGAAACCTAAACTTAATCCTAAATTCTAACAGGTTAGTACTTCAATCATTGTCACTAATTTCCTCAACTTCTTCTTCCTGACTACTGCTGTTTATCTCAATTACAGGTAGGATTATTAAATAAGCCCACTCAGGAGATTTGTATTTCTGGTTCGGTTTTAAAATTATTTTTGTCTTCCTAGAAATCACTTCCATTTTCTTTCCTTTCTCAGCCTTCCTTTCAGGATCCTCCTGACTCGTTATTTCATTCACCTGCTCCTTCGATCTCTTCACTAGCCTGACCCTCAACCCTCCTTTTTCAGTTGGCCAGGTCTCTCCTTTTCTCAAGATCTTTCTCTTTGGCTCAGACACATTAGATTCTGTTTTCCACGATCTTTTCTTCACTCTTTCCCTCTGACACTCTTCATCACCTTCTCCAGAGTCACTGTCAGAAATTTCAATCGTTATTCCAGGATCTTTTCTAATCGGCAGTCTCACTCCGTTAGGAACAGCACTTCTTCTCCCATCACTGGTACTCGGTAATTCGCCTTCCTCCAATTCTTCAATCACCTTTAACTTCCCAGATCCGGACTTCTTGTTCCTGCCTTTCGATACTCTCCTGGTTTTGCTTCTGAACTTGATCAGACTCTTCTGTTTTTTCTTTTTCTTTTCTCTTATGTTGATCAGATTCTTTCACTTCACCTGTTTCCTTGTTTGATTCTTCCGCTGATTCTTTGTCTAGCAGATTATCTTCATCTTCAGAACCTACTTCAATAATTTTCAAGTCTTTTCCAATCAAATCTCCATTCACAGATGGTTTTTCCAGATGTCGACCTTCCTGTCGATCTTCAGTATCTGGATTTCTTCAATCAATCAATCAATCAAGTCATTTATATAGCGCACTACTCACCCGTAGGGTCTCAAGGCGCTGGGTGGGAGGGGGGTGCCGCTACTGCTCGAACAGCCAGGTCTTGAGCTTCTTCCTGAAGGAGAGGTGGTCTTGGGTCAGGCGCAGGTCGGTCGGGAGTGAGTTCCAGGTCTTGGCGGCCAGGTAGGAGAAGGACCTTCCTCCTGTTGTCGCTCTTCGGATGCGGGGGACGGCGGCGAGGGCGTGGTTGGTCGATCTGAGGAGGCGCTTGGGAGTGTAGAAGTTGATCCGGTTGTTGAGGTAGCTGGGGCCTTGGTCGTGTAGGGCTTTGTGCGCGTGGGTGAGGAGGCGGAAGGTGATTCTCTTGTTGATCGGGAGCCAGTGTAGATCTCTCAGGTGTCCGGAGATGTGGCTGCGTCGGGGAATGTCGAGGATGAGTCTGGCCGAGGCGTTCTGGATCCGCTGCAGTCTCTTCTGGAGCTTAACGGTGGTTCCGGCGTAGAGGGCGTTGCCGTAGTCCAGTCGGCTGGTGACGAGGGCCTGGGTGACCGTCTGCCTCGTCTCGGTGGGGATCCACCGGAAGATCTTACGTAGCATGCGCAGGATGTTGAAGCAGGACGAGGAGACGGCGTTTACTTGTCTGGTCATGGAGAGGGAGGAGTCCAGGATGAAGCCCAGGTTGCGTGCATGGTCTGTCGGTTTGGGTGCGGTGCCCAGGGCGGGGGGCCACCAGGAGTCGTCCCAGGCGGAGGGCGAGGAGCCCAGGATGAGGACCTCCGTCTTGTCCGAGTTCAGCTTCAGGCGGCTGGTCGTCATCCATTCGGCTACATCTCTCATCCCTTCGTGCAGGTTGGCTCTGGCGGTGGCGGGGTCGTTGGTCAGGGAGAGGATCAGCTGGGTGTCGTCGGCGTAGGAGATGATGTTCAGGTTGTGCTGGCGTGCGATGGCCGCGAGGGGGCTCATGTAGACGTTGAAGAGGGTGGGGCTCAGTGAGGATCCTTGAGGGACGCCGCAGATGACTTTGGTGGCCTCTGACTTGTACGGTGGTAGGCGGACTCTCTGTGTTCTTCCGTCGAGGAAAGAGGTGATCCATTCCAGTGCCTTGTCCTGGATTCCGATGTTGCCGAGGCGCTGTACTAGGGAGCGGTGGCAGACAGTGTCGAAGGCCGCGGAGAGGTCCAGGAGGATGAGGGACGCTGTTTCTCCGTTGTCCATCAGAGTTCGAATGTCGTCGGTGGCAGCGATGAGGGCGGTCTCGGTGCTGTGGTTCGCTCGGAAGCCCGACTTTGAGGGGTCGAGGGATCCATTCGTCTCGAGGAAGGCGGCCAGCTGTTTGTTGACGGTCTTCTCGATGACTTTGGCCGGGAACGGGAGGAGCGAGATGGGACGGTAGTTCTTGAGGTCGGTGGGGTCTGCTGTGGGTTTCTTGAGAAGAGCGCTGAGTTCGGCGTGCTTCCAGCTCTCAGGGAAGGTGGCGGTGTCGAAGGAGGTGTTGATGATGTCCCGCAGGTGGGGTGCGATGACAGCGTCGGCCTTGTTGAAGACGTGGTGAGGGCAGGGGTCAGTCGGAGATCCGGAGTGGATGGAGTTCATTGTGCGGATGGTGTCTTCGGTGCTGATCAGACTCCAGGCGCGGAGGGTGGTGGTGGGTGGCGTTGTTGCGGTTGTGGCTTGCGTTGGTTGGTTGCTGAAGCTGTTGTGTATGTCCGTGATCTTGTTGTGGAAGTAGGACGCGAGGGAGTTGCAGAGGTCTTGCGTCGGGGTGATGTCATTGTTTCCGGCGTTGGGGTTGGAGAGCTCTTTCACGATGTTGAAGAGTTCCTTGCAGTTGTGTGCGTTGTTGTCCAGTCGGTCCTTGTATGTATTTTTCTTGGTGGCGCGGATCAGTTGGTGGTGTTTCCGGGTGGCGAGTTTGAGGGTGGTCATGTTGTCGGTAGTTGGTTCCCTTCTCCAGACTTTCTCGAGGGCTCGACAGTTCTTCTTGGAGCTCTTGAGTTCGTCGGTGAACCATGGTGTTTTTCTGCTGCAGGGTCTGCTGGGTGGGGTTCGCAGAGGGGCGAGTTCGTCCGCGCAGTTGTTGATCCACTTCGTGAGGTTGTCGGCCGCTTGGCTGGGGTTCGCTGAGCTGGCGGGAGGGTGCTGGCTCAGGGAAGCGGTGAGCTGGTCGGCTGTGATCTTGTTCCAGCTTCTTCGGGCAACCTGTTGCTGGTGGTGGTGGATCGTCGTTCTACTGAAGGTGAAGTGGACGCAGCTGTGGTCCGTCCAGTGGAGTCCTGTTGCGTGGCTGAAGGTGACGTCTTTGCTGGATGAGAAGACGGCGTCGAGTGTGTGTCCGGCGAGGTGGGTGGGGGTGGACACCAGCTGCTTGAGTCCGAGGTTGGCGAGGTTGTCGAGCAGGCTGATGGTGTTGCGGTCGCTGTTGTTCTCCAGGTGGAAGTTGAGGTCCCCCAGGAGGATGTAGTCGGCGGAGGGGAGGGCATGCGGGCTGACGAAGTCGGTGATGTCCTCGCTGAATCGTGTGCGTGGTCCCGGGGGTCGGTAGATCAGGGTGCATCTGAGGGTGGTCTTCGGGTTGGTGTGGATCTGGAAGTGCAGGTGTTCAGCAGTGGTTAGGGTGTCGTCGGTGTTGGTTGTGATGCGGATGGTGTCTCTGTGGATGATGGCGATGCCTCCTCCCGTCTGGTTGGCGGTGCGGTCCCTCCGGATGATCTTGTAGCCCTCTGGAATGGCGATGGCGATGTCTGGGGCTGAGGAGGCGTTCATCCAGGTCTCGGTGAGGAAGGCAACGTCAGGGGCGGTGGTGTCGAGGAGGTTCCAGAGTTCTACGGCGTGTCTGTGGACGGAGCGGGTGTTGAGCAGGATGCACTTCAGGTGGGTGCTGCTGGTGTTCGGCTTGGTGGGTGCAGGGAAGGTCCGGATGCAGGTGAACTTGCAGGCGTGGCAGCTGAAGGGTCCGTGGGTGTGCTTCGGGGCGGCTCGGTGACATCCTGGGATGCGGCCGGTGTTGAGTGCGATGAGAGCGGCGGCGCTGTAGGGTCGTCGGGTCGGATTCCGTCGGTGGGGGCCAGGGGTCCTGGCACTGGGCGCGGTCCAGGCGCAGACGGGCTTACCTTTGGCGCGCCTTCGGCGCACAATCGGCGCGCCCGCTGCGCGTCAACGCTGCGCGTTCGCACGGTCGCCATTTAAGGCGAAGTGCGCGGGTGGGCGGGGCAGCTGGGAGGCGGGAGCGGGGAGGGAACAGAAGGAAAAAGGGCGGGGTCGGCGGTGGTGGCGGGAAGCGGGGGCGGCGAGGGAGGCGGGAAACAGGACGGAGGACGTCCAGAAACCTAAGAACAAGCACAAATTGCAGGCAAAAAACGCTAAGACACGGGCAGAGGCTAAGAAGCAGAAACAAGCACAAATTACAGGCAAAAAACGCTAAGACACGGGCAGAGGCTAATAAAACAGAAACAAGCACAAATTACAGGCAAAAAACGCTAGCAACACGGGCAGAGACTAAGAAAAAAGAACAAGCACAAATTACAGGCAAAAAACGCTGAAGCACCGGCAGAGACTAAGAAGACCAGAACGAGCGCAAATGAATGGCAAACAGCAGGGTCAGCCGGCAGCGAGGCAGAGGGCACAGCAGGGGGCACACGCAGCAGCTGGTGGCCGTGTGGCGCGGGGGTGTCCCACAAGTGGGTCACACTCACCTGTGTCGCACGGTCGCCATTTAAGGCCAAGTGCGCGGGTGGGCGGGGCAGCTGGGAGGCGGGAGCGGGGAGGGAACAGAAGGAAAAGGGGCGGGGTCGGCGGTGGTGGCGGGAAGCGGGGGGCGGCGAGGGAGGCGGGAAACAGGACGGAGGACGTCCAGAAACCTAAGAACAAGCACAAATTGCAGGCAAAAAACGCTAAGACACGGGCAGAGGCTAAGAAGCAGAAACAAGCACAAATTACAGGCAAAAAACGCTAAGACACGGGCAGAGGCTAATAAAACAGAAACAAGCACAAATTACAGGCAAAAAACGCTAGCAACACGGGCAGAGACTAAGAAAAAAGAACAAGCACAAATTACAGGCAAAAAACGCTGAAGCACGGGCAGAGACTAAGAAGACCAGAACGAGCGCAAATGAATGGCAAACAGCAGGGTCAGCCGGCAGCGAGGCAGAGGGCACAGCAGGGGGCACACGCAGCAGCTGGTGGCCGTGCGGCGCGGGGGTGTCTTCAGAATCTGAATCATCTGTCGTATCACTCTCTTCATTAGAGTTTTCAGGTGTAGGTATTGGAATAGTGTGACTTGGATGTATCCACCTTTTTAATCCTCTACACTTCACTGCATTCGTTGTAACAAGGATCACCTGCCTCGGTTTTTGCCACTTCGGGACCAAACAGTTCCTTCTTCGGTGAACTTTCGTTCTGACCCAATCTCCAGGTCTCAGATCATGTGTCTGCACTTTGTCTTTCGATTGTGCTTCAGTTCCCACCTGATTAGACACAGAAGTCACTACGTCAGACAGACGCTTACAATACTCCAAAATTGCACTGTCATTAATACTTAACAGTTTTCCTACTGGTACAAAGGCTTGCCCCATGACTCTACCCATAAGGATTTCATGAGGACTCAGACCTGTCTTTTTATCTGGTGTACTTCTCAAAGTCATCAGAACAAATGGACGAGCATCTGTCCACTTTACACCTGTATCAAGACACATTTTTCCAATTCTATTTTTTATTGTTCCATTAATCTGCTCAACTACTCCAGATGCCTCTGGTCTGTATGCACAATGTATTTTCTGCTCAATGTGTAATGCTTCACAGATCAATTTCATCAGTTTGTTATCAAAATGTCCCCCTCCATCACTCTCAATAGTGACTGGGAAACCATACCTTGGTATTATTTCTCGAAGAAACAACTTTGCCACTGTAATTGAATCACAATGACGTGTCGGAAATGCTTCTACCCATCTTGAAAACAAACATACAATCACCAAAACATATTTCAAACAGTTGTGTATGGGCATCTCAATGAAATCCATCTGTAATCTGGTAAAAGGACCACCCTCCCGTCCTATGACTCCCGTTCCCACAACTGATTTCCTGTTTGGGTTCTGTTGGCAAGTCAAACACCTCTGACAAAGAGATTCTGCAATTGTCCTGAACTTGGTATTAAACCATGTCTCTTTGAAAAGCCTGATCATAGAGTCTCTTCCAATATGACCAGGGCCATGATACATTCTGGCCATGTCAGAAATCATGCAATTTGGTAAAACTACTCTGCCATCTTTGTAAGTCCAAACTCCATCCTCATCTCGTGGCCTACATTCTGCTCTCAACCATGTGTTTTTCTCATCATCATCAGCTTCATTTTGCAAGTCCCTAATTTCCTCCCATGTCTCAACAACAGATGTTAGCATCAATGAACTTGAACCAAAATCTTTGTTCTTTCCCCGATTGAGTACATAATCATTTCTTGCACAAAATGTAGCAATTTCATCTGCATAAGCATTGACTCTGGTGATAAAATCCTCACCCTTTCGATGTGCTACACATTTAACTACAGCAATTTCTTTCGGCATTTGTATGCCATCAATTAATCTTTTGATGAATTCTGCATTTTTAATTGGAGAACCTGCTGACGTCATATAGCCTCTCTGAGACCAGAGCTGTCCATAATCATGTACAACTCCGTACCCATACTGGCTATCTGTAATTATGGTAACTCTCAAGTCCTTTGCTATTTCACAAGCATGAATTAAAGCAATTAATTCAGCCACCTGTGCTGAAGAAATTCCTACAAGACATGAAGCTTCTTCAACATCTACCACTGTGCAGACCGAGTATGCTGCTCTCAAAACACCTCCCTCTGATCTCAGACAGGAGCCATCCACAAAGAAGACATAATCCGATTCAGGCAATGGTACATCTTGTCCTGCCTTGGCTTGGTACAGTATTCCATGACATCCAAGCACTCATGCTCCACGTCATTTTCATCAATATTTTCAGTGTCAGATAACAGTGTGGAAGGATTTAAATTCACACACCTAGCAATTGACACATTATCTGATCCCAGAATAATTTTCTCATATTTTGTCAATCTGTTGTTTGTCAGGTGCTGCGTTTTACTCCTTGTAAGGAGAATTTCAACTGAGTGGGGAACATAAACTTTTACAGAAAATCCCATAATTATTCCCTCACTTTGCTCCAGGCTAACACTTGTTGCTGCAACTGCTTTTAAGCAACCTGGTAAGGCCTTTGCAACTGGATCAAGAACTGCTGAGAAGTAAGCAATAGGCTTTCTCATGTTACCATGTCTCTGAATTAACACAGACAAAGCACATCCTTCTCTTTCACTGCAATACAGTTCAAAACCTTTCTCATAATCTGGCATACCTAGAGCTGGAGCTTCACATAAGCTTCTTTTTAGTTTTTTCAAAAGCTTCCAACTCAATGTCAGTAAGAACAATTGGATCTTTCACATCTGATTTTGTCAGTCTCTGCAGTGGCTTCGCAATTACCGAAAATCCACTAATCCATTGACGACAGTAACCAACCATTCCCAGGAACATTCTCACCTGTCTTTGTGTTTTTGGAGGTTGCATTCCCTGAATCATTTTGATTCTTTCAATTGTCACCTGTCTCATTCCTTTTGCAATTCTATGACCAAGGTATTTTACTTCCTGTTTACAAAACTGCAACTTTGCAGGAGACACTTTATGTCCCTCGTCTGCCAAATGATTCAAAATTGTAATCGTGTCTGTCACACAATTATCTCTGTTTTTTGCTGCTATTAACAGATCATCAATATACTGCACTAATGTTGATCTGCCTGGCAAATTCAAATCTTCCAAAGATCCCTTTAACAGTTCATTAAAGATAAAAGGACTTTCTGTATACCCTTTAGGGATTCTGCACCATGCGAGGGTCCTACTCTGGAACCGGAAAGCAAAGATTTCCTGACTCTCTGGATGCAATGGAACAGTAAAGAACGCATTGCAAAGATCAATGACAGTATACCATTCTGCATCATGCGGAATCTGGTAAAGAATGACAGCAGGGTTTGGAACAACTGGGCAACAAGGAACAACAATCTGGTTAATTTTTCTCAAATCCTGAACTATTCTGTACGTTCCATTTGGCTTTTTGATCCCCATAATCGGTGAGTTACAAGGACTGCTCTTAATTTCTTTTAAAACACCTTGCTTGATGAATTTTTCAATTACAGGAATAACACCCTCAATCGTTTCTGCCTTCATTTTATATTGAGGAATGTTTGGAAAATCTATTCCCTGCTTCACTGTGATTTTGACTGGATCGACATGTTTCATCAGACCCATCTCATTTCCAGTCAAATCCCAAATCTCAGATTTAACTGTCTCTTTCAATTCCTCTGGTAAATTTTCTTTATCAAAGGTAGGAAACAATTTTTCCTCTTCTGCCTCAATCATTAACATCGTCAATCTATACAACCCATCTTCCTCCATGGTTTGTGTCAGAAGCGGCTGTCTCTAGTTGGCAGAGGTATACACTTCTGACAAATAGGGACACACCTTTTCTAGTCAGGGCAAGGGGATCACACACTTAGATAACCCCTGCTCACCCCCTTGGTAGCTTGGCAAAGCAGACAGGCTTATCTCAGAGGCAGTGCGTTAAGCATTTATGACCACATACAGTAATAAAGTGAATACACTACAAATGGACACGACACAGTAGTATTATAAAAATAAGAATTTTTATATAAGGCTTAGCACAAGACCAAATAACGACAAAAATATACCACAATCTTAATAAATACTCTTGGAAGGAAAAATAATAGTTCAAGCACGGTTTCTTCTTAGCACAAAGTCTTTAGTAACAAAAGCAACTCTTCTTCTTTAAAACACAGTTCTTGGCAACAATGTAACCCACACGGGAGTCACACGACATCGAGGCAAAGTTAATCCAAAGGTTCGGCGTCGACCGCGAGGAGCGCTACGTCGAGCCCGGAGTCGTACAGACCCCCACAACACAGTACCTTGGAAAAGTGAAGCACTCGATGATCAGCGGCGTCGAGATGTCCGGCGTCGCGTCTTCGGCGTCGATCGGGCCTCGGAGTCGGGGCGATCTGCATTGGTGTCGACCGAAGTCAGGCAGGAGCAGCGCTCACGAGATGAAGCAGGATACGGCGTCGTCGATGTCGATGTTGCAAGAGTGAGCAGCGCTCACAGCGTCGATAGGGCTCGGCGTCGATGCGATCAGCGGCGGCGTCGACACAGGGTCACTTGGAGCTGGAGCCGAACTCGCTACTCACTGGCGTCGCTACTGGCGTCGATCGGGCCCGGCGGCCGGCGTCGAAGGTGCGGGACACTGGAGCCGTTACTCACGATGTCGAGCTGGATTCGGCGGCGTCCGTCGGCGTCGAGATTGATGGATTCTTCAGAGGTGCTGGATTTCAGGTTCCAGCAACAAGCACTTTTAGCAAATAGAATGAAGTCCTTTGGCCCTGTGACTTCAACAGGAGGCTGGCACTCTTCCAACCCTTGGAGATTTTCTTTAGCAAGTTTGAGAGTACACACTCAGTTCCTCTCTCCTGGTTCCTTGGCAAAAATAAAGAAGCAACTGCAGGATTCCCCCAACAAACAGCACTCTGGCAGAAGGGGTAGGCAGTCCTTGGATCAGCAGGCTTCTTGTCCTTGGTTCAGGTTTCCTTGTCAGAAGTGATCTAAAGTCTTGGTTCAGGGGTCCTTCTCTTATACCCCTTTTTGGCTTTGATCCCTTTGTCTATGCAGGGGAATTTCCCCCCATCTTGGGTTTGTTGTGGGTGTTGCCAGGCCTAGGCACCTGGCCTATTCACTGTGCAGGGCAGAGTCTTCAGCCGCCCAGCAGGAGCGGAGCCAGCATTGTCACTGGCAGGGGCAGGGCCATCAGTTGCCCGGCAGGAGGTGGGGCCAGGAAAGTCCCTGGCAGGCTCAGAGTCATCAGTCGCCTGGAAGGGGGGCGGAGCCAGCATTGTATCAGGCAGGGCAGGCTATCAGGAGCTACTCTTCCCCTACTCTCAATGCAAATGCCCCACTCACCCCACACTGACTCATTCAGACCTCTGGAGCCACCCAGCTCCTGTCACACGCACACCAGAACCAGCAGAGACCGGTAGACAGTTAGACAAGAAAATAGCTACTTTCTAAAAGTGCTATTTTCAAACACAGAGTCCAAAAACCATCCACACAAACGGATGCATTATTAAACCCTGAGTTCAGGGATACCAAACTCGACATTGCACCATGCTCCCCGAGCCCGCTAGGATTATAGCATTAATAATTCTGGCAGCCCATTCTAACTGATGGAGAGCAGGTTACCTTACAATAGTGAAAAACGAATATGGCTGTAATTCACTATTAGGACAGGACAACCTTGTCAGGCTTGTCCTACCTTATGCTTACAATGCACCCTGCCCTTGGGCCTACCATAGGGGTGACTAACATGAAGTTAAGGGAAGGTTTAGGGACTGGCAAGTAGGTGTACTTGCGCAGTCTGCGTGACAGTACCAGACTGCACGTGGTCTAGCAATGGCAGACCGGTAGACATACTTTTACTAGGCCGCTTCTGTGGGTGGCACAACACGTGCTGCAAGCCCACTAGCAGCATTTGTATTTACAAGCCCTGGCACTCCTGGTGCACTCTACTAGGGACTGACAGTAAACCAAATAAGCCAAACATGGAATCCAATCAATACAGCAATTTCACATAGGGAGCACTTGCACTGTGGCACTGATCAGCAGTGGCACAGTGCCCAAAGCATATATCAGCAAAAACATTGTAAACAGAGGAGGCAAACAGAAAAAATGGAGGAGAGACTCATGCCAATGATGTCAGGTCTAACAGTTTGTAATTCAATTCCACCAGGTGAGCAATATATTCTGCAATTCATTTTACACAATATATCTCTCCCAAGTAAATTCACTGGACTGCTATTACAAACTACAAATCTGTGTTTGTCTTTGAAATTGCCTATTTCTACATTTACAGGCTCAGTAAGATCAGTCTTCATTTGTTGATTGCTGACTCCGACTACTTGGATGGTATCCCCAGAGAGAGGTAGGTTTTCAATTTCTACTGATCTAACAGTAGAACGGGTAGCACCAGTGTCCAAAAGAAAAGTGATCTCTACATCGTTCACCTTTCCATTTACAAATGGACCAGACTGGTCAACCTCAAGAGTGGCTCCAATTACACACTCTTCCCCCTCTCTCGAGCACCGTCAGAAGCAGTCATCTGAATCGCTTCCTTGGTTTCCTGTTAATAAAAATTTTCCTGATGCATTTTGCAAATGTTGTCTTTGATTTCTTATTACCTGATCACATCCGCTGAATCAAATTTCTGGATTGAATTTTTGACCTCCCCCACAGTTAGGGAAAGGAGGCAATGGGATCTGATTCTGCTGCTGGGTCAACTGCTGTTGTAGCTGTCGCTGAAGACTCAGATCGCTCAGTTGACGCTGCAGCTGCAGCTGTTGCTGCAGATCAACATCATTCTGCATCTGTGGGTTAAATGATGTATTTTTAAATTTTCTGGGTGGGTTTTTGCACTCGTTTCTCCAATGTCCAATTTCCCCGCAGTTAAAGCAAGGCATCGTTTGTTTTAATTCTTCAATTTTTGGATTAAACTTTGGCTTATTAGGATTATTGAAATTATTTTTAAACTTTCCTTGACCCTGATTCTGATTTTGACCGAAATTTCCATGCTGCACAAAATTCCCATTTTTATTTTCAAGACTTGCAATCTGTTGCTCAGCTACCTTTACCTGTGCCCACATTGCCTTTTCCTTTAATTTCTTTTGTTTAGCCTCCAACTCATCACTGCAGTATTTTGCCTTCCTCAAAATACCATCAACTGAATTTGATTGCCATCCGACAATATTATTCCTGATCATTTCTCCAATTTCTGGCCTAAGACCATAAATGAATCTGTAAATAAAGTGGCTCATATCCTTTTCATCTAACTTTTCATAGCCACTGTATTGTTTGAAAACCAGTAATAACCTTTCATAGAATGAATGAACTGATTCTTTCGGTTCCTGATTTGTTCTGTCTATTTTAACCCAGTCAACCTCCTTTGGTTAAATTTTTTGTTTTAACCAGTAAATCACTTTTTCATAAAATTCCATGACCTCGGGTGCTGGAGCACCTGTTTCTTTAACTCGATCTGGTTCAGCTTTTGGCCAACCCACAGCAATTTTGTATTCTGTTCAGAGATCTGATGGGACAACGATGTCGAAAAAGCCATCCAGATCAATCCACAGAACTTTTGAAACTTTAATAAATCTGTCTACCTGTCGGTACCATTCCACCGGTTTTTCTCTCAGCCGAGGAAAATCATTAGTAAAGAGCAGAATGTCCTGTCTTGTCCAGGGAACATGTACATACCCTCCACCTGCAATTTCTCTCATCGGAAACTGTTTAGACAGATTATCCAACCTATCCAACCTCTCATCTTCCTTCTTTTTGGTCCATTTCACTCTCCATTTGCTCAAGTCACCCAATTTTTTAGTGTAAACAATCAATTATTTTATGTGTGTAATTCTCCCTCCTGTATTGAAATTCTCAATGTCCTTTTCTGTAAAATTTAATCTGTAATACTTTCCCAGGTTTTTCTGTTTATTTAAATCAATATCTAATTCTTCTGCCAGTTCTTCCATCTGATCGTATTTGGTTTTTATTTTCCATTGCATACTTTTGCTGATGAACAGGAGTTCATCATCTCTGTAATATTTTAAACTGTCAGGACCAATTGTGCCAATTATTAATTCTTCCAAATCTGCTTTTAATTTTGCAACATCAAGTTTTGAATTCGATTCTCTTTTCTCAGGAGACTCAGCATCTGATTCTGCACCCATTGGTGTCTGGTTAAAAGAACCTTGATTAAAAGTCAAGTCAGGCATCCTTGATTTTTCACGATTTATTTCAGATAAATCTGAATAAAATTTTTCAGCTACTTTTTGAATTGCTGCATTTAAAGGAATTGTTAAACCTGGCTGTTTAATTTCCTTTTGATCGAAAACAGGCTGAACAGGACCAATCGTTACTGGAACTGTCACTGCTTCCATGCTCTTAGTTATTTGCTGAATTAATTTTTCTTTCGATCGCAAGTATTCTGAAGTATTTGCAACTTCCTCATTCCTGTCAGTTCTCATCAGATTTCTAGGGGCTTCCCTTTCCATTGGAAAACTTCTGTTTTCAATATAAGCACTAGAATTAGTTCTTGTCTCAAACTGTTCTGGAGTTCCAAACGATTCAGAATTATTTGGGTACAATTTTGGGGAATCATTTACTGGGGGTGCAGTAGGAGTGGTTCCGGCAGAAACCGTTGGAGTGGACCATGAACGAGGCTGTCTCAAAGGGGCATTTTTATTATTTGTCGTAAAAAATTCTTCTAAGACTGGATCCTCTGATTCATTATCTATAACAACATTATTTTTCTTTTCAGCTCTCTTTTCACCTGGAGACCCTAAAACCATTTCCCTAATTAAATAGAGACCATCACACATATCTCCCTGTCTCCACATACGCATTCTATCTTCATGCGTTTCTCGTTTGTAACTCGGTGTTTTCGGAGGTCTCTTAATCCCATTTGCTTCTCTCTGAAGTTGAAACATCTCATCCTCCCATTCAACCAAAGCCTCAAATTGTGTCGGTCTAGGCCGTGGTACTAGAGCTGACATTTTCTCTCTCAGATTTCTTAAAACCTTAACATTAAATGAACCATCATCAGGCCAAGCCAATACGCCGTCGTCCTTTGTGTAATTTTTCCAAACATCAAACCACAGAACAGTATGGTAACCATATTCACCTTCCATATACGCTGCTGGTGTCTTGTACTTATGAAGTAATTTATCACCTCGCGTTTGAATTTTCTTGTCAGGTGAAACATTTTTTTTTTAATTTTCAAGTATCGAAGTCTTTTTCTCGACATGTTTAAAGTAATAAGTCATTTTTTAAATCAAATCCGCTTAATCAGAAATGATCGTAAATGTTTTCCTGATTATTCCGTAACACCAGCCAATCCGTGCGCGAAACACACCAACAAGCCAATCACGTTCGAGCTACGTCACCACCTTGCTCGACCAGTAAAAACAGAGCTTCCCACCAAAGCCAATCAGCGTTCAGCTCAACAAAGTCACGTGAGTCAATCAGAGTACAGCTTGTGACGTATAGTACCCAATCCCTGCGCGGACCGTGTGACGTACACAGCCGCTGCGGTTTCTTGCGTCTCACTCTCAGCACTCACCCCTCCTTCACAAAAACTTTTCACAGCGCCATTTTAAAGACGCTTTTCTCAATGAAATTTGATTAATCAACAACAAAAAGAACAAACCATTTGTCTGTTTCTCTAAATAAGGTGATAGTTTTTACAGACACACAAGAAATTCTTTACGTGGAATAGACAACGCTATTCTCACAGAATATACATTTGCCGATAAAGTATACTTTTACTCTACCCTTCACACACGTAATAACGAACTCGCTTCCCTCTGAATGCACATAAAGTAGCAATTCAAAGTTTCACTCGAACGGAATTACAGAACCATTCACGCACTTTCAAACGGAAAGTATCCCTAACCACACACACATGAAATCCTGACGGGACTCTAACCCCCCACTGATAACATGAATCGTCAGTAAAATAAACGACGTTACCTTACCCTTCACTCATGCTCGAATTAATTCTATTACTTTCCCACAGAGAGTTTTAGAACGGGCGCATTGTCCCTATACTCAAAGGTTCGATTTCATAGACAATCCTCACTATGCATACATTTTATCTGACACACCTATATCCCTAACACGTGCTGCACGACGACAACACTTGTGATACACGACGATATCACAACTCTGAAACAGATCAAATGCACTGTGTGACTTGTGACTTTACACTCTGGTCACACTACTCTGTACCGGTACAACTAGGATTTTTCACGCCGGAAAAAACCTTTCCACTACACATAACGCAAATGAACAAACTCAACATATGTTAATCATCGATCCTATGCAACTACCATATAACATATTGGTTACCATAGCAACCATCAAATCTGCTACCAGAAAAATTGATCCAGCGGGCTATAGGAAATATGTCATAAGTAACGCTACCCAACTCCACTATATACACCATCAATCAATAAACTCTCATAAGGCCCATAAATCTAACATGACATATTATAACCAACTGAATCATGTGACCTAATTAACCTATTCACAAATTATATACATTTATATACAACCATGGTAAATGAATTCATCGTACTTCACAAACCTACAAGCTAATTAAGCCACTGAGGCGATAAGATCTAGCTATGAATAACCTATACCCATGAAAATAACAAGACCAGCTTGTTTTCCAAAGTAAGATTTTTATTAGCTACTCATTTGGAAATTGTATTAGAATTTTTATTTAAGCATTTTTATTTGAATCATTGCAAATGGTTATGACAATTTTATTATGAATCGAAAATATTATTGCAAATGAAAATCATCAGTTTGGCATTTTCAAAACCTAAGTCCCTAGCTAATGCTAACTATAAGGAAAATTAAAGAGTAAAGTCTTTGAGGGTTCTTACGTGTTCCAAGAGAAGTCCAACAGCATAAACGCCCTCATCAAAAGGTCTGCAAGGAGAAGCATAACTCTTCCATGGGGCAAGAGTTTTTATACCTTTCTACGCTAAGCTAATCTAAAAATTGTATATTTTTTCTCTGCTGAATTGGAGTCCCATTGGTTCAAAAGTGACAGGCGACGTGTCACCACATTTCAGAATCAGAGTTCCGTCATCGTTCTTAGAGACCATTGTCTCCAGTTTTCGAACAACGCAGTTTCCTCCAGTTCGCAACAATTGCAACAAATGAAGTTTTTAGCTTCCTCGGATGCGTGAATGTCACAAGCCTTTTGCCGGTTCCTGGCCTTGGCCTTGTTCAGCTAAGAGAATGTCATCTCAGCACGACAAACTTTTCAGACCGGAGAAAACTGTTGCCATCATGGACTCACTCTGGCTCCAAGCAGATTTTTGCAAACACGGAAAATTTCACTAGGCACAAAGCCTTTTTTCATTAACTATCGTATAAACAAACACAAGAAAATAATTAATGCGAGTAATATAATTTGTTCTGTGGCCACCCTCCTTTGCTAATAATTAACCCATTAGTCTAAGTTACCTAGCAGGAGCAAACAAATAAAGCAGCATTCCATATCTACCATTCTTCATTTTTATCCAGCAAGGTTCTTTATGTACCTATAGAGAATAGAGTGACACCACATAGACAGGGAAGCAAAATAAGCACATGCCATTTATTCTAAACAGCTGCAGTTAATTTTTTACATGACAAATAGACACGATTAATTTATTATTTTTCACAAACAAGGAAATGCAACATAATGCACGTTTATGAGCACACATGATAATATCCCGCGTTTTTCATGTGTAGATGCAACTTAAACTAGGTTGAATTAATACATACACAGCACAACTGTTAATCATATTATTTTATTTATGGAAGTGTGACTTCACGAGTTGAAATGAAAAACATTTCTGAATCTCGCTCCATCACTGCAACGTAGTAGCACCTTCCTGTCCCGAGTCAAAAGGGTTGTGGCACAAAGGAAATAGATCTGACAGACACCACTGCACAGCAATTCCGGGATTCTATAAAGGGTCTACTACCTTTTTGGGGCCCCATGGCTAATTGCCTTCAACTTCATCAATTAACAAGAGTTGAGGAGGGGGTTATCAATACAACTGCCGGGATAATGACGAACATCACTGCTGTACTCCAGGTTACAAGATTAGTCACTGTGCAGAACAGGATGGTGCTAGACGTAATACTAGAGAATGTAATGTAGAGAAGTGTGGCTCAATAGTTAGAGCGGCAGACCCTGATGCAGTAGTCTGGCCGGGACCAGAGTTCAATTCCCGCCTCGGCGGGTCTCGGGCTCAATTTCCTCGGACCTGATCATTCTCGCTTCGGTGCCTATTCTAATCATGAGTCCCACTCTGCACCTCTGGGCAATAGCTTGCTTAATCTCTACAAAGGCCCCAACAACGCTGAGGATGCCTGACTTCACCTTGGGGCTGCCCAGGAGTGGGCTCCTCACAGGGAAAGGCCAGGAAGGGCTCCTCGGTGGTATTTGTACAAGCGCCGAGATGCCTACGGGTAGTCGTGCGCTATACAAGTGCGTAATCATTTCATTTCAGCATTTCACTAGTAGATAGGGGAGGGGCCTGTTGTGTGATTGGCAGCAGCTGTTGTGTTTACCTACCTGATCACCCTCCTAAAGTGTATGCAGCTATACAAAAATTACATAGACTGTCATCTGACATACACGAGGACACGGGTACTTGGACACTATCGCGGTGGCTTTGGAACACACTTACATCTTGGAGTTGGAAGAATCTCATCTTTCTGGCTGTGGTTGCTATTATTTTCTTTCCATGTTGCCTTTACATACATTGTCTCCCAGCTTGTAGCTCCTATTCTGTCACTATCCTCACTCCCATGCGGAAAATATCAGTTCATGATACTAATGCAGCAATTATGTTACAAAAGGACATTGATGATTTGATGCAGATTGACAAAGGTATTTTTGAGACTACATCTTTCCTTGCAGCCTCTATTCCTGACACTGACTGTTGCGAATACTGATGTTCCTTTGCCACGAACATGTTATATTTTCTTTGATCACTTTCTGAAATGAGTTAGCTCATGCTAAAAGCAGGGTCTGTTGGAATTAAAATATTTTCGCTATTCTTGCCAGTACATTTTTCTATTTAAGTTAGCATTCACGGCACCATTTTATGTTTGGTCGCCATTTCGAATCACAATCTAAACTAATGTCTGTCTCTCTAAAAAATTGTTTCTGATGATGTTCATTTCTCCAAGGCCTTGTTCTTTTAGCACATACCTATCCCACTAGATAGAGGCCTTCTCCCACTAGTGGTGGGCACGGACAGAGTGACCTTGGGTAGGAGATAGTGTGTACCCAGCCTCAGAGTTGAAACCTATCCTCATGTACTTCTTTGTTTAGCTGCATCTGTCTGGAAAATTCCATTATGGGCATGACTTCATTGGTTCTGAAATCCCGATAATGTATCTTTATGTTTGCTGATATCAGTCCCTCTGCAGCACTCCTAAGAGACTGGGCAGATTGGGCTCCGCTCAAGTGTATCTGAATAAACATATATTGGTTTGTATTCTCTACTGTCTGACCGACTCTTCATTTGGTATGGAAGGCTGGGAGGTGGTCGTGAGTGACCCCGGTGACCCTTAACAGGCCACTTCCATCATGCCTGTCTCTGAATACATGTCTGGGGTGCATGACCGCTGGCTTATTGCATTCCCTCTAGACAGCTACACTCAAAGGGAGCTTAGGTGTGACTAATGGGCTATCCACATCCTGATGGGTTATCCTGGGCAGGCAGGATGGAAGGGAGGAGCTGAAACTTTCAGCTGAAAGGACTATGTCCTATCCCCCCCCACAAAAGACTGCATACCCCCTGTAGTGAGGCTGCAGCCAGGGCAGGAAACTCAGGGACTTCTGTATTTCAAAGATTTCTCTTTAAAGTCTACTCAACTTCAAAGACCCAACTGTGTATAAGTACTGGAGCTCTGACACCACCAACTCAGAACACTAGTGGAACTGACGGCATTCTACCAGGATGGAAAGCTGTGCTGCTGGAGGTACTGCCACTCTGCTGGACTGCTTTGTTGTGCTGACCTGCTGCCCTCGTGGAGTGAGAAGCACTGGATATGTATCTCTACATCTCAGAACCTAAGTATCTTTATGGGCTTGTTGGCTTGCCTCCTGTTCTGAACACTCAGGTATTTCAAACACTTCTTTTCAACCTATAAAAAAGCATGGATATACGTAGCCGCAGGTGATCATAATGCTCCTTCCCCCTGTCTCTAAGCTGATTCCGATGCCGGCTCGAGGTGGAGAGACATGAGGCACCAAAGTTTTCCTCTTGGTCGTGACATGCCTGATGCAGGGGCTGCTTGGGAGACTGCCTCACTGAGTCTTTTCCTGCTCCTGAACAGACCCCCGATGCCCAGAGGGGGGTCCATGGAGAAGTGAGCACAGCAGTGGCTGAGGTCGGTCTGCTCAGCGAAGTCTGGCTGCGAGGTGGCTCATTAGGGACAGAGGCCTTGCCGCTCCCTTACAGACTAGCAACTCAAGATGAGCGGGCTCTCTAGGGCCCCAGAGACATTGCGTTTGTTGCTTTCTGCTTCTTAACTGCTGCTCCCCGGGATGCCCCAGAGGCCCATCGGTGGACACTAATTTAGCCACTTCCTGAGCATTGTCATGCTGGGCAGAGACGGTGATGGGAACTGCGGCCTAGGCAAAAAATGAGCCGCGTTGTGTTTTTGCGAGCGCCAGAGAATCATCTTTTGGCCCTGAACTAAGGATTGAAAATTGCTGGTAGGTGCTGTGGAGCTGTGAGGGCATCCTCTGAAGCAGTGAATGCTACTTGGCAGGCGCTGCAATAGCACTTAAATCTAATAAGATTTTCAGGTGCAGGCGGCACTGATCTTGATGATGGGCAGCAGCAAATCTATAATCTATTTTTATTATTGTATTAATTTTGGCAGCCTGTTTTTTATGAGGATGTTTTTCTTCTGTCTGCTGAAGCACTTTGGTGCTCGTTAAAGGGTTCAATTTGAGGCTTATTGAGAAACCGGAAAGAGAAGCAGGCATATAATCTTGCACATAACAGCCATATTTCTTATTAGGAAAATACATCGTATTTTTAGTTTTTTAATGTTCCCTTAAAATTTGCATTGACATTGCCAATGGGACTGCTTTCATTTGGCCCCTGTCATGATGGGGGAAGCATTTAAAAATTGCTAATGTAATGGCTCATGTTGACTCCAATGTGGGCCTTGAATCTAAATCTCGAACAGCTCAGATGAAGACAGCTTCAGTGTAAACAAGAGACAAGGGTTTGCAAAAATCTCGCTGAGGGTCAGCCTCAATATCAAGCCCTCTGAGTTCGGAAGAGGATGTGGTGGAGCATGGAGCGAGGGTTAAAGCTGGTGATCAAGCTTTGGTGACTTCTCAGCAGGGAAGGTCAGTAGAAGAACTAGGCCCCAAATTGGTTTAGCGGGTAAAGTGTACATTTCTAATGAAAAAAGCTGGATAATAGGAATTATAGTGGAGAGGCCGAATCAAGAGATCTCAAAGGAAGACTCTTCTAGCTTGTTTCATTGGGAATCCAAGAAATGTCCATTATTTATTCAATCTAAAATATCCTCATCGTTAGCACAAGTTCAAGAACAAGGGCTCACCATTAATATGCAAGCAAGTGTGTTACAAAGTTCTCAATCTCTTACTCTGCCTCAGAGTGCATTGGAAAAAGAAAAGGGGACTCCTCAATCCCTAGAACATCAGAAGGGTGTCTTAATGGACGTTCAGCCTCTATCCTCCATTTTGGGTAACATCCCAGTAGCAGGACAGCAAGATCAGGCTCGGCAAACACCAGACGAACCCTCAGGAAAACAGACAACAGAAAAAGGGGGCATCATCCAATATGATATTAAAACCATGTTAAATCTTATTTTGGATGAGATAACGTGAGCTTAAAGCATAGCAAGCAAGCGAGATAGCAGCATTGCATCATCGCCTGTCGAAAATCGAAGAGGAAGTTTGTAGCTATCCAGCAAGAATGAAGGAGGCCAAATCTCGGATATCCTAACTTGAAGATCAGATGAACAAGATGCAGCACCAGGCCACTTTGGATAAAAAAAACTGAAAATCTTACTCAAAAGTATGCTGGAAGAGCTGGGAAATCACTTGCGATGTTCCAACCTGCGGCTGGTCGGGGTTCCAGAAAAATGTTAAGGATCACCAGTGCATCAATGGGTCAAAACATTTATCAAGGACAATGTATTGCCGAAGTTTTTGGGAGATCTTACTATCACAAGTGCACATAGGGTCCTAGCCCAGCCATATCCGAACTCATAGCTGCCTCCAACAATCTTAGTGAACTCCTCAGATGTTTGGGTCAAAGAACAGATACTCACCATGGCCATCCAAAAGAGACAATTTTCAACTCATGAAGTACCTAGCTGCCGCATTTTCTCTGACATGTCAGCAGCAGTGGCTCGACATCGGATAGAATTGATCAAAAACCTGTACTTGTTTAAGGCACAGGGTGCTCAGGCGGCAATAGCTCAGCAATCTAAGCTACGTGTTTTGGTGCAAGGGAAGTTTCATATGTTCGCAAACCTTGATGAGGCTCAGGAGCTGTTACAGAAAATTACTACTGAAAGTAGACAAAGAAAGATAATCAGGAATGGTTTTTGTTTAATTTATTTTGAATTGGAGTTTGATTTGATGAAATGAGGGGGAGGGATAGGTCACTTAGGGTGCAACACCAGGGCACCCAGGATAGGTGTAATCTGGGGGGAGAAGCAAGGGGTATGGTGGGCAATTCCCCAATTGCCAGGGGTTGGGGGGACACTGGGAGTTGGTGGGGGCCAGGGAGGGTGAGGTGGAGCATGGGGGGGAGGGTGAATGCTTAGGAGCAATAATGAAAAAAGAGCAGAATCATAGGGGAAAAAGCAATCATGAGGTTAGAAGAACTGAAAGCAATACAATAATAATACCTACATTTTTGGGAGAAGTTTCAATGTAAAAGGGAACGGAGAAAAACAAATGGATTGTTTACTGGTTCTACCCTCGAGGTGAAATGGCTTTTAAAATAAGGATAATCTTGATCAATGTAAATGGAGTGTCCAACAATAGAATAGAATATTTTATTTGCACAATTAATTAAAATCATTGCAATTCACGAGTTAAAAGCACTTTCCATGTTCTATTAAAAAGAGGCATTCATGGTAGCAAAGGGGTTCATAGCTGGCAAGGCAAAGATTCTTGGCGGTCGTCTACTGGTAACATGGAATTGATCTCAGGCATGTATTTTAAAAAACGGGCGGCCATCTGAGCTGAGTCGCCCTTCATACCCTCCTCTAGAGTTTCTTGGCATGTTCCGGACATTCAGGATCCACCAAATTGGGCGCAGCTAAAAAGTTTGCAAAGGGAGTAAGGTTCTACAGATGCACAAGACGTGGAATAAATGTTCTTCCCCGTTGTTACAAAAACTGCACTGTGTGGCACATCTTCCTTGTACCTCCGGCCATAAATGTACACCATCAGCGGGATTAGGCCAAAATGTAATCTCATTAAGTGATGTTTCACACGTGGTTTCAAAGTTGATGACAAGTAGTATGGCAGGGTTTTAGGGGGGTAGAGTTTTGACATCCAACTCCCAAAGGAGAGATTTTTCACGGCTAGTGCATCGTGTTCCAGTGACAAGATCTTTGCTTGTTTGGGCAGAACTTTTGCAATCGACCCTATGGGCAGAGAGCTTGACCATATGTCTTGAGCCTCTAGTGCGTCCAGGCAGAATATAAAAAATTGGCACCAGGAAGTACTAGGATTGTTTAACAGAGAACATATGCAACTCTTCAGTGTAAAGTCACAAGTTTTTTTGGTTTTGAAACAATACGCGATAAATCTTGCTTTCATAACCCAGTGTTGAGATGACAAAGAGAACTCCATACGAATTTGGGCATGAGAGGTCGTTAGGTAGATGGAACACTCTGCGAAAACACGCTGACTGCGCTATGTCTAGCCCGGTGAAGATTTTGTCTTTAAAGGTTGTGGCACAAAGGCTATTGTTGGTAAAAGTTTGGCACCTATCACTCTGATTAGCGGCAAAAAATCTGGAGAATGAAGGGCTTTCTTAGTTCTTACGAAAACCCCCTCCAAGCTGCGGGCCACAGCCTGCATTGTGGCGATATGTGCGTCGGTCTTCCTCTGTGATCCATCCAGACATCCAGATATTCAGTTGCAGTCACGATCTCTATTGACTTCCCTTCAATGTAGCAAGAGCGCTTTCTTGCCCATGAGAGCGAGACTATCATCACCTTAGTTTTGGTGATGTTACACTCCAAAGCATTTGTTTTACAGTACAGAGCCAGAGAATCGAAGAGTCTTTGAAGGCCCACCTGGGTTTGACCAAGAAGGATCGTATCATCATCATATTGCATCGATTGAATTTTAGTGGACTCGATTCGAGGTGGAAATGCTCGGGAGAGGGCCAGCCACTCGGGCAGGTCTGCTAGATACAAATTGAAGAGTAGAGGAGCCAATATGCATCCCTGCTTTAAGCCTCTTTTGGTCGTGATTTTATTCATGGTTGACCATTTGAGGAAACTCTTATTTTTACCCAGGTGTCAGTGTATAGGGAAATGGGAGCGTTCAGTAGGGACTGTGGGATGCCCCATTTTGGTAATTTTTCCCAAAGTTTGGGGCGAACAACTCTATCGAAGGCTTTTCAGAAATCAATGAATCCCAAATATAGTGATTTTCCTTTGGTGGCGAGCATACTCTCAATCATGTGAGCTAAGCAGATCAAATTATCTTCGATGTGGCAGCCCTTTCGGAAGCTGGTTTGAGTGAAGGGTATTAATTTGCGGTCTTCCACCCAGGTAGTCAGTTCTTGTAGTAGAACAATTGCATATTCCTTCCCTTCCACATCAAGGAGGGCAATAATCAGGTAATTATCGGGATTCAACCGCAGGCATTTTCTGTGGATGGGGACGAGAAGAGAGCCTCACCAGGAGTCCGGAATGGGCCCACCCATTCTGTTTGCCTCAAATAAGGTAACCAGCAGTATGGCCCACTAATGTGTGGATGCTTTGTATATCTGTGTTGGTATGCCATTTGGGCCTGGTGCCCCACCTGGGCAATTTGTTTCTTTATTATAAGTGCAACTTGGTTTGGAGTTATCTTAATAGTGGATGCTAATCCGAGATGAGAGTTAGTTCGGATAGGACTGAAGAGGCTGGGCCAGTTGGTTCTGGCTGGCTATACATAGAGTGCTTCAATGTTGGCCTCCCATTCGATAGGAGAGATGTTTGTTACAGTGGGGAGTTGGGCAGATCTAACACCCTTATTTACCCAGCTCCAGAATCTACTTTGATCATTGGATTTTATAATTTCGTGGGTGGTTGCCCAATGATGTTCTTCTTTCAATCTCTGAGTGGTGAACCTTGTCTTCCTGTATTCCTTGCTAGTGATCGATATTTTATCTCGCAAGGATTTGTAATCTATGTTGTTGTAAATGCACCTGCGCAGTAAGTTATTTAATTTGTGCTTAATGTTCATTGTAAATTGCTTATGCTCACAGAGGTAGGATGTGATTGGGGTGGGGTTGTTTGGCCTTTTAATTATCTTTGTGGCTAAGTTTTCTCTGAAGTCCAGCCCTGCCATTTCGCACAACAATGCAGTCAATTGTTCACTGGAATCCTGTTTCAACCTGTCCAAAAAGTCATCCACCTTCTCTTCAATTATTTCCTGGTAATTCACAGTCCACTGTAGTTTTCTTACAAGCTCCAACTTGAATTCTTTCTCAATCAGATGGATTGTTGGGCGATAACATTAGAAAAACAAAGGGGGGTTGCTGCACTGTTCCTATGGTAAGTGAGGGAAGTGTTAGCTGGCATGACCACAGATGTTAGAGTAACATACTGGGGCATCCATTTTGTTGGATGTGATTGCCTCACACACCCCGAAGGATGTCATGCTTCATCATCGGCGGTTGCTCCTCGTCGGGGAGGCGGTGCAATCCCCGACGGGCTCACCTCAAAGAGGGGCTCTTTAGCGGAGATCTTTTTCCAACTGCCTTATGGTGAGGTGGGGGTGTGTGGGCTGGGCTAGGTGTGTGGAATATTAAAATGTAGCAAGGGGTACCGGAATTGAGTTTATTCTGGGGGTCCCCTGGCTGCCGTTAAAAAGTGGGGTTAGCTCACTAGGTGTCAGCAGGTTAGGTCAGGTGAACCTAGATGAGACTAAAGGTGATGTTGGTCGACATGTTTCACGCTGTGGGTATAATCACCCGCGATTCATCAGGACCTAAATAATGTGCAAGGGAAAACATGCTAGTGTCATGTATGTTGTTACCTCTGTGGGTTCTCCTATGCCTAATGGTTAAGAATTACATGCCACATGAGGGGTCGGCGGGACTAGACATCAGAGAGGAGCCCAGGGGTTTGCACCGCCTCCCCGACGAGGAGCAACCGCCGATGATGAAGCATGACATCCTTCGGGGTGTGTGAGGCAATCACATCCAACAAAATGGATGCCCCAGTATGTTACTCTAACATCTGTGGTCATGCCAGCTAACACTTCCCTCACTTACCATAGGAACAGTGCAGCAACCCCCCTTTGTTTTTCTAGTGTAAGACACGGACACAAGCTGTAACTGGACCTTCCACCTTCCAGTGTGGATAACCGTGTCCGTTGATCTATTGATCAACTACGTTGACTCCCTCCCCTTTTGATATGGGCGATAACATTGCCGGGATGAAACTTTGCACGTTAAGACTGCGTGATCACTTTCAGGTGAAGGAGTTACCACAAATTTCTTCACAAGGTGAAAGTGGGCAACCGAGATCCATATATAATCCAGAGTGGCCCTTATAGAGGAGGATACATGGGTATACTCAGCGGGCAAGTCCGAATCGAGTCTTCCATTTAAGATGCAGAGGACTAGTTGGTTTAAGTATGCTGCCATCTTGGTCCCGTGACCTTCCTTCTGTTGGTACTGAGACCTTATCTCCGGGATGGCCCACATTTGATTATCCAATGAGGATTGAAGGGAAAGATTTGGGCCTGTCTCCATTAGGTTGGTATTAAAATCTCCCATTATTAGCCACATATCGTTTGGGTAATAGGAGGAGAGGTCTCTCATGGCAGGGGGAATTTTACTTGATGTTGCCTCTCTCTTGATTTTAGAAGGATGTAGATAGATACAGCCAAGGTTCGCTGTTTGTTGTTTCAATTTGTTCTTTTCCAAACACTGTGTCTGGATTTTAATAAAGATACAGCCTCCTTTCCCTTTACAAAGTAGGGAAACTTTTGCGACCGGGTTGTTCTTCACAGCAATCAACACTCCTCCCTTGAGATGCTGTTGCGTGGGATTCATAGACAGTGAAGTCCTCCCAGGCCGATTTTTCCAAGGACCAAGGGGCATATTACCAAGGGACTTATCGCCACTTTAGCGGGAATTTTTCTCGCTAAAGCAGCGATAATTTCATCGCCCTATTACCTAGCTGTCGCTAACACCAGTTAGCGACAGCTAATAGGCGATAGCGGGCATTTAAGGGCCCACTTTGCATGTCAGCGATATTTATCGCTAATGACATGCAAAGTGGGCGTGCCAAGATGTTAGCGACTGGAAACAGTCGCTAACATCGCTATCCCCTATTACCAACTTTTGGAAATAATCGCGCTAAGCTAAGCTAACGCCTGCCCAGAGCAGTTCTTAGCCATGTTATCCAATGGAAGGTGGATAACATGGCTAAGAGCATTTGCTCGGTAATGCATGAATATCGCTGACTTTTCAGCGATATTCATGCATTTCGGCCGATTTTTATCGCTTAGGAGATAAACCTTGATAATATCAAGGCTCCTAAGCGATAAAAATCGGCGATGCTCGGCGATATAATTTTGCCCGCTTACCAAGCTGAGCGATATTTTTCGTTCATGCTTGGTAATATGCCCCCAAGTTTCTTTCAAGGCAATGATGTTGTGATTCTTCAGGAAAAAGTAGTTGATATTTCAGTTTTTTCCTTTGTTAGCCCGCGGATGTTCCAGGAACAGATTCTAAGATGATGAGCAACATCCTGGTTAATTTTCTGTTCGATTGAGGTGTTCTGTGCTTTACCCTAGGCCTGAGAGAGCCAGGACCAAACTTCGAAGTTCTGCCATTTGAGAGCACATTGATGAGTGCCTCCTGCTTTAGATGCAGTTATTTGCAGCGGATTCACTTTTCAGGACATTGTTTGGGTTCCTGCTAAGGAGCCACACAAAACTGAGATAGGTTGCTTGGTAATTGTGTTGTTGTTAAATACATTTTTGTTGTTGTGGGCCATTGAAGGGTTGACTGCTCTATCCTTTAAGAAAGCCGGATACTTGGCCTTGGTCACAAGACTGACCTGAATGCTCCAATCACTCAGTCGATTTGTGTTATTCATTAGTACAGAGGCCATGTCTTTATTATGAAAAGTTACTACCGTGGCCTCGTTTGTCTGGTCCTGTTCTGGGGCGACAAAAGCCACGCTTTTGTTTTTATATTTTCTAGTCCTGGAGGGTGCAGACACAACTTTAGAATATTTCCTCTGTGAGGGTGTCCCATTTCCCTTGGGATACATACTCTGGGTGACTAAGATTGTGTCTGCTCAACCCCTGAGGCGGAAGCCGGGGGCTCTATCTGCTTTCCCTGTTTTAAAAAAATTATCGAGTGTATTGCTTATTATTTTGCGCCGCTTGCTACAAGTAGACTACTTACTTGTGGTGTACTTTTAAACAGTCGTGGAGCTCTCACACCCTGTACCTGGATCCCCTGTGCAGCCGATTAGGCGCTGACTTGGAGGGACCGGGACAGGGGCTCACAGCCACCATCTTGAGAGGACGAAGGGTTGCAGTCTAGCTGCAGGACGCCTCCTACCCTCCTCAATACTGCATAAAAATCACGTCTTCCCGTCCGCGCCGGCGGCGAGCCGAAGGCGCGCCAAAGGCAAGCCCGTCTGCGCCCGTCCAAGCCTGAACGGGACCAGGGGCCATTTGGTGGGAGATAGGAGGTCATACAGCTCGGAGGTCCTACATCAACTTCGTCCTCCTATGCCACCTAGCTGTTGTCATCTTACACGTCCCTTGGAGATTCCCCGGCTCTGCCCGCATTGCAAGACGGAGCTGATCCTTACAAGTGCCAAGTCAGAAGCAAAGGTTTACTCCATGCTTCTCCTTAACTGCAGGTCCCTACCCAAACACAGTGTAGAAATATCATTGATGTTAGATGAACACACACCGGAAGCAGCCTTCTTGACCGAAACCTGGTTGACCCAAGACTCTCAGCTGGACCTGGCGCAAGCCTTTACCCTTGGCTACCAGATAGTCCGGCTAGATCGACCGCAGGGCAAAGGTGAAGGGCTTGCTATCATCTATAAAGACAATTATGTCTGTCGTTGTTTGACCGAGACGGTTGCTGATTGTGAAAGTCTGCCCTTCGTGATTGAATTCTCCCCTAATATTAGTTTTACAGGTATCCTGGTCTATCGTCCCCCCGGACCCATCGGACAATTTCAAATATCCCTTCCGTCGGTGGCTGCTGAACTGGCCACCTCTCCCTCAAACTTTACATTACTTGGAGACTTTAATGTCCATTTTGATAATATGTCAGACACCATGGCTACAGAGATGATGGCGAGCTTAGCTGCTATTCAATTAGAGCAACTTGTCCCTTCTCCAACGCATGCTAAGGGCCACCTTCTAGATCCGATCTTCAGCAATTGCGAACATCTCAGAGTGGGCACTTTAAGATGCCTACCATGGACGGATCACTTTCTGATTCCCTTTACTTGGACCACATACAAATCTTTACCTTCCACTTTCACGTCCCGTAAAATCCGCAATTGGTCCAAACTCCATGTGGATAATTGGACGAATGCCCTCAGTACCACCAGACCATCATTCTCTCATGATCCATCTGTGAATAATAACGAATATAATAACTGGATCACCACCTATCTAGACTTGATTCTTCCTCTTCACCTATCTGGGTCGAAGAGACAGAATAGATCTGCACCGTGGTATACAGAAGAACTCAGGGACAAAAAACGTATCTGTAAAAGATTGGAGAGGAAATGGCGCATGACCTATGACTCCACCGACAAAGCTATTTATAGGGAAGCCATTAGGACCTATAAATCCGCCATAAAAACTACACAAGCAGCTCACTACAATGAGAAGATAACATTGGCCAAATCTAAGCCCAAAGAAATATATTGAATAGTAAAATCTCTGATAAAGCCCCCTTTGCATGTGGCAGACAATCGCAATTCACTTTCTAGATGCAATGAGTTGGTTGATTTCTTCTTTCACAAAGTTAACACAATATATCTCTCCTTTCCGGACCCAGCTATTGAACTACCCACCCAAAGCCCCGACCTGGTCTTGGACACAGAAACCTCTTTTCAAAACAAACTAGACCATCTCCCTTTGTTGGACCTGGAAACACTAGAGTTTTTAGCACATCAAATAAGATCCGGCTCTCCGTGCGATCCTGCTCCCCCAGGCCCGCTGGTCTTGGCCAGCAAAGCCATCCTCCCAACACTCATGGAGTTGCTGAACTCCTCCATCTTGAGTGGGATGGTACCCTTGGCATGGAAGCATGCCATGGTACGGGCCCTGTTGAAAAAACCTGCTCTTGATCCGGGTAATCCCAGCAACTATCGCCCGATCTCCTTGCTTCCATGGGCAACCAAGATCCTCGAGAAATACATTAATACCATCTTAACGCAGTTTCTCAAGGATAACCATCTTCTCGATGTTTCCCAGATGGGCTTTCGCCCTAAACATGGGACGGAGACCCCCCTGCTAGCTGTGACAGAGGAGGCGAGGCGGATCTTGGATCGAGGAGGATCAGTGGCAGTGATCCTCCTCGATCTGAGTGCCGCTTTTGATACGGTAAATCACAAAATTCTTGTGAACCGTCTCGCCGACCTGGGTGTGTCCGGAGAAGCCCTGGTTTGGTTCAAGTCTTTTCCAACTGATAGAACCTTCCAGGTCTTTGATGGCACATCCGTCTCGTCAAGCAGGCCTCTGGGGTGTGGAGTACCTCAGGGTTCTTCACTGAGCCCTACGCTCTTCAATGCATATATGAGACCGCTGGCTGGGATTGTTCGTCCGCATGGCATTAACATCATTTCTTATTCGGATGACACCCAGCTAGTGGTTTCTCTAGTGCAGAAGAGTGGTCTCCAATCACTGCCCAATTTGGCAGTGTGATTGGAAGAGGTTAAGAGTTGGATGGTGAGGTCCTGTTTGAAGCTCAATGACGACAAGACTGAGCTCATGCTCTTGGGCTTGGCAGCCCCCTCCACCTTGGAGCTGCTTTGGCCTATGAACATGGGTGTAGCCCCTGCCCCCAGAGATAACATCAAAAGTCTGGGGGTATGGCTAGACAAGTCATTGACCTTCAACACACAGGCTACCAAGGTGGCGGCCACCTGCTTTGGCCTCCTTAGGGTGATAAAAAAAATCCTTCCCCTTCTTCCGTTTGAGGCCAAGCAGATTGTTATACAGGGCCTCGTTCAATCTCGCCTGGGCTTCAACAATGCCCTATAACTTGGGGTGCCAGAGTACAGCCTGCAAAAACTTCAACGCACCCAAAACTGCCCTGCTCGAGCACTACTTGGAGTCCCGCGTAGAACCTCAATAAAGGCCGGGTTAAGAGCGCTGCACTGGTTGCCCATCAGGGAAAGGGTGAAATTCAAATCTCTGTGTATTGCGCACCAAGCCTTCTGGAAATTGGGCCCAGAAATCAATCACTCTCTGATCTCCCTGTATCTGCCCAATAAAGTGCTTCGCTCATCGTCTGCATTTCTGGCCACGATTCATAGAATTCAGAGAGCCAGAGCTGGAGGCCGCTCCTTCTCTTATAATGTTTCAAAGCTGTGGAACACTCTTCCTCTGCATCTGAGATCTAATCCCAATCTGTCCAGTTTTCGGAAACAGCTTAAAACTTTTCTGTTCTAGTAATCAGAACCCCCCTGTTTGTTTTTAAGGCACTTTTTTAGTCGTAGCGCCTGGACGCCTCAGGGCAGCTGTAGCGCTTAACAAATCCCCTTTTCATTTCATTTCATTTCATGGGTACAGCAATAATTTGGAGCCTACTTGGGGCAGCTGAGTTGATTCTATGATGATTAATGTAGTTTTATTCTGCTGTTGCGTGAGATTTTCCACTGCATTTTTTTATTTCTTTTTTTTCCTTGGGTTTCACAGGGGTCTCCTCTTGGTCTAGCACAGGGCAACGGTCGATATCGACTTTGATTTGGCCCACACCTTGTGTTTCAATGGCATGTTCCGGAGAGAGTAGTGATTAAAGTTCCTTTTCCATTAGTGTTATTGCTGGGGGCCATGGCTGAGTTGGCTATCAATTTAATGTCATCTGTTCTGAACCAACGTAGTAGTGCGCTATCCTTTTTCCTGCCTTTGTTTAATGTCTTTAATTTCTTCTTATTTTTCCTGGACAAGTGTTGTCCTTCTATGGAGGTGGGTTAGCCATATTTGGTGGCTCAGTAGAATTGAATGGGTTGCCTGTGTCTATTGCAGGGTTAGATTGGATAGTATTATCTAGACCTCTTGTTGTTTGTATTTTATTAGAAGTAAATACATGGTCTTGATTTCCGAAGGCTTTCAAGCTTCTGGCTTGGTGCTCTTGTATAATAGTGATCGCCGGCTCATGAGCATCAGAAGGATCACAATCTTGGGTCTGATTATTTGTCATGGCATCAGTCGTGTTGCCTCCTAGGTGGGCCAATGTGGGGGCTGGGTTTGAAATAGTGTGAGAGGAACAGTTTTCTGCGCCCGTCTACATGCCTCATCCTTCAGGTCCTCAATTAGAGAGGACATTACTTCCGGGAGCGTTTCTAGTTATTTTAGTATCGGGTTGCAACTGCATCCATTGTGACTTTGACTTTGATTTAGTCCTACATTGCTTTGAGCTCTGTGTATCAAAGAATTTAATTGCTCAAGCTTAGTATCGATTCTAGTTATTAAATCCGCTACCAAGTGTAAGATATTTATATGGGCATCTAGTTTGCCTGCATGCATGTGAGCAGCACTAGCCATTGAGTTCAAGGCTTGGTTAGTGACTGAGAGCAGTACCTCAACCTTGTGTGTGGCTGGAGTGTCGAGTGGCTCCCTAGGCCAGGTTTCTATTTTTGAGGGATCGTTGCCCCGGGTTTGTGGATGTGGTGGAGGTGATTTTGAGTCTGAATAGCAACTAGTAGAAGAGGATCGTATCTTTTGAAGACTTTTGTTTAGGTCTTGTTGAAAATTGAGAGCTTTATTGCTGGCACTGCTGTTGTTGGTAACCGTCAAAGAGGCATTAGGTGCGCTGCCCTAGTCTCAAGCTGGTGTAGGTCCTTAGAGCAGATATAACGAGGCTGCACTTGAGGGGCAAGAAATGGCGTGGAGACAAGTGAGGTAAAGTCAAACCTAAGCTTTCGAATATGAGATGCTAATACTCCGTTTGATTGATTAACTACTATTTAAGAGGGCGACGGCTTCGTAAGTACAGAAGCTGACATACTGGGCTCGCAAAACTAGTGGACGAGATCGATATTGTTCATTCTAACAGTTTATGACCAGGGTCTTGGGATGAGACAATGTCTTTATCTTCTTGAAGATCCATAACTTCTGACCATTGTGGTGTCTCTTGGTGGACCTCGCCGGATTTCGTGCTGCCGGAGCATCTGCGCGTTGCCGGGATTGGCTTTTCGTTTTGTTAATTATCCGGACGACTATCTAGAGGTGGCCCTTGGGAGGGAAGTGGGTCTAATAGTAAGAAGGCTGGTTGTAAAATGACTGGATCACTTCCATGGATGATTATCTCAGGGTAGAGAGGAGCCGGTTGAGGTGTGCTTGTTCGATTTTCCTCGGTTTGATTATGAGAGCTTGGTCTCTCGTGTCGTGTGGGGTTGCCTTCTTGCTTAAGCATTTAGGTTTCTTTAGCAGGCCAATTGAGATACTCTCTGATATCTCTAGAGTCACAGTTTTTCCATTTGGCTGACGGCTGGGCATATCCTGATAGTGCTTCCTCGTGGACTTCTTGTTTTCCTTTGACCAGAGGTGTCAGGGAACTACTTTGATTGCCCAGGTTAGCCGCCTTATGCACCTCCAGGGTCCCCTCAGATTGAGAGGATGACTGGTTCCCATGCCTTCCCACCTGAGGGTACAGCATCTTGGCCTTCTGTCATTTGGCGGTCTTATGAGGGTGATGGGAGCTTTTGCAGATGTGTAGAGTTCCTTGTTTGCATTTTTAGTCCCTTAGTTGTGACTAAGGGGGGTTTTCTTTCTCTTTTGTTAAGGTTACTTTTTTTTTCAGGGGGGGGACCAATCCACGTAGTCGCCTGCACTCCTCTTTATTCCTCTTTATGCCCAAGTAAGGTGACGGCAGGGCTCTGCTGGGCTGTGCTGGGTAGGTAGCAGTACGAAAGGCAAGGCCACTGATGATGTTACACGAGGGAGGGAGAACTGAGCAGGAACACACCAGACCGGTCGCAAGCTGTGCCCAAACCTAGTCGGGCTGCTTCTGCTGGGGTTGGGTTCACATTGGGCAGCCGGCCACTATGACCGCAGCAACTCAGTCTCTACCTCCACTGTCTCCACTGCTGACCTCAGCCTCTTTCCATCCCCCACTTACTTGCCACTCTTTTGTGTCTTTGCTACGGCACTTCTCCGTCTGGTATTTTCATTACTTGCCAAGGATTTGTCAAGGATTGAGAGCTGGCTGCTGACTGCCGTTTCAGCAATTTTGTCCAAGAGTCGAGGGTCAACGGCAGGCACAATCAGGAATGGGAGAGTAAGACGAGCAGCTTTGGAGATTGGAGCTGCAGCTGTGGCAGTAGCTTTGCTGTGCAGTCCGCCATGAGCCACGGGGGGGGGGGGGTCAGCGGAGATACCGGACCGAGCCGAGCGATTCAGTCGGGCGGAGGCGACCGTGGAGGTACTCGAGTGCTCCTAATCTCAGGGGCTCCCCGCTCCTCACCTCTGAGCCTCACTGTGCGTGGCGCGTTATGCTCGGCAAACCGGAAAACCAGGACCGCAATCTCTTTGGCAAAGAGTGTCCAACAAGAAAAAATATGATGGATTGATTAGATGGTTAACTTCTCTTTCTCCTCAAATTTTATATCTACCCAAAACTAATCTAAAAACAAATACACCAAAACTTTGTTTCTCAAAATATTATTCTAAGGTGCTTTTTGCCTCTGCTGGGTTAGCAATAAATGGGGTAGCAATTTATTTTGTGCATGGGATTGATTGGGAGATCTCTCAAGTTTTGAGAGACTCCCAAGGGAGGTGGATTTGGGTTATTGCTGGAGTGAATGGAACATTCTTTTTCTGAACTACTATGCCCCGATAGAAAATGATCCTAAGGTCCTCTTGAAGAGTAATGAGTTGGTTAAAGGGGTAGCAGGTCCTATAATCCTAGGGGGTGATTTTAATTTTATTCAAGACTTGAAAAGGGATACCTCTAATAAAAATTTAAATAAACTGAAGCATAAGACTGAAAAAGCATTGGATTTTATGCAGCAAGATTATCATTTTAATAGACCCATGGCGCAGGGCTCATCGAGAAATTTCACAGTTTACTTGTTTGTCTCACCAATTTCAGTCAGCTTCTCGTATTGATTTCTTTTTTATCTCTCGCTATATTAATTGTTTAAACTCAGAAATCGGGGTCAAGTTATTCTCAGCCCATTCATTGGTTGTAATAGAAATCTCCATAGAGGCAAGAAGGAGGGAGAAGTCCAGGTGGCAGATAGATTGTCTCCTCCTTTCGAATCCCCAATGGGTGGAGGATATGAGAAAATGGATAAAAACATTCTTTTAGGAGAATAAGGGCACAGTGCTCTTGTTTCGGTCTGGAGGTCCTTTAAGGCCACATTGCGGGTACAGATGTTGGCTTTCTCAGCCTCGTAGTCTAAAGCTTGGGGGTGTGTATAGCTTAATTGCAACAGGCAGTTGATACTGCTTTAATGCAGAGAAATAGTGGTTTGGGACAGCTCTCTGTAGCTGAGGACTTTTTATTCTCGAAGAGATAACTAGTTCACAGGTGTTCCAGCAGCGCTTATGCTAAGAGAGTCAGATGGTGGGGAAACTGCTTGCCTGGTCAAGCAGAGATAAGCAGGAGGGCACAGTGATAACAGAATTGGAGGAGACAGGGGTCTTGGTTACTGACAAGGACAAGATCCCCAAAAATGTTTTACACCACTATCACTAGCTATATGCAACACAAAATATGGCTTCAAGCGAAGCAATAGGTCAATTTTTTGTAGGCATCAAGCTTCCGCTGCTAACAAATAATCAAACAGAGGAAATAAGTGCTGAAATTACAACTACAGAAATCAAATGCTTCCTAGTCTCAATGCCTGGTGGGAAGGCCTCAGGCAACAATGGCCTTTCAACTTAGTGTTATTAAGACTTTTTAGAGGAAGTACTACCTTTCTGGCTGAGCTTTTTAACTTTGTGAAAGCGGGGGTGAGGTTCCATCTATTTTGAAAGAATCTACCATAGTCAGCTTCGTTAAAAAGGATAAGAGCCCTAAAAATGTTAACTCAAACAGGCTGATTAGCTTGTTGAATGTTGACTATAAAATATTTTTGACAATTTGGTCAAATTGATTTTCTCCAGTAGTGTGCAAGGTGATGCACAAAGATCAGATGGGATTCGTGTCTTGAAGATATGTGTCATCAAACACTGGGTTTTTAGTTCAAGCACTTGATTTTTTTAACACCAACCAACTACCTGTTATAATAATGATGGTCAATGCTGAAAAGAGCGATGCCAAAGAGGATGATGGAGGGAGAGTTTGAGCAAATCAAACACTCACCCCCAGTCAACGGATCTGGTTTTAATCCATCATAATTTTTTAGCTCACTTCACCACCCCAGTTCAGACATGGCCATATACAAATCAGTCTGACCCTGTGCCTCATGGGAACAGTCCAGCCCGAACTGCCAAGCCATGTCTTCCCTGGACCGGAAACAAGCATCCTGGGACCAATTTCAGTTTCATGACCCTCATCAGCCAGGCTATCTTGAATCCAGTGGCAGAGTGAGCAAGGGACCCATGTCTGGGCATACCCTGCCAACTCAGGGCGAACAAAGCGATACCAAAGGGTATGATGGATGGAGCGTTTGAGCAAATCAAACACTCACCCCCAGTCAACTGATCTGGGTTCAATCCATCATCATTCTTTAGCTCACTTTACCACCCCAGTTCAGACATGGCCATATGCAAATCAGTCTGACCTTGTGCCTCATGGGAATGTTTTTGCATTTGTGACCCCAAGTGGGACCGGTATGCTCAGAGGTGAGTCCCGTGCTCTCCATGCCACTGGAATGAAGCTATCCTGTCTGATGACGGCTGAATTCCCAAAACCGGTCCTAGGATGCTTGTTTCCAGTCCAGGGAGGACCTGGCTTGGCAGTTCGGGCTGGACTGTTTCCATGGGGCATAGGGTCAAGACTGATTTGCATATAGCTGGGTTCAAACTGCAATGGCATGGTGAGCAAAAAACGATGGATTCAGGCCCAGATCTCTGTTCTAGGGTGAATGTGTAATGTGCATTCTGTCCATCAACTGTTGTTTTTGCATTGGTCAATGCTGAAAAAACATTTGATCTAGTTAACTGAGATTCTCTTTTGTATGCCCTTAGAAGGTTGGGGTTCCCAATATAAATTACTAATATGCTATGGAACTTATATCAAGGGGTCCTGGCTCAGATCTTCTCTGTTAGCAGGGAAGGTGGATATAAATTGAGGAACTCACCATGGCTGTCCCTTATCTCAGTGTTGTTTACCTTTTTTATAGAACCACTCTCTGCTAGGATTAAGGCTAATCAGGAAATAAAAGCACCATTAGAGGGTATGCCCAATTGAAACGGTTTGCAGAGGATATTATTCTCTATCTTAGACCTAAGGAGCATAATATAAAAATAATGTTGACAGAGTTTGTGCAGTTTGAATCTATTGGGGAATATAAAATCAATCATAATAAAACCGAAACCCTGCTACTCAAAACATGCTGCCAAATCCTTTTGAGTTATCTTCAACATCAAGCCTGCTCCCCAGAGCTGTTTTGATATTTGGGGATATATGTTACAAACCGATATGAGGAACTTTTTTAATTGAATTATGGAGCTATGGTTGATAAGATTAAAAACGTATTAGATAGATGGACACTTGTTCCGCTTACATTAATTGGTCAGGTTGCTCTTATAAAAATAAGGAATAATTTTCTAAGATATATGCTGAGTCCTATCGTGTTAGTGTCCTTATTGCCAGTGGCAGACCTACATTTGCCCCTACCAACAATTACTATGTATCAAGATTAAATTAATAGTCTGATCATGTATAAGATGGAATTGACAGTGCTGATGATTGTGTTTTTTGGGGGCCGTTTTCTTAAAAAAAATACACTTTAGGGTTAGTTATCTGCCTAATAATTTATAATTATTGTATATGTTTCTCAGTGTGGAGTAATTAATATGATCCAATATTCCAATGAACTAGCTTCTCAATCGGAATGTACCATTTTAATAGATTATGTATATTGTCTTGGAAATTCTCATATTAAAAGCTGATCTGGTACTTTGAAGGATTGAAAGCACTGCACTTTATTATCTGCACTTTGGCTAGGATGACGTTCTGGTGGTACCACGTCTTCAAAAGATGAAATTTTAAAATGGTTGGTTCCTTGGTGTAAGATAAGAAGAAGTATTTGATTTTACGAATTATAAATAGTTATATTCATTGTGATTTTTGATGATGTATGGTCTTTGTTATAATTCTGCTCAATAAAAAACAAAAACAAAAAAGCTACAAACAGCACCATGACATTGCTGGTCTGGCAAGTGGTACCAATCCAGTCCGGGGCCCTTGGAAGTAAGTATAAACTGCCGCATCTACCAGAAATTCTTTTTTTTTGTATCCTCATCACTCCTTTATGTTGCACTGGAAATCCTTATTCATATCAATTGATTTTGATAAGTCATGGCATGCTCTCCATTTGCACTAGTTCATACCCATTCTTTTGTCCATTACCTATGTTGTCGTCTTCCTATTTCAGTTCCCTTGCATCCCTTGTGCACCTACCTACTTCCCATTATGGCTATACTTTTGGCTAGCTAGTCGCTCTTTGGCTTGCTTCCTTAGCTCCTATCAAGCTTGATTTGCAATGTCATCCAGAAGTCTCATCCTAATATCCTAGTTTGGAAGCGTTTTGTCATAGCAACATTTGCTATTGGAAGGGGTAAGCCGAATTGTTCATAGTACTATTATTGTATGCTCCATATCAATATCTAGTACTTACCTCTTGTCTCTCTATCATGCGTGTGTTGAATGCAGTTCCATTCAACACACCTGCCAGTTAATTCTCCTGCATAGCTCCCAAACTGTACAGAATCCAGCAAAAGTGGGAACTCCAGTCCAGTGTGTCTCTCTCTCTCTCTCATCTCATCTGTATCATTCTCCCTACCACAAGCTATTAGTTACTTTTGTCATTTGTGTAGTAGTTCAGGGATTGCAATGGTCTTCAGTGCCTTTAGACACCAGGAACCTGACAGTCACTCAAACAAACTTGTATCTGAGAATTGCCAGCTTACATTTTAGAGCATACCCCATGTTGTTAAAGGACTTGCTGTATGAAGCATGTGCATGTGTTAAAATGTATGGCAAGAGTGCTGAACACAGAGGTACTCCATAGAATACTTTCCTAGCAGATATTTCCCACTTAACTAATACTGGTTGACTATGAGCTCTGAGCAAGTAACAGATTAAAGCACGGATTTCAGAATCAACATCTAAAGTTGCTGCACCTTGTGAAAGGGAGAGAGTAGAACAGTGCTACACCTACTAAGATATGACACTGTTTTCCTCTCTCTCTGTACTGGTACAATTTAGGCTGCAATGCTCCAGTGAACATACCCTTGTGTGATAATTCAATAATACAATAGTTTTTGTACTGGAGGTGTGGGAGCGAAAGAGTACTCCAAAATGGAGACACCCCAAAACTTAACCAGATTTCCCACATGTACTGCATTGGAGATGGTGAATGTGGCCCCGTATTAAGCCACCTCCAAAAACATTAAAATCAGGAGAAATTGCAATTCATGAATTATTTGGACCCATTTAATAAATGAGTTCTAGATCAATGAAAAGTTGAAGGGTTTTATTAAAGAAATAAAAAAACAAGTGGTGCAGAGTCAAGCCATGAAGGGTCTCAAAATGCAGTTATACAGAATAAGAAAGAATCGGAAAACTTTCTAAGCCGCAGTGGGCAGCAAAATCAGGAAACAATCGGACATCATTCTAAGTAGAATAGGAATGTCTTTTGGCTCACCCCCAAGACCAAAGATTTTAATACACATTTCCTGTATATGAAATACAAATGACTGCAGATACATCATGGTGTGAGCAAATATTTAACCCCTTTGCTGCTGGGGATATTCCCCCGCTGTGCTGGGGGAGAGGGGGGCGCGCACAGCGCTCACATGCTCATGACGAGCTCAGCTCGTCATGAGGCACGGCGCTCCTGTGCTCGTGACGAGCTCAGCTCGTCACGGCCACACCAGTTCCTGTGGAATGCTCAGCACAGCAGGCGAATTATCCCCGCATGCGAGCGTTCCACGGCTCATGACGAGCTGAGCTCGTCATGAGCACCGGAGCGCCGTGGCTTATGACGAGCTCAGCTCGTCATGAGCATTCAAGGGGTTAATTTCCTCAGCAAAAATCAGAGCACATGAAAAATAAATGTCATAATACTTAACACCCAAGCAATAACCCATTACATGAAAAATTAGTCAGCACTCTCTACGCTAATGTCACCCAGAGATGCTCAAACAGAACATTATCATTAACATGAACAATAACGTTTTATGTGAATGATTAGGTCTCAGTGAACAAGATTAAAACTTTGCAACACACTGCAAATTTTAGCTGATCTAGGGAAGGTGTCTGATGAGCAGAACAACAATAACAGTGGAAAGTAACCTAATATATTTCAGGTTGACTGTGTGCCAAGGAGCTTGTTGGGAGAAGATGTGTGCATGGGGAGCATAGAATGAGTGACAAAGAAGACTTCCATATTGTAAAAGATGGTGTTTTGCATGGAAATGTGGCCTAGTTTATATACACCCATCATAGGAAATTTGTTTAAAAAGGAATCACATTATATCAGTCACTACATATGAAACCGAGAATGAAAGTGCATATCATACATTGTCAATACAGCATAGAAACATACATCCATAACACTCTATAACAAAGGTACCACTTCATTACAAAAACTATTCTTTAACACTTTTCTAACTTTGTTTGTAGGCTGTGCAGTCCAACACACATGCAAAGTAGGAAATAAGAGGAGAAATTAAACAATGTTTCTTGTTAATCTTACCTCTAAGAGACGTAAGATTCTGGAGGAAATCCCCATCCATGAATGTTGGCAGATAGGCATTTGCAGCAAAGCCAAAAGGAGAATGCATGGGAACCCCATGTAGAACCCATAAAATGCCCCATTTATGCAAGGTAAAACAAAGCAGCATATATTTGCATTACTTTGGAAAAATATCAAATGCAGGTTATGAACTGCGTTTAGTGGTAAATCCCAGCATAAAACTTTGCACCAGGGTTGCATTCGCAAAAGTAACACAAATCCGTCGCAAAGTATTAGGAAATATAGGCCTCAGTCTAGAGATTCCTAATGCTCACTCCTTGTCAGTAAGCCTCCTGAATAACATTGTGTGATCAACTGTGTCATATGCAACAGAGAGCTTAAGCAGTATCCAATCGAACTGCCAATCAACATCCCTCACAGTAAGGATTTTCTCTTTAATGGTTGCCAATGTGGTTTAGTGCCTTATGAGGAATGGAACCTTGACTGGAGATCATGTAATAGGTTGTTGTGTTCGGCATAATTTTGTATTTTCTTTGTGACCTATTTTTCTAGGATTTTGCTGAGGAAAGGCATGTTGATGCCCAAGATGAATTTGGCTAAAATCTTTGGAACTTCTGCTGGTGTGTAGCAGGTTTGTGGTAATGACTTGTTTGAATGCTTTAGGGACTGAACATTATTACAGTGATGAATTGATCACAAATCACATGTGAAGCCTGCCATGAGTGTTTTGATTAATTATTTCATGCAGGCTGCAGTGAAAGGTTCTGAAATCAATGTTTCACCTTCAGTGCTGTATTCAATACCTGCTCCTTCATTAAAGTTCGAGTGACGTGCAACACTTGTAGAATCAATGGGAAAATAGATCTAAAAGAGGATGGGACCGTTTTAAATCTGACATCCACTTAAATGTTTGATATTTTAGCTTCAAAGCATTACATTAAATTGATGCGATGTGGCAGGGAGGCATTGGGCATTTGTCAAGACATGGGATTGATCAATTCTTGGAAAAAACTGATGCCCTCATTATATTTATTGGTACTACACAAATGAATTTCTTGAAGTTTGCTTTTTTGGCCCTTTTTAAGGCTCCTATGTATTTTGAAGTTTGTTGGGCGATTTTTCTTTAAGTATGGCTAGTTCTCCTGTGAGCATTCTTGTTGTTCACTTTAATCCCTGGGGTTTGTCTATCCACAGTTTATACTGAGCAATTTTCAGAACTTTCTGTGCTGAGGACAGAAGAAAAAGGTCTATTTTGAATTCCTCGCCTAAAAAAAGCACATTTTATCCTGATGGGGTAATGTATGTCAAAATATTGAGAATAGTATAGCCTGACAAAAATATTGCATCATATATATCTTTTACATACATATCACTTCTCTGGCTGTAGTTTTTCTTTTATTAACTCCACTAGGCCAATAGGTTTGTAAATAATATTTAGGACGCAATATTTTTGGCAGACAATATTATGGTACCATCACCTGACAGGTAATATACCTCGGTGGTTACTAGTGAATTGTTTGGGTGGCTAATACATTACATTGTACTTGGTATATTATTGCTGCTAAGTGCTCAGTAATGAATGATGGCCGCACCTTATACCTTTTTGGCTTCTCTAGTTCCCAAAGAGCTGTTGAGCGCTAGGGGTTGTCTACTCATAGAACCCTTCAATTCCTCTTTTACAGAAGAACACTTTGGGGCATATTATCAAGGACGGCGTTAAAACTATCGCCGGTTTAGCGCAGAAGCAGCTAATATGCCCTGGAGAATTCCAATAGAAGCCCATGTTTACACCAGAACATGGACTTCTATTGGAATTCTCAATCCTTCCACTGCTGACATAGTGGAACAACTTTAAATCATTATCATTACTTGTTTAGAACTCCATGGGAGTGCATGTGTTTTTGTCCAGAGCACACTTGCCTTTTTGAATTTGCTCCATCAACTCCCCTGTCTCTCCTCTACCACTCTTCTTCTCTCTATGCTCTTGCGTGGCATGCCAGGTGCTGGATGGCAGCCTTGGTGATGACATGGATGTTTCCACTTTGCACTATCCAGTGCCACTGTTCTAAATAGTAGACACTAAGGGCTTTGCCAGTAATGAAGGCTTTTAAACTCTGCAGGCATTGGCAAATCCAATAGAGGTGACCAGCAATTGTAAAGGTATAGAACGCTATTAAAGCATTGTTTTCTATACTTTAAAGCAAAGCACGTGCATTGCTTCACACATGGCAGTGGCCATCTTAAAAGTGTAGAAAATAATAATTTTCATACATTGATTGTTTCGATTCTTTTAACATTGCCAGTTGGTTTTAACAAAAGCTATTGTGCCGCCCACTCAACTCTAGCAAAGCTTTCTCTCCTGGCACTCAGATTTACACATGAAGAAATGGTGATCAAGAAAGTAGATTTCTTGGCAAAATTAAACTGGATTTCTGTTCATAAAAGTTCACAAAACCCACGTCTGTGAATCAGGATTTGTAATTTATTACTTTAAATTGAACTTTTCATGCACTGTGCATAATGCTTGGCGAATGAGGTCTCAAAAAAGAATGTGATTTCAAGTGTCTGAAAGCAGAATCACTGCATCTTACTGAATTATAATGATGTTAAGCTGTTTGACTGCTGGTGAGATTTAGATACTAAATACAGCAAGAATGTATTGGTTTCTAGACAATCAGCAAGGGGGGCACTATAGAACCACTTCACCTATTGGAGCTGGCAGGATCCCTGTAGACCATATTTCTCATAACAATACTCAGACTGAAAATAATGGAAGAGAAGCTGTCATATCTAGTACTGAGAGCACTTCTTTGATCCAACTGTTTGCAATAAACTCCTTTCTTCTAACGTTTGCTACTAAAAAAAACATTGAACTTAGCTTGCTTGTGCCAAAAGCCTTTTTATGTGTGTTAAGCCAATAGCCTTTTTATGTTTGTCAAAAGCAGGTTGTACCTGTAAAACTATTTACTCACAAATTATTGTGTGAGTAAAACTACTCCCAGAAGTGGAGTATTGATATCTCTGAAGGATAAACACTGTAAAGTTGTGCATTTGTACAATTCATCTTCACTGGAGTTATTCACTAAACCTTTCCCATTCATTCCCAATTCTTGAAATTAACAGAGATTGACTCCTGTGTAGTGTAGTTCTGATAGTACTCTTTCATGCAGGACCTACGCTGTTTACGGATAACATACACTGTGGGCTTGGTGGCAAACTGACTCTGTACACCCCCACCGAATATGTCAGCCTATCACTTTTTCACATTCCTTTCACTGTGTTGATATTTCACCACTATTTTTGTTAATCTGTCTCGTTTCTTGTGTTGTCACACCTCATGGGTATGAGTACTCATTAACGCCCCTTTGATTTTGGCTTTACTGCACCATTACAACTCCCGCTTAAGATGGCGCTTCCTTTTTCGCCATTCGGTTTCACTATTATGCACCAGGTTACTATGGTGACGTCATCACGCCCCATACAACTATGTTTATTTTCATGCACACTGGCCATGTATCGTAAAAACGACCTGCTTTCAAACCGTGCATGTAGCACACCCAGCGGGACCCTATACTCCGTGAGTACTATCTCAACCATCTACCACCGTGGCTTTGTTTGCGCGCGGTAGGGTGATTCTAACTTTGGTTGATTTTGCCTTGTAGGCAAGTGTATATTTGTTCTATTCGAGGCGTTTGTTCACCTACATTACGTGAGTAGCCAGCATAGTTTCCGGTTTCTACGTTTTCTGGACTCACGTCCTTTATGGACCACGGAATCACTTTTACTCAATGTCGTTCATGCATAACGTATTTATACTCACTCATTCATTTCACATTTTTGAGGAGACGGGAATTGTGGTTGCCTTTGCACTTATATATCTTCGGGCACACCTTTTCACTCATTTGCACTATATCTAAGGCTACACGGGCAACTTTTCTGGATATTTTGCACATCTTCAATATCTATGATTATCACACTCGTTTTTTCTTCATTGCTCACCTAAGATTCGGGAAGACTATTGGTTATATATTACTCCATGATGACAGGGGCATTTTCTTCTTATAAGAGTCGCCATTTATGTTTATTGTAGATGATTTTCCCTGACGAAGGGTACTGGGAGGCCCGAAATGCATCGGGATTGATGTAACCACATTTATGTGGATGTCTAATTTTCAACATTGAAGGAATTATGACATGAAAAAATTATTACCTTCGATGTGAATTAAACATCAACTTTTCAAACAGAACTGTCTACATGTGAGAAACTACTTGTCGTGTTTAAATTGTTACCCATTCTCATTTGGGCTATCACAGCTGTGCACAGGGGGACATCTCCTAACCAGGAGATGCAACTTGGTCTTATGTTTTAACACTCTATGGAGTAGAGAGTGATACCCCAGTAGCTTGCTACAACTCTACAATTCTGGAGGGCTGGCCGTGTGTGTCCCACCTCAGTCTATTTTCTTTTATTATACAGGCTCTCGCTGTATAATATTTGAAATCTGCTCTCTCACTAAATAGCGTGCAAAATGTTAATGTTTATTTCCATCAAAAGAACAGTCATTTTACTGGTAGATTCCAATCAGTTGACAAATAATACAGAGGATAATGAAGTCAGATGTAACATTCTAGAATATTAGCCCAGAATGGCTCGCCAAAAGCTAGAAATCTAGAGGCGTGTTGAAAAAAGATAATGAGAGAGGCAGGGCTTAAACTCTGGTAGACATTTCCTGAAAAATGGCGGGCTTTTGCCCAGAGAATCACATGGAGGGGCCGATTATGATGTTGGGCGGAAGTGCTTCCGCCCAACACCGTGTCAGAAATGGGACCGACCGACCTCCGGTCGGCATTGCCGACCGCCTCATTAGGATGCGACCGTACACTGTTCGGTCGCATTCCGCCATTTCCCTATAGGAGCATACATTACAGCTGTAAACTGGCCATAATAAGGGCTCCCATAGGGAAATGGAAGGTGTTGTTCACCCAGGCACCTCCAGGTGCCCGCCACTGGGTTCAGGGATCAACAGGGGGGCACCCTAGGTGCCCCCTCGGCCCCCAACTGGAGGCCTCACACACAAGGATGCCCTTCTGGGGGCCCCCAAACATGCCTTCCGACATGGTTTCCATGTCAGACAGGCCAGCATGGAAACCATGCTGTTAACCAGAAAGGCCCGCCCTTTGGGATTACGAGCCGGTTCAGACTGGCGAACGGGCTCCTTTAGCCCATCGACAGCAAGCCAGAATGACCGTCCGGTTTCAGTATGGACCGGCTGTAACATATTCAGCCAGTCAGAATTGAAACCGATGATTGTGGTCAGCAAGCCTCCGACCAAAGTTCGGAGGCTTTCCGACTTCCATCGTAATCGGCCCCACAGTATTTAAGCAGTCCCAAAGTAAACATTAAAATCTGTGAACAAGGCAATATATTTCCCAAAACACTTTACTAGAAAGAAAGAGGTTCAATTATGAAATCATGATCAAAACAAACTAACTTGTACAAAGGGATTAGGAGATATGAATGTCTGAAGAAAATGGCCAAATCCCCCTTAAGAGCAAAGGGGGTATAAAAAGTATTGCTTGTGTATGCAAATTACCAAACTCAACCACAAAGGCCACTCTTGCACGAGAAACAAAAAGTTGATGCTGGTACCATCTGCCTCACATAGGCCATGAGCAAAAGAGCAGGGTTGGTTACTTTGCAGGCTGATACACTCAAATGTTTCCAATATGCCCAGCTCTCTTCTGAAGACAGACACCAGACATAGATCCAAGCAGAGACCTCTCTGCTCCTCTTACCCTGCGCCCAAACAAAATGTGAGTCCATCCAAGCTGCTGAGTCATTCCTTAAAGCTGCCATCCTTCTTCAAAGGGGAGACACATTTCTCTCCCTCCTGATTTCTCAGGGTTACAGTCAAGACTCCCAAAGTCTTCATATGCTAGATACCTTCCCCCTGATTAGGCCTAAAATGCAAAGACTGCTAGTGACAGATTCCAGGGGACCCAGTCACAGATAAAAGTGTGAAGCAGGCTCAACCCCTCACAGCAAGAGCTCCAGCACAGTAAATTCCTCTTGATGGGTGTTTCTTCAAGAAGATACCCTGCTAGTGCTTTATGTCTCTGGGAATGCAAGAGGCCAGCTTATATGACCCTTCACAGGCACTTCCAAATCTCGGGTACAGTGGGAAGCACAACCAAGACATTCCCCAGAGACATCAGATTCCCCCTCCTATTATCTTCTACAAGTCTGAGGCACTGGTGATGGTAAAACATTCAATAAGGTTTCCAAACAAATGGGCACCTGAACACAGCTGTAAATCTCCACTCAGTATCTGTTCAGTTAGAATGAGGGAACTTTTATAGAGAAACAACCTCGAGCTTTCCATGGTCAGGTTGTGAATAAAGACAGTTTGGTGGAAAAAAGTCATCATCCAAGGCTCTGCGGAGTATAAAAATGATAATTATCAGTATGTCTCAGTACGCCTGAAAAAATATGATTATATCAACTCCATCCTGATGCAACTCCATTGGCTCCCCTTGCAGGCACACACCATCTTCACAACCAGCTGCATTATCTTCACACTCATCATGACCAGCACCCTGTTTATCTTGCACACAAGTACACCATCTCGGGTGGTTCTCAGGACACCTTCAGCCAGAACACCTTCAGACTGCAGACTAAGAAGTGTAAACAAGACAAAAACAAGAGAACAGGCCTCTTCCATCCAAGAACCCAGGATCTGGAAGAACATCTCTGTATCCATCAGAACTGCCCAACGCTGCTCCAATATGGAAAAGTATTGAAAGACCAACCCTTTACAGAAAGCGAAATCACATCACATTAACCAACCACAACTCAGCTTCCGCTTCTATTTCTAGTTGACAATAGGCTTGCCTTTACACTTGTACAGCACTTCATTACTTTTTGGCTATGGTTGCACTATAGAAACAGCATATACATAAATACATACATGCATATGTTGGTGTGAATGAACTGTAAATAAGGTCCTCTGCCATGTGAAACTCGACCATTGATCTCAGCTCCTTTAAAAAATGTCTGAAGACAAGGTTGTTCAAACAGGCTTATGAAATATAGTTGCAGTCATGGAAACGTTAATATTTTTAATCTGTTCAGCCCCTAACTTACAAAGCTGGTCTCCAACTCCTTGTTCTTCTTCAGGCAAAATGGATCTTTGCCACCATTTTGGATAGAGCATAAGTCCAAAAAATCTCAATAAGTATTATCAAGTATGTATGGTCAATGATGAGAATTTTGAATTGGTTTTAAAACCTTTATCTACAGGTAAAAGTTTAGTATATTATTTTGGTCTCTTTATTCAAATTACTAAATCAGATAGGTCCGTTTACAGAAATAGCAAGAAAATCATGGTAAGACTCAATCAAGAAAATTTGAGCATGTTCGGTAAAGGAATTTAGGTCCCTATTCAGATCCTAACCTACTAGAACCTATAAAGAGACCTTACGAAAAAGAGTCAGATTGTAAAGAAACTTTGAAACAGAATCAGATTTTTGTTGAACTCCTCATGAAGAGGAGCTCTAGAAACTCAACTGAATCTTTTCTCCCAATCGGCAAAAGCAAACAGTCACAGTAACTACTGTTCAAGGTCAAGCTAAGAAAACAGTCACAGCAGTAGTCATAACGATTCAAGAAATTGACACCCAGAAAGTAGTAGGTGACGGAAATGGCTGTCAGCAGTATCTCACAGTGAATTGGGCAAAAAGTGAGAAAGGGAAAAAGGATGTTCACAGAAGAATATTCTGGATTGGGTAGGGCAGCAAAAAGCTCTCTAAGAGTCTAACTAGGGACAGGTATATTCTAAACACAAAATAATATGTTAAATACATTCTGGTGTTGGGTCATCCTAAGCCAATGAGGAAGGATCATTCGATGGTCTGCTACTTCTTCCTTCATTCCCATGGTAAACATCCAAAGTCAGCAAGGTGCTAAATACAAGTTGTCTACTTAGTTGCTAAGCTTCATAGGCATTACATTTACTCTGAGTACCCACAATAACCCTGCAGTCTAAACTATTAGCTATGCAAAACTGAATTTCAGACCTAAGTCCCTTTCATATAACATTATTTGCATATTTTCCTGCCTTTTGCATAACATATATCTACAACTCTAAAGCTTCCGCGTAATGATATATTAGACTATGCCCTATTATAACTATTTGCATTAGTATAGCTTTCAAAATCCCTTTTCCTGCTGTTGAAACCCAGTTTCCATTCATTTGAACCCCTTTCCTAACATTTTCAAAAATATTTGTGTAACTCAGATTATAAACCTGAAATGTTCTTTGCATGGTTTTCAATTTCTTTACTTTTGTCAGACATGTATGTGCAGCAGGGAGTTTATTTAAGCATTTTCCAAGTAAGATGCTAGTGCATGTACCATAGACCTTTTAGCAAGTAATTCAGTGTTAATTGTAAGCAAAGTTTGAGATATGCTACTTGCCATTTTTTCAACGGCAGCCAACTTTCTAATCTTTTCACCATTTAAAATTATGTGTACAAGGTGGAATGATTGATCCAAATATGAGGCCTACTGAACCTGTTATAGTTTCAGCATTTCTTTTCTGTCTATTTGATAGTGTCATTGTTAATGCATCTAAGCTTTGCACATGATACATTTTTGGAATGAGTATACCTAAATAACAAATACCTTACCAGTTGGCTGGCAACAAGAAATAGGCATCTAATCCACAGATATAGTAAACCCCAGGAATCAGTTTCTCTTCTCCCTGCAAAATCTGCCAAGTTCACCTATTAGTTCATATGTGTGTTCACAACTACTGCTTCCCACATGTCTATTTTGTTTGGGTGTCCTTCTGTAAACACAAATGTTTCCTTTATGTTGGCTTTCTACTCTTAATTTAGGGTAAACCATCTTCTTTCTAACTTGATTCTCTTCCTTTTTCCAAGCATTGTCTAAAACATTTTTACTCTTATCACTAGTTTGTGTAATGCTAGTGTACCTTTCCTATAAGTCCAAATGTATATATTCTCTATTGTTCACATTACACATCTTAGATTATTCTTGTAAGCTTGAACACTAACTGTAGAACGGTGTGTAAATGTGTGCTGTCTACTTAAGGAATTCTAGAGAGTATTAGATCATGATTAGAATAGAAATATTTTAAATGTCCTCTACTACAAGCTAAGGAAAGTTGAATACTACACGAAAAGGCATAAGACAAAGGCACATGGTAGTATAATACTTCTTCTGAAACAGATGTTGGTAAGTGTGCACATGCATAACAGTATTTTGCATCCATAGCATTAGTGTATTCTTGTACCAACCTAGGGTAAACACTAGCAAAAAAATCATATTTCTTATATCCCATGAAAGAATATTTAAGTTGATCTTCTAAGCTAAGATATGTATGTGTGTCAGTAGAATTCTTTGCTTGTTCTCTGTCTCAGGTGTTAACTAAAATTCTATTAGTACTCTAGTAAAAATTACTGTTAATAATAACTTCTCTCATGCAACATATTTTTCTTTCAGTCGGTTTCACGCTTCTTGAGTTCAACAGTTCTCTTCTTTTTTGTCCGGTATCAGTCTTTTAAAGTTCAGTTACTAATTAGACAATCTTTTACCTTACTCTGTGTTCTTCTACATAAGTTTTACCTACTCTTCTACTGCTCACTTGAGCCTAAGTTGATCTTCTGTAAAATAAAAAGCTAAAATAGCAAAGGTCTAATAGCACAATTTGTTTTATCAATTAGTTATTTTAGTATTTCTCCGTTTGGTTCTTTCAAATCTTATCCCCTCAGTCTTCTGATTGCTTTCAAGGTGGTTCTAGCAGCTCTGGGTTTACTTTGCACAAATCTTCCAAGGTAACATTCAATGCAGTCTTTAAGTAATATGATCCCTCAGATGCTGAGTATCTGCGACAAGGCACCCTTCCTCTTTTGGATCTTCTCAGAGTTTGTTCATTTCATTCTACAACACTTTTGTCATTAGATTCAGTTTCTTCAGGTATAGTCTCTGGTATTCATGCTATTGATGAGCTTCTTCTCAGATTTTGGTGTTCGTAGCTTTGTGGCCATTCAGCTTTTTGCTTTATTCTCCTCAATACAGTACCTGTTCCTTTGCCTGGATCTTCTGTTTGTGTGGGCACAGTTTTAGTACCACTTCTGTTCTGAGGATAAGTCTCTGTTTCTTTTTGGTTAGAGACTTCGATTTTAGTCTGAGAAATTTTAGAAACTTGAATTTATCATTGAGCTTTTTGATCTTCCCCCTTTCTTTGATCTTGCTGCTGTACTGACAATGGTGCTGTTAGTATGGTGGTCTCTTAGGTGCTGGTGCAATCACCAATGCTCTTCTTTCAGGATCATAGTCCACTATTGCTTCTTCTGGATTTCTCATCTTCATGGTGTAAGAAGGCATGAATCCAGCTTAGAGTTGCAGGACCATTAACAGCAGAGTTTGTCATCAAAATTACCTGGAAGGGGGTCTTTCCATCTCGGATCTAGAGAAGTTGCCTGAATGTGTTTCTTGATCATGACCCAGTCACCAGGGCTGAGGTTGTGGCACTGTTCTTGGTATAGATCTTGTATTGTTACTCAAATCTGATTAGAAATAGAATGGACAATATCTACCAATTCTTGGCACTAATCCAAAATAATATCATCAAGAGAGACTTTGCGAGGACATCTGGTAATCTTATAGCTCTGCTCAGGATTATTTCATGTGGGGACAGGCCTGTCTTCTTGTCTGGAGTACTTCAAATGCTAACTATGACAATGCACCTGGTCATTTCAATGAAGTTGGAGCACAAACTTTGGCCAATTGAGACTTAATAGTTCCGTTCACCTGTCCAACTATTTCAGAAGCTTCAGGTCTGTAACTTCAGTGTAATCTTTGCTCAATTTGTAATGCTCTGCAAATAATCTTTAGAACATTGTTGTTAAAATGAGTTAATCTATCTGACTCAAGAGAAATCAGAATGCCGTACCTGGGTATCAACTCACATAATAACAACTTTGCTAGAGTGTGGCTATCATTTCTGTGGGTTGGGTAGGCATCCACCCATCTCGAGAAAATGCACACACTAACTAGGACTCATCTGCATTCTGTTGAAGGGACCACCTGATCTCCCTACATGTTAGTGTAATGAGTGTTCTCTTTCCTGCACCATTTGTTAACATATGACACGCCCATGGCAAATTTCTTCAGCCAACATTCGAAATCTGGGGCTGTACCAACTCTGCCTGAAAAGACTCACCAATAAATCCCTTCCTAGGTGTGTGTATTCATGATAGTATTGGGTCATTGGAAAGAATAAGCTATCGGGCAACACTGATCACCCATCAGCAGACATCCAAATGCCATTTGCATTTTACTCACAACCTCCCTTTGTTCAACTGCTCTGTTCTGCCCCTGAAATATTTTCCTGGCCTCACTTTAGTTCGTCCTAGGTGTCAGTGACTTTCATCAACACTGTGAATTAACTCTGTTCTTCGGACTCACATGTGAAAGTTCTATTAAACGTGCAGGCTAACAAAGCACAACTCCTTGCTACCAAATCTATATATCTGTTGCCCATTTCAGCATAACCATTTCTACTTTGATGAACTGCACACTTAACCATCACACTTTCTCTGGGTAACTACAATGCTTCCAACAGATTTTTTAAATGATCCCTTTCCAGATAGGGGTACCCAAAGAGGATAGGAATCCCCTCTGTGTCCACAACTGCCCAAAGCCGTGGACGACACCAAACCCATAATGGCTGTCTGTGAAAATGGTGACCCTCATTTGTGCAGGTAAACTGCATGTTCTTGTAAGAGCAATCAATTTGGCAACTTGTGCTGAGGTAACTCTTTGAAGCCAGAAACTTTGATAACATAGTTTATTGTACAGACTGTATATTTTGCTCTTAGAGTAACATCGTAACCTCTTAGACATGAGCCGTCTACAAAGAGTACATGGTTGGGCTCAATAAGGGGTTCGTCCTTACTTGGTTTGGTGCAAAACTCTGTGACATCTAGACAATCCTGTTCAATTTGATCTTAATCAACGTCATTTATAGGCAACAATGCTGAATGGTTCATATCAATACGTGACCACTTTTAGGAACTACATTGTCACAACAAAATGATTTGTTCATATTTTTTCAAGGGATTATGAGTTCAGCACTGTGTTTTCGTTCTTGCAAATAATCGCTCATCAGAGTATGGGACCATACCAGTTAAAAGAGAACCCACCACTATGCTTTCATTCTTTTCCAAACTAGTTCTCACTGCAGCTTCTGCTTTTAGGCAACCGGGAAGCCTGAAGCTATGGGATCAAGTGTAGTAGAAATATATGTCACTGGTTTTCGGGCATCTCCATGCATCTGTGGCAACACTGAGAGAGTGCACCTATCTCTCTCACTGTTAAATAGTGTGAATTCCTTTGAATAATTAGGCATTCCTAGTGCTCGGGCATGACACAATTTGTCTGTCAACTTTAGGAACTCTTTTGAACAGTCCTTGACCCATGGAATCAAATCTGACATGTTACTGTGTGTCAATCTTATTAAAGGTTTTGCCATTAAAGAAAAGTTGGTATCTACTGTCTTCAGTAGCTAACCATTCCTAAAAACACCCTGCGTTCCTTTTGAGTTTGTGGTGGATTCATCTGTAAAATCACTTGCACTCTCTCTGGAGAACTTTTCCAGCCCCTTTCACAATGATGCGTCTCAGATATTGAACTTCTTTTTGGCAGTACTGCAGTTTTCCTAAAGACACTTTGTGCCCATTCTCAGCCAGGTGATTCAATAATACAATGACCTTTGGGTACAATAATCTTGTGTTTCTGATGCCACAAGCAAATCGTCAATATGTTATACGAGATTCAACTTGCTTGGCATGTGCAAGGTCACACGATTTCATTTCAGAATATGGTTAAAGACGGATGACTGTTTTTAACCTTTGGGGGGCACAACACCATCACAATACTTTCTTTTGAAAAATGAAGGTAAAACATATTGTCTTTCTTCATACAGTGGAACTCAGAAGAACGCTTGGCATGAATCAATAATAGTAACCATTCTACAGTACATGGGATCTGAAATAATATTTTGGCTGGAGCTGGTACAAATAGATTGATTGATTGTTCTCAAATCCTGCACTGTTCTACATTTCCCACTGGCTTTCTGCAAACCCATAATTGAAGAGTTACATTGTCTTCCAACTGATTCCCTCAGCATTCCTTTCTCCAACATGTCCTTTATGACTGATGTCATTCCTGCAATGGCTTCTGATGTCAAATGATAAAGGGACATTCTGGGAAACACTGCGTTTGATTTTTTACAGTAATTCGGACTGGTGCTGCACCCTTTAAAAGTCTGATATCTTTTCCTGTGAAATCCCAGACTTAAGCATTCACTGTCTTTTTCAATTCATCAGGCAATTCTTCAATAGTAAACCAAAGGAAAACTCCTACCTCATTTTTCTGTCTAATTAATTTAAAATCTACATCCTAATCATGGGTCCTGAAAGCAACATCATCCGGCATGCAATAATTGGTGCAATTTAAGTCTCACAGCATATCTCTCCTTAGTAGATTTGCAGTGCTACATTCACAAACAACAAACTGGTGTTTTTCTTTATATTAGCCTATTTTTAATGGGCCCTTTTCTGAAACAGAATTACTGAACTGTTTATTTGTAACTCCTACAGTTTGGATGGTTTTCCCCAAGAGAGGCAGAACTGGAACTTCCACTGTTCTAATTATGGATCTCGGCACCCGTATCAATCAAAAGTGATATGGGGTGGCCATATACTTCAGCATCTACATATGGACCACTCTAATCAACCTCTAAGATTGTGCCAAGTACACAGTCTTCCTTCTCTCTCTGGCATCTTCATTGGAAATTATCCGAGCCTAATCCATCAATTTCGAAAAATGGATATTGCTGTAAAACGTTCAGGTTTGGATTCTTGAATTTGTATTCATTTTGGCAATTGATGTGAATCTAATCGAGGATTTCCCATGCTTTGGGAGTACATTTGGACAGGTAGAGCAGGCAACGTTGGGACCTGACCTTGCGCAGGCATTTGCTGTCTCTGCATATTTTGCTTTTGCATTGCTTTAAGCATTTCTATATTTCCATCAGCATTATTAGGATTATACCTGCATTCTCTTTTCCACTGTCCAACTTTATGACAGATGTGACGGGGGTAATCTTTTTCAGCAATATCTGTTCCAGAACCTTTACCCACCGGAATACCTGTACCAATACCTTGAGATATGTTCATCCCTCCTTGATTTCCCTGAAAATCAACCTGTGGAACAGCAAACGTATTCCGTTCATGTTATGCAAAATAGGGATTTGGAAAACCTTTGTGAGCCAACTTTGTTTGTGCCAACATACAATTCTCTTCAATCTTTTTCTGCTTTATATCTAACTTACTACAATACTTGGTGTATCTCAGAAATTCATCAAGCGACTTGCTCTGCCAACAGATCGCACTTTGAGTTATATGCGTACAGATCTCTGGATTTCATCCTAACAAACACTGTGACACAAAAATCCCTATATACTATTTCTTAGGATGCTCTTGTCCACTGTGCTAGTGAAATACCTGTAACAACCATTCATAATGCTCATGAACTGTTTCATTTGGCTCTTGGGTAGTTCTTTTAATTTTAAGCCCATCTAAGTCTCTTGGTGGCGCCCTGCATTTCAGCAAGTTAATCACTGCCTCATATTTCTCCATCACTACAGGATCTGGTGCATTTGTCCTAATCGCCCTCACAGGTTCTTCTTTCAGCAACTGTACCACACTCTTACATTCAGCTCATAAATCAGCAGGAACCAATATATCAAAAAAGGTATTTAAATCTGCCGTCAACACCTTTGACATCTTTATGAATCGCTCAACTTGTGCATACCATTTCACCCGTTTGTCTCTCAGTTTGGAAAAATTGTTCATAAATGCAGGCAAATCATCTCTACTCCAAGGAATATGTACATACATTCCTCCTGCTATTTCTCTGAGTGGATATGCTGTAGTCTCCTCCTCGCTACCCACATCTTGTTTCCTTGCTATAGCTTCCTCTCTCTTTTTTTTTCATGCTTCTCTGCCCATTTAATTTCTAATTTCCCAGTCTTTCTCCATTTGAAAATGCATTTGACTAGTTCTTTAATATGTAAACGCATTCTTGAAATTCTCATGTTTTTTATCGCTGGACAATCCAATTGAACCCTAAAGCTCCTCCACAAATGGACATTTTTCTCAAGATCTATTTCGTATTTCTGCGCCAATTCAGTCAATCTCCTTGCACAGGTAAATTAATTTCTTCCTTTGGAACTGCTCAATATTCTAATCATACTAATCTTTCTAATCATACCCATATTATCTCTTCTAATTCCAACTTAAATTGGGCTCCACTTAAAGGTTTTTCCCTCTCTGTGTCTGGCTTCTCTGACACCTCTGTGCTGTATGTCTTTCTAACCCCTGCTCCTTCTTCTAACCAAACTTCTGAGTAACCCTCTTCAGTAGCATTTATATCACAAGGGTCAACAGGAGTTATGAAGACTAACACTCCTCCATCTATCAGTGCTTGTACTGTCTGTGGAGGTTTCCACACAACAATCTGAGAATTTTGTGAGGTTGGAACAAATCCTATGGTAGGTACACCTCCAGCAACTTGCTGAGCACCTTGCCTTAAATCCACATGTGGAGGAGCACTTGCAATAACTCTGGGCAATATTGGGGCATTTACAGGCTCTACATGGGCTGTGGTATGCACTCCAGATGCATTTGTCACAGTCAGATCTGCAACCTGTAGTCAAGCCACAGCTGGTGGGATAATTTGAAGTATCTGTAACGGTCTTTCAATCTGTGCTAAATTTGGACCCACAGTAGTAAGGATTGTATATTGCAAAGGTCTTGAAGCTAGCATCTGCGCTAGAATCTCATCTCCTGAATCAGTATCTGCCTCATCCCCATCTTTATTTTGATGATCTTTTTCACTTCCCTTCATAGCTAGTTCTGTACTAGCAGCTGGATATAGTCTGGTTCAGTCTATGATAGCCTTTCTCCGCCTGCACTACTTTTCATCCCATCGAGCATCTGCATAATCCTGCACTTCTCATTTTGCTCTTCTCTAGTATTTTACACTGTCCATTTTCCCTTCCAACCTTCTCCCATGCATTCTGAGCTTTATATTGAGTGGGTCTAAGTGGTGGTTTCATCTTGTGCTACTTCTCAATCAAATTATCAGAATATTGGTATTAAATGTCCCATATCTAGGAAAGCTCTATGCACCTTCTTTCTCAGTAAATCTGCTCCATAGGCGAAGCCATGAAAAAGTGTGTAACCTGTCCTCAGTTGTCATAAAATGTGCAGGCCTAACCTCAGAAGACATCTCTTCACCTTTCCGTACTGGAATATTAGAATCCCTTCTTACTAAACTCGTAAATCCTTGAATACATTTCATTTTTGCAATACAACGAAAATGGCAATCAAACGTTATTGTTATGTTGTTTCCCAATATATATCTATTTCATTTATTGTGTATTTGTAAAGAGAAAAACCAATAACATAAGCACCCCCCCCCCCAACTTTCGAGGGCATGTAGGCACAAACACTTACAATAACTTTCCTAATCTACTCGAGATTGGGGCCAAAATAGGACTGCATCATGACCAATATGACCTTCCACCAATCAGGAATCATAACATGCATGGGAATCCTCTTGTTCAGCCCACAGTAAATACCTGGCCTCCATTATTAAAACAAGCCTCCACCATCTTTCGTCAGCCATCCTCCTCTCTCCCCTCCTTCCAAATACCCCATATTTTTTCAATTTATGTTGGCAGGATCTTGTATGATATACCAATTTTTCTGCCTCCGTACACCAATCTAAAGCCTCCACCCATTCTATCATGGTGGGTATAGTGGATGCGCCACAGTGTGTCAGGATATCTCTGCGAGTCACCATCAGGGCTAGGTTACAGAACAGTAGGGCATAACTGTCCAGGGTCTGCTCACCCCAGATTCCCAGAGTAGCCAATTGAGGCATAAGTCACACTTCCTTGCCCAGGGCATGAGACATCACCCTGCCCACCCGCTTCCAGTAGGCCCATATTCACAGGCATTCCCAGAGAGTATGAACAAGAGTACCTCCAATGTGGCATCCACATAGGCATCGGTCATCAGAGGAATGACCCATACCAAAAAGACTGGTTCAAGTGTAATTCGCCTTATGTAAAATGTTCATTTGGACCAGGCGGAAACCCGTCCAGATTGCAACTTACCTGAGATACCCACACACCTTTCCCCAATTGTCATTTTCCAGTCTGCCCAGATCTCTCTCCCATTTTCCCTTTAGGGACTCTAGCGGGGGGAAATTATTATGTAAGAGTGTGAAGTAATTACAGGACACTGCATGGTCCATGAGCCATTTACCCTCTACTCTAATGGGGATTCCTCCTCTATGTCGGCCCGCAATACCCCACATCTACCCAGGATAAACGGATGTATGTCGTTACTACGCATGCTTTTACAACACATGCCTTTACCACGCAAGTTTTACAACGCAAGTCGTTACAACGACTTGCGTTGGGGGGCGCTGGATAGTGAATAGTTTAATTTACTATTCCAACTCCAGTCCCCGTGGATAGTAGGGAAGGAGTTGGATAGTAAATTAAACTATTCCCTATCCTACAGCGCCCCCCAGCGCAAGTCGTTGTAATGCTTGCATTGTAAAAGTTGCGTGGTAAAGGTACTGCGTGGTAAAAGTTGCGTTGTAAACGCTGTTCCCCGGATAAAACACATCTGTTGGTATCTCAGAATTTGACCATCCGTCAATTCGTATTTGGCTTGAAGGTCCAGGTAAGGGATTCAATCCCCATCTCTCCATACATCTCCTAGTTGGGTGATTCAAAACAGATCTCTTTAGTTTCCCAATATTTATTGATACATCCAAATACATTACTCACGTTTGTAATCCAATCCCAGCGTGACACTCTGAAATTGCCAACCAATCCCAGTGGCAAAACACACCAATTGACCAATCTCAACATGAAAAATGATGATGTATAAACTCACTCACTGTAGCAGTTCACCTTCCTTTACGATGTTCTCGCACTCACACAAATTCAAGAATTAACCTACAAACTCCTTCTTGTTTGCTTCTACTAAAGAAATAACAGTATTACGACCACTCAAGAAAATCTCGACCAGCGTGAAATCACCTAAATCAATGAAGGGTCACCCATTTGCGCATTTATGTTCCACTAGCACTGATCAATATCAATCAATCACAACAATGCTTATTCTATTTATGTCAACAGTATAAGTGATGGTACCAAACACATTACACCTTAACCTTCAAACAAGCCTTCTATTCAATTTATGTATGTATACAACAGAAACACTTGACTACAACAAGCCTGAATTCTTCATTCTCTTATCTTCAACAGCTTTGTAATACTTTTTTTCACTCACTCATTCATACCCACAACATTACTATTTAAATCAAAGCACAAATACGGTACACAACACATCACCCTATTAATACTCTGACATTCTAAAACGCAATCGCCTTCTAGTACCTCCTTGTCAGATTTTCAAGTTCTGGACACTGAATTCGGGAATCAGGAATTTTATTCTGACTTGGGAAATTATTTTATAGTTCCATTCAGTGTGAACCATATCTCTGCTACCAAAAATGAGGGCACGTAAACGTTATTATTTTAATCAGTTCAACCTGTAACTGATGGAGGTAGTCTCCAACTCTGCGCCTTGTTCTTTTTCAGGCGAAACAGATCTTTGACCCTGTTAGACCTGGCCCTTTTTGATAGGTCTATCCCCAAACTTTTTGCCCTTTGCTTCCTATTTTTCTGGCCCTGTTTTCGTTGGCTATAGGATTCTGCCCACTTTGCCCCTGTTGATCAGTGCTAAAGTGCATATGTTCTCTGTATAAATTGTGACAATGATTGGTTATCCATGATTGGCATATTTGATTTACAGGTAAGTCCCTAGTAAAGTGTGCAGTGTGTGCCCAGGGCCTGTAAATCAAATGCTACTAGTGGGCTTGCAGCACTGGTTGTGCCACCCACATAAGTAGCCCTGTGAATGTGTCTCAGACCTTCCACTGTAGTGTCTGCTTGCGCAGTTGTGAACTGCCATGTTGTCCTGGCAAGTGTACCCAATTTCCAGACCTAAATCTTCCCTTTCCATACATGTAAGGCCGCCCTATGGTCGGCTCAAGGTACCCCCCTGGGCATGGTGTAGTGGATGTGAAAGGTAGGACATGCACTGGTGTACTTAGAATTAATGAACACACCTTTCGGTGACGGTGTTTTTTAAATCCTGTGTTTGGAAATGTCACTTTTAGAAAGTGAGCATTTTCTTACTTTACCATTCTGTGTGCCTCTGGTTGTTAATGTATTCAGCGTCTGGTGTGTGAGTGACAGGAGCTGGGATGTGCATTCACTGTAGAGAGTCACTGGGCCGGGGTTGAGGTGTGCCCTGACTTGCCTGGGTGACTCATCGCAGGGCTGAATAGACCTGGTCTGCATTTAGAGTGGGGGAGGAGTTTTGCTTACACCTGACTAGGTTGTGTCTCCATTTGCAGATTGCTATCTCTGCCCCCTGTAGCCATGTTGCATCAGGAAGAACAGGACTGGTTTGGGCAGGTTTCAGAGACCCTCCCAACAAAGAGAACAATTACATTTTGGGGTATACGTATTACATCTACAACCAGGACTTTAGATTACTTCAAGGAACAAGAGGACCCTGCCAAGGAGAAGAGCTGGAGAGCTGTGAGGAGGAGTTCTGCCCCTTTGCTGTGTGCTCTGTGGGGCTGGCCTGCTGTTGCTGCTTCTGTCTGTGGTGTAAGAAAAAGACTGACTCTTTTGGCCCTGCTGTGGCATCCTGCTTGTGAAGGGAATCTAGAAAGGCCTATGCGTGCTGGCCTCCTGTTCCTGGGAGACTCGGGGACATCACAGTCTTTCTTCTGCGTACTTTCCCTTTGCTTTGGGGAAAGTTCTGGTGCATGTGCTCTATTTTACAAGACCCCTAGTGCTTCCACTTCAGTTTGCAACTTCAGTGCACTCTTACTTTTATTAGAGAGAGAAGGGACTGTACTGGTCTTCTACGAAGTACCCAAACCAGCGCTTGGTGAGCACTAGTTCTCCACTGGTGCGAGAGAAAGTGCATGAGGAGCGCTTTGCCAAGCACCCCAGTGCGTGAGGAGTGATTTTTGGTTGTAGCCCAGCACGAGGGAAAGCACTCTGATTTCTGATCCCAACCGCTGAAGATTCTGTCGGACAAGTTTCAGGGCTGAGGCCCCATCCACTGTGGCACAAGAAACTAGGAAAACAGTGAAGTGTAGCCGCTCTTCAATGAATCGAGTACCGCGGACGTTGCAAGCATTGCCTAGCAACCTTCCGCTACAAGGGCAAGCAGCTCTGACCCAGTGCTGCCCTGCCCAGCAGGATGCCAGGACAACCGAGAGGAGGGATGCACTCCAATCTGCAGGAGCCCTGCTTCCATCACAGCCAGCGGAAACCCATTGCTCCGCCCGCTTCATGAAGCGCCTGACTTGGGAATCTGCTGATCCCAGGCAAGGACTGGGTGAGTGTAATTCGCCCTCATACCTGCAGCAGTCAACCCTTATTGCAGTGGCACAGGAGCATGACCAGCTGCCTGTGAGAGCTGTAGGGGCATACCTCCAGAGGGCATATTGACGGGCCAGCAGGTCCTTTGCAGGCCCAGCTGGGTTAGAGGCCCCGTGGGCAAGTGCGAGAAAAGTGGCATTAGTCCTTCCCTGAGAGACCTGTGTCTCACTGCAGTGCCTGGAGCCCACATTCACAAAGGATACCAATGATGCTTCACAGGGAGCGCAACTGTGTCCGTCCACGCTGCAGTGTGAGTTAGGCACAAAACTGTATTTTTTGTAGCACCAAATGTGTTCGGGATACGTGCCTAGTGGCACAGTGATCTCTGGGATCACTGCCTAAAGTGACCTGATCTATGCATTTTTGTTGGCGATTGCCTAGAGGCACGGCGACAAAGTGATTTATGGTCTACATGTGCCTAAAAACTGATTTATGGTCTAAATGTACCTACAAACTACAAACTGATTTATGGTTTAAATGTGCTTAAATACTACGAAATGATTTATGATCAATGCAATGTCACAACAATTGCCTAGTTGGCAATATGATGTATGTGATTTGTGGTCTAAATGTCTTATATACATTTTTGATGACATGTGCCTAGTGGTGCATTCATTTATGTGATTGTGGTCTACAGTGTCTTATATATAATGCAAGTGATATTTGTATATACCACTGTGTGGAGTCTCTTTTTGTGGTGAGCCTTGTGTGTCACTGAGTGTGTGTGTGCGTGTTGCGCAAATGGTTTACACATTGCCTCTGGGATAAGCCTGACTGCTCTGCCAAGCTACTAAGGTGGTGAGCAGAGGTTATCTTGGGTGTGTAACTCCCTTTCTCTGACTAGAGTGGTGGGTTCTGCCTGGCTTAGGTGTATATACCCTAGCCACCCACAAATCCCATTTCTAACAGACACCATTTTAGAGTGAAGCATAAGGCGAAAACATCTCAATAAGCGTTTTCACATATGTTCAGTCAATGATGAGAATTTTGAATGAGTTTAAAAATCTTTATTTATTGATAAAAGTTTAGTATATTATTTTGTTCTATTTATTCAAATTAGTAAATCAGATAAACCCATTTACAGAAATCTCAGGAAAATCATAGTTGGAGTCAATTAAGAAAATGTCCCAGCTTGTTCCATAAAGGAATTTAAGTCCCCATTCTACTCTGTCAGATCCTGACCTACCAGAACCTATAAAGAGACCTTACGGAAAAGAGCGAGATTGTAAATGAACTTTGAAATAGAATTACATTTTTGGTGAACTCCTCATTAAGAGTAGTTCTAGAAACTCATCCAAATATTTTCTCTCTAATGTAATCAGCAAACAGTTGCAGTAACAACTGTTCAAATTCAAGGTAAGAAAATAGTCACAACAGTAGTCATAAATGGTAAAGAAATTGACACCCACAGTGTAGTAGGTGACAGAAATCACTGTCAGCAGTAGCTCACAGCAAATGGAGCAAAACGTGATAAAGGGAACAAGGATGATTGCAGAAGAATAGCCTGGACTGGGCAAAGCAGCATAACTATCTCTAAGAATCTAACTAGGAACACATTTATTATAAACACAAAAACATATGTAAAAATACATGCTGGTGTTAGGACAGTCTGAGCCAATGAAGAAGGATTGTTTGATAGTCTGCTGCTTCTTCGTTCATTCCTACAGTAAATGTCCAAAGTCAGCAAGGTGCTGCCTACAAGTTGTCTACTTAGTTGCTAACATTCATGTGCATTAGATTCTCTATGAGTCTCTATGAGTTCCCAAGAGAACCCTTCAGTCTAAACTATTAGCTATTCAAAACTCCACTGCATGACAATGAACTATTCTAAATTAGATACATTTTAATTATAACTTACGGAATTAAGTCATGAGATTCCCGTCTTCATGCATGCACCATTGTTTAAATATATTGATTAGCATTCATTATTGTGAGTATGTGGTAGCTAGCTAAATATAATAAGATTTTATCGAGCACTCAAAGTCCAATCAATTGCTAAGTCCTGTTATATCTTGCAAAAACAAAAAGTTTTATTCTCAGATCATTCCAATTATCGTCTTCATTGGATAAATCCTTTACATCCTTCTCAATAGTACAATCTTCATATTACATGTAGCCACGTAATCTTGCAGCCAACACGTGTTTCGTCTGGTCAGTATATGACCTAATGACTTCCTCAGGGCTGCATCCCAAACATAATACAATAAAGCCAAATTATTAAAAAGTTCTAATCATAAATTAATGACATTCAAGACATAGTTACAGCTTGTACGGGAAAACATCCCAAGAACTTTAAAGGTGCTCAATAGTATCATAAATGCAAGTCAGGAAGGGCCAGCCACCAAGCGAAGAAACAAGCTAGAGGCAGCAAAATATAGTGAGATCTAAGTGAATCACACATAAAAATTAATGGCAAGCTATAATAAAGTCTAAAAGTGTTGAAAAAGAATCATAGTAGTTAGAGTATCTCAAAGATAAGCATGCTAGGGGGTATCATACCTAAAGGCCTCACGTGAAATTGGGGTGTCTGTTCCTATTTGTTTCATAAACGATGCTGTACAGAGTAAAAAGCGAGAATATCTCAATCTTGGGTCACAATGTTGTAACCTTGCTTAGTTGTGTCTTAGTAATAATTAGAAAACTATTCGTTTCCTCTTACCTAATGTCCTAGGGACTTCGCGTTGTTTTTGAGGTCTGTATTACTTAGATGCCAGGTGTCCGTGTTCATCACCCGCAAAGTCAAAACGCTGTGTTTGCGCGTTCTGCAACTGTTAAAGTTAATCTGAGTTAGTGTAATGTAAGCGCTATTCTGAAAACCGCTGCAAAGTTAATCTAAACTAATGAAAAATTAATACTAGTTTTAAGCTAGCGGCTTCTTGCTATAACAGTTACCAAACTACTAGCTAGCTAAATATGATAAGAAAATGCAGTTTAGGAAAAGAAGAACTAAATTTTTAACACCTTCGCCGCGGGCGTAATTCCCCCACGGCGCGGGGGGGGGGGGGACGCGACTCCGCAGTGCTCGTGATGAGCCCAGCAGGTCATGAGTCACAGTAGAGCTGTGCTCATGATAAGCTGGGCTCGTCACAATCCCGCCCACTGATTAATTCTCCTGCACAGGCGGGGTATCATTTGTGCGTGGTTGCCCCGCGGCAGTTATGACGAGCCCAGCTCGTCATGAGCACAGCTCCACTGTGCCTCATGACGAGCTGAACTCGTCATGAGCATGGAAGGGGTTTTTAACTAAAGTCTTCAGAGATTCATTATTTATTTATTTATTTAACATAGCACAGTTCAGCATCTCCTAAAAATCATGTATTTATTTAACAAGAAAATTAACAGAAATGTAAAGAAAGGCGTAAAGAAAATAAAGGAAGCCTGGTCAAAAATAGCAATGAAATTATGATGGAAATGAGGGTTTACTACAAAAATCAGGCCACACATTTGATTTGCACATTGACGAAAATGCACGTTTTCCTACATATTTATTCTTCAAACATTTTCACGTCAATATCTTGTGTATATTAGGACACTTATTTTATGCTAAATTGTACCTCTCTATCATGGTTGGATAGCGTGGAGGCCCTTCCAGACACAGTATTACTATAGCGCCAAGAGACATTTGATCCTACATAACATAACATAACTTAACACCACCACGCCTTTCGTTCAGAAGACCTCTAGCAATCCAATCCTATCACTCTCTCACAAATTTTTTTATTTCACACAAGTAATTAACTAAACAGTTAATTACTTCTACTGGCGAAAGCAAATCCGGCAGAATTGAGGGGCATATTACCAACAACTAGCGATAATTTTTGTCTCTAACTTGTTTAGAGACAAAAATTATCGCTGCACATCGGCGATTTTTATCGCAGATAAACCTTGCTATTAGCAAGGTTTATCGCAAATGCGATAAAAAACGGCCGCAATGCATGAATATCGCTGAAAAGTCAGCGATATTCATGCATTATCGAGCAAATGCTCTTAGCCATGTTATCCACCTCCCATTGGATAACATGGTGAAGAACTGCTCAGGGCAGGTGTTAGCTTTTGGAGATATTCGCGCTTAGCGCGAATATCTCCAAAAGTTGGTAATAGGAGATAGCGATGTTAGCGACTGTTTCCAGTCGCTAACATCTTGGCACGCCCACTTTGCATGTCATTAGTGATAAATATCACTGACATGCAAAGCGGGGCCCAAGATGGTCGCTATCTCCTATTAGCTGTCACTAACTGGTGTTAGCGACAGCTTGGTAATAGGGAGATAATTTTATCTCCGCTATCTTGGCTTTTAAAGCCAAAAAAGCGGAGATAAACCCCTTGATAATATACCCCTGAATTATTTACGATCCTGGGGGTATATTATCAAGGGGGTTTATCTCCGCTTTTTTGGCTTTAAAAGCCAAGAAAGCGGAGATAAAATTATCTCCCTATTACCAAGCTGTCGCTAACACCAGTTAGTGACAGCTAATAGGAGATAGCGACCATCTTGTGCCCCACTTTGCATGTCAGTGATATTTATCACTAATGACATGCAAAGTGGGCGTGCCAAGATGTTAGCGACTGGAAACAGTCACTAACATCGCTATCTCCTATTACCAACTTTTGGAGATATTCGCGCTAAGCGCGAATATCTCCAAAAGCTAACACCTGCCCTGAGCAGTTCTTCACCATGTTATCCAATGGGAGGTGGATAACATGGCTAAGAGCATTTGCTCGATAATGCATGAATATCGCTGACTTTTCAGCGATATTCATGCATTGCAGCCGTTTTTTATCGCATTTGCGATAAACCTTGCTAATAGCAAGGTTTATCTGCGATAAAAATCGCCGATGTGCGGCGATAATTTTTGTCTCTAAACAAGTTAGAGACAAAAATTATCGCTAGTTGTTGGTAATATGCCCCCTGGTTTTCTGGGAGAAAAATGCACGTTTTAATAAAATCCTGTTTGCAGTTCACTTAATAAAAATCCATGTTCACGATTGAATTAGACTTTAGATAGACAAAACAAATGATTAACATATCCCTTTATCCAAATATTATTTTAAGTAGCTGTGGAATAAAGGGGGGCTATAAATATATTCCCTGTCAGCATTTCACATTAAACAGGGTCAGATCTTCTAATAGACTCTAACTTCTCATTGATTTTCGCACCTGTTGAATAATAGCTAATATCTGAACTGCAGGAATGAAACACAAGGCTGACTCGACTTTTCATCCTTCAAGGATCGATAATAAAATATAATTATAGAGTAAAGATCCGTTTTTTTTTCTTGTTCCTCATTTTAATATGTAATCACGTTTCTCACAGCTAAATTTAGTGACTGGTATTATTTCATTTATTTTTCAAAGAAGATACCTTTAGAGATGCATAAAAGCTGCATAACATGAGCTGGGAGAAAGTTGAAGTATGAACATATTTACCGATATTAGATAGCTGTGTGATCAAGTAAATAATTGCCAAGCTCTGGCTATTTCTTTTTTGAATACATCACTGAGGTGATTTCCTTCCGTTTTGGGCACTGACAGATTTTCAGATACACGTTTTTTTCCAAACAAGCTTGGCACAGTTTCAGTCAATATAATATATTGAACAAATAGATCTGTTGACAGTTTCTCCTCTACCTTCCCCTTGAGTTTATTGCAGGTAAAACTAGCCTGATGTCTCTGTAAAGGAATGCTATTTCAATAAATAACAGTTGCGTAACCCGTTGCTGCCATCTAGTGTATCTGTTAGGTGAACACATTCCAGTTCAGAATTTCAAGACATGGTAAACATTTTCGCCATTGTGTAAATGACTTTAATTTTGAATATTTTTTTTTAATACGAAAAAGCTAAAATATCAAATAGGAAGAATATAATATGATGATATGCTTTTTAAATTTCTTACACCAATTCGTGCAACTGGTTGCTAATGAACGCACAGTGCCTTCCTATACTGTGCAAGGCTTTATATAATTGTATATAAGTTGGGTTGTTGATGGAGCTAAAATCAACCTCTAGTCAATGACAATAAAAAAGTAGTTAAAGTAAACATCAGCCGGATTTTTTTCGGAAGCGCAGTTACCATTTGGTGCAGCAAGTGCAGTGACTCCGGGCCACAGAGCACTGAGGGGCCCATGAACCCTGACAATGTGGAAGTTTATTGCCCCTGCAACAGTCAAAGGGGCACTTTTGTATTCTTTTAACATAACAAAGGCGCTTCCAAAGGTACTACTGGTAGTCCATGTGCTGGACTTTTCAGCATTGGTGAATTCCTGTGCAAAGAAAAACGGGCTGGGGTGGGTGTAAGAGAACAACAGTCTGCGAATGCTGTGTTCTTGCCGGCCTACTCTTCATTGCAAGTTCAGTTATGTACACCCTTCATTCAAGGTGACCCCGTCCTTTCGGAAAATATCTACATTTCTTGAATGTATGGGTAGTCACAAGCCCCAGGGTGTCTCCGGTCCCCTGCTGGTTGTGGAAGTGCTGGAGCCATAACATGGAAATCATAAAAATGTGTCTCCGGCGGTAAGCGTCCATTGATTTATTCACATGCCGAGGAGCACGTGATGAAAACACTATGAGCATGTTGAAAACTCTATGGATGAAATTTGTCATGGATTTGTCATTGCCTGGTAAGTCTGGTAGAGTCGTCCGGACTCGAGGAACGCAATCAATCAATGGGGTGTCTCCCAGGTCATTGCTGGTTGAACCATTGTACATTTTTTAAAATAGTAGGATTTTGATAGCCCTCTTGCAGGTAATCACCATCATATTCGTGTGTCGAATACGCGTGTGTTTTTCATCGAAAGCCCGAACAGACACATAAAAATGTCAATGTTTGCTTATTCAAAATCTTAAATCTCCGAAAGTTATTCATCGATTGCTTTGAAATTTTGACACAACGTTGGATTTGTTTAAGCGCGTGTTTATATATACACACACAAAGTCGATTTGAATACGTGAGTGTCCAATACGCATGTGTTTTTAATCGAAAGGCCGAACAGACCCTATCGATTTGGTTGCTGCGCAACAACTACAAGGGACGCATAGAGACAATATTCGCCTTCAGTAAATAGGCATCCGGGTCGCGTCTCTGAATTGGCTCTAGTCTTTTTTTGGGGGGAGGTCATTTCAAGTCCTCGTGCCTCCTTTCCACTCTCAGGAGTTTGCTTTGCATCAGGGGGTGTCGCAGGGCTCAGTGTTGAGCCCCTTATTGTTCAACATCTATGTCCAGCCTTTGGCCGTGCTAGCAAAGGGAAGGGGCTTGTCACTGGTGTCGTATGCTGACGACACCCAGCTGGTGATCGCTTTCTCCAAAAATAGGTGCACCAATCTGGTCAAGTTTAAAGAGGATCTCTCAGCGATCGCGGAGGGGATGACGTTAAATTGCTTGCAGCTGAACACGAGAAGGATCAGGGGCTGTGGTCCGAGCAATATTGGCCAGATCGCCTTAAACCTACCCCCCTCCCTAAGATTTAGATTTGAATGTAATAGTTAAATTAAGGTGGACCAATGTTGTGAAGAGCTGTGTTGGTGTGTGCCAGTAGCCTGAAAGCAAAGTGTTCATGAGCAGGGAGTCAAAACGCATCCTGTAGGTGAGTGAATATTGAGAAACAATAGAGCAAGTTGAGAGCCAGCCTGGCAGATAAAGGTCAACATGCTGAAATACAGGGTATTCCCATAGTCAAGTCTGCTAGTCATGAGTGCTTGGATCACTGTTTTTCATGAATCCAGAGACAGCGTTTTAAAAACCTTTACGAGCATTTTGAGTACACCGAAGTAAAGAGCAGCTACCATGTTTACTTGGTTTGCCATAGACATTTGGTCATCAGTAATGATGTCCATATTTCTAGAGATTTGCAATTGCTGAGGAGATGGACCATGGTTGGATGGCCACAAAATAGTGGTCCAGAGAGAGTTATCTTTTCCAAACAAACCAGTTCTGTTTTCTCATCATTAAGTTTGAGGCAATTGCAGCTCATCCAGTCGGCCACCGCTAACAGGCAATTCAGAAATCTGGATGTTAGATATTTCATCCAATAAGGAGAGAATTAGCTGTGCCCCATTGGTGTAGACATAGGTACTCACAAACATTTTCCCGGTGGCCACAAATTTGGTCTGTGATGTGACCAAGGGGTGCATTGATACCAGCATGGTGGCGGTCGGGGTCTGGGGAGATGTTTGTGGTAATGTGGGTATGAGGGAAGCTAGGCGTATATATCAGGTGTCTGAATTGCACATTCTGAAACCAAAAATGTGGGATTAATCCCAGCTCCCCAGTTTAACCAAATTGTGTGATCCTAGGCAATTATTTTATTTCATTTTCCCTCCTTTTTCTTCATTATCACATATGAGGATCTCAAAATGCATGACTTCAGGACCTGGGCTGTACAAAGCCTTCTCTAATGTTTGATTTAATACACTATATGTTGTTCATGTATAATAGAAACCCCGGTCCCCAAAAAATGCGCATGACAACCTACCTGCCTCTTAATACATTATTGGCATTGTTATCCAGGTGTAGGGAACACTTAAAGTTTATCAATGCATGTTTGGAAATTATTACTTAAAAAATACTTCTCAATGCACTGATAATCTGATGTACTAAGGTGAAATGATTCTGTATGTTAATGAATTATTAACATACTTTATCATACTTTTACTGCAAGATATCTTTATAAATGAAGGTGGTCCTAAAGTTAAGTGGTTTAGGACAGCCTAGTTACTTCCTTTCTTTAATGTCAATTAACCTTTAAACAAATGCATGCCGGTTTATTAAACATATGTTTTATGTTAGTGTTGAGTCAAGTAAACATTAGCCCAGTGCTGCTCGTGACCAGGGGGCCACATGTAAAGGTCAGACAGGCTGCATGCGGCCCATGGGAAGTACTCTGAGTATCACAGGTGTAGGAGGTGATGTTAAAGTGGAATTGCCTGACAATGGCTGCAAGTGCAGGCATGTACACAATAAACAAGGTGGGGCTTAGGGAGGATCACTGGGCAATGCCATACAAAAGATTGGTATTGTCCAGACATAATGGGGCAAGACAGAATGATTGGGTTCCAATGAAAAGATGTATTTAATGCACTGCATTGCTGAGAGACAGATGTCAGCATTGAAGAAACACCTGAGAAGTGTAGCAAGGGACACTGTATTGAGAACTGCAGAAACATTTAGCAGGATAAGAGTAATGGTAACTTTGTTAACAGTTATTAGTAGCATGTAGTGTGTGGAGTGAATAAAACTGTTTCAGTGCTATGGTTACTTCTGAAACCTGACTGAGGGAGACCGAAAAGAATATGAGACTGCAGATAATTGATAAGTTGAGAATTGATAAATGTTTCCAAGACTTTGGAGGGGTAGGAGAGAAGAGAAATGGGTCTATAATTTGACAGTGTTTTGGCATCTGCAGAAACCTTCTTGAGAATAAGCAGAATCATAGCATGCTTCCAGTCATTGGGAAATGTAGCGGTAGACAAAGACAGGTTGAATATGGTGGTGAGGGCAGCGCCAATTGGTTCTGGACTGTGTGTGAAAATAAAGCAAAGGCATGGGTTAGTGGGGTTGCCCAATTTGACCACTAGCATGGTGCTGGAAAGATTCTTGAAAAACTGGCAAGCATAATGAGTGTATGCATGACTAAATCCCAGAATTATGGAATAAGTGCTAAATACAATGCAAAGTTGATTACCTCCTGTTGATGATAATGCAATGATTGTCAGTTAATGATATTCAGTGCCAACATTGTGGTTTTACAACACCTATGGGTGAATCAAGCACTAAATTAAATATTATTTACCTATCTTGTTACAACCTGAGATATTAAATGGTGGTGTGGAAAGCAATACTATAACAAGGTGCTCCAGATGTGCAAGCTAAGTGGACGGTATATTTGACTTCACAATTAATAATGTTGACAATTATTATCTAATTAATACCTCTGAGATATAATATAATCTAGAAAGTCACTTTAGGAAATCCATCATTTCGGCGTGGTCACTCGAGACTTTTTGCCTTTACCTGGATGCTATCTTTCTGGCTATAGAACTCGGTGTACTTCACTCCAGCTAACAAGCAGTGAAGTGCCTGTGTGCCCCCTTTAAACATGGTTAAATATACTCATTACTGAACAGTAGATTTAACTTATTAGTAAGTCCCTAGTATATGGGGTAGAAAATGCACTCAGTGCCCGGCAGTTAGAAGCCACTAGTGGACTCCAGCACTTATTGTGTGTTCTGTGGCAGTGCAAAAATGGCTTACAAGCCTGCTGCAGTGCATATCCTGCGGCGCGACCTTCCAAAGTAACTCTTTTGACAGGTAAGGACCTTCCACAAGGCAGGGTGCATGGTATTTAAGAGTAGGCTAAGCAGAAACTTAATATTATCATGTCCCTACTGTGACAAGGCAAAAAAGCAATTTTCACAGTGGCAGGCCTAGCTGTCCTCTATGTAAAACCCGCTTAGAGATTAAAATGATAATGAATCTCAAGTATGAGATCAGCTAGAAAAATAATATAATTAAACCACTGTAAGAAATTGGTTTAGTGGTTGAGAAGGGTGGAAGACCCACTCGGGCAACAACCACAATCCTTATGAGGGTGAACCACAAAAGTCACAAACTTAACATGTGGTTAACCCTCCGGTAGATTGGCACAAAAGCAGTCAGACTTAACTTAAAATCAATGTGAAAAAAATACATGCAGCACACAAACAGTGATAAAGTGAAAGCACAACATAAGAAAAATCCCAAGCTAATTTAGAAACATAGATTAACCCCTTCAGTGCTCATGATGGAATGGTTCGGTCATGAACACCGGTGCTCCTGTGCTCATGATGGAACCATTCCGTCATGCGGACAGGGGCACGAACTCCTTCTGCTGTAAACAGCAGGGGGATTTCCATTTTGTTTACGCCTCGGGAGGTGGGGAAGAGCTTCCTCAACCTCCAGAGGCCCTTCCCTAATTTTCAATGTATTAACGATCGTGCGCAAGGCGCACTGTTATCATTACATAAACTGAAACTTAGGGGCACATTAGGATGGCGGACGGACTTTGCTCGCCCGCCATTCTATCGTGAAATGGGACCACCCGCCATAAGGGCGAGGGTCCCGTGGGGGCCATTAGGATGCACCTGCCACAGTGGCGGGCGCATACTGCATTCCTGACATTGTGGCAGGCGGTGCACTCAGCACCGCCGGCGACAATGCCAGGAAGGCATGTAGTGCACTTCCATGGACAACATGGCAGGCACTGCGGTGCCTGCCATGTTGTGCATGGAGCTGCAGGGGGTACCATAGGTACCCTCCATGTGCACCCCCCAGAATCACTGGTGGCTCGCTATGGGTCCCCAATGTCAAAAAACGCCTGCCTTTCGTTGGAAAGCCCCCAATCTGCACCCGGGGGTGAGGGAAGAACACTAGCCGCCAGGGATTTATTTTGGGCAAATGAAATTAGGGTGGGGGCTGCCCCCATAAATTACAGTCTTTCTGCCACCCCGGGGGGCTGATGGGGCGGTAGCCCCCAATCTGCGCCCCCGGGGGACAGAAAGCCCACTAGCGCCAAAGATTTTTTCCCACAATTTTACTTAGGGTGGGGCTGCCCAAAACTGGCATGCCAATGCCCCCACCCCTACCAAAATGACAGCCTTTCTGCCTCCCCTGGGGGGCAGATGGGGCAGTAGCCTCCAATTTGCCCCACTGGGGGCAGGCAAAAAGCCCACTAGACACAAGGGATTTATTTTGGGCAATTGAAATTAGGGTGGGAGCTGCCTAAAACGTGCATGTCAATGTCCCTACACCCCCAAAATAATTACAGTCTTTCTGCAACGCAGAGGGGCAGATGGGGGAGTAGCCCCCAATCTGCCCTCCCAGGGGGTCAGAAAGCCCACTAGACGCCAGGGATTTTGTTTGGGCAATTTTACTTTGGGTGGGGGCTGCCCAAAATTGGCAGGCCAATGCCCCCACCACCACCAAAATTACAGCCTTTCTGCCCCCAATATGACCCCCCAGGGGTAAAAAAAAAAACACTAGACGCCAGAGATTTATTTTGGGTGAATGAAATTAGGGTGGGGGCTGCCCAAAACAGGCATGCCAATACACACACCCCAAAAAAAAATTACAGACTTGCTGCACCCCTGGGGGGGCAGATGGGGCAGTAGCCCCCAATTTGCCCCCCAGAGGGGCAGAAAGCCCACTAGCACCAGGGATTTTTTCCCACAATTTTGCTTAGGGTGGGGGCCACCCAAAATAGGCATGCCAATGCCCCTAACCAAAATAAAAATTACAGGGGGCAGATGGGGCAATGGCCCCCAATCTGTCCCCCCAGGGGGCAGAAAGCCCACTTGAAACCAAACCATGGATCCTTTTTTGTATTCATGTAGGGGTGGGGGCTGCCCAAAATGGGCATGACAATACCCACCCCTCCCCCAGAGAAATTCCAGTCATTCTGCCCCCCCCCGGGGGGTGCCAGAGATTACGCTGGCTTTTTTTATGTGTGGGGGCTGCTCAGGATGGGCACACCAATGCCCCCGACCCAACCAAAAAATTGTCACAGTCTTTCTTCCCCCCTTGGGGCCATATCGGGGCAAACTCCCCCCAGCCCCATTCCTTCCCAGGGTGGCAGAAAGCCCACAATGCACAAAAATGTCTCTCACCAGGTTCTGTTACCAAGAATCCCTTGCAAACCTTAAACCTAGTTAGCAAAGAAAACACATTTTCCTCACATTTCTAGGGTGGAAAGTTTTGGGATCTGCGTGGATCCACAAAATTCGGCATGCATTGCCCAAAGTCTTCTGAGAAAAATGGTACCTCACTTGTGTGGGTAGGCCTAGTGCCCGCGACAGGAAACGGCCCACAGGGCAACGTGGATACACCTCATCTTCACAGTGAAAACTGACACTTTTTTTGCAAGGTGCCTAGCTGTGGATTTTGAACCCTAGCTCTGCCGGCACCTAGGGAAACCTAGCAAACATATACATTTTTTAAAACTAGACACCCAGGGGAATCTAGGATGGGGTGACTTGTCTGGCTCTCACCAGGTTCTGTTACCCAGAATGCCTTGCAAACCTCAAAATGTATTTAAAAAAACACATTTTCTTCACATTTCTGTGGTGGAAAGTGCTGGAATCTGCATGGACCCACAAAATTCTACCCACCACGTGTGTCCCAAAGTCTTCCAAGAAAAATGGTACCTCACATGCGTGGGTAGGCCTCGTGCCCGTGACAGGAAACGGCCTAAAACACAACATGGACACCACATTTTCACAGTGAAAACTGACCCTTTTTTTTGCAAAGTGCATAGATGTAGATTTTGAACCCTGGCTCTGCTGGAACCTAGGGAACCCTAGCAAACCTATACATTTTTGAAAACTAGAAACCCAGGGAAATCCAGGATGGGGTGACTTGTCTGGCTCACCAGGTTCTGTTACCCAGAATCCCTTGCAAACCTCAAACTTTGAAAGAAAAAAACATTTTCCTTACAATTCTGTGGTGGAAAGTTCTGGAATCTGCATGGATCCACAAAATTCCAGAAACCCCACATTTCCCAAAGTCTTCCGTGAAAAATGGTGCCTCACTTGTGTAGGTAGGCCTAGTGCCCGCAACAGAAAATGGACCCAAACGCAGCGTGGACACAACACATTTTCACATTGAAAACGGGCCCTTTTTTTGCAAAGTGCCTAGCTGTAGATCTTGAACCCTAGCTCTGCCAGCACCTAGGGAAACCCAGCAAACATATACATTTTTTAAAACTAGACACCCAGGGGAACTTAGGATGGGGTGACTTGTCTAGCTTTCACCAGGTTCTGTTACCCAGAAACCCTTGCAAACCTCAAAATGTGTACAAAAAAACACATTTTCCTCGCATTTCTAAGATGGAAAGTTCTGGAGTCTGGGTGGACCCACAAAATTCCACCTAGACCGCATTCCCCGAAGTCTTCCGAGAAAAATGGTACCTCTCTTGTGTGGATGGGTCAAGTACCCGCGACAGGCAAGGGCCCAAAACCTATTGAGGCGACTTCACAATTACCTATCACAAAACCCCCCACATTTTTGAAAACTAGACACCCTGGGGAATCCAGCAAGGTATAGCTTGAGTGGGCCCTCCAACATTTCCCTTCCGAGAATCCCCTGCAAACCTCAAATTTAGCTGAAAGAAAATAACTTTTTTCTCAAATTTCTGTGTGGGAAAGTTCTGGAATCTACATGGATCCATAAATTTCCTACCGCCCTGCATTCCCCAAGGTCTCGCTCTTGATAAAAATGATACCTCACTTGTGTGGGTGGGTCAAGTACCAGCGACAGGCAAGGGCCAAAAACCTATTGAGGCGACATCAAAATGACCTATCACAAAACAACCTGTGGTTGCAAGGGGGTCATCTTGGAAAACTACCAAACCCACACATTTCTGAAAATTAGACACTCTGGGAGTCCAACGAGGTATGGCTTGCATGGATCTCCCAAAGTTTTCCTACCCATAATGCCCTACAAACCTCAAAGTTAGCGGAAAAAACTCAAATTTTCCACATATTTCTAGGTGGAATCACCATGCCGGCACAAATGTCCTACCCCACAGCATTCCCCTCAGTCTCCCAAGTAAAAGAATACCTCACTTGTGTGGTTGGGGCAAAGGCCTGTGACTGGGAAAAGCCCAAAACATAAGAAATAACGGTATAGCACCGAGAATTCTAAGTGCTACATTTTTTTTAAAATACGTTTTTAGCCAATTCTGCATTGGACACCCACACAAGTGAGGTATCATTTTACTTGCGACATTAAGGTGAATGCTGTGGGGTAGGACATTTGTGCCACCACAGTAATTCCACACAGTAATATGTGGAAAATGTGTTTTCTTAGCTAAATTTGAGGTTTGCAGGTGATCCTGGGTAAGAAAAAGTTGGGGGAGCCACGCAAGCCATACCTCATTGGACTCCCCATGATGTCTAGTTATCAGAAATGTGTGGGTTTTGTAGGTTTCCCTAGATGGCAGTGAGCCTGGGGCCAAAACCCCAGGTTCCCCCTCAAAACCAGGTAGTTTTGTTATAGGTAATTTTGAAGTCTCCACGGTATGATTTGGGCCATTTCCTATTGCAGCCACTATGCCTACCCACACAAGTGAGGTGCCATTTTTATCGGGGAACCTGGGTAAACATTGGGTGGTAAGAAATTTGTGTCAGCCCGGTGATCCTACAACTTCCCCACACAGAAATGTGAGAACAAATATATTTTTTCAACACATTTTGAGGTTTGCAGGGGATTTTTGGTAGGGAAATGTTAGGGGACCCACGCAAGCCATACGTTGCTGGACTCCCCCGGGTGTCTAGTTTTCAGAAATGTGTGAGTTTGGTATGTTGCCCTTTGTGGCTGCCGAGGCTGGGGCCAAAAACTCATGGGACCCCCCTTGCAAAACCAGGTTGTTTTGTGATAGGTAATTTTGATGTTGCCTTAATACATTTGGAGCCCTTGCCTGTCGCTGGTGCCTGACACACCCACGCAAGTGAGGTACCATTTTTATTGGGAGACCTGGGGGAATGTTTTGTAGGAGGAAATTTGTGGATCCACGTAGATTCCAGAACTTTCCCACACAGAGATTTGAGAAAAAAGTGATTTCTTTCAGCTAAATTTGAGGTTTGCAGGGGATTCTCGGTAGGGAAATGTTGGGGGACCCACACAAGCCATACCTTGCTTGCCCCAGGGTGTCTAGATTTCAGAAATGTGTGGTTTTGGTAGGTTTTCCTAGATGGCCGCCGAGCTCGGGGCCAAAAACTCAGGGACCCCCCTTGCAAAACCAGGTTATTTTGTGATAGTTCATTTTGAAGTCGCATCAATAGGTTTTGGGCCCTTACCTGTCACGGGTACTTGACCCACCCACACAAGTGAGGTACCATTTTTCTCAGAAGACTTTTGAAAAATGCGGCTGGGTGTAATTTTGTGGATCTACACAGATTCCAGAACTTTCCACCACAAAAAGGTGAGGAAAATATGTTTTCTTTGGACACATTTTGAGGTTTGCAAGGGATTCTGGGTAACAGAATCTGCTGAGAGCCAGACAAGTCACCCCATCCTGGATTCCCCTGGGTGTCTAGTTTTCAAAAATATATAGGTTTGCTAGGTTTCCTGTTGGACCTGGCCCGTTTGGCAGGTTCACCCCTGAACTTTTTGCCTTAAGCTCTGACATAGTGGTGGTGATTTTAGGCCTCTGGGCACTTTAGTACTGTGGCCCAGTGTAAAGTGTGTGCGCGCTCTGAGTGTGTGTGGTGAGATTTAGCCTGCCCTCCCATAGGAATGCATGGGGGATATGTGTGTCCATGGTAATTCCTAGTATGAGAGGAGCGCAGGGGCGAGTTTAGTATGTATGAACCCGTGAGAATAAATGCTGCGCAATGGTGTGCCCAGATATATGGTGACTGGTGGAGAAATGCCACTTTTAGAAGTTGGCATTTCTGTGTACTGTGTGTCTGCCTGCCTGATGTGAATTGCATGTCAGGCTTGTGATTGACAGGAGCTGAGAGTGTGGGTGGCTCCAGGAGACAGGGGGAGTCTGCCCTGTGGTGAATAGAGAGATCTGCATGCAGATGGGAGGGAGGAGTTGCACCTGGGACCTGAATAGGACTGTGCATTCTCTCCACAATTCTGGCTCCGCACCCTGTGGTGCCTCTAATCACTGAGCCCCCACCTGACAAAGGAGAGAGGAGCTGGGCAAAAGAAGCGCTCCAAAGCCCCTCCAAGCCAGTTTTGACTGGTATACCCAAGCCCTGTGCTGTGGCACAATGGGATTTCCTAATATAAATATAGGGGATGTGACCCCAGGAAGCTGGTCACTTCTTGTTCCTGACGGAGGGGGCTTGCTGCTACTGGGGCCCAGGAGAAATCACCATGGGGGCTGCCTCCCTGCTGGAGGACCCTGTGTGCTGGCCCATGGGTCCAGCTATGCCCCTGAAACCTCTCTTGGTCTTTTCCAGGACCCAGGACCTTTTGCTGTTCTCTGCACCCTGTGAGCGCTTTGTTTTATATTTCTAGGAGCGCTCCTGTTTTGACTTGCAGCGCTGGGCTGCGATCTTCTTAGAGGGAATCCCCAGCATAGGGATTCCCTCACATTGTGGCCTGCTGCAGGTGCCTACCCTGCTTATTTCTTTATTTACGGGCGGGTGCCCACCCCGCATTCTTTGTGAGCTTTGCGGGTGCCCACCCTGCATTTGGCCTGCTTCACGGGTGCACACCCCGCTTTGGTATATTTAATTAGAGGGATTCCCTGTACTGCTTTTAAAAACAGAGAGGGTGCCCACCCCGCGTTTGAATCTTCATAGCGGGTGCCCACCCAACTGCTTGGAATGCTTAAATAGCAGTTGCCCACCCCGCATTGCTGCGGTGTTGGCGGGTGCCCACCTCACATTCTTATGGCCATTGAAATCACTGCGAGGCTAGAGCGAAGACAGGTACCGCCGGGCCGCTGCCCAATGAGACCCGGAAGTCGTCTGCCTGACATGGGGCGGGTCCTGCAGCCTAGCGCCAGAAGAGGGAGCAGAAGTCCGGTGCTGGTGGTGATGCGGGGCTCCCATGCGTGAGGGAGAGCCCCCCAATCGCAGCCGCGAGAAGGAAGCAGCCTGGAACCGCGCTGGCTCCATATCAAAGTCCCTGTCCCGAGAAGGGGGACCGGGTGAAGCTTGGCGCATGGTGAAATGGTGCTCCCATGAGTGGAGAGTGCCCCGCAAGCGCAGCATTCCAGGAAGAGAGTCGTCCTCAAGGGAGTCCCTACAGCAGCCCGGTGAGTGGGGCTGAGGAGGGTCTACTTTGTGTTGGTGCTCCTAAAGCACCAGGGCAGTCCTGCGTGGCTAGGCGGTCCCGCTGGAGACAGCGGGTCACCCCACGATCGGGGCACAGTGCCAGCTCCTATTCTGCTGAGCGGACCCGCCGTTGCGGGCCGCTCCCACAAGGGGCATAATTAGTGTCTAAAAGGCCCAGAGGGGCCCGTATTTTCTCAGGTGTTGGCCATGTTTCACAGTTGCCCCGCTTGACAGTGGGCAACTGCAACGATGAGGGCAGGTTATGTAGAGATCCCCCAGTGAGGCCCAGAGGGCTAGCTGCAACGTTGTGCACATTTAATTCAGAAGTCCCTGAGTGGGACAGGAGGCACAGTGGTGCCAGGGCCTTCACAATTCTTCACAGCTGCCCAGTATGTAGTGGGCAACTGCTACGTTTAGGCCTGCACAAATTGCGCACTTTTGACATCCGCTACCTTGGCAGCGTGCCCTGACATTTTGGAACATGAGCCATTTGAGCCCCTTTTGAGATGGCCAGTGGGCCAGGGGGACTGTTGGGTTTAGAGGGCGCCAGGCCCTAATGTGATTTATGTGGTGCTAGGAAATGTAATGTATGTACTATATTTTGTGCACCCTGGGTTATATCTTTAAATGTGTTTTTTATTATGAGGTTGTTTTGCATATTATGGTTTATGCTAGTGAGATTATGTTGCACTGAGATTAATGCCCCTAATGTGAGTTATGCTTAGGAGGTTAGGGTCTAATGCGTTTCGACTTGTGAGATGATTGCATAATGTGTTTTTGCTGGTGAGGTTGGCGCAGAATGTATTCCGCACCTAAATGTGATACTGTGCCTAATGTAGTTTATGTTACAGGCTGATGTTAAGTACAGTGATTACCAGTGGTTCCTGGTTGTACCGTTATGATCTGTTTTACTTTTACTAAGTTCACTTTGTGATGGTTCTGACAGTGGTCCAGTGGGCCCTGCCAGGTGTAAATAATCCCTTGTAAATATGACCCAGTGTCAGGTGGCACCATGTATATTATGTGTTTACTATTGTAATGTGTTATGAGAATACAAAGGCTACTTTTTTATATAACCTTGTGTGGAGTTCCTTTATGTGGTGTGCCTGGGATGTTGTTGCTGTGTGCATGCGCAAATGCTTTACACATAGCCTCCGGGATAAGCCTGACTGCTCGTGCCAAGCTACCAAGGGGCTGAGCAGGGGTTATCTTTGGCGTGTAACTCCCTTGCCCTTACTAGAGTGGTGGTCTCTGCCTGGCTTTGGCACAAGCCTTAGCCAAACAGAGATCCCATTTCTAACATTTCCCTAGGTGCCGGCAGAGCTAGGGTTCAAAATCTACAGCAAGGCACTTTGCAAAAAAAGGGTCAGTTTTCACTGTGAAAATGTTTTGTGTTCACATTGCGATTTGGGCCGTTTCCTGTTGCAGGCACTATGCCTACCCGCACAAGTGAGGTACCATTTTTCTTGGACGACTTTGGAGAACATGGAGTGGGTGGAATTTTGTGGATCCACACAGATTCCAGAACTTTACACCACAGAAATTTGAGGAAAATGTGTTTGTTTTTTTCCAAATATTTAGGTTTGCAAGGGATTCTGGGTAACAAAACCTGGTAGGAGCCAGTCAAGTCACCCCATCCTGAATTTCCCTGGGCGTCTAGTTTTCAAAAATGTATAGGTTTGCTAGGTTTCCCTAGGTGCCGGCAGAGCTAGAATTCAAAACCTACAGCTAGGCACTTTGCAAAAAATGGGTCAGTTTTCACTGTGAAAATGTGGTGTTTCCATGTTGCGTTTTGTGCCGTTTCCTGACGCGGGCACTAAGCCTACCCACAAAAGTGAGGTACCATTTTTCTCAGAAGACTTGGGGGAATACAGGGTGGGTGGAATTTTGTGGTCCGCGCAGATTCCAGAACTTTCCACCACAAATATTTAGGTTTGCAAGGGATTCTGGGTAACAGAACCTGGTGAGAGCCAGTCAAGTCACCCCAACCTGGATTCCCCTGGGTGTCTAGTTTTAATTTTTTTTTAGGTTTGCTAGGTTTCCCTAGGGGCAGGAAGAGTTTGGGTTCAAAATCCACAGCTAGGCACTTTCCAAAAACAGGGTCAGTTTTCATTGTGAAAATGTGGTGTGTCCACGCTGTGTTTTGGGCCGTTTCTCGTCACGGACACTAAGCCTACCCACAGAAGTGAAGTACCATGTTTCTCTGAAGACTTCGGGGAACGCGGGGTGCTTTGAATTTTGGGGATTCCCGCCGATTCCAGAAATTTCCACCACAGAAATGTGAGGAACATTTTTTTTACAGATCTTTAGGTTTTCAAGGGATTTTGGGTAACAGAGCCTGGTCAGAGCCAGTCAAGTCACCCCATCCTGGATTCCCCTGGGTGTCTAGTGTTCAAAAATGTATAGGTTTGCTAGGTTTTCCTAGGTGCGGGCAGAGTTAGGGTTAAACATATAGAGCTAGGCACTTTGCAAAAAATGGGTCCGTTTTCACTGTGACAATGTGGTGTGTCCAAGTTGCGTTTTGTGCCGTTTCCTGACGCGGGCACTAAGCCTACCCACAAAAGTGAGGTACCATTTTTCTCAGAAGACTTGGGGGATTACAGGGTGGGTGGAATTTTGTGGTCCGCACAGATTCCAGAACTTTCCACCACAAATATTTAGGTTTGCAAGGGATTCTGGGTAACAGAACCTGGTGGGAGCCAGTCAAGTCACCCCAACCTGGATTCCCCTGGGTGTCTAGTTTTAAAAAATGTTTAGGTTTGCTAGGTTTCCCTAGGTGCAGGAAGAGTTTGGGTTCAAAATCCACAGCTAGGCACTTTCCAAAAACAGGGTCAGTTTTCATTGTGAAAATGTGGTGTGTCCACGCTGTGTTTTGGGCCGTTTCCTGTCACGGACACTAAGCCTACCCACACAAGTGAGGTACCATGTTTCTCTGAAGACTTCGGAGAACGCGGGGTACTTTGAATTTTGGGGATTACCGCCGATTCCAGAAATTTCCACCACAGAAATGTGAGGAACATTTTTTTTTACAGATCTTTAGTTTTGCAAGGGATTCTGGGTAACAGAGCCTGGTCAGAGCCAGTCAAGTCACCCCATCCTGGATTCCCCTGGGTGTTTAGTGTTCAAAAATGTATAGGTTTGCTAGGTTTTCCTAGGTGCGGGCAGAGTTAGGGTTAAACATATAGAGCTAGGCACTTTGCAAAAAAAGGGTCCCGTTTACTGTGACAATGTGGTGTGTCCAAGTTGCGTTTTGTGCCGTTTCCTGTTGTGGGCCCTTGGCCTACCCACAAAAGTGAGGGGCATTTTTCTCTGAAGTCTTTGGGGAACGTGGGTGGATGGAGTTTTGTGTATCCACGCAGATTCCAGAACTTTCCACCACGGAAATGTGAGGAAACTGTGGGGTTTTTTCACAAATCATTGGGTTTGAAAGGGGTTCTGGGTAACAGAACCTGGTGAGAGCCAATCAAGGCACCCCATCGTGGATTCCCCTGGGTGTCCAGTTGTCAAAAATGTATAGGTTTGCTAGGTTTTCCTAGGTGCTGGCAGAGTTAGGGTTCAAAATCTAGAGCTAGGCACTTTGCAAAAAATTGGTCAGTTTTCACTGTGAAAATGTGGTGTGCCCATGTTGTGTTTTGGGCCATTTCCTGTCGCGAGCACTAGATATATACACACAAGTGAGGTACCATTTTTTCTTGGAAGACCTTTGGAAACGTGGGGTGGGGGAATATTGTGGATACATGCAGATTCCAGAACTTTCTACCACAGAAATGTGAGGAAAACGTGTTTTTTAAACACATTTTTAGGTTTTCAAGAGGTTCGGGGTAACAGAACCTGGTGCCAGTCAAGCCACCCCATCCTGGATTTCTGTGGGTGTCCTGGTTTCAAAAATGTATAGGTTTGCTAGGTTTCCCTACATGCCGGCAGAGCTAGGGTACAAAATCTACAGCTAGGTACTTTACAAAAAAAGGGCCAGTTTTCACTGTTAAAATAAAGTGTGTCCAAGTTGCATTTTGAGCCGTTTCCTGTTGCAGGCTCTAGGCTTACCCACACAAGTGAGGTACCGATTTATTCGGCAAGCTTAGGGTAAAATAGAATTGTAGAGCAATTGTTATTATCTTTGGACTTTTGATGTATTTCTGCCTTCTAAATGAAAGATAATGTGTAAAAACGAAGTCATTTTGAAAAATGACCTATAATTCTCATGCTAATATGGGTACTCACAATTACGGAAATGTGAAAATATCTACTGTTTCTAAACTCTAAATTTTGTTCCAATTTCAGAAATACATAGGTGTCTTTCATACCGATTTTTCCATGTATACAGTTTTCCAAATTAATTGCTATATACCCGGTACATAATTAAAAAACATTGCAAGACGCTACTCAGTTATTGGCTCTGGGTTCGTCGGGTTATTGGTGAACCTACAAGTCCTATATATCCCCACAACCAGAATGGTCCATTGGATGTAACGGTATATTGCTTTTAAACAGCTGTCATAATTAGAAGTTGCAGGTAAAAACATTGTTACAAATGGCAGGTTTTTTTAACTAACTTTCTATTTTTCCTTTATTCAACGGTTAATTTCTGTATAGAAACCTTGAAGGATCTACACAAAGAACACCTTGCTGAATTCAGAATGTTGTCTACTTTTTTTAAATGTATAGCTTTCCAGGATCCATGATTGCTTTCATACCCATTTCTACCATTGACTGGAAAGTAATTGAAAGCACAAAAATAGCAAAAACATGCTATGTCCCTGAAAAATGCCAAAACTGTGTAAAAAGATTTGGTTTTCTGACAAAAGATTGCTTGTCCCTGAAAGCTGGGACGATGGTGATGTCAGCACCACATCCCCCCAAAAAAATATTTACCTGTATTTTGGCTAATTTCTGGGCCCCCTTTAGGGGAATCCACAAACCCTGGGTTCCTTTAGAATCCCCATGATGTTGTAAAACAAGTACGCACATTTGGCGTGGATACCTTATGTGGTCAAAAAGTTACAGGGGCCTAAGCGCGAACAACCCAAAATAGCCAAAAAATGCTTAGCACAGGGGGGAAAAAGGCCTAGCAGCGGGGTTAAATATTAATAAACAAAATAATACCATAACAACAAAACTCTAATCAGTAGAACTGGAGATATCACATTTTAAAGTTGTTTAGTGAAAAGAGTGACTAAAAACACAAAGCTCCCCTCACGGTTATTTTGCTTGTGCTATACGGGGGGGGGGAGGTTACAAGTTCAGTCCGACCATGATGGAGCGCAGGTCAGATACAAGGGCTAGGCTAGTCCCGCTAAAAAGTGACCTTCTTAGTCCAGTGTGAAGCCTTCCATTCAATTTGGAGGAAGCCGTGAGGAGCAGGCGGAGTGTTGCAGATGGTCTTCATTGTAGCACAAAGAGCAGGCTTGACATAGCAGACGGACATCAGTGTAGCAGTAAGAGTAAGTGGAAAAAAAACTCAGCCACACTACGCGGAGCTCTGCAAGTGGCAGAGTGCAATAGAAAAATGCTGTTTGCAGTGATTTTCAGCGCCGGGTGCTTGTCCGCACTGTGCAGTCATCGTGAACGGCACCATGCAGAGCGCAATCGGGAGCTGCTTTCCTTTCTGCCGCTCGAGTAGATTTTTACTCGAGCAGCAGCTTTCTCAACCCGAACGGGCAGTTTCTCAACGCGAGCGGTCGCGAGCATACGTGGCCACTTGCAATGAGAACCCTGGCCCCCCTGCATTGAGAAATCTCGCCCGGAGGTTTATTTTCCATGCTCATGCTTGCCAACTTGATGCTGACGATCGCGAACAAGGAAAAATCTCTGCGGGAGTTGAATTTTCCTTGCTTGCGCTCGCCAACTTGACGTTGACGAACGTGAGCGAGGAATAAAACTCTGCTCCGCTGAGTTTTTTTGGAACCCCTTGAGCTCCGCGTAACACGGAGGGCGGAAAACTCTGCAAACTCCACGAGCGGAGTGGAGTTCCAAGTGCAGGCTTACCATTTTTGCATGGGTCCCCCACACATTTTGCCTAATGTTGATGCTCTTTGACTGAGTGTGCCCTGAGTTCCTGCCAACCAGGTACCCAGGGCTTGTTCTTAAACTGTACTGTTGCAAACCCAATTGGGAACTCCCTGGCCATATGTAAGTCCCTTGTAAAAGATAACATAGGTACCAAGGGCACTGTGACCTGGGAAAGCCTATAAGGGCTGTAGCAGTTATTGTGCCACCCTTAGAGGCCCTGTACCTTTTCACACACACACTGCCATTGCAGACTGAGTGTTTTGGTGCAGAGTAAAGTGAAGTGTCGACATGGCGCACATTCCTGTGTGCCATTCCTACAATCTGCTGCCATGACATAGGTAAGCCACCCCTCTAGCTGGGTGCACTATACCACTGGTGCTTGAGCCCTGTACCTCTACAGTGTCTAAGTCCATTCTTAGGCATTGTAGGTACGGTAAAGCCATAAAGAGTATATGGTCTGGGATTTTGTCATTATGAACTCCACAGCACCATAATGGCTTTACTGAAATCTGGGAAGTTTGATATAAAACTTCTCAGCACATTAAACCCACACTGATGCCAGTGTGAAATTGAATGAAAAACGCTCTTAGAAGGAATCTTAGAGATGCCCCCTGAAAAATGACATGACTCTAGTGTCCTGGCTGAATGGCTGCTTGCCAGCTGCCACCACCAGACATGTTTCTGGACCCCTGGGTTGAGATCCTCCCACTTTCGAGTCCTGAAACAAAGCACATCCTGGGTCGAGGTGCCAAGCCTCCGCCCCAGGATGGGCAGGGTCCACGAAGGGGAAGCTTCAAAGGCTTTCAGCCTTTCTAAACTGACTCACCCCTTTGCTGCTCCCAGCAACTGGCCCCCACCAGTTCTGACTCCCACTTTGGGCAGGAGAATCAATGGAAAACCAAGATAGGAGGAGAGGTGTTCCCACTTTTGCCAACCCCACCCTTCGTGTAGTGGAGGCAGGGCAAAGCACAACTCTCAGTCCCCACTACCTGACAGATGGGCGGACCAAGCCGACCAGAGTGAGGTTTTGCCCTCCTCCGACTGGAGGGTGGCATAATAGGGGGTGTACACACCCCAAGGAAGAGACCCGTGCCCAACCTTTACCTACCTTAAACAGACAAGAATAAAACAAGAAGAAGGACCGAAGAGCCATGCTGAAGGAAGAAGAGGATGACACCAACTGACTTGGCCCAAGTTCATGCTTGCCAACTTGATGCTGACGATCGTGAACAAGGAAAATCTCTGTGGGGGGTGAATTTTCCTTGCTTGCGCTCGCCAACTTGACGTTGATGAACGTGAGCGAGGAATAAAACTCCGCTCTGCTGAGTTTTTGGAACTCCTTGAGCTCCGCGTAACACGGAGGGCGGAAAACTCTGCAAACTCCCTGAGCGGAGTGGACTTCCCCGCGCAGGCTTACCGTTTTTGCATGGGTCCCCCACACATTTTGCCTAATGTTGATGCTCTTTGACTGAGTGTGCCCTGAGGTCCTGCCAACCAGGTACCCAGGGCTTGTTCTTAGACTGTACTGTTGCAAACCCAATTGCAACTCCCTGGCCATATGTAAGTCCCTTGTAAAAGGTAACATAGGTACCAAGGGCACTGTGACCTGGTAAAGCCTATAAGGGCGCAGCAGTTATTGTGCCACCCTTAGAGGCCCTGTACCTTTTCACACACACACTGCGATTGCAGGCTGAGTGTTTTGGTGCAGAGTAAAGTGAAGTGTCGACATGGCGCACATTCCTGTGTGCCATGCTTACAATCTGCTGCCATGACATAGGTAAGCCACCCCTCTAGCTGGGTGCACTATACCACTGGTGAGGGTACATGTGCTTGAGCCCTGTACCTCTACAGTGTCTAAGTCCATTCTTAGGCATTGTAGGTACGGTAAAGCCATAAAGAGTATATGGTCTGGGATTTTGTCATTACGAACTCCACAGCACCATAACGGCTTTACTGAAATCTGGGAAGTTTGATATCAAACTTCTCAGCACATTAAACCCACACTGATGCCAGTGTGGAATTGAATGAAAAACGCTCTGAGAAGGAATCTTAGAGATGCCCCCTGAAAAATTACGTGACTCTAGTGTCCTGGCTGAGTGGCTGCTTGCCAGCTGCCACCACCAGACATGTTTCTGGACCCCTGGGTTGAGATCCTCCCACTTTCGGGTCCTGAAAAAAAGCACATCCTGGGTCGAGGTGCCAAGCCACCCCCCCAGGATGAGCAGGGTCCACGAAGGGGAAGCTTCAAAGGCTTGCAGCCTTTCTAAACTGACTCACCCCTTTGCTGCTCCCAGAAACTGTCCCCCACCGGTTCTGACCCCCACTTTGGGCAGGAGAATCAATGGAACACCAAGATAGGAGGAGAGGTGTTCCCTCCTTTGCCAACCCCACCCTTCATGTAGTGGAGGCAAGGCAAAGCACAACTCTCAGTCCCCACTACCTGGAAGATGGGCGGACCAAGCCGACCAGAGTGAGGGTGGCATAATAGGGGGTGTACACACCCCAAGGAAGAGACTCATGCCCAACCTTTACCTACCTAAAACAGACAAGAATAAAACAAGAAGAAGAAGGACCGAAGAGCCATGCTGAAGGAAGAAGAGGAGGACACCAACTGACTTGGCCCAAGCCCTACCGGCCTGTCCCGACCTTGACCGGCTCCAGCAGAATCCCAGTGGGTGTTGCAGCCAGCAGCTCCCCAAAACCTGGATGACCTGCACTGCCTTCACTGAAAAGACGTTGGCTCCCGGGAGCACTGGATTTGCTCACCAACAGACTCTGGCTCCAGCCAAATCCGCAAGTCTGAACCCGATGCCCATGGCAGTTTGAGTGGGCCAACACCATGAGGAGATCCTGACCTGGGATCTGGTGATCCCTGACCTACCTCAAGTCTCCCAACGATGCCTGCATCCCCTTTCTGGAGGTTCCCTCTGACCGCTACAGGAGCCGGTAAGAGAAACTCAATGCCAAAAGACACCCCTGCACCCAAATCCCCACAGCCTTAGTTGGCCCAACCTATGGTGTCCCGGCATCCCTAGATATCCCAACTTACCTCTCCAACCGGTGGTCGCCTCCAGAAGATCTTCATGTCCAAGCCTTCAGTATTTGTAAAAACCTGAGAATCTACATTAAAAGCAGGAGGGCACCCAACGCCCAAACAGCACCCTGCACTTGGCTGCCCCTGTGCTGCTGGTGGTACACCTTGTGTGCTAACTTGAACCCCCGTTTGCCCTGAGCCTAATTCCAGGAGCTTTGCTCCCTCAACCTTGTGGCCTACTCGTGAGCAGCCACCAACCGGAGGCCCCTTATCCCTCATTGGATAATCGTGGGCCTCAGCACTCTGCACCCGGCCACCATAGTGCCACTGAGGATGCTCTTGGAGTTCATTCTTGACCCTGGGGTAATCCATGTTGATAACCTCAGAAACCCAACTCCCAAATCCAAGTACTTACCTGTAAACCGACAACTTCATTTCCTCCCATAGAATTGCATTGACTGGTTTGCTGTGAAAAAAGTTCTAAGTGTGGAGTTGGAAATTCTATGAAAAGTCATACAAGTGTGTTTTGATAACAAATTGCATCCTTACCTTTATCTAGGAGTTGTCCCAGTGTGGTATCTACGTATACCACCCTGAGTAAGAAAAGTAATCAGAAAAGTAACTTAAAAAATAATTTCAACTGTTTATGAACAATTGACTTACCTGTAACCAAACCAATTGCATTCAACAGCATTAAATTGTATTCAACTGCATTAGTCTTGCAAAGTACTATTATTATTACCTGTACAAGGCTTGGATTGGTTCTAGAAGGAAAAAAACAACAAAATAATTTTTTTACACAAAACAAATAGGTCAGTGTTCGGTCCTTGAGTGTGTGAAACCATTTCTTGCTTGAGTGCGTAGAATAGATGCTTAACACTACCCTCTGATAAAGCCATATTTCTCACCCACACTACCACAAATAGGGAGTAAGGTATTATCTACTTTGACCTCTGCCTACCTTTGGGGATCCACTTGACTCTGTGCACACTATACCTTACTTTCGTATAATATATACAGAGCCAGCTTCCTACACTCTCCTAGCCACACAACGTTTATCCCTGTCAAGGCCTAACACTATCTGCTGGTGTCAAAAGGCAGGGAAGGCCTGTTGTCAGGTTCCTTTGTGTGTGCAGGAGGCAAGCCCTTTGAAGAGTAAGTGGGCCTGGGTGAAGCCCCTCCCCAGTCATTCTGCCAGAATGGCTCATCCAGTCCCCACGTAATCCTCCTTTGTGTTACTGTCTGGAAGGAATACACTGGCAGAAGGCACAAATGGTTGGGGACAAGAAAATGCCATAAGTGGCATTTTCGGAATTCTATTTTAAAATCCAACTTTGCCATTAAAGAGAATTTCAATTTACAAATAACTTGAGTGTAAACACCAAATTCCTATCTGCTCCCAATCAAAAGTTAGCACTTATTAATCGTAAATGGTAACTCAGTGTTAATCAATGGAAGAGATAGGTCTTACAACAGTGAAAAGCGACTTTACTAGTTCTTCATTGACAGGACGTGCAAAATTAAGTACACCTGTCCTGCCTTTTAAATACAATGCACCCTCCTCTATGATCCTTTAGGGACTGCCTTAGGGGCGACTGTTATGTATTTAAAAACAGGATGTTTGGGCCTGGCAACCGGTTTATTTTGCCAAGCAGAAGTGTCAATTTGAAACAGCTCTAAAGGCTGAAGGAGCAGACCTGAGATGTTTTAAAAGGCTACGTCAGAGGGTGAGCAATGAGTGCTGCAGGCCCACTAGTAACTTTTACTTTACAAGCCCTGGGTACATGTAATACCATCTACTAGAGACATAAAAGTAAATTATATGTGGCAATTAGTTGTAAACCAATTTTACCACCTTCGAAGAAAGCAAAAGCACTTTAGCACTGGCTAGCAGCAGTAAAGCACAAAAATTGCAAAAGCCAACAAAAACAAATTCAGCAACAGAAGGCGAAAATCTGGGGGAGTGCCTGCACAAACGACCATGTCCAACAACCGTTATTTTAATAGCTATTAAAAATCCAATTCAGTTGTGAAGTTACTTTTGCAATATATATATTGAGGAAAGTTACCTTTACCCTGCCTGAAGCTCCTGAAGGCTAATTTGCATTAACTATGCAACAACACCCAGGCTGTACTCAACCAGAATGGCGTGTGAATACGGTGCAAAATTTCTCTCAGGAGCTATACGGTAGGTCAGCTTGACTGACAGGTCAACCTGTATGGGCAAAGATGACTCCTCTGAGCTTAATAGACTATTCAGGGAGGTGACTATGGGCATTCTTTTGGCAGAAAACAAACCGGGAGAATAGGGTCAAAGGGAAAGGATTTTTAGAGACCTACTACTGGTTCACTTCCCCAGTAACAACACGTAAATAACAAGCAAGAACCTAGGAGGTCTATGAGCCAGGCAACTAGCTGGCTAAACTGTCAAATCTGTCTTTATGACAGTTGGTGCTGCAGTCACCATATAGCAATATATAAAGAGAAGGAGAAACAAATGTGTAAGTCACCAAAGAGTGATAATGTCGAAGACTTAATCAAGAACTGGTCAGACTAGATCCAGTACACATATTGTTAGTGAATAACCATCAGAAAACCAAGTGATCAGTCCTATCATTTGGTCGTTCACACTGTGACCGGGCGGGTCCTTAGATCATCTAGACCTCATGCCACACAGTCAAAGTGAGTACTGGATATGGTCTACAGTCAAAATTGGAACTACCAATTGTTGGTCTGATAGTGATGGCTCATAAAGGTGATAAAAGTACAGTGCAACACAACAGAAATGTGGTGAGTCTAAAATAGGGTGATATGTCTAAACAACAACTTTAATAGAAACTAGGCACATCCCCTAACTAAAATAGGAACAGCGCAAACGACAGTTTGGAACAATGACTATCGCAAAACGGGCCAACATGTTTCTGCCTACCGGGCACTGAGTCCCTTGGCTTTCAACAGGGCCACTGCTCTCAAATAGTTGCTACTGTTAGAATGTCTGTGAAAACAATAATAGTGAAAACACAAAGATTTTAAAGTAGGAACGATACAACCTGTACCTACAGTTCAATTACTCATCCTCCTAGTCAGTGGACGTTCAAAGTGATCTAGAAAGACACATATATTACACTCTTATTATTAAGTCATTCGGGGAGTACCCTTAGCACGTCCTTGGTATCTTGCAGATAGGTGGGCATCCTCTGCACAATGGGCCTCAAAAAGAAGTCTACAAAAGTAGATAAGGGCTCCAAAGCTGAACCCAAGCCGGATATAATAGGCCTCCCTGGAGGCGGTCTCTGTGGCTTGTGTGAAGTAGTTCCCTTCTCCGTTTTGCTACTTAACTCCACACCCCCTCCGGTTCGGTGCCTCCCCCAAGTCTCAGGCGAGTCTGGTGGCACCGACGGAGAGGTGAGTACAGGAGTGGAGTTCTTTTGAGCTGACATCAGGAGGGGCATTTATTAAGAACTTTATGACTCCTTCTTTTAAAATCAGTCAGCAGTTTTGTATTTTTGTTTTTAATGATTACCTGTACTGTCTGACAGTGTATGCAGAATGGTTGACCGACAGTTAGGTTTCTTTTACTTGTACAATGGGTGTCCAGCCATACTCCAAGGTTGCTGTTCCTCCATGGAGTTCATAATGGGACAGATGTGATATAGTGAATAGGGCATATAATTAGATTATCTTAGACTCTGTGCGTACTACTGAGATTTGATATCTTTTCCTGTTCACATCTATCTGTTTCACAGTGCGGGGCCTCGTATACCTGAGCACGGTCCAGGTGAGGTGAGGTCCAGTCCCCTGTCATGTTGGGTGAGCAAGCAAAATTTAAAATGTATTTTTTGAATTATTTACTCAAGATGTAAGAGAAGTAGAGAACATATGTGCATGACTTAATAATAAGAGTGTAATATATGTGTCTTTCTAGATCACTTTGAACGTCCACTGACTAGGAGATGAGTAATTGAACTGTAGGTACAGGTTGTATCGTTCCTACTTTAAAATCTTTGTGTTTTCACTATTATTGTTTTCACAGACATTCTAACAGTAGCAACTATTTGAGAGCAGTGGCCCTGATGAAAGCCAAGGGACTCAGTGCCCGATAGGCAGAAACATGTTGGCCCTTTTTGCGATAGTCATTGTTCCATACTGTCGTTTGCGCTGTTCCTATTTTAGTTAGGGGATGTGCCTAGTTTCTATTAAAGTTGTTGTTTAGACTTATCACCCTATTTTAGACTCACCACATTTCTGTTGTGTTGCACTGTACTTTTATCACCTTTATGAGCCATCACTATCAGACCAACAATTGGTAGTTCCAATTTTGACTGTAGACCATATCCAGTACTCACTTTGACTGTGTGGCATGAGGTCTAGATGATCTAAGGACCCGCCCGGTCACAGTGAGAACGACCAAATGATAGGACTGATCACTTGGTTTTCTGATGGTTATTCACTAACAATATGTGTACTGGATCTAGTCTGACCAGTTCTTGATTAAGTCTTCGACATTATCACTCTTTGGTGACTTACACATTTGTTTCTCCTTCTCTTTATATATTGCTATATGGTGACTGCAGCACCAACTGTCATAAAGACAGATTTGACAGTTTAACCAGCTAGTTGCCTGGCTCATAGACCTCCTAGGTTCTTGCTTGTTACATTCTTTTGGCAGAACAGTGTTAAATCCTGGCTTACAAGTCTGCATGAAGCACATGGAAAAAGTTTGCTCTCTGAAAGGTATCAAACAGGACAAGAGTTATAATTATTGGGTATTTCCTCTTTGGACACTGAGGTAGCCTGCATTGTTTCTCAACACTTCTGTCTCTAAATACCCCCACCCAATAACTGGTGCCAACCATAAACATGGCACCCCAAGGCACACTCTTCAGGAAACTTTCTGCACTGGCAGACGAAAAGAAATGGACAGGACCTGCTGTATGCAGCCTGAGAGGAGCACTGCAGAACTGAACCTGCTCCCACTTGTGCCTAGGACAAGAAGTGGATCCCAAGTTTCAGTTGGATGACCTTCTGTGTGGCTACAAGAAGACAACACAATTCAAGAGGGCTTTTTCTTAAAGTGTCCAGCTGATCAATGGAAACTGGTTTTGGACTGGACTTTTCTAATGGCCTCTACCCAATAGTCTGAGAATCTCTAAGTTTCGAAAAAACATGGGTACAATCTTCAACATATTGGTTTTGGTGAGTTTGATCCCTGTAGTCATGATAAAAACATATGTCTCTGTATATTGAAGATTTATGGACCGTACATGCATTTTGATGCTACTGATAGATCAAAGCTCCTCCAGAAAATGCATACGTTTGATGTTCCTGCAAAGATTCAGAATTTCGTCTCTCTAAACTATGAAAACACCTGCTTTGTGGTGACCATGAGCAAAGATTACATCCAAATGAACAAGGTGACCACTTAAAGTCTGATGTGCAATCTATTCATATCTGATTTGCATGATATTTTCCTGAAAGTGACTACCTATCTTCAAAAACCTAGAGGCTCACACTCTCCAATTTTGTCCTGAGGATATATTGCCTAATCTGTTGCAGAGCTATGGTAATGCTAACAGTTTGATGGTAAAAAAACGGTAAATGTGTATGTTCTGGAGACAATCAAAAGTTACAGGGGCAGTATGAAGAATTTGAGCTCTAAATTGCGAGCGAATATATTTATTTGTGTGCTTATAATTGATCAAAATATGAATTAGAGATTGCTAAAAGAGGCAAAAGATGAAGTCGTGAAAACTATTTGGGGGTGCCTGCTAAAGTTCAATCATCAACTAGAAGAGCGATCTCTAAAAACCCTACTTTTGAGTTATAATGCTGGGAAGACCCCTTACCTATCATTACATCAGCACAGATGTATGCCCAAAATCTGGGCACCCACTCTTGTCTTAAAGTGTGTATTGTTTACCTGCTCTTAAAGTAAGTCACCAGACCTAAATGTAAACAATCATTAAATCTGCTCTCAACCACCTATAGTCTGGCTAGCGATTTTGAGGAGTTTATGCTCAGAAATGGTATGGGTTTCAAACTAATAAGGTTGAAATTGAGCTTGTGCTCTGTTAAGCCAGGTTAACGAAGTGACCAATTGACTTGTTATTTAAATAAAAAGGGATGAGAACAGCAATTTAATGGGGTTAGTGGAAAATAATCTAAAATGAATCCCCCTGTATAACATGCTATTCTCTGCTCGCAGGAACTAGGGTTGGGCAATCTGGTTAATAATTGCTTGATACCATATCCTTTCATTAAAGGGGTGATTAAGCAAACTATCCCATAGGGTTTAGGTTGAAGGGTAAGGGTTATTCAAAGAAATCTTATACAATATATTTTAATTAAGCTGATCTACTGTTGGCTGGCTGTGGTGGGACTCCAGCATTCCTAGTGGCGTGGGAGGCAGGGATAGCCTTCCCGAAGCCATGAAGACACTACAGCATTCCCACAGCATGTGTTACTTGCTCAGGGCTATTTGAGGCCCTTTCACTGCACTGCTTAATCGCCTGTTGGCTGGCTGGGGTGGGACTGTTTTCCCCAGCATTCCTGGTGACAATCTTCCCGACGCCATCAAGGCACTACAGTACTACCCCAGCATGGAAGGTGCTCGGACGTAACCTGTGTTTAGAAAATATGTTTATGTTGTTGTTACAACCTGTCATGACTAGATTAGTAAAAATTGAAGAGAGTCTAGCAGCCCTTATTACTTGAGGAGTTGTTAGTAACGTGGTAGTGGGGGTCGAAAGCAGCACCCAATACCCAGTCATCGGGGGAATATATCCCACAGGGAGGAGAAGGGGGAGGGGGGGATTGAATACTCATTTACCCCATCCCATGACTCACAGGGAGGCAGCAGGTCCCTTTCGACCAAGGCCTCTTTGCAGGCCGGACTCACTAACAGAGGCCAACCTACGAGACCCACGTCAGCAGGCAATACAGCATATGGGACCGATCGCTCTAATAGACTCCACTGATGGGGGAATAAAGAGTGGGGAGGAGCGCAGGAGGAGGCAAGGGTCCATGTTGCCACAAATGTTAGATCTCCCGCAAGCTGCATGCCCATATGGTATAATATTGGCGGATACCCTAGAACAGAGAGGAGCTCAGAGGGAGACAACTGAGCAGCTCATGACTAAAGCTCTCCATTGTCCGATGAGTTCCAGGAGCGGGGCTGGTGACCTTTCCAGACATATTATTATGGCAAGGAGAATGGCGCGGGTGGGTTGGTTCCCTAAAGAACTAGCAGGTGATTGCGTAGTTCTTCATTTTAATGATCAAAGGCTGGTGGGAGACCTACTCCGGATACTTTCCAACACGCCTTCTCCGGGGTCGCGGGTTCACGCCCTCCCCTTGGGATATTTTTATAAACCTATCGGGCCTATGGCCCCGAGAACGCGAGAAGCAGTTTTGTAACTCTATGCCCCCCTCTCCCTCATGCTACTGATCTAGTCAGATGTGAAGTAAGGGTTGACAACCGCTTTAGTCGCTTGGAAGATTTAGAGTTCTGTGGCTAGCTGAATAAAGACCATCTGGCTCCCCTGTAGGAATATTCATTGCAAAAACATGGGTTGGATAGGGGTGGAAAAGGGCTGCAAAAGAAGGGGGTAGTCAACTCCAGTTCAAAAATAGCTACCTGGAATGTAGCAGGTCTAAAACAAAAATTGGGAAATTTAGACTAGAAAAGATTTTTAGCATTACAGGATATTCTGTGTTTCCAGGTAATGTGGGAAACAGGCCTGATATTCCTGGATGGGTACCAATCATTTCAAACCACTGCAGTCCCTTCCTCAATGGGTAGAGCAAAAGGTGGCATTGTGATGCTAATAGCAAACACACTAAGATTTTGGTGCACATGAATAAAAAAAGACAATAGAGATTCTTTAGATACGATATTTAAAGAATCGCAATTAAAGAATTGCTATTGCCTATGCATGTAGGAATCTCCCCAAAATTTGCAATCCCTACACATTCCTTAATTGTGACTCACAAATTGCGAATCGCAATTAAGGAATTGATTACAATTCAATTCTGTGGGACTAGAGGTCCATAGGAATGAATGGGAATTGCATGCACAATGTGAGAGTACCCAATAGGTATTCGCAAATTGCGCATGCAATTTCAAGGGTGCAAGGGTGCCAAAAGGACACCCTGTTGCACCCCTGAAATTACAATTGATCCACATGTACACACATGCCCCAAAGGCATGTGTGTGTGTAACATAGAACTTTGAAAAATACCCTTTAGTGCATTTTTCAAAGAAATCGCAAATTACCATCAACTTTCGATTGATGGTAATTTGAGATATTTGCAAAGTCGCAAATTGTCTTGGTGTAATGCATTGCATTTAAGGAATTGCAATTTGCAATTCCTTAAATGCAATCGCAATTTAAGTAATCTCAAATTTTGCAATTTTCTGCATTTGGGATGATGCATTCCAAAAAATACTGGTCGCACAGGGGCCGTTTGTGACGTTTTTTATGTTGATGCATGTGGCCCTAAATGTCTAAAAGTTTTTTAGCTCTTCTCCTTACTTCCATATTCTACTATGTGACAGTTTAGGTGATTGGGATTGCTTATAGATTGATTATTACAATAATAACTTTTGAGTAAATATAGTTTTATTGGAAAAGGAAATTTTTACCATCCGTGAAGCACACCAAAGATGTATTAACACCCTGTGGTTGGGTGATTTTAATGCTCATTGTTGTAAGAATATGATATAGCCTGGGTGTAGAATAGTAGATGCTGAGGGTAATGTAATTCCGCACTTCACACATAATGAACACGACCATCTGGTTAATAGGCTTTTAATAACCATGAATCTTGAGGTAATCAATAAGCATGATCCCGACACAGGATTATTCCCAAAGACATTCGAGAGAATGGAGCTTGGCTTCACCCTAGATTTCATATTAGTCTCTTAATCCCTTCATGGGAGAATAACCCAAGCAGAACCAATCTTCTCCATATATGGTGACCATGCGGCCCTTGTTTACTCTATGGTATGGATGGTGGGTAATAAGGCTGAAGCAGACAAGGTTCCTAAGCCGATCTTAGCAAGGAAGAATGGCTATTTACTAAAGTGGGATAAAATAAATACGGAGAGAGTTGTGCCATCCATAATTACCCAAAAATTGAGTGAGGTACGGATATGTTTAGATCCGAATTTTAACCTGGAAGGTCTAATGTTGATGTTTTCTGAGAAATTGGTAAAAATCAAAAGCAACTTTTATCTGTCTTATTATCAAAAGATGCTGCATGCTCAAAGACCCTAAGAAATGTACATGCTGCTCTTAGAATGGCCCCAAGAGACCATAGACTGGTACGATCTTCACATTTGTTATCTAGAGAGGCATGGAAAGCCTTAATAAGGGGCCTGGGGAAGGTAGCATGGGCGAATCTGTTTCAAGCAGTGGGCACTAAAAACTGTAAGGAATTTTGGAGAACGATTAATGGTCCCTTTCTTAAAGTTGATATCGACCCGACACTAGATAATAATTTTGAGCAAATATTAGGGGCGGCTGATGTGTCCCCAGCCTCTCCATCTAATATCCTGTAGGTAGCATATAAGGATACTTTGATTTTTGATTTGCCTGGGGTGAAGGGTAGATTTGCCCAATGTAGTACCACAAAGGCCCCAGGTCCTGATTGATGGGTTCCTGATAGATTTCTTCCTAGACCATCAAGAGCTTTGGACCCCATTTTTGACCAATATCTTTAATGCCATAAGCAAGGTGGGTCCTCCATCCTCATGGAATAGGAAGATAATAATTCTCATCTTCAAAAATGGGGAAAAGTCTCAACCTCAAAATTATAGGTTATATAAGGTAACTGCAAAATTGATTGTGTGCCTATTGTTGAACAGGTTGGAGGATTGGGCTAGAGAGAGAAATATCCTATTACCATCCCAGTGTGGTTTCCAAAAATGAGAGGCAACAATAGATCAATGCCTCAATCTAAGCTTGACTTTGGCCAAATAGATGATAGCGAAATAAGGACAGATCGTTATGGCCTTTATGGATCTGTCGGCTGCCTTAAACTGTGTTACCCACTCCAAGTTATGGTCAGTTATGGAAGATATGGGCATCAAGGAGGCCACAATTAATTTTATAAGACAGATGAATGCATAAACAACCACCTTTGTTCAATATGGTTGGGATGGGGAGAGCACAAGGCCTTTTTTGATCAACAGGGCTGAGTCCTTGCCCCTTTTCTATTTTCGATCTTGTCAAATGTGGTGCAGGCAGCAGTGAACGAGTCTATGAAAGATGTGCCCATTTTTAATGGAGTCCTCCTCCCAATACGGTTTTACACAAAAGATGCAGTATTAATAGCAAGAACAGGGGTGGTGCTGTAGAAATGTATAGAGGCCTACACAACAATAATGAAGAGTCTGGACCTCTGTCTTAATGAAGCAAAATCATTTGTGTTAGTGGCAGAGGCACACCCTGTTAAACGTCCGGCATGTCACATAGAGACACGCAGGCTGGAAGTGGTGGACACCTTCTCATACCTGGGGGTTCTTTTCAATCAAAAGCACTCCTGGCTAAATATGGTGGGTAATAGAGCCCTTGTTATGGAAAAAGTGTAACGGCCATCTTCAGTTTTATTAAGAAGCTCATAGGGTTCAAGCCTATTGATGTAATAAAAAAGGTATACTCTGCAAAAACCATTTCCACTGCGACGTATAGTGCACGGGTATGGGGGATGGCAGCAATAGATCCTTTACAAAGAGTAGAGGATGATTTTTATAAAAGGCTACTCGCTGTTCCTCACAACTGCTCAAATTATAATTGCCATATTGAACGTGGAGGCCCATATCTCTCTGATGTTCTCAGGTTAGCCCCCATATTGCTATCAAACTCAATCTGGAGGGAGGACACAGTCAACCTGACCCAAAACATCATCAGGGACTGCCTATCCCTAGACCACGCACATAACGTTCCTTGGTTGCAATATGTGAAGTGCACTTAGGGAGCTTTGGGTTTGGAAGAGTTATATTCTAACCGATTCACTTGTATGACTATGTCCAAGACGAGAATTAAAGAAACATTTTTAGCGAAGGTCATGTGTGAAAGTTTGGAATCAAATCGACTAAAATCCTCATTAAAGCTGTACCTTATGTCCCCTCCCATCACACAGGTCGATAAATCATATTTAGTGTTCGTGACAAACCCCTAAACCATTTCATTTTAGTGAGGTTTCATATGTAATACATTCCCTTAATAACAGCCGTCCCTAACAATAAGTACTCATTAAATGATTTACCAGTCTGTCTTTGTGATGGAAGGTCAGCCAAGTTGGATTTACATTTATTGTTCTTTTGCAGTTTTTATGATCTTCAAAGGAAGATGTTCATTTTCAATCTTTTGTGCAAATATAGTTTTAGCCAATATCGTCCAGTCCTTTATTTTATCAAAAAACTGAGTGATCCATTTGTGTATTATGCTACTACCTCATTTCTCTGGTCTTCCATAAAAATATGAGAGCCAACATAGAATGGGAGACCTGAGGATTGCAGTGGTGTATTTAATAATTCATTGTGATAGCATTATGCACTTTATAAAACTTTGATGATGTTTTTTCTTGGTTATTTTCAATTGTTTTAGCACAGGATTTTAAATATGAAGTTTTGCTTGTTTTTATTAAGTATTTCATATAATATGTATATTTTTAATGTTGTTACTATCTTGTGTACTTCATATGCTTTGGAAACATTGCAAAATAACAGATCTTGATTAATTGATTCATAACGGATCATTGTCTACCAAGATATTGTATTTTTTCAATGGAACTAGAGTCCAGAAAGGCTCTTTATATTGTCAACCAGCTACAATTTAATGGACAAGGGTCCTGCGGTGGATCTCCACCTTCTTATCAACAATTTAGGCTTTCCATAAAAGTCAAGAGACACCTCCGCACATTACTTGGAGTGTGTGGTGATTAATGAAGTGAGGACACTTTTCTCTATTGAGCATCAACAGTGAGCTTCTGTACAATAACAATTTTGATAGTGCAGAATTTTAGATTTTCAGGGCCACATGTATTACTATTAGAAATAGCGATTGCCAAATTGCGGGTTTCTGCTAGTCGCTATTCCTGATGTATGAAACTCCATTAGTTTCATTTAGCGATTCCCAGGAGATCCCAAATCGACCTACCTAATTAATGTTAATGAGGTAGGTCACAATTTGTGAGCCACTGGGAATCTCTGAAATCCCGGGGATGGTGGGCTGCTGGGGTCAGCAGAACATTGTGTCCATGATTGTTTTTAAATAAAGCCATATTTTTTTTTAAATGCAGCCCGTTTTCCTTAAAGAAAAAAAGTTGCATTTAAAATAAAAAAAATATTTTCTTTTTTTAAGAGCAGGCTGCGGTCTGTGGGACCACTGCCTGCTCTTAAAAAACGTTTTTGTCACCATTCGCAAAGGGTAAGAGGTGCTTTGGGGCACCATCACAGTACACAGTTTACCATCAGATTGAATCTGATGGTAAACTGTGAATGTTTTGCGACCAGTATTTGGTCGCAAAACATTCATACATACTACTGCGATTCAGTATTAGGAAATGAAGCCCTCAGCCCGCCCCTTCCTAATACTGATTCGCAAACCCATTTTGAAGTTCAGTAACAGGTTACCGAATCGCAAAATAGAGGTTGGTAAATGGGAAAAGCCTTTTTTGAATTTGTAAAAGGGACGATTCTGTGAATTGGCCTGTTTGCGAATTGAAAATAGCTTCATACATATGGCCCAAAATGTTTCAAGATTTTTGCACATAACACCACCATACCACTTGGTGCCAGGCCACACCCACTCTCTCTCGAAATATGTACAGTTTCACTACCTAAAAGTAAACAACCAGTTGGCATTAGATATAGCTTGTGTGTTTGCTACTAACCCGATTACTGGAAGATGGTCAACATCAAATTCATCTATTTGTGCTTGAAAGAAGCATCTTTTTGTATGGTGATGGAATGATGTTTCAACTAGATGGATTTGTCATGATTTCAATGTTTTATGGGGCATTTTTTTCTCAATTAATCAAAATTTTACTTGATTGACAGATTGATTAATAGATGTAACAAGTGTTAGTGTTATCAATTTCAATGGTAAGCAATATATTGTTCTAATTTGTATTCAAATACGTGATCTGTATATCAATGCACATAGCAGCGAGTGTTTAGCTCACTGAGCTTTTCAAAAATAACATTTTAAACCAGCATTTCATTAGTGTGTAGTGTTGCTTTATTTTAGGCAAAATGAAGACTCTTGGAATCCCTCTTGGCGTCAGGTCACAACTTTGTGTTTATGAAACCAAGTTTAGCGAGTTTTGGGAGGCCTGTGCTCATTATGGGTCAGTTGTCTAGTCTGGCCATCACACGGAATTTAGGCGGTTGCGCCAAGTATTTTATTTGCAGGATAGCATGGACAGTTAAAAATCTCCACTCGTTCACTACTCATTGATATGAAAGCTAAAGTTGAAATTGAATGTAGCATAAATCAGAATGCATGTGGTAGTAGGGGTTTGTTATTTGGAGATCAGCATTCCAGCAACCAGAAGAATTGCTGGTTGCTCTTTTCGTCATTTGCGATTAAATTGACCTTCTTTTACATTTACATTATTACATCATTTGACTGAGATTCTTGAAGAAATGTGAGCGGAATTGAAAGTATGTGCTCTAAAACTGAAACAAACGAAGCATATGAGGCAAACTACCTTCAATATTTTTTCCAAAATCTTGACAAGTGCATAATTGCTTGTGATATTAGATTACATTCTTACAACAATTCGAAGGCTGTTTTCAGAGTATAAACTAAACTGGCCTGGAAGGGCAAATAAGTTACTATGTTGATATAATATATTTTCCTACAAATAACGCATTTCAATAGGGCAAAGATTGTCCTCTTATTCAGTTTTTTATTTCAGTTATCTTCTAATTAATACAATTTCAAAATAAAAGATGTGGAAATCATGAGAGAATAGCAATACACGCTAATTGGAAGCAAGCGCTAGATTTCCTGGATAAACAGTAGTTGCATTATAATAACATGTTGGATTATTTACTAGCAACATTTGGGTCAAAAACATACCTTTCTACAAAAATGTCTTTAGGTCTAATTCGTTTCCGAACCACCGTGGCATGTAATACATGTAATTTGAAATAGTCTAGTTGTATTCCCAGGCGAGGTTTTAATTTTAAATTACCGGCAACCCTACATCTAGCTTCTACACTTCATTGCACATTTATAATTCATAGCCAATATGGACCCCGGGCAAATGTTTGGAAATGTCAAAGTCTAAACGGATATTTTATTTAATATTCATATACGGGCACTTCTTTAGTGCAATACCTTTTTGAATTATAATACTTTTAAAACATTCATTTGTTTACCTAACGATGCTGAAAAATTCGGTATAGAAATGCTTAGAAAAATATATTTCAATGAAAGCATGCATGCAAAAAATGCAACGACACCAACGAACCTCTAAACATTGTGACAAATTCAATGGGACAGGAGCTTTAACTTTAAACCATTAAACCGCACACATATTAAACACTGTTCTGAAAGTTTATAAGCATGTAAAACACCTTTCAACAACACTGATTATTTTATACACCATTAATAGAAAACACTGGATTGTATCCAGAGGCGTAGCTAGAGCTTGTGGCTATCCCTCAGATTGCCGCCCCGGGAGGTGGGGGGAGGGGGGCCTTGGACAGTGAGCACTTGAAAGAGGTCGCCGCTAATAGTTACCTGGATCATGCAAGTTACATGCACATATTTGACACGGTCCAAGGCTACACAGTTGAATACACCGGTGACTGGCAGTGACTGGCAGTACAAAAGAGAACACACAGACTGCATGATCTATCTGAGGACTCTGAAAAACTGCATGTGACATCCATCAGAGAGTTGTGTGAACAATTACCTGGTAATCCCCTCAGCACAATGCAAACATGCACATACATAACACTTTTCAGGAATCCATCATCTACAGCTGATATTAAATGACCATTCATCATGGTTCCCCCATTAAAGCAGTGCAGTTTGTGATCTGCATGGTGCATGTTCTTTGCAGCAGGGACATTAACCCTCTGTGCTAACTTTCCATGAGTCAACCCTTCCACTAGACAAAACTCTGATCTCTCTCTAGGAAGAACATTAATCACCGAAGCTATCATGACATTTATATTGTTTCTGAAAATTGCTGGGGGCCAGTAAGGAAACAGCAAGTTTTTGTTAAACCATAATATACTTGCAAACACTACGCACCCACCCGAAATAGGTACCCAGTGCGGTCACACCATTCACACCGCCCTAACCTGCTCAAGGTTCATGTGACCTCAGTGACAGAGTCACAGTGACTGTATCACTGTTGCTCTAGGGGGTGCTGCTTCGTAGGCCTGCCTGCAAGACTGGGGATGGACTTCAGTATGGATTGTGGTGGACAGGCTTCAAGGTTAATCCACAATTGACACCACTAGGGTACACCTGCTTGTGCTAAGACATCAAGCTTTCTACAGTCTAGTGGGGTCTTCTAAGGTCTAGCATGGGAATATGCTCCCTCAGTAGAGTGGTCTGGTGGACTGGTCATGATTGAAGGCTGAACCCGGTTCCCCAGTTCCAAATGCGACAGCTCAGGCCAAAGTGCCAGATCCTCTCCCCCACTGAACACCATACTGCCACACTGAGAGAAACTCGCACTGCCTTCAGCTACACCCTAATTGTGCCCGCTATAAACACTTGGATGTGGCTCAATTCAAATTATGCACTTGAAAAGAGTAATATGCTGCCTAAAAAAGAAAAGTAAATGCAAACACTCATAGGGAATGCAAGATTAAGTAAAGCATGTGAAATGTAAGCAGAAACAACATGGTTACCTTAACGATCTCTCACTCACTATTCAGAAATCAGCGAGTGGTTTTACCTGAAAAGTTGAGGACATGACTACAGGGCCCTGAAGGGAACTGTGTCAATGTCCATTGCTTATATCCTTACAAAACATAAGCAGTATGGTTTAAAAAAGACCACATCCATAAACACAGAGCCATGGTACACATTTTGTTTTGCAATCCACCTATCAACCAGGTATTGCAATACACCCAGGAATGGTGCACTTCCCCACCTGGGGACAACAATGCTGTTCAAAGAAAGACGAGAAAACAAAAGTAGTGCTTCACTGCAAAGTCTGTAAAGTGAGGCTGATGTATTTGGATGTGAATAAAACCAATCTGGCCACTTTGCAACTACTCTGTCTTGCTTTATTTAGTTATGTATTTATTTTTCATATTTAAAACCTTCTATTTATCTCCATCCTGCTGCACTTTGGAATAGAAAAATGTCAGAAGAAGGGCATTTCCTGCGAGAGTGTTTTTTTTTGGATCCATTTCACAGGGAAGCAACTGAATGAAAGAAGGAGAGAGAGGTTGTGAACCGTTTCTTCAAGTCACGGTTTTCAGTAAGTTAGGAGCAAGACAGAAAGAGGGGGAATAATAGGAAGAGGGGGGGCAGCTGCCAGCACAGAAAATAAGAGGACATTGTCTGAGTCTTATTCCTTTTCTGCCCGTCCCCCAAAGTCCTCGAAAGCAAGCCAAGCTTGTTGCACTTTTTCAAACAGGGCCACGGGGCACTGGTGGCCCGTTTCAGCGGCCTTTATAATTTATTTGGGGACACTGACACACTACGGTGACTGACAGTAGTGTCAGTGAGTGTCCCCAAAAAATTATAAAGTCTGCCGCAACCAGCCACCAGTGCCGCGTGGCCGCCCCCAAAATAGTGCCGCGCGGCCGCCCCCAAAATAGTGCCGCCATGGGGGGGGACCGCCCCCACTGCCCCCCTAGCTATGCCACTGATTGTATCTGAGAGCTAGCTGCCATTTCATTATACATTTGAGATTTGAAAAGATACCAGGAAGTGAAGAAAATATGTCCATTATTTAATTGTACGCCCAATCCACCCGGCATCGCCATCATGTGACAAATCCCAGAGGGGAGCCCACTGCACAAAACTGCCCACGGATGAAAAGGCAAATGTGGTGATTTTGAGAAAAAGCCCTTATTTAATCACTTTAGACTGAACGGTGGCAATGATGAGTTCTGATTCCGGAACTACAACCCATCTATGTCTCAGGCCATCTAACAGGCCTCTGATGGGAGAATCCACTCCCATGCATGGAGTAGGTGTAGAGCATACGGCCAGCAATCAAAGATCTTTTGTAGTGCCTGAGGGGAGAGAACTGAAATGTCAAAGGCCCACTGATAGAAAAACATGTGGCCCGAGAGATCCCAGAACTTTGTTCGCAAGAACTGGACAGAGCTCTGTATGATAAAGTGATCAAGTGGATGTCGCTTCAGGAATGATTGAAGGCATATTGTGCCTGATGAGAGCACCTGAAGGTGATGATGTAGCTAAAACCTCACTTTATTCGTAGAGGATTCATCTTAAACATATGTGTAGCTTGCACCCACATATAATCCTTTGTCGTATTAATATGAGGTGTTAGAATTGTGAAGTGTATAACTCTGAAATGTGATGTGCCTAGGCTTCTGTGAAAGTTGCATGGAGAATTAACATAGAAAGTGAATGTAACTAGCAGAAAACAATAACGTAAAGAATTTGTGATGTGAAACTCACAATTATTCATGTATTACGTTTTTTTTTTATTGTGTCTTTTTAATGTAGGTAAATGCATTTAGTTGGATGTGACTTATTTTTTATGCAAATTCGTGAAGTTTATATGTTGGCTTCTTATGTTAACTCAATTTTCTTGGCCTGAAATGCATTTCCCTGGAAACTCTTGCTTTAAAATTAATAGCAGAATTTCATGTTGTGGAATATGTACTTTCTCACATTTTGTGTTTCAGGTGAAAGAAGTGTTCTTGTCAGCTAGAATAATGCCATTGTTTTATTAGTCATGCAAGGAGTGAACAAGTAACATTGTAAACTTGAGTTGATAAAGGTATGCTGTTGTATTTTACACTGGAGAAGGCCCCGGAACCAAGGTCAACTTGTTGCAGCCCGAGAAGGCTGCAATCCCATGTAAAACTAAATTTAAGCTCATATTCAGAGCATATGGCGTGACCCACAAAGACTTTTGGGAAGGATACCTGAAATATAGGTATGTTGGAAGTAGAGAAAGGGGCCACTTCTTTCTGCCTTCAGAGAGAGAGCATCTTAGAACAAGCTCTGCCTCAGTAGCTTCATGTTACATGACCCATTGATTGTGGATAGACTTCTTAGGGAGACTCCACATGCTGACCCCTTTTAACTTTCCTTTCTGAAGATGCTGAAGTAAGATGTTACTTAGTGTTAGAGTAGAGATAGATTAATGATTTTTATTCACTAACCACCAATGCAGGGGAATTTGAACTCATGCTTTCTGATCTTCTGTATCTTGTTTCTTGAGATAGTTGTCTTGTTTATTTTACATCGCCTCAATTGGATGCCCCTAATTGCCTTTATGCTGATTCCGATGTATTTCTACTCTCTCATCTTGAAGCGTCTCTAGGTCCAGTTGTTTTTGGCTTGTTATAAATTAACTAGACTTACGGAGTTGTCTGTGGTCATTAGGTGTCCAAAGGATTTCTCCATGATTTGATTGACAATAATAAGACATTTTCTCCCCTCTACGCTTTCATGCTGCTGAAAAGAACCATCAGATTGTGACTCTAGCATAGGTCCAGAACCTTTTGGGCCTGGCCCTTTCAGTGAAAAAGCTTGGCAGGTAGCAGGAGAGCCTTTCGGCTATACACTAGACTAAGAACAACCAGCATTGGAATGCAGGCATGTAGGACACAAAGCAAGAAACTCAATTACTGCGGGAACTTCACTGGAGAGAGGACCTGTTTGAGAAGACCAGCAGGAGCCCTTCAAGGAGTTTAACCCACACATTCGTCAGAGCTATGATTGCCCACCTGGGAGTGTCCACAATGTGTTTCATGCTGTCAGACATATCAAGAGCAGTCACCACTGAGAAAGAGTGCATAACGTACAGTGATAATTCCTGGTAATGAAGTGGGGCTAACCACAGGTATAGATAGAACCAACAGAAGTGCTAATACTTTTCAAAGCCCAAGGGTGGTTGTCGGCTTATTTCCTTACTACAATTATGTTTTCTTGATCATTATTTCTAGATAATGGCCCCAAATTTGTTTTTCTAGACTGCTTGGCACTAAGTACTAATGGCCTTGTTTCAATAGCGGTTTGTTGGAGCCCCAACCGCTTTCTTGGCAGTCAGGAGACTGCCTGACAAGCAGACGGCAGTTCGACTGTTTCATTAGGATGTGACCTCCGGGGTGGGGGTCATACAATGCTCCTTATTAAGGTAGCATGTGCTGCAGCCAAGGAAAAGTTGTGTAGATGAAGCCACTGTGATAAGGAGCACTTACTGCACGTCCATGGGTCATTTGCCATGCACCATGTTGTGCATGGCACACAGTGCATGGCGGTGAATGGAGGACCTACATGTGCCCACGGGACCACTTATCAGTGGTCCAAGACTGATAGGCTCTGTTTGGGGCCCTCAATATCCCTTTCTGACACCCTGTACACGGTGGTGTACCTGCCATGAACAGGCTGTCGGAATGGCATATCCAAATCCTGACTGCTGTGCCTGACTTGGCAGTGCCGCCTTTCTGGCCCACTACTCTGATGTCCACCCTGCCAGATCCTGGCAGAGGCAGTGGTCTGGACTCTGATTGCTAGCATTAAAATGTGGCAGTCAGAATGAAGAGCTGTCAGCAGTCGGACCACCATCAATGGCCTATCCGTAGGGGTGTGACTGCCATCAAAATGAGGACCATAGTCAACACGAGACAGAAACCAGTTGGACTGCAAACAATCCATGACCCACTGAATAATAACTGAGTGAGATATATGATGATCAATCCCTTGAGACATTACTTGGATCGTCAATGGAAACCCAAACTATATTTCAATAAAGAAGAACATGCTCAGGAACAGTAGGAAAGAAAGGATACATTTAAATATTTTTAAAATCAAATCCCTCTCCTACTGCACACAATATGAATTTTAAATACATTAAAGACAAATAGAATGGTAGCCGCAATCTTTGCTGAACCAGTAAACAACAGAAACAACTTCAACATATTTACTGTATGATTTTATAGCTATCCTACCCTCATTCGTCTGCTTCTCTTCACTATGCTAATTTTAGCTTAAAAGAGAAAATAAAACATAATTTGAGTTGCAGTGGTGTTCACACACGCACACCTGTTTGAACATTAAGGCTAATGTTCAATTTAATAGCAGCACCTGCTATTCTCATCCTGTGCTCGCAGTTGGCTAATGAACACAAGAGAAGGCTGAATGCCTTCCTGGCAGCCTTCAGCTAAAAGTGGGTGATGTGATTCTGCATGACCTGTATCGTTCATTGTCACCTGGCACGAAGGTTCATCTTGATTCCTTCACACCCTATTTATATAGTTATTTAAAAATTATTGAGTCTTTTAGAATAAACAATTAGTAGAATGTGGCTCGATGACCTTTTATTTATTCTAAAAAATTCAGTTATCAACTTTCCATTAAATGTTACTCATAACTCCATAACGATTATTCAAAACAGAAAAGTCAACACATAATAAACACTATGAAAGTATTTGAGTAGATTTGAATATCATGTTGCAACAAAGAATGACATAGAAATTAATTCCCCTTGTATTCTATATCAGTCACACACATTCACTTCAAAATGATGGACATTTGTCACCTAAAAGGGGAATACTTAGAAGGAAAAAAACACGATAATAATAACAACAGAGAGACCTAAAGGCAAATGAGAGGGAAAGAGTCCATTACCTTCAAGGATACTTGGATTTCCATTTTGCATTATAACTACACAAATACACTTGGGTAATGTTCGGAGTGCAAAGAACATTGTAGCTGATGGGGAAGGAAATTAGGTACAGATGAGGCTTCTTGAGACATGGGATGAACACTCCAGATGGGCCACCTTGTCAGGCAGAGCTAGGGTTATAGTGAGATGTAAGAATTCAACTTTGTCACTAAAGAAGAGAAAACAAAGTAGTAAAGAAGGTTAGACCAGAATCCAAAGAGGTAAGAGGGCTTTAGAGTCTTGGAGACTGCAGCAGAGTCACCTTTTCTGTGTGGTCACTCCAGATTTGTCATATTTTTTAACCCTAGCTTTGCTGATATTAGCACTCTTTGTACTGTGGCTCTCACTTTCAGTGACACAGTGCATGTGATCTGACACTAAAGTAGTATTGTTAAAATTGGTTTCACCCAATTGGTCAATTTAACTTTCTTGTATGGTCATGGTGGATTTTACGGAAAGTACAGAAATGGTATAAAATGTTGTATGTTGACTGGAGTGTGTATGTACACTGCCCACACATGGCGAAATAAATGGCTGCCAGGGGCCCCATTGTGCTCTTGCTGATTTGCAGTTTACAAACAAGGGAGTGACACATGAAATTAAATGTGCTTTTGCCATGAAGGAAAGTCTTGCTTTAATGTCAATAAGGTGCCCCATAAATGTGGCCTGTATTCCCACAGTGTTTGGTGCTTAAAATGTGAAAAAAGTGGCACACTGCATATTTGGAAAAGTGTGTCCTCAAAATTACCTGATGTTTAACATCTGCTTTTACTGTGTAGGTCTATCTATAGTGTCTATGAATAACCCTAGGTAAAATTAAAGCATGTTGGACCCGATTCACAAAGGTAAAATAGATGAAAGCATAACTTTATGACTTTCGGTATTCCCAAAAGGCATTTCCTACTGGTAACTGCCGTTTGTGAATACCGAAAGTCGTAAAGTTCAACTTTTGGTATTCACAAAGGGCATTTATGAGTAGTAAATGCCCTTTGTGATTACCAAAAATAGTAAAGTTAGACTTTCGTCTCAGTTTACTTTTGTGAATCGGGCCCGTAGTTCTTATCTGTGCCTGGAAAAATGCTAGCCAAATTAACCACATGAATGCTTATGGTATTCCCCTCCTGTGCTGAGAATTGTATATTCCCTTTATTCATGACGAGCTGGGCTCGTCATGAGCGTGCGAGGAGGCTACCTCATGACGAGCCCAGCTCGTCATGAGCGTCGAAGGGGTTAAGTAATTTACCATTCAGTTCTAAAAATCAAATCTAATGGTGACATCTGAGTTTTGATCACATTAGTGGGAAAATAATTTGTAAAAATTTACTTTTTGCTGCCTGAGTCAAAACTGGCTTAGAACCACTTGTGCAGCTTATCTCACCTCCAAAGGCCAATAAACATTCCTGGTTGGATTTAACATCTGTGCTCTCCAGAACACAATAGCTAGCCATTTGGACTCAGGAAGGCAAGGGTGTTGTCACTAGCTAGCCACCTAACAAGGATTTTCACTTTGGTAGGGACAATAGCAGTTGGAAGAATTAAAGTCAGCCTTAATACTGCTTCTTATGCTTTGGGATGCTAAACAGGGCTGTTGGGATCTGCTTCCATCCTTTTTCAGAGCCTCCTTAGAATCTCTGTATCCATACCAACAGGGAGAAAGGTTCTTCGCCCTAGCAGAGGGAGGAGACCTCATCTAAATCATGGAGCATTTTAGGGGAGCCAGAGATCCTTCTGATGAAAGAAGGAACTAGCTGTTTTGGAGTTAGGTCATCTGAAAATGTTTACAGTAAAGACAAATGCAAGTGTTGAAAAAGGAAGTGGACACACGGCTAGAATGTTAACAGGATTAGTTGTGAAAACATCTCCAATCACTGGCCAGTACACAGGACAAGACTGGCGCCTCACCATCACCACCTCTGAACATTCAAGGACTTGGGAAGACTTCACATGAAGAAAAAGGCCCTGCTGGAAGAAAGAAATTTCAAGGACTCCTGAATCTTGATGACAATCAAGTACTGGATCTGCGCTTCAGGGCCCAGGTGGATGACCTTCTGTATGTCTTTTCTAGAGATACAAAACCCCAAAAGACATTGAATCCAATAGGGCGCTGTTGACTACAGAGGACCACAGAGGACTGAATCTTGCAGGAACCCTGGCCGGAGAGAGACCCAGGCACTTCCTGGCCTCAGAATGTGAGTGGACAGGAGGAAATTCTCAGAAAAGTAGAACATAGTCATATTTTCATATTCAAAGGACAGTGAGAAGAGCTTCTAGGGGATAACAAAACCATAGGCAGTAAAGAAAACAAGGGTTGTCTTGCTTAGAGTTTTGGGCCACTCTGAAAATAGCTTCAGCTGGATTGCACGGTACAGGTATCTGGCCTTGTGGACCTAGCATTGACCCACTGCAGAATTTTGAGCACCTACAAAGTAGGGGCTATTTTGATCTTGGTGGACGGGTTAGTCCATCACTACGGTGACGGTTATTCCGTCCGCTGAAATATAAATCCCATTATATCCTATCGGATTTATATTTCAGCTACGGGATATCCATTACTGTTGTGATGGAGTAACCCATCCGCCTAGCTCAAAATCAGGCCCTAAATAGGACACAGGGGCGGGGTAACAAATTGTTTTCAGGGGTTCACTGATGTAGGTAGTTAAGGCAATTGCAGCATATATCTGACTTTGAAGGATACTTACCAGCTTCAGTCTTTGACTTTGCCTCACTGGAGGAAGTCAAAAGGTAAAATGTTTGACTGGGATGGCTAGCTTGGTGTATCCTACCTCAGCTCCTTCACACTCAGACTGAAATGGTGCTGCGGCCACAGTCAACCATGAACTGATATCTGTCAATGGTAATTTACATTTGCTAGAAGTTTTTTGCCTTAAAACTTTAAAAAATCATATAAGGTTTCCATTATCCTATTGTATTTGATTTGGTGTCTTTTTGATCCCTTAAATTTGATTAATTTTTCTAAATTGTTTCAGGAATATTATTGTGTTGGTATTGTTTTAGCTTATCTACTATATCTTATTGGAATTGCCTCCTGCTTGTGCCATAGTTGTCATGGGTTGAGCAGAATTTCACTCAGATTTGATATGAAATTTACCAATGGTGTGTTTATTAATTTGGTAACGGTTTCTCATTTCCAAATGAAAAAAACCCTTCTTGACAGAAACCATATCATTGCCTAGGTCCACCACCCTATCCTAGATTTGGAGGTTGGCTGCAGAGGGAACTGTGAGAAGAAAGTGATGTGGAGCTTCTTCAAGGATAGGAGGAACTAGGTATTCGGGGTCTGTTTTGAGGGGCTGGGAAAATAATGGGAGAAGCTATGTGAGTTAGAGAGTTATTTTTTGACTTGGTCTGCTGAATAAAGCTACTTCATGAGACATATTATGCACCTTAGGGATAGAGGGATTTAATTACATTATACAAATGTTCTATCTAGGTTCTGCTGGTGAGGTGATGATTGTGGTGATAAAGAACTTTATATCAAGCAGACGTATGTAGAGGTTGATGGTGAAGCTTTTGATTTCCAGTGTAGTGATGTTTACAGAATGTGTGTGGGAGGGCAGAGCCTGTTGCAAGTGCCCTTGAGGTTCAGAGGGCAAATAATTGATTCTCCATCCATGCTTAAAAACAGCTGGTTTAGTTATAGGTGTATTTGAGCACAAATAATGCATTACTGTTGTAGAACCAAGTAGAACATTCCGGTACTGGATTATTGGTGTTGATTGTCATTGTCTGCAAGCTTACGTATTTTACATTGTTCATGGAGTCAATTATTACCTTATTTTGAAAGGTAGGTCAGGTTGTCATAGTACACTTACAGACTGATGTTTGTGTGTGAGTGGTAATAATGGTGCTGGGGCTCCCTAGGCATCAACTGGGAAGAACAGAGGTTGCAGATCTGCATTGCCCCTATTGACAAATTAGTCTCAAATGAGATAAAATAAAACAGCTGTAACATCAAGAGATTATTAGCCTGATTTAGATCATGTCAGACGGGTTACTCTGTCACAACGGTGACAGATTGCCCGTCCAATGAAATATAATTTTCATTATATTCTATGGGATTTATATTTCGGCTGGGCGGGATATCCGTCACCGTTGTAATGGGGTAACCCGTCTGCTGAGATCTAAATCAGGCCCTAAATTAGCCTTGTTTACAAAATAGTTGGGTAGATTTGATAGAGTAATTATGTTCATCCAAGATATACATTGTTTATGATTTGAGAAGTTTAAACATAGTTGTGTGAAATCAATCAAGCATTTTTTTGAAAAAGGTAATGCAAATAAGGTTGCAATTGAGATTGTATTAAGTCACTAGGGGCCCGATGTAGGTGGCTCATTACCGTTCGGTAAACCCGAAATTCAGTAAATTTCAGGCTTACCGACCGGTATTGAGCCATTTTCAATGTAGGTGATGATTCGGTACATACAGAATCGGTATTTACCGATTCTGTATTAACCGAATCATTATTTACCGAATCGGTAGATGGTATGTAGGAAGCACATTTAAGAGTGCTTATGTGCTTCAAGAATTCGTTATTTACCACCAACTTCAAGTTGGTGGTAAATATCGAAAACCTTAAAAAAAGCAATTTTGTGCTTTTTGAACTGTGCCATGTGGCAGACATGCATGCCCTTAGGGCATGTATGTGTGCCACATGTGCCTATATGCACGATTCAGGGGTGCAACAGGGTGTCAATGTGACACCCTGCCACCCTTGAATGTGTTCCCCCTATTACCGAATCAGTATTTACCAATTCGGTAATTCCCATTCATTCCTATGGGCCTCCAGGCCCATAGGAATGAATGGGAATTACCAAATCGGCAAATACCGATTCTAAAATACTGAATATTACCAATTCGGTAATATTTACAGAATGTTTTGCTACATACCATTTACTGATTCTGAAATACCGAATCGGTAAAATTCAGTATTTTAGAATCGGTAAATGGCAATTACCTACATATGGCCCTAGATGTGATGTCAGTGAGGCCAGAATAGGAAACAAGGAGAGTTACCTATTTATTAAAGGGCCGATAGAAGGGACATTGATTATACTGGCATTTGTGCATTGCCCAAATACAAAGCAGGAGAAGTAGGACAGGTTGGAATGATTTGAGGGGGGTGACTTACTAACTACTATGTGAAGAATTCAGGGCTCTTGAAACAGACATAATTTGAAACAGGGGATAACTAGCAATGTTCACAGAGGCAGAGAGTAAATAAGTTTGAGTCATTCAGTCTTAAATACTACATGATTAATGTACAATGGTTTGTCGCCGTTGGAAGAGACTACAAATTGTTTATTTCCCTGCAGATCTTATGGATTTTCCTTCCTTCAACAGACATCTGGGATATCATTCAGAATGATTTTTCTGAGAATTATAATGGGGAGGATTCAAAGACTGTTTTACAACCATGGCTTTATAGGTGCTGGTTGCAAGGGTTGGACAGGGACAGACTTAAGAATTCTCATGGGACTGAAATATGGACATAAGGGAAGACGCTGCAGGAAAATGTGGAGTTAAATAATGGTAACTGGGAATACATCAATAGGGACATGCAATTAGAAAAGTCAGAGTTGAAAGGTTTGCTTTTAAAAATGTTGAGCAAAAGATGTGTTTCATTGAACAGAATTAATATGGGAAGTGGGGTAGAGATGTTGCCATCATAGTGAATAGGCTGAAACAAAGCAAACAGTGCATTGGATTGTGGATGAGAAGGCATGGCTTCACTTGGACAGGAAAGGGTGAGCAAAGCAATTTCTTGAATACTAATAAATGTTATACAGCTGTAAAATCAAAGATGAAAATATTGCAAGTATCTTGAGCAGTCTGCAGTTTCCACATATCAATTTTGAAGAAAAGGACGGGATTAAAACCTCAATTGATGAGATCTCTTGAGTGAAAAAATAAATGCTTGAAAGGAAGCTGTCAGTAGAGGATTGCATTACTCTCTACTTCTAGAAGTGATAGAAGAATGGCCTGGGCCCATTGCTGTATATAGTTGCAAGAGCAAGCTCCCACCCAACCTCTATTTCTTTACCAATGGCCTGTTAAAGCTCTAAACATGGGGCATGCTCAAATACTATTCTCCACAGACCAGCTTTGATAGTTATTAGTTCATATTATATTTACATTTTTTCCTTTATATTTTTTTGATATTTTGAAAGCACATTTATCAAAATTTGAAAATTACCTTCAGCAAACATTTTATTATGTGCAACAATCACAATACAATTTCATATTTATACTAGCTGCCCGTCCCGACGTTGTCCGGGTATAAAAAAGATTTACCTGAAGGACGGCAAACTTTACCGAACGCTACCCCACCGCTTTCCAATGCAGCAGGCGTCTTAGAATGCACACGCCCACACACAACAACGCTGAAGGGCACGCACACCTCACGACGTGCATGAACGCTAATCTCATCACAGTGAGATTAGCGTTCATGCACGTCTTGAGGTGTGCGTGCTGTTCAGCGTTGTTGTGTGTGGGCGTGTGCATTCTGAGACGTGTGGGCGTGTGCATTCTGAGACGCCTGAGTTTATCCCCGGTTGAGATCGTTAACGCTTATGTCCACAAAGGTTGCTTCGCAACATATGTTATTAACGCGCCTGAATGGCAAAGTGTGTGAATGCGGTGCACCTTGCGTCTTCTATACGGACGTGTGAGAAGTGATTATAACTCGTGAATGGAAAGGCGCGCTACTGAATGGCGCGGATATTTTTTGTTATAAAATTTGTGGCAAGGCCCCTCTGAGAACGCTGTTGTGGTACGCCCCTTTCACAAAGTATAATGTGTGTACTTTGACACGGCTACGACCACGCCCCCGACACGCCCATGGCCCTCTGAGTGTGTAATTTGACACGCCCACGCCCCTCTGACAACGGTTACGGCCACAAAGTAAAATGTGTGTAGTTTGACACGCCCACGAACACGCCCCCGACGCGCCCACGCCAACGCCCATGCCCACAAGGGACTACTTTACCCCTAGGTTCTTTGACGTTTAAAATGTATATGGTGGCCACCTGTATAGCCTATGTCCATCTGCTGCAACTCCCCTTTCCAATGCTGTATTGGGTGTTGTGATTGGTGCTGTACTTCTTCAGTTTACCCGCCTCAAAGGTTTCAGCTCTCTCTTTATAATAGTAGTATGGATTTCACAATGTGCAAACTGTTACTGTACAAAATGAATGAAAGTGAAAAAACAACATCAATCCCCTGCACTCATACCTCATTCACATGCTCCACAAACATATCACTAGCATACTATCACTACCATACTACTACCCAGGCCAACACTGCATGGACAGATGGAAAAAAGTGGGGTGGCATCATCCACCCTCGTTTGCTGTGCTGGAGTCTGGGGTGTCACACTCTCTGGCCCATTGCTTTCAAATAATTTCGAGATGGTGATTCATTACTTCCAAAGATGTTGCAAGTTCTTATTACATTGATCCAAAATGTGGGGCCCAGGCCTCAAATACTGTGATTTTGACAAATCAATCTTCCTATTCAACGTTCATACAATGACCTAGGCCAAGATCATTCTAAACAGGCTAGACAAGGTTCCTCCTACAATTGACTGCAGAGATCACGTGGGCTTCATAAAGACTCATCAGGAGAGTAAAAATGTGCCCAAAACAATGGGCCTGGTGTACTAAGACTTTACACCACCACAAAGCAACACAAACTCATGCAGGGACTTGCAGGTTTGGTGCCACTCCAAAAAACAATTTGAGTTGCTTTACATGGCTATGTCTCAAAATGGAGTGGGGTATTGGTTGCTCAAACTACTGAAACAAACTGGACTTTGTATCAAAAAGTAACTCCTCCTTGAAGCAGGTGCAAACAAAGAGAAATGATTTAATTACTCCAAAAACCCACACACCTGTCTTAAGGTGCATAGCATATATCCAATGCATGAGATCTGTCTATGTTGGTGTAGACATAAAAAATTGTACTCGAAAGGTGTGAGATATTAGATTTTTTGTTGAAGAGGGGTCCCTGTTAAAGCAACAGTCACAATCGCTGCCACGGTGGAACACAAAAATACGTATATTAACCTTTGCTTAACCCTCGGGTAGCTTGGCACAAAACAGTCAGGCTTAACATAGAGGCAATGTTTAAAGTATTTATTCAGCACAAAAACAGTAATAAAGTTGAAACACAAGAAAAATCCCACACCAATTTAGCAAGATAGAGTAAAATGTAATATATTTTATGATACCAAATTGACAAAAATCCAATCAGTGCAACAAGAGTTATGGATCTTTAAATTTTTAAGTAAAATTTAGCACCTAAAAGATCGAAGCTCCAACCACGGACATCTACTCAGCCTATACCAGGTCAAAGTAAAAAAATATGTCAGACTGTGGAGTTAGGTTCAAAAATGGATTGGCCCTGGTTCTCACCTTTGGAATTTTATGAAATGTCAAGAAAAAGGTTCTGAGAAGGTCAAATTAATTTGGGAAAAGATGCAGGCAGTGTTCGAGGAGGAAGTGTCATCGTCGGGGTGCCACTGGATAATGTCGTGGTGAGGATTTCTAAGTTAGTCACTTTTTTAGAAGTCGAAAATATACAGCGGAACGAAGCTGTAGGCTGTAGGAGGCTGGATGTTCCTTTGCTGATAGACTGCTGAACAGGATTTGCTGCTGTGGAAAAGAAAATAGGGGGAGCTGCTGTGAAGTCAGGCAGACCCACGACGCACCTTGTGTGCCAGACTAGCAGGTTCTAGGGGCTGTTGTTAGCCAAAATGTGTTTTAGTCCTTTAGTCCCACGTTTTGGATTTAGGCTATCTGAGCACCTTTAGCACCACTGCCAAGGGTACTGGACTGAAAGGACAACACTTTTGGACTCACTCAGGCTGGATCCAAGTGTGGGTTCAGAATTGAAGGAGCCTTTTTTGTCTATGAGGCTCTGAACAGGAGGCCAGCAAATTAGCCCTTGGAATCACTCTGATAGTCCTGGATGTAGGTTATGAATCATGGCTCAAACAGCAGGGCAGGACTTTAATGGTTCGAAGCTAGACTTCCAGGTGCAGCAAAGCAGTCTTATGGAGTTCACAGCAAGCAACAGTGGTAGGCAGTCCTCCGAGAGTCATTCTACAAGTCTAAAAAGTGAACTAAAGAGTGGGTCTGGAGTCCCCTTTTTATACATGGTACCTTCTTTAAAGTAGGAGAGGTTTTTAGAGTGTTCTCTTTAAAGTGCTTGACGTTTCTTGACTACCCTGCCCTGGTTTCAAGCTGGCTACATGAGTAATACAGGGGTAAAAACAACTTTGTGTGAAGGCACAGCACAGCCTATTTAGTTACAGGAGGGGATGTGCCCAACTCCATCCCCCCAATCCTGCTAATTGATGGCCCATGCAGGCACAACTATTTCCTCTATTGTGTGGCAGTCTGGTAGGAATAAACAACTGCCAACTGCCAACTACACCCATTCATGTGACCCTAAGACGCTGCAGCACCAATTAGTTTAGGGCAGGCAAAATAACAACTTTCTAAAAGTGGCATTTTATAAAAAATTGGTACTTAAAATCCAACTTTACCATTGAACAGGAATTTTAATTGCAGTTTCTCAGACACCGAACATGAAATGCTCACCTGTTCCAAACTAAATGTTAGCACTTATTAAATATAATAAGGCAACTCCAATGTTATCTTATGGAAGAGGTAGGCCTCAATGTACTGAAAAACATATTTAGGAGGTTTTCACTACTAGGCCATTTAAAACATAAAAGTACATGTCCAACCATTTATTTACAATGCACTCTGCCCTATGGGCTACCTTGGGCCCACTCTAGGGGTGATTTATATGCAATAAAAGTGGAGTTAAGGGCTTGGTAAGTTCACTATATTACCAAGTCGAATTGGCAGTTTAAAACTGCATTCAGCCTGCATTCAGGCCTGGGACATGTTTTAAGAGACTACATAAATGGGTGGCACCATACGTGCTGCAGAACCTACAAGTAGTATTTAATTTACAGGCCCTGGGTCTACAATATTCTACTTTACAAGGGGCATATAAGTACATTAAATATGTCAACGAGGTCTAAGCCAATTTCAACATGCTTACAGAAGAGAGATCTAAGCACTTTAGCACTGGTTAGCAGTGGTAAAGTGTGCAGAGTTCTAATGCTAACACAAATGAATTGAGCAAAAAATATGAGGGTGTGAAGGCAAAAGGTTTGGGGGTGACTTTGCAGAGAGGGCCTTGTCCAGCAAAAGGTATGCCTCCAGTATAAATTCTTAGCTAGACGGGCACACCAAGCGAGACTGTGATTTGCATACAGCAGTCTGTTGGAACACCAGCACAGGGAATACCAGCAGCAGGCCAATCTTACTAGATATAGCTGTGGACTACTTTCCCCCTAAGGCACCACTGCAAAATTGGTAAATTGGTTCCTAAATTTCATATACTTATCACAAAATGGTGGAAAGGAGGATGTACTGCTCTCCGTTGATGCTGAAAATAATAATAATAATAATGATATTATAACAAATACTAATTACATCAAGTGAAAGTTATAATCCACTTAACAAAATATGTTATATCCCACTTACATAATTGGGGTTGGGCCTTTATTATTGCCTGAGTACTTAGGTGTTTGGGAATGGTCTATCCTGCAAACACTTTCTGCTCACATTAGGTACCAGGCTGAGAAGCCTGCAATTCATGCTGCTAGTCTCCTTAGTTATGAAAACATTTGCTAAGAGAATAAAGTCCAAAGGAGCCAAATTGAATTATCAGGCTTTGCAGATTAAATTATTCAACCGATCTTTGAACCTACCCTTTTGGTTTCAAAAGAATTATAGGGGGATAGCCCAGGACGGTATGATAAAAGGTTTGTAAGTAATCATTGAAAAATATGCAATCAGACTGATGTGCCAAGGAGTTGAAAATTTGGGAAGGCCAAACAAGAAGAGAAAACAAGAAAGTGTAGAGGCACGGAATCATATATCTTGAATACTAAGTCACCAATCAAACACATCTGCATACATTACTATGAGTGCTACGGATGTTGGAAGCCAATCTTGGGACATGGGTCCAGCTCTCTATCACCTGGGTGAACCAGATGACATCAGTGGAAATGAATGTGCTCACTAGGGTCTTCTTTCTGCTTATGATGCTGCCAACATAGGTCCCAACCATATTTTCTAACAAATTAGATAGATAGGATCTTGAGTTTGTCCAGCACAAAGCAAATGTAGGTTTGTATAAAACTTTTTGTAACCCCACTACAGGAAGAAGTTGGTGTTATCCCAATCCTACAGGTATATTATATAGATGTCTCAATACGAATTCTAGTGGACTACTTGAGTAATTGAAATGGTAAACAGTGGGCCTACCTAGAGGAATGCTGTGTGTCTAGACCTATAATAGATTTTGTATGGATCAAAATAAAGACATGTTAAGATGGGTTGTACAAAAAACAGAATCCTGATGGTATGTGGCTATTATGGGCAAACACTCCATTAATAAAAGATTTTTCCTATGGTATGTCCTCACCCTGATTTTGTTGAGTGGACCTCTGTTCTTCTTCTATAAAGCATCCACAGTCCAGCTGTGATGGAAAGACAATAGGCGGTGAAAAAAAGTGAAAATTATTCAAAATAAGCCGGGGGTCAATTTGAATGACTTACAAATGTAGCTTAACGTAGAAGACCTGGATACGTTTTATGTATTCAAGGATTTAACTATTTCAGTTGTTGTTTTGAATCAAAATTGAGGACCAAAACTAAGGAGAGAGAGCATGTGATCTGAATTGAAGAAGTCCTTATGACTCCTATTCTACCTTGAAATATAGCTCAGAATGTGAGAGATAGTGGTCTGAATATTAATATTGTTTCCACAGACTGTAATTTGTGAGAGAATGTTCTATAGGGTCATTTGCTTCATGTACTAAATGACTCACTCAGAGTGAATCTGTCAATATGTATATGTAAGTATGTGTACTACACATTTATTTACATATAGCATTGCACACCAACATCATACACACAACATTGAATGTCCACCCACGCCCACCACAAAAGCCTACCTCAGATCCTGGCGACAACGGGGTGGCTGAGTGTTGTGGTCAAGTACCAGCAACACAGGATGGACCTGGACAATGGTGTTCAAGAAGGAATTGGTGATGGGACTCTGAAAAAAGGTGAGTTTGCATTAGAAGTAGGAGGGATTCCCACCACAGTTGCCATGGTGGAAAGGCACATCAGAATCTGGATGGTCAGAATCTGGGCTGGAGTCCTGCCGACAGCTGAGTAGGCCTATCCTGCTGTTGACGCAGTTGAGAATTCCTAGTGGAGTCGGCTGTACTGCGGTAGCCTTTCGTCTATGCAATCACCAACATCTAAATAGGGCAGATGGACAACCTAGCCAGCGGGCAGGAAGAGCACCGAAAAATTGACTGCAGTACACAATCCGCCAAGAACTAAATCAGGCCCTAAAACTGTTTGAAAAGAGATAAAAGACTGAACTGAAACATTCATTCTTTTTTGTTTATTGTTTTAGGAAGGTTCACCTAGGCCCAAGGTTGCAGTAGAAGAGTAGGAATAACACTTTAGGAGAACATGGAGTAAGGCTAAGGTTGTCTACACACAGACTTTGAATTTAAAGACACTTTGTAAAAAAACAATCTAAAAAATAGATTATTTTAACTAACATTTTGTAAGGAGAGTATTTGGAGAAAACTCTGAATTGAACTCTTAAGCTGTTGCTGTACACCTTTCTTCAAACGATTTGATTATAGACAAATGTATTGCCCTAGTAATAGATGAAGAATTATTATGGGTTCAATTTTCATAATATCAGTACTAATGGTTATAATAGTGTTAATAGGGTTCTATTTCACACCCAATCTCCACAGATGAGAATCAATTGAAAGCATCATTTGCAAGCTAACAGAGAGATGATTATTCAACTAATGTTCATGTTGGATTACTGCAGGAATACACCAAAGCTATGGACAAAAAAGACTGCTGTGTCTGCACCCACTAACTATCATCATCAGCAGAAGAAGTTACATGCCATCACATTCGATTGTTATACCCAGATTTCATGAAGCATATTGCTTAAATTTGTATATAGGCAAAGACATTTTCCATACTTTTATTCAAACCATGATTTAGTACTTTCCAGAGTACAACTAGTACATAGCATGATATTTCACCGACAAGCAAAAGAAATGGATACAGCTTGGTTTTTATTTTAGAGTGTCTATGCCTACTTATAGTGTCAAGGCTTACCAAAGCAATCTAGCCTGTAAGATCTTTAGAAATAGACTTTATTATGACACTAGAGAAAAGGACACTAACATTTCACATATTAGGGCTAGATAAAACTATGGGGCATATGTACAAGAAAAGTGAGTGAGCACGGCGTTAGCCTTCTTGGCTTAACGCCGTGCTCTGCCACTTTGAAAAGGAATTAGCATTAAATGATTCTGACTTCTTATCTGAGAAAAAATGTTGCACCAAAGGGCTTGCTGGTAACTAACGCACCACGTATTTTTTTAAACGATGCACAGTTTCATAAAGAATGGGCCCAGATCGCGTGGCATTATACCCGCGAATGGTTGGTGTTGATAATAAAAACTGCCCTGAGACTGTCTGAGGCAATCATGGTGGAGATACAATTGACAGAGACACACTTCAGAACCACCTTGACAGGGTACAAAAAGAGGCTCGATGAGTTAAATAAAGAAATAAATGAATACAAGGATTCTCTAGCCCAATCGAAGGCACAAAAGTTACAAAAAGATCTGGCTAAATGGTCCTTCGACAAAGTCTACCCTTATGCCAGCTCGACATACAGCCCACCAACCAGAACAACAGGGGGCAGTGATAGCTCTGACAATGATTCCACGACAAGTGGATCCAGCAGGGATAGTTCTAAATCCCGCAAAAGAGGAAGAGGCAGGAATAGGAAGCAACCTAACTACCAGCAGCCCTGGCCGGCATTTCAGCAACCTGGAGCCGGCGGCTACCCTGGTATGTACCCACACCCACAATACCAACAAATGATGGGGTGGAATTCCCCCTTTCCACCACCAATGTTCCAACACAACATGTACCGTCCGCCTTTTTTAGAGAGGGGCCCGAGAGGCCGCGGGAGAAGAAAAGGCAGCAATCAGGTCCAGTGGGAGGAACAGGAAGCAGTGGGGGACAACACGTGGAGCAAAACACAAGAACGACGAGCAGGTCCAAGAAACCAGTGAGCTTAGTCACCAATTTGTCCTCTGTGAATCTGACTGAAGCAGAAAATGATGTCCTACAGAAAGGCTTAGGTTTTATACCAACAGCCCCATTGTGAACTGTCGGAATTTTTTGGGAAACTTAAATTAAAAAGCTTTTTTGAACAAAAGGAAGGAGAGAACACTGAGACCACCCAAGGAGATACTGAATTTAGGCTAAAATCTACCTTCACTCCACCACCACATTGCGTGCCCCCAGAGATAACCGCTTTTGAGCAAGCAGTGTTCAATGACATAAAATCTTTTGAGGAGAGGACACCGTATAAGAACCTCAAAGCCTGCGAATTACATGCCCTCCATTCCCTGCAAGAGAACACCAATATCGTAATAAAATCGGCAGACAAGGGAGGAGGAGTGGTAATACAGGACACAAGGGCTTATGACAAGGAGTGTAGACGCCTTTTGTCGGATGAAGGAAGCTATACCCGCCTCTCAGAAAATCCAACACCAACATTACGGGCATTCATTGCAGACCTAGTGACAGAAGCGGAAGCATCAGGATACATCACTAAGCATGAAGCAGACTTTCTAACAACTACGAAGGGCATCATTCCCTACTTCTACAAGTTACCGAAAACGCACAAGAACCGCATGCCCCCCCCGGGGAGGCCTATCGTTTCCGGAATAGATTCACTGCTGGAACCCCTATCGCGCTATTGCGATTTCTTTCTGAAGCCCCTGGTGCAATCCACCAGTACGTACCTTAAGGATACTAGGAGCCTTTTGGCCCTGTTACAAGATATGGAACTGGAGGAAGAACCCACCTTTTTTGTCACCCTAGATATAGAGAGCCTCTATACCTGCATTCCGCAGGATGACACCATCAGAGTAATAGAGGCCTCTCTGGATGAGATCCCTTGGGATTACGTTACCCCCAAAGACTTTGTCATCTCATGTGCCACCTTGGCCTTGAAGAGGAACTATTTTGAATATGAAGGAGACCTCTATTTACAATCGCGCGGTACTTCAATGGGCAGTGTTTTCGCCCCCAGCGTGGCGGGTTTGTACGTCTTCAACTTTGAGAAAGAACATATTCTATCAGATCAGAACCCGTACCGCTCCTACCTGAATTTTTGGAGAAGGTATATAGATGATGTGATCATCATCTGGCAGGGTCCAGAAAACAAATTACTTGATTTTTTCTCCTGGATCAACACCTGTGATCCTCACCTGAGATTCACCTCCGCCTACCACAAGGAGGAAATGGTGTTCTTGGATGTAGTAATTACCAAGGTTGGTAGCTCCTTCCAGACCCGGACTCACCACAAACCAACAGCCAAAAACAATCTATTACACTTCACCAGTTATCACCCGCGTCCCCTGTGCGAAAACCTACGGGCAGTTCATCATAGAGCAGATGAAACCAGGTCCCCGCATACAACAGGTACTCTTTGAAAAAGAACAACGCTGGATTTACCGACTCTCCACCCATCAAAAAGGGCTTAATGATAACATCCCGTGGGGCTCTGTTCTGAAATAGTCATGTGCCTCGGACTCTGAAGTTAAGTGTACTCTGTCATCTCAGCCACGATTGATGGGACCCTCTCTCATTCTGCAGGCAGAGCGATTCCCGTCCATCTCTAATCCTGTGGTAATATAGAGCCCTACAGGAGTGCCCAGATGAACACTGCACCCCCAACCCCCCCACCTTTTTTGTAACATCTTACAGTCTTAGTATTTAGTCGCTGGGGGTTACGTATTACACCACAGGAGGGTGTTTTGTTTCCAAACGGCTGTTGTATGGCGGTTTAATTCGCTCTACTAAGCACTTATGGAAAAGCATGATTTTCTTGCCCCCGGTCTTACGCTGTCTAGATGGATTTGGGAAGCAGGTGAGGAGACGTTAGAACAGCAGCCCCTAAGGACTCTCCCCAACCAAAGTGATGATGTGTATCAAGAAATGTAACTCCAACCAAAGCGGTTAGGTATACCAAAAATGTATCATTTACAACTCTGGTACTCTCCACTGACTACATATACATACTGATCAGTGGCTCATTGGAATTTTGTGCACAGTTGACACACTGTTGTCTGTACCATGTTTTGATGCACAATAAAGTTTTCTCTCCTTTTGCGATCCCGGCATATCCCCATCACCGGGCTAGTTGTTTTTACGAATGTGTCTACGCAGTAACACGTGATGCTTACGCCTCATGTGACCCGGAAATACGTTTATCTACCGTTCGACTCCGGGCTCCATTAACATTCGGAGCAAGACGCGATCCGGTAGATTCCCGGCGGGACTCGGCCACCTTTGGAGGTAAGAGGGTAATGACAAGGGAGCGAACAATGCTTCTATGAGGTATTGGTTAAAAAGTACCTACTTTCTGCCCTGTGTCTTGCAGGACCCTCCAGGCGTGTCCCCTGTCTTGACCTCCATGATACGAGTAGCATCTTGTTTTAAAGTAAGCCATTTCTCCAGCCGCTGTCCACCCGGGCCTTTGTGTCTTAGAATGCTTCTTTTACACACTTTTCTGGGCAGCTCGGAACTAAGTACGTCTCACCCCGTTCTCGGAAACCTGTCCATGTTTTTATAATGGGTTCACCTTTTATCTTTAAGAGCACAACCGTTCTGGCCCGATTATTACGAGGCCGATTGATTTAAACACACGACAGGTGGCCGCTACTCGTGTTGAGAAACCTTACGTTCACATTGAGAAAGCTGCAGCTCAAGTAGAAAATCTACTCAAATAGCAGAAAGGAAGTTGTGCCCTCTTCTGTTGCGCCTGGTGCAGTTTGTGATGATTTTATAATGCGGGACAAACACCTGGCACTCAATATCAGCATGAACGGCATGACCCTAATGCACACCGCCACTCATGGAACTTCGCATAGCGCAGCAGATTTTGTTTGTCACTTCGCAGAGTTCTATGGTAGCAGAACTCCGTGAACTATGCCCAGGCTTAATTCACGCTCCTCCAGAAAAAAGTTAATTTCTTCCCACAGTGCAAAGAAGTAGGTTAAAGCTTATCCTCATGACAACCAATGGACTTCTGTGTGGAAAAGCAAAACTGAATGATCACTTACTTGATGTTCACGAAATGATTTGAAGATGTAATGGTTCAAAGCACGCCACCTGATCCAGTTGATGATCTTCACAAAAGTATCAAGGGCTTTCTTCCAATTTGGAGAGAATGTTTTGGATGCCAAAGCATACAGATGAAGAAAACAATGGGTAACCAGCAAGTCTGGAATCTTCTTTTTTATCAATGCAGCAAAACTAGATTTATTGTATAAAATGTTTAAAAGTTTACCTTAATCTGACATGCCTTTAACGAAAGCTTCACATAACACTGCAGAATGTTTCTGATATTAATAATATTTTGAAAATGATTGCTAGAAACTCTTATACGTTAGATGAAATAATGTAAATTATTCACATTAAAATACAAAGCGTGAATAAAAAATGTTGACCCCTTTAACCTATTTTATCATTTTATAATGTGGTGCAGAATAATATTATGTTGCAGCTGATGTTTCTATTTCACATAGTTCATTGTTTAGCTAACATATAATTTGCTTCATTAGAAGGTTAGAAATGTAGTCATGATCATAGGAAATGAGATCTGGAATCGAAAGACCTCATCTGTAGAAACAATTTTAATACTGTTTCAACTTCAGGGTAATTTTCTGTAGTCTATTGTGCGAAATCGTGGGAAAGGAAGAGGAGAGTCTGTTCTTAGAAGATTACCGAAAGCTGATTAGATGAGCGGAGAAGAAGATACAACTTGGACTGCAGCATTTCCTTTCAAGTGTTTACATTAGTGCGTGTTGCTAGAGTGGGTTTACACTTTTCCCCTTTACGCTCTTACAAATACACCATACCCATGTTTTTTACCACGCTGTGACTTAACCCCGCATTTTTAACGATGCATGTGTTTACTTGTCTGTTTTTACAATGGACGCCTTTACCAGGCATTTAAGGTGAGTTGGGGGGTGTGGGGGATTCCCTCCACAAACACATTATTATTAAATAAATAAGCAATGCGTCATAATGTCATCCATTGTAAAAACATGCACATTGTAAAAAAATGTGTGGTTAAGGCTGCGACTTATTTCCCTGCGCTGTTCAGTCATACAACCCCAATAAAGCAAAGCATCTGAACTCTTACCCATCTCAATATTCTCCCCTCTATAGCTTGGGGAGGGCAAAAACCCCAAGGAGCAGAAATATTCTTTGATTTGAGTCCATGTTCAGAACGTCCTCCATCTTCACAAGGGCCACATCGTCAGCCTAAAGCTCTCTGCCACTCAGCATAACTATGCATATTTGTAGCTTTACCTGTTTTTAGTAGCTTTTATCTAAGCCTCTGGCTTCGACATTTAGAAGCTAGATATGGAGCAGAGTTCAGGCCTCAAGCAAGCTGCTAACTGGTGCTTGTATACTTCGAAGTGAGTTTCGGAGTATTGTGAAACGACCAGCAGTCTCAAACACTGTTAAACAACCAAAATGCCTAATTTAGGAATCCATTGGCCCTCCAGGTCAGCACAGGCAATGGTTTCCACTCCCCTGATGGAGAACTGCAGACCTTATTTAGAGATATCCAAAGGCAAGCAGGGATCTCTGTGCCTTCAGAGGAGCTGTCAGTGCTGTGGTTCTGCTGAAGGCACTATAGCTTTAAAAAAACTCCTAAACTCTAACTTGCTGCATCCTAATGTCTTTCGATTCGTAAAACACAGGTTCACAAAGTGAGGCACGGGTCACAGAGTTGGACTGTGCATTATGAATTGAGTTTAGTTTGTTAGATGGTTTCAGTATTCAGAGAAATTAGCTGGCTCTTCTCCAGATTAGCAAATTACTGATCTAAACGGACACGTTGTTTTATAGGTAGATGCTTAAATCATTGCGACTTGTACAATTGAGGGCATGTGTTTGAGAGGTGATATCACCTTGCTTGCAAAGACTGCAACTTACTTGCCATCCTCGCAAGTTATATTCCCTTCTGCCCCTTCCTAGCTTTTCCCATTAGGGCCCACTTTGGCCCGCAGTAACATATTTCAAAGGGTCAGAATTAAATGAAGGCATGGTTAAAAAGGCTTTATATGGTATTCCCACAAAGAGGAATTGGCAGCTGACATCCTAGGGCTTATTTATAAGTCCCTTATGCCGCCGCTGGGTCACTTGTTCCCATAAAAGGTGATGCACTCCAGGCGCAAGGGGCTTGTAAGTAAGCACCTCTGTGTGGTGAATTTGTTCAAGCAAGTCCACTGGTTTGAAAATATATTTTTTTTATTCATTTTATTTTTCAAAATTCTTATTTTTAATGTTATTTTTATATAGGAAAATCCCTTTCCCTTTTCCTGTCATTTGCTTTAACTCCCCATCCCCTTTACTCCCCTCATCCACATATGTAGAGTATATTTTTAACATGTGGTTCCCTCTCTTCTTGCCATCCTTCCTTTTAGTCTGCAGTCCCCCCTGCCATCTTTCTCCATGCTGCTCCTTTTTTCTCCTTTACTCGGACCTTTGTTTTGTGTGCTCCTAGTTATAATGACAAAATGTACTGACGCTGAAATCATGTCCCGGCATCATGACAAAATATATGACAGTCCTGACCTTTCTTTTTCACAAAATACTTTTTAAGATGACATTTCTTTTCATTAATTGTGTTTTTCCAGTAATTACGCCTTCCTGTCAATTTGACTAGAATAATTCATTTTGGACATTGCTGATATCATAAGGAACAGCTGTAGAGTTTTGAAACAGGACATGCTTTTAGTTCAAACTGGTATGATGACGTGTTGCAATGCCATTTAAGCACATTTTTGTTTTCAGTAGTGTGAGTTCATGCAAGCTTAACATGGGAGGTGCTCCCCTTGGAGAGGCTGCCCAGTGGAATCCTGGGAGGGCATGGTTCTTCTGCTCTAGTAACAGTGAACAGTGAATTAAGCAATCTGATGTTCTTTTCTGTCATCCGTTACCCTGTGTGTCATGTTTCTTTGGCTTGAGCTGAGCCTCAGCTATTGCTGCAATGTCTAGTTTAATTTAAAATGCGTTTGAAATCCATATTGTAGTTGCCTAAAAAGAAGTAGAGTTTCAATTTGACAAGGGCAGTAACAGCAGTTGGCTTAAGATGACAAGTGCAGGCGTAAATTGGCACTGACCTTTTCAATTACAATCTCAGCTGAACAGACAGAAGCAGACAGATAGTGAAATTTGGATTCATGGGGGAATTAAATGTTCTGAAGAGGTAACTGCTCGTACTTTCACTTGGACAATGTTTTGTGCAGTACTTCATTTCCTTGAAGATGTATAGGGTACTAAAATATATTTACAACCAGGCACTGTCCATAAAATCAAAAGAGCACCTCTGAAATGATCAATAAACAAAGATTTGGAAAATTAAGGTTTCTCTTTTCTCAGAGTGAAAATACATTTCCAATAACAAACGAATTTAAAGCATTCTATACTAAACTATAGTAGCAAATAGCATTAAAGGGATAGAACCAAAATTCAAATGTATCCCCAGTTTTAACTTTCTGCTTAATTTTTTAATTGTTTGATATTTTTTCTATGAATAACATGTTAATGTTTACTCATTCTGTAAGTGTAAGATCTGCTGGTCTGCTGTGCCATTGACTTTGTTTTGTGGGATGTAAAATGAATAGAACTTGTTGGTCAGCTCAGGCCTTGACTTCCACTTTCTATCAGAGGACTTAGGGCCATATGTATCAAGCACTAATGCATTCGCAAACGCCGAAATTTGCTGAATTTCGGCGTTTGCGAACGCATTAGTGCAAAATGGTATGTATGAAAGAAATCTGCGTGAAAATAAGGAATCGCAATCGCATTTTGCGATTGCATTTAAGGAATCGCAAATTTTGCGATTCCTTAAATGCAATGTAAGAAGCATTAAAAAAATGCAAATTGGCCTTAAGGAATCGCAAATTACCACCAACTTCAAGTTGGTGGTAATTTGTGAATTCCTTGAAAAATGCACTTTTTTGCATTTTTCCAAGTGCAATGTTAGGCACATACATGTCCTTAGGGCATGTATGTACGCCACATGTGCACCCATGCTAATTTCAGGGGTGCAACAGGGTGTCCTTTGGACACCCCTGCACCCTTAAAATTATTCTCAATTTGCGATTCTCAAATTGCGAATCGCAAATTGAGAATAACTTCCCATTCATTCCTATGGGCCTCCTGGCCCATAGAAATGAATGGGAAAGTATTCCTTAATTGTGATTCGCAATTTGATAATCGCAATTAAGGAATACTAAGAAATCGCTAAAAAAATTCGATTTTGTACATACATCTCTATTTGCGATTCTCAAATATCGATTTCTAAACAATCGCTATTTGAGAATCACAAATCAGGTTGTTGATTTATTTGGCCCTAAATCCCTCCACATCTAGAGACACCCACGCGCCGGGCAGGAATTTCTGTGTCTTCTGAAGATAGGATGTTGCTGCCGATTTGCGGTAGGCACAGATGTATGTAAATAGGGCAACATGAGCTTTGTTTCGTTTTATATTTTATTTTCTTCTGAAACAAACTCCCAGAAATTAGGGCAAGGTGTGTTTTCCCTGTTTTCCCAAAAAGTGCTGGTCACCCATCAGGGAAACACCAGTCCTTCCCACACCTCTAAATGGGTCGGGGAGCTGTGCCGTTGGCAGAGAGGTTGCTGTTACTTGGCGGATGACCTCCTGAGAATGTCTAATCCCTTGTTCTCTGCGCTGATTGGTTTAATACAACTCAAAGGCTAAAGAAATGCCCCCATTTTAAACTGTTTACCTGAAACATCCACCGGAAGGAGAATCAGTGAGTAAGGTGCGCTGTGACATCAATTCACACTTGTGGGGTTGTAGCACTTAGAGCCAGTTTCTCAAGTGGTGACTACGATACTCTTCAGGCGGAACAAAAAAGTAAAAAAATACTTAACGCAGTGTGAGACACACAGATATGTATCTCTACACTATCAATGTAATTGTGCTATTTAGATCTGTTTTGATACAGTAATCCAGAACTGGCAAAACGTACTCACTAATCCCGTGGGATAAACTCCCCTTTTCCAATAATGGAAACCTGGCCTCACCTATCTGGTGGAAAGGAAGACTCAAATAATAGCAAACACACATGAAATACACCAGCAATACATATTGGGCTAAGTTCGACAAAGTAAGTTTCGGATATAGAAATGTCATTTTTCTCTACTTAAGTCGGTGTGAAGCATTGGGGCTGCCTCAGCAGTAATTGACTCCCTTGCAGGCTCTCCGGCTAGCCACAAAAGACAGAATATAATTCCCTGAGATTGTACATTTTTCACTACTCAAACCACTTTCAATTGAACCTCTGCAAGATTGTTGAAATCTCGCCTAACTGCTAAAGAAAATAGTTTTTCTTTTCCCTGTGACATTTCTATAATCGGCGCACAAGTTATGTTCCACTGAGTATATAAATTATGGTCGCGCAGCAAACATTTCAACCCGAATTTCAGCTGTGCGCGTGTTATTACTGGGACAGAAATATGATCAGATAAGTGTTCCTCTACTTGCTGATGCATTGCATGCACACATCATCGGAGAGAAAGCACCGACTGTAATCAGAGTGACCGGTAGTTCTTAAGCTGTAATAGGAATTCATCACAAAAACAAGCTGTTGCCGCGCTGATGTATCGCTGTAATAATCTCAGGCAGGCTCACTCGTGATGCATTAGTCAAAGCATGGCACATCTGAGGTTTTACTGTTTCTGAAAATATTCTGTGTAACCGCTCCTTAATCAGTGGGCTGGCTTCAAATGGAACGATTCTTTCTGTGCACACAATGTTGCAAACTCTGTGTGAGAAGTAATATAATTGCAATTGCAGGGCATGTAAAACGTGGTGGGGTATTCGGTCACAATTTTGAAATCAGTTTAATTTATTTAGCTAATCTTTACACAAGTGTCATATCTCTTTGATTATTGAGGTAAAGGGGTGCTTGGTTTGATTCTACCTCATGCCTGTTTTGCCCTCCTCTCCACACTTCCTGTCTTTTTATCTTTCAGTTTCTTTCACAACCGTCGGCTCCCATTTTGCCACTGTTTCCTTTCTTCACCTTCTTTATCCGTTACCCCTTTTACTGAATTTTTTGTTTTGATCTGGGTCACAGTATGATGATGAAAAATAAATCCAGGACCCCAAAACACGAATTTCAGTGCTAGTCACTTGCGACCACTGCCCTAAATTAAACACAGGACACATTGCTCAATAAAGATGCAAACATGTATGTTTCAAAGCTCTTGAATTCATTTGCAGTCAGCATGTCACCCTAGCTTCCACGGATCTACGCTGTTGCCTGCCTCGGTGTTACAGTAATTTTTAGATCTGGATATCGTCAATGTTATATATGTGCCAGTGCTAATATCATCAACAATTAATATAACTAGAGAGAGAATTAGTCGTCTCAACTCAGTTATTAGTTGATGGAAGTGCCATTCACATTTTGGATCATACTACATTAGAGTCTTTCAGTTTTGGAAGTGTCATTTATGAGGTGAGGAGTTATTCCACTTTGCTGCAGCTGACCATTTTATGGGTGTGCTATATGTATGCACCACTTAGGGAGTCCTTCTATTTCAGTGGCAGAACAGGAACTTGTCCTTGCACTGCAACCGAGGATCACTGTTATTGTTTGTGCCAGCACTGGGTTTTTCATTTGTCACTTTGCATTTGTTAGTCTGTCAGGAATGTGATTATGCAACAATAAAATATTCTTTCTAAATTCTATTTAAAAGTACCCATGAGTATTTTTAATGTTCCTATTAGGTTGCCCTTTTCTGTGGTTATACTGGGCCCATGGGTTTCAACTGATCCTCTCCCTTTAGATAAGTCTGATATGTCATTATTGGACTTACTTTTGTCTGTTGCAGTCAAAGTGATTCTCACAGAATAGAAGTCCTTCCAACACATCTCTTTTCATACTTGGTGGGCCTGGGTGTCTTATCTTCGTAGTGTTCACACGTTGCATTCTGAAAGTAATTCCTGTCTAGTTATCTCCAACACAGTCTGGCATCCTTGGACACCTATGTCCAATATGGCGCACCAATTTCTGGGGCATCCAATTCTGATACCTCTAATACCTGACCTCTTTTAGTGCTGTCTCTTGTGCATAGTCTTTTTTATCTCTTTTTCCATTTCCTCATGCTTACTTTTGTAGGATTTGTTCCACTGGAATACCCCAACCCTCCTTTCCCCATGCCCCTGTTTCCCCTTTTCTCTCTTTTGTTTATACCCCTGTATATCCTGTACAATATATTTTGTGATACATGGATTATCTGTCTTTGACTCACACATAACTCTTTTTGTTTGTATTTTAGGGTTTATTTGCTCCTTGTATCTTTTTACAACTGATGTACCTTTGTCTAGCCTTTATCACTCATTGCATTTATTATTTGTACTTCTCTTGTGTTTAAACTCTAATAAAATTATTTGAATAAAAAAAGTACCCATGAAAGTTCTTTCTGGTCAGTTCTGCAGCCTGGAGGCCCTCGTGGTACACTTCTAGGCACCAGGGCTCTCTCCCACTTCAAGGGATCCTGGAGGGCGCAGTTCTCTGTGGTCAGGTAGGCCCTTTAGGAGTCAGAAGTCTTTCTGATTTTGTGTCCCTTGAGCAGACAAACAGGAGGCCATCCACTTGACCCTTGGAGAGCGTTCCCAAACCGTGTGTGCCAGCAAGAGTCAGGGGACCTTGGGTCTTGACGTTCTCTTCTTCCAGCAGGGACCAGGAGTGCTCGGGTCCTTTTATTCCTTTTCATCCTTTTTATCCAATAGAGTCTTCTTTCTTGAGGTGTTGTCTTCCCAGGTACAAGGTTGCTCTGAATAGGTGGTGGTGAATTGGCAATCTTATCCTGCACATTAGCTACTGATTGTAGAATATTCCTTACTCAATCCTGCCTACTTTCTCACATTCTGCCCATCTTTGTTTGCAGCACTTCCTCTTTGTTTTACTGTAGAAATTCCCAGAATCCTTCAATTCAAGCCGGATAAATCTTCTTTTCTAAGGCCCCTAGTCACTGCCTTATTTAGATGAGGTCACCCCTCTTCCTGTTAGAACCCACTCTAGTTCTGCATCCTGCTGGGATTTGAGCCATAGGGTCTAAGAGGGCACTGGGAATGAATGAGAACAGAACCTATCACCCCTCTTTGGATCACTAAATCAAAATAAAAAGTGTTATGACTGTCCTTTAAACTTACAACCATCTTGTAACCCTCCCAGATGGCTAATCCTAGCTGAAAAGCCTATTGTTGACAACACTCCTGCCTTTCTGCATCCAGAAGCTAGACCATTTACTTCTGGCAGGCAAAGACATTAACTTCAGGCAAGATTATGTATTAGTCTCTGGAGGTGTGATGATTGGCAGAACTGGTTTTAAACAACATTTGGCTCAGTAAGCCCAGGGTACATTGAAATAAGTGCAATACAACAAACTCCAAACCGCGGCTGACCACTGGTTCAGCACCTCAATCCTTATTAGACAAAAGTATAAGTCCTGTGTAAATCACTTTTGAAGCCCGCCGCAGTTGGGCTCCACTGGAATCCAGAAGAGAAGTTCTTTCGATAATGGAAGGTGCACCAAGGAAAAGAAGTCCACAAACTTAGAAATAGAGTCCTTTAAATATCTTTTATTCTTCTTAGTAAAACATGCAGTTAGGCATCAGCCAACGCGTTTCATTCCTGACAGAGGAACTTAATCAGGGCTGAAATATTTGACACAAGACAGCACATAAATATCTACAACAACGATATATACAACACTAATACATCAAACACATTATTCAAAACGTATATATAAACACACTACAACAAAGGAAAATACACACAACATAAAAAATATATATATACATCTTATTCAAAAGTGATGTCCATGTGGTGAAAAAACAATAAATGTCACGAAAATAAAATGATATCTACATAACACAAATATTTAAAACATCACCCTGTATACTAGCCCTCAACCCCAAAATTGTACAAAAATACATTTAATACACGCAAAAGTGCATCATTAAAAAACGGAATACGATCTGATCCAGTATAAACTATTTATATAAAGAGCAGAAAGGATATAAAAGGTGAAAGGTAGGGAAATAATGGAAGAAAAAGTCATTAAGTAGATATAAGACATATCAAAACTAGACAAGTACTCCATTCTAGCTCCTTCACTGAGCTGATCATCATACTAAAGTTTCAGGTCGGAAAGTCAAATTAACTAATGGGAAAGAAAAAGTAGAGCGGGGGTCAGTCAAAGTCCAAGAGGAAATTAAAAGATCAATCAAAAAAAATTAATCAAAAATAGGGGACGAAACAGAGAGTATAAATATACATGAGACCTTAATCTATAGAGTAACGAGAGGTAGTAATCAGAAATTTCACCTAAGACGGTTAAGTCAACCAAACGATCCCAGATAATATTCATATGTATTCCACAGTATTCCCACAAGAAACCCCACAGTAAGGGTTCAGGTATGTCGACTTCAGCCAAGGTGGTCTGAAAAAGTATAAACGATAGACCAGTAAAAATAAATATGATAATTTAAACCAGCAATCTCAATTTGACAGGTCATTCTGTGGTATATAAATAAATAATACCGGATCTAGGTTTTACTGGACATAGCAATAACAGATAGCTCAATAAATAAGAGTCAAGATTCGAGGTAGTAGGAGTTTGCAGGTTTAATACAGCATAAAGGACGGGAACAGGACAACCTGCACGGGAACAGGATGGCAGCGCTGCCGGGGGCAGGATCAGAATCGGCGTAACATTTAATAACAATGTACAACATATATATACTAAAACAGTTACATTACAATGCATACAATAGGCGGAGCAGTGGGTGTGGTCAATAGCAGTCGCGAAAGATAAGGGTGAAAATGGGTGTAACAGGGGCGTATACATAGACATGTGATGTAAACGTAACAGAATATGTCATAACTGGGGCGGAAACGTGGAGGGGGGCTACCTAAGGAGCCGGGACCTCTAACCTAATGGTGCGCGCAAACTGACAATGACGTGTTACTAGGAGAAGCTGGGGGCTATGAACTCTGTGCTAGGAGTAGAGACTGAAGTCTGGAGAGTCAGGGCGACATGTACCTAAACCCTATCTAGTATCTAATGTTTAGAGAACATGTTGATATAAACTAAGAGTCAGGAGGGAAAAGGCTAACAGACTCTAAGACTGGAGCATGCATTATTCTACATGTAGTGTGTGATGAAGAATATTAAATGACCATTAAATGCAGTATTTCTCTTACATGGAGACGTAAAGGCTAGACAATGACGGAAACTATTGATGCGATTCAGTAGCTTAGGAATGCAGAGAAGGAGGGCTGGACTGATAACTAGAATCATAACATACTCTTGGCAGACTCGTAGGCAGAGCCAGGCTGAGCCGGGCACTGTGAGGCAGGAAGTAAGTGAAGGGTCAGGAATACAGGTGGGGGCTGTATCGCTCCTCAGCGAGGGCTCAGGAGACAGAAGCTGAATCTGGTGTCCGGGCCCTTTTGAGGCCTAGAAACGGGGACTTTACAATGAAATAACGTGCACACTGAGAAACGTGGCAACGCAACTTTACATAGGCCTGATACTCGTAGCTTTCACGAGAACTGGAAACTGGCATACTAGTGATGGACACAACTGTAATTGCGTCTTTAATCAAACATGGGGAATACATATGCATATTAATCATGCACACATAACATAAGATGGAGGACACGTAGGGACACAGAACATGGCAAAATTTACTTTTCCACATTCCCTCCTTGTCACTACGTTTCCATCAGGAAACATCAATATTCATGATACCATCTATTATTTCATACAGTATCATTTGCTCGTCTCGAATTGTCTTGGAACGGGACTTAGGACGGGACTTGGGACTAGGAATACAAGATGTAGCACAAATGCCGCAAATCGCAGGGCCACATTGTAAACAGAGGCAGCAACTGAATATGATCGCTACTGCAATACCTAGAAATGACAATACTTTCCATCCCCAGGCGGAAATTATATTCCAGAACCAACCGGACCATGTCCAGGTGCCTGGATTCTGGTGTAACATATGGGCAATATTATGGAGTCTGGTTATAGCTGAATAAACAGACGGTGCGTTATTAGGAATGAAAATGCAGCAACTAGATCCGATGACTCTACATGCCCCGCCCCTATCGGCCAGTATGACGTCAAGGACGAGACGATTCTGGAGCACGACAATTCTCATAAAGGATTGCTCTTCGGTTAAGTTACCTAGAGCAGAAGTAGTCTCAATCACTACTGCTTCAAGTGTTCTGGTTAATCTACGTATCAGTTTACTATTTACAACAGTACCTAAGTAGGGGAAGACACCTTTATTGATATCTATGTATTGTTCTAGAGCAGTTTTAGTATAATCGACAATCGGGAGATTTCTCTTGTGTCTAGTATGTACTAGATGGGAATTCCTATGATAGTCAGGTGGGGCTAGGAAAACTGGTGGCAGTAGGAAGGCAATGTAACATGTACCATCCCAATCAAGGGGCAGACGAACATATGCGGTCTGACCACAAACAAAATAAGAATGACGTGAAGCTTTGAAAATAGATTTCCCACTGTCACTATACTTGACAATAGTAGTACAATCACTATGGCCTACATGTACGGAACCATTATTTCGGACACATAATTCACCTTTGACTGGTAATACTGACATAGCAGGTAAGTCTGGAGTAGAATCAGACTGAACATTCAGGACCATGAAATTCGAAGAATAATTACCCAAGTTATAAACTTCATTTTCTAGATCTAACCCTGTTCTGTGGGGAAGACCTTGCTTGTCTGGAAAACATGTACTGTTCAGAAAAGACATATCTGTTGAGGATGACGTTAACGTGGACCATGCTCCACACGAACCATTATGTGAAAATGGATAAGGAAAGAGTGGCAGAACTCCCTTCGGTGTCTGGAAAGGGGGGAGTCGACCACACACCCAACAATTAGTGGCATTGCTGGTCTGGTGTGAATAATGTAACATGCGGATTAAAGAATTATTACGCATTATTACGCATAGCATAGCAAGACGATAAGAGAGTTCATGAGGAGGCAGATCACTAAACGTGTGCTCTACTGTAACATTAGCAGACTTATTTACATGAGAAACTGAAAAACACAAATAAAATGCATAACATGTGCAGGAAATCATAATGCTAAAATATAGCAGAAAACATAAAATAATAACTCTCTCTCTGTGGGGGTCTATTATATACATGTCAGAAACCGGTCTAACCGTTTCACCTAGGGGAGGACTTAGACAATCAAACTGGCTGACTTATTTTACTAGACCTTAGTTTAAGCTTATACTCCTGTTGCGGAGTTTTCTCTAACAGGGAAGGGTTCGTAGCAATGTCTTTTGCGGGACAGTCCTTAAGAATAGTACTTTGGTAGTTTTTAGAATCCTCGGGAATGTTCTTTGAAACTGGTTTCAGTCCATAAAACTTTTTTAAATGCGACAGATGCACCCAGCCTTTTCTGCCCTCCAACTTCACGGCTGTACGGGTGGTTAGGAGGACCAGTCGGGGTTCCTTCCAGCGAGGCTCCAGCGGACTTGAACGATCAAAGTTCCTCACGAGAACCATGGATCCGGGAACGATTTCATGCGGTGCCACCTCGGTATTGTCTGGAAAGGCGGCGGCAACCTGTGAACGACAAGAGTGTAGGGCAGACATCAAGGAAGCTAGGTAATCTGTCAGCATATTACTTGAAACATCGGTAATACTTCGGGGTCTAGGTGTACCCCACATGTTAGGGGGGCGGCCGAAAACGACCTCGTACGGGGACAGACCTGATCTGGAATGTGTGACCATGCGCATATAAAACAAAGCAACTGGCAGAGCTACTAGCCAGTCCACACCTTTCTCTTTACATAATTTTGCAATTCGGATTTTCAGGGTCTGATTATGTCTCTCTACGAGACCGGCTGCTTCTGGATGGCGTACACAATGGAACTTCCACTGGTACCCTAACAAAAGGGAAATATGTTTCATGAGCTCAGATGAGAATGGCTGGCCGTTGTCAGAATATACGACTCTAGGGAGTCCGTAGCGGGGGAAGAATTCACGAACCAACTGCTTGGCAGTGGTCGCGGCTGTGTAATCTGGGACTGGATATGCCTCTGTCCACCTGGACAAAGCGCATACAACTACAAGGACATACTTGAAACCTCGACATCGCTCCATCTGAATATAATCCATCTGGAGGACTTCAAAAGGGTGGTCAGGGGGCTGGAATCCACCTTGTTCCACCGGGACACTTTTACCTGGATTAAACTGGCAACATATCATACAGGTACGGACTTTCTGCTTGGCTGCAGCTCGTAAATGCTTGTTGAACCAAATGTTCTGGATACTGTCTAACATAGCTTTTTCTCCTAAATGTGCTGGACTATGTGCGGTATTGATAATGACTTGAACCATAGAGTCGGGGAGAAACCATGTGGCTTTACCCTTCGTTACCCATCCCTGATCTGTCTGGACCCCTCCTTGTTCGGACCATTTCTTGATTTCATCGGGAGTAGCATGTAACTGGATATCTATGACATCTTGAGTAGGGTCCTTAACTGTCATACAGGTAGTTGGATCTGGAGTGTGTGTCGGTGTCTTATTAACTGGAATGTCTGGTGTCTGTGCTGTAAGCTTGGCTGTGCGATCTGCTAGATCATTACCTTGGGAAATAGTGTCAGTAACTTTCGTATGTGCTTTGCATTTCATGATAGCAATAGATGTCGGTAAGTGTATGGCATCTAACAGAGCCTGAATAAGGAGACCATGCTGAATCTTGGTTCCATGAGAAGTCATGAAACCTCTCTCCTGCCAGAGCACTCCAAAGTCGTGTACGACTCCAAATGCGTAACGTGAATCTGTGTAAATGTTAACTTTCAGGTTCCTGGCACGTATGCAGGCTTGTGTCAGAGCAACTAGCTCCGCTGCTTGAGCAGACAGGGTGTCAATACGGTGTGTCTCTATAACTTCAGTGTCAGTAGTCACTGCATACGCGGCTACTAGTTCTCCTGTACTTGTTCTCGTACATGAACCATCCACATAAAGTGTCAGGTCGGGATCTGGTAATGGAATATCTGTCAAGTCTTGTCTTGGCTTAGTCATAGTGTTAACTACTTCCACACAGTCATGTGTGGCAGGATTTGAAGTAACTGACGGTAACAGGGTAGCAGGATTTAAAACGTTGCAGCGTCTGATTTCTATGTGTGGCTGGAACAGTGTCAGTTCATAACCTGTTAAACGTGCAATTGTCAAGTGCTGAGTCTGTGTTCGGTTTAAAAGAACTTCCACGGAGTGTGGAACTTGTACTGTCAAGGAATGTCCTAATACTATGGAATCACTTTGTCTGATAGCTAGTGCTGTGGCTGCAACTGACTTGAGGCACGCAGGCAGAGCCTGGGCTACAGGATCTAATGTGCTCGAAAAATAAGCACAGGGCTTGTATTGTCCTGCTTGATCTTGTGTGAGAACAGATAATGCTGTACCTTCACGTTCAGTGACGAAAAGTGTAAAAGGCTTACTGTAGTTCGGTGTAGCTAGAACTGGAGCTTGGCATAGGGCTTTCTTTAACTCATTGAAACTAAGTGTATGTTCAGATGTCCAAGGGAGGACAGTCGATACGGCTGCCTCCTGTGTCGTTAACTGTATCAGTGGCTTGGCTAGAATTGCATACTGAGGAATCCATTGTCTGCAGTAAGAAGTGAGGCCGATAAAAGCACGTACCTCCTTCTGGGTCTTGGGCTGAGGAAGACTCGCTATTAACTGGATACGGTCAGGTGTCAACTGCCTACCCCTCTTGGACAGTAAGTGGCCTAAATAGATCACTTGCTGGACACAGAATTGAAGCTTCGAAGGGGACACCTTGTGCCCCATCTCGGCAAGGAAATGCAAGACTGTAAGGGATGCTCGCTCGCAAGCACGTTCAGAACGGGCTGTGATCAGTAGATCATCGACATACTGGAGCAGGGCAGTGTCAGTTGGCATGTGAACGTTGTCTAGTTGTCTCTTAAGTGCTTGACTGTAAATACTTGGACTTTCTGTGAAACCTTGAGGAGCTCGTGTGAACATATAGCTCCTTCCATTTAAACAAAATCCGAAAAGAAACTGGCTGTCTGGATGAATGGGGACACTGAAAAACGCGTTCTTGAGGTCTATGACTGAAAAAAATGAGGCTTCAGAATCAATGGCTGTCAATAGGGAAGAGATATCTGGGACAACTGGGTACTGGGGAATGATACATTTATTAAGCTCTCGGAGATCAATCACTAATCGATATACTGGGGGTGCATTTGGATCAGTACGTTTCATGACAGGAATGATCGGAGAATTACATACATTGGAGTCAGTTTCTACAACTACTCCTTGAGCCATGAGCTCGTCAATAATTTTGGATAAGGCTGCTACAGCCTCAGGTGGCAATCTGTACTGTCTGATTCGTGGTAACACTACACCTGGCTTGAGAGTCACACGATGGGGTGTGATTTGCATATAACCAACATCAGTTGGACCTTGCGCCCATAGATGCTGCGGAACATTAGACAATCTCGGATCAAAATCTCGTAATACATAGTGACCCTTGAAGTCACGTAAGAACAGTCGTATTCCCTCTGGGGAGCAGCAAATAACTGCACCTAATTCTTTCAGTGTTTTAATACCTAACAGATTTTCTGGGCATGACTTCGTAAGTAACAGATCAGTAGTGCGGGACAATGGACCTACTTCTAGAGTAACTGGCTTTGATATCTCATTTATAATAGGCTTTCCTGAAAATCCAAGGGAAACATTTCTAGAGCCTGAGAGCGGAGCCCCTGGAACCTCGGCGTGACTGATGGTGGTCCTACTTGCCCCTGTATCAATCAGAAACTTTCTGTCTTTCCCTAATACTTGACTATGAACATAGGGACCCTCTTGATCTACAGGTATCTCGATGAGAGGCAAGCCTACCTCCCTCTCTAGGCTGTTTCATGAATATGGCTGATATTCTGGATACTCGGACTGTGCATACTGGTACATCTGCTGTGTAACATGCTGTGTTGCAGCAATAGGCTGCGGTGCTGTAACTGTCTGTGGTGCATTCTGTGGCTGAGAAGTCTGTGAAACTTGTTCTTGTCTAGGCGGACGTGGTCTTTCTTTAGTCTTACCAGTAGCTATGTTATGTTTCAGAACTGCACACTCGTTTATAAAATGACCTGGCTGTTTACAGTAATTGCATCATCACCTGCAACTGGATCATAGCGGCATTCAGTAAGAGCTCGTCGGATTTCTGCAACGGACTTAAATTTGGGCGTACGCTGTAACGCACATTCATGTAACTCGGCCAACGTTCTACGTTGGTGCGGTGGCGGGGTACCAGGAGGACCTCCTCCTGCGGCCCCTAAACTGGAATCGTCGACTGACATTCTTCGTGCTGGCAGAGTGGGAAATTGTAATGTAGGCTGGACCGGGGGTACCGTAGCAGGTACTGCAAGAGGTGCCCCGGTGTCTGGAGGAGCTGGATTTACATTATTTACAGGGACTGGCGGAACAGGATTTGCATATTCTGGGACTGTGTCGTCCAAATAGGATGAAATAAAAATATCAGCTGCGGTCGGTTTGTGACGTAGCTTGATCGGAACTAGTGGTGGCGGAAAATTACTAGATGCCTCCGGGGTCGCTTTTGGCAAGCCCTCGGCAAGAAGAGGATACATACCCTTGATGAGGGCATTCCTCTGTCTGTCTGATTGTTCTGTTTTAACTCGTTCACCTATCTCGATTAGTTCCCTTTCCTGGGCTCGTTCCAAAGATTCTCTACTTAGTTCTGACTTTCTGATTTCTTTTTCGGTTCTTTTATGAGATTCTTTGCGCCATAACTCGATGGCATCTTTCTCTGACTGTCTGGCTTTCTTTTTCCATAACGCTTCTTCTACTCTCATGATGCACTCGGCATCCCACGTACCTGATACGGGCCATCTATACTTTTCTTCTAACTCCTTGGTATACTCTACCCATAAATCTAGATATAATATGGCACTTATGCCATGCTTCTGATACATAAAATGACCTGGACTGTCCCTAGGCGGGACAGGAACTGCTGCTTCTAGCAGACCTTTTCTAGTTTTTAACTGACGTAGTTTAGAAAATAAGGGCATGACTGAACTGTAATCTAGACACAATACAATACACAATGAACACGATAATTACTCCACATTCATACCACGACATTAAAAATACATGAATAACATTTAAAATAACAGTTCGAACAGAATACTACCTGGAATACTGAAAACAGAATACATGAATTTTCTCGAGAACAGAACTGACTAGAACAGAAACTAGATGCACTGCTGAAACAGTACGAAACTTACCGGTCTCATAAAGAGACACGTCAGGACCCGCATCCACCGAAGTGGACACTTCGTTTTGGGTCTGTGTACCACCAAAACCCACGGACCAGAGACAATTAGATTGACCCTGTCTAGATACTACCCCAGCAACGGTACTCACCGGGCAGCAAGAACGGACGGCCTCGGACTGGACTGGACTGCTTCGACGCCGGACGGACGAACTTCGGACTTCTGTTACGGGTGGGCCTCCGGATACCTCGGACCTTGGACTCTCGGCTTGGGCTCTGGTCGGGACTCGCCGCGTTCCTCCACCGCCTCGTCTGGATGCTGGACCGCCAACTCCGTCTCCTCCGTGGGCCTGAGGGATACTTGAAGCAGAAATATCTGCACGTGCACGGTATGGTTCCGTCACGGCTGCAGAGGGTCAGGGGGCCGGCGTGGCTTCACCGGCGCGTGGGGAAAGGGCAAGTCCCTGTTCGGGCGCCATTATGTGGTATATAAATAAATAATACCGGATCTAGGTTTTACTGGACATAGCAATAACAGATAGCTCAATAAATAAGAGTCAAGATTCGAGGTAGTAGGAGTTTGCAGGTTTAATACAGCATAAAGGACGGGAACAGGACAACCTGCACGGGAACAGGATGGCAGCGCTGCCGGGGGCAGGATCAGAATCGGCGTAACATTTAATAACAATGTACAACATATATATACTAAAACAGTTACATTACAATGCATACAATAGGCGGAGCAGTGGGTGTGGTCAATAGCAGTCGCGAAAGATAAGGGTGAAAATGGGTGTAACAGGGGCGTATACATAGACATGTGATGTAAACGTAACAGAATATGTCATAACTGGGGCGGAAACGTGGAGGGGGGCTACCTAAGGAGCCGGGACCTCTAACCTAATGGTGCGCGCAAACTGACAATGACGTGTTACTAGGAGAAGCTGGGGGCTATGAACTCTGTGCTAGGAGTAGAGACTGAAGTCTGGAGAGTCAGGGCGACATGTACCTAAACCCTATCTAGTATCTAATGTTTAGAGAACATGTTGATATAAACTAAGAGTCAGGAGGGAAAAGGCTAACAGACTCTAAGACTGGAGCATGCATTATTCTACATGTAGTGCGTGATGAAGAATATTAAATGACCATTAAATGCAGTATTTCTCTTACATGGAGACGTAAAGGCTAGACAATGACGGAAACTATTGATGCGATTCAGTAGCTTAGGAATGCAGAGAAGGAGGGCTGGACTGATAACTAGAATCATAACATACTCTTGGCAGACTCGTAGGCAGAGCCAGGCTGAGCCGGGCACTGTGAGGCAGGAAGTAAGTGAAGGGTCAGGAATACAGGTGGGGGCTGTATCGCTCCTCAGCGAGGGCTCAGGAGACAGAAGCTGAATCTGGTGTCCGGGCCCTTTTGAGGCCTAGAAACGGGGACTTTACAATGAAATAACGTGCACACTGAGAAACGTGGCAACGCAACTTTACATAGGCCTGATACTCGTAGCTTTCACGAGAACTGGAAACTGGCATACTAGTGATGGACACAACTGTAATTGCGTCTTTAATCAAACATGGGGAATACATATGCATATTAATCATGCACACATAACATAAGATGGAGGACACGTAGGGACACAGAACATGGCAAAATTTACTTTTCCACAATTCCCCTCCAAAAAGTAATGAAACCAGAAAGGGCAGCAATAGCAAATCCTAAGGAGAAACATCCCCCATGTGGACACTAGTCAGAAGTAGTCAACACCTATGAGAGTATGTGTAAAGAAAACACCCCTTTAAACAGCATGAGTGAGGTAGGTGCTTCACATAGATCAAGTTCCTAGTAAGCGCTACATTGTACCCTACTACTGACTTTTCTATTGAGGTTAGCAAAAATCTGATTTCACCATTAAATCATATTTTTAAATCTGACTGTAAAATAACATAGACTGATTTTTGTAGCAATTTTTCAGGCGGAGAAGTCATATAAATATTTTAATCACACCTAGGAATGTCTATTTAGAATGTTTCATTAATATCCGCAGTCAAAATGACCTATAAGTCTTCTGTCTCTTTCACAGAACGTATTTCAAATGTATAGTGTTTGACTTTTTTATATATTTTGAGCACCCTGCCTAATGAGCTTGCATGTTACAGCAAACAAATGATGGACGGAATGCTGACAATGGAAACATTCTCCCCCAGTCAAAAGATCTCTTGGTTCAACCCATTGATCTTTTGCCCACTAAATCACCCTGGCTGAAGAAGGGTGACATTCCCTGAAACCGGTCCCAGGATGCTTGTTTCCTGTCCAGAGAGAACCTGGCCTGGCAGTTCAGTCTGGACTGTTCCCATGGGGCACAGGGTCAAGACTGATTTGCATATGGCTGGGTCCAAACTGGGGTGGCGCAGTGGGCAAACGAACAATGGATTTACCCAGATCTTTTGACTGGTGGAGAATGTTTGCATTCTCAGCATTCCGCCCTTCATTTGTTTGCTGTAACAATTTTCGCCCTAAGTGGGATGGGTATGCCCAGACGTGGGTCCCTTGATCACTGTGCCACTGGATTCAAGCTTGCCTGGCTGATGAAGGGTGACATACCCTGAAACCGGTCCTAGGATACTTGTTTCCAGTCCAGGGAGGACCTGGCCTAGCAGTCCGGTGTGGACTGTACCCATATGGCACAGGGTTAAGACTGATTTGCATATGGCAGGGTCCAAACTGAGGTGGCGTTGTGGAAAAAAGAACAATGGATTTAACCCGGATCTTTTGACTGGGGGATAATGTTTGCATTGTCTGCATTCCGTCCATCATTTGTTTGCTGTAACACTTTTTGCCCTAAGTGTGTGTGGGGTATGCCCAGACGTGGGTCACTTGCTCACTGTTCCACTGGATTCAAGCTAGCCTGGCTGGTGAAGGGTGACATGCCCTGAAACTGGTCCCAAAATGCTTGTTTCCGGTCCAGGGAGGACCTGGACTTGCAGTTTGGTCTGGACTATTCCCATGGGCACAGGATCAAGACTGATTTGCATATTGCTGGGTCCAAACTGGGGTGGCGTAGTGGGCAAAAGAACGATGGATTTAACCCAGATCTTTTGACTGGGGAGAATGTTTGCATTGTCAGCATTCCAACCATCTTTGTTTGCTGTAACACTTTTTGCCCGAAATGGGATGAGTCTTTCCAGACGTGTGTCTCTTGCTCACTGTGCCACTGGATTCAAGCTAGCCTGGCTGATGAAGGGAGACATACCCTGAAACCGGTCCCAGGTTACTTGTTTCCGGTCCAGGGAGTACCTGGCCTGGCAGTTCGGTCTGGACTGTTCCAATGGGGCACAGGTTCAAGACTGATTGGTATATGGCTGGGTCCAAACTGGGGTGGCTTAGTTTAGGGGTCAAAGCAACAATCGAGGTAACCCAGATCTTTTGACTAGGGGAGAATGTTTGCATTGTCAGCATTCCGTCCATCATTTGTTTGCTGTAACACTTATGAGCTTCCATGGCACACTTTAAGGGAGACTGATTAATAGATAAGCATGGGTTTTCCTACATGGCAAACAAACTTTCCCATGCCATTTATGACTGCCTTCAAACTTCACCCCAACCAGAGCGCAGTGGTAGTTCTGTCAGCCAGATATTTTCTCTCATATATGTGGGTGATGTAAAGGTACATTAAAGGCTACATGTAACATTTCAGTTTCAGACCACTCTTGAAATTCTCGTCAGTGTACCATGGCTTATAAGAACATTAAATAGACCAATTGGATTATTTCAATTTTGCAAACAGCATATTATGGCCAGGGCAAATCCTGTGGCACTGAAAAATGGTTTCAAATAGCACAGATTCCTAACACCATCTTAAAATATGATCTAGAAAAATAGGAAAATTCCAAGGGTGACCATTCAGAAAAGGTATATTTCCTTCACGTTGTTACCCACATTTGAGTCTATGTTCAATCCCCAAACGTGATATAAATATGGGTATCATAAATGGTGTTTTATTCAATTACGGCAAGTCTGCAGTTTATATTAAATATGTTTCTAGCATGCATGCTTTAATCTCTGCTCTGCCCCTGACATATATCAAGTAATAGAATCGAAGTTCTCTCCCTCTTTTCTCTTGCTCTCGTGCGCTCTCTAATTACTGGCAGAATTATTTCAAAAACTGTATAATATTTTAAACAGTTCATTTTTACTTGCCTGCACTACGGACCCCTCAGTGCAAGATCTACGTTGCTCCGAGGCCCCTCGACCCACTTCCTGACCGGTGCAGCCGATGTCGGTGCTGACGCCGGCATGCTAGGACGGTCGCCATATTAGGGGAAGAATTTGGGTTGCGGTCCAGTAGTTGGACGCTTCCCGCCCGCTCTACTGGTATTTAACCACGGTGTCTCAGGTTGGGCTCAGATTTGCTTTTGCTCACCCCTGAGGCGGAAGCCGGGGGTTCTCTCCCTCTTTTCTCTTGCTCTCGTGCACTCTCTAATTACTGGCAGAATTATTTTAAAAACTGTATAATATTTTAAACAGTTCATTTTTACTTGCCTGCACTACGGACACCTCGGTGCAAGATCTACGTTGCTTCGAGGCCCCTCGACCCACTCCCTGACCGGTGCAGCCGATGTTGGTGCTGACGCCGGCAGGCTAGGACGGTCGCCATATTAGGGGAAGAATTTGGGTTGCGGTCCAGTAGTTGGACGCTTCCCGCCCGCCCTACTGGTATTTAACCACGGTGTCTCAGGTTGGGCTCAGATTTGCTTTTGCTCACCCCTGAGGTGGAAGCCGGGGGTTCTCTCCCTCTTTTCTCTTGCTCTCGTGCACTCTCTAATTACTGGCAGAATTATTTTAAAAACTGTATTTTAAACAGTTCATTTTTACTTGCCTGCACTACGGACCCCTCGGTGCAAGATCTACGTTGCTCCGAGGCCCCTTGACCCACTTCCTGACCGGTGCAGCCGATGTTGGTGCTGACGCCGGCAGGCTAGGACGGTCGCCATATTAGGGGAAGAATTTGGGTTGCGGTCCAGTAGTTGGACGCTTCCCGCCTGCCCTACTGGTATTTAACCACGGTGTCTCAGGTTGGGCTCAGATTTGCTTTTGCTCACCCCTGAGGCGGAAGCCGGGGGTTCTCTCCCTCTTTTCTCTTGCTCTCGTGCACTCTCTAATTACTGGCAGAATTATTTTAAAAACTGTATAATATTTTAAACAGTTCATTTTTACTTGCCTGCACTACGGACCCCTCGGTGCAAGATCTACGTTGCTCCAAGGCCCTTCGACCCACTTCCTGACCGGTGCAGCCGATGTTGGTGCTGACGCCGGCAGGCTAGGACGGTCGCCATATTAGGGGAAGAATTTGGGTTGCGGTCCAGTAGTTGGACGCTTTCCACCCGCCTCACACTGGATAAAACGATGACACCTTCCCGTCCGCGCAGCGGGCGGGCGCAGCGGGCGCGCCGGCGGCGCGCCGAAGGCAAGCCCGTCTGCGCCCGTCCGCGGCAGACCGGGGCACGGGGCCAGTACCCCTGCTCATTTTACCTTTAATGCTGGATCCAAGAAACTAATCAGGTATACTAGGAGGGATCTACTTGCTCTTCGCCCCAATGTCGAGGATAGTTGTCGGCACACTATTGTAATGGATTCTCCTTTGCCATACTGCACAACCTGCAGTTATTCCACGGGGGGGGGAGGAAGGATCAGGTGACACACCGACAAAAATGAAGTTGACACTGCTTAATTGTAGATCCCTCAAAAAGCACAAATTAGAGATACATGATTTGGTCTTAGAGGGTGATCTCGATGTGCTTCTCCTTACAGAGACTTGGTTAGATGATGCCTCTACTCCCGAAACTTTGGAAGCTGTCCCTGCGGGCTACAGCCTACTTAGAATTAACAGAGAAAGGCAAATAGGAGGGGGATTGGCAATGATTTATAGAAGCAATCTACACTGCACCCTAGAAAAGATTTTGTTGCCCAATTGTGAAAGCGGTTTCTTCACGCTAAAAGTTAATCCTAAAAACATTATTAATGGAATCCTTCTATACCGGCCTCCAGGCAAAACTTCACAGTTCTGCAATCAACTGACAGACCTGATAACTCAATACACTCTCCGCTATAAAAAAATTCTTGTTTTGGGAGATCTCAATTTGCATTTTGACAATCCCAATTGCAAGGAGGCACAGGATGTGGTGGAGGCTCTGAAATCCCAGTCACTTAAGCTCCAATCCACAGCCCCGTCACATCAACGTGGTCATCTTTTAGACCCCGTTTTTGCCAACTGGGAAGGAATTAAAATTGCCACACCATCGCAAATTATTTGGTCAGACCATTTTGTTATCCCTTTCGAAGTTGAGATCGGCCCGCAGGACTACAATGGGACCAATACCGGGCCTACGAAATTTAGAAACTGGAAGAAGTTTACGCAGGAAAACTTCAAAGTTGCCCTTCTTAATGACACACCCCCTCCCAGTGACAACCTGCTCAAGGCATGGGAAAACTATGAGAAATGGGTGTCTAGGGCCCTAGACACAGTAGCACCATGGACTCTCAATCCCCCCGTTAGGAAAGCTAAAACTGCTCCTTGGTTCTCTAAAGAACTTAAAGAAGCCAAAGCCAAATGTAAAAAAGCCGAGCGGAGTTGGAGGAAAAACTATAATCCAGTGGACGCGCTGAACTACAAGAAAGAATTAAAAATATATCATAAACTAGTAAGAACAGCTAAAGGTGCTCACTTTAAAGGACGTATTGAATCTGCAAAAAATCCTACCAAAGAACTCTTTGTGATCTACAAAGAGCTCACGGCCCCATCCAGACTTGAGGCCCAAGATACCTACACCAATAAATTATGCGATGATATCGCTGACTTTTTCATAAAAAAAGTGGATTTAATACATGCCACCTTTGCAGGTAACTCACCTGCTAGAGATGCGGTAGTGAGAAGTGACTCTGCCACTAAGGCCCATTTGACTCAATTTTTAGTTCCTGAGAGAGTTGACCTGCTCACCATCATTAACGGCATTCAGTCTGGCTCCCCCCTTGATGTGATTGCCCCTAATCGTTGCAAGGAAGTCATTGACTGTATGATTGAGCAGATTGAACACCTGATCACCTTGTCCTTTCAGGAATGTCATGTGCCTGACGTATGGAAGTTGGCACAAGTAATACCCCTGAAAAAAAAAGCTAATATACATATTTCCCAGCTACAAAATCTCCGCCCTATCTCCCTCCTCCCCTTCTGTGGGAAAGTTGTGGAGAAGATAGTGAATAGCCAACTTATGAAATTTGTTGAGGAAAACTCTCTTCTCCACTCCACTTAGTCAGGGTTCAGAGTAGGCCACTCTACCGAGTCGGCGGTTCTCTTCTCCACAGAATGTTTGAGACAACTTGCAGATGGGGGGCAGACAGTAGCGTTGGTTCTATTAGATCTTAGTGCAGAATTTGACACCGTGCTGCACTCAACGCTGCTGTCTCGCCTCTCTGATCTGGGAGTTGTAGGACCAGCCCTGGAGTGGATAGGATCCTTTCTAGAAAACAGGAGTTTTCAGGTGCACTGCCCTCCTTACAAATCGTCTCCTCGCAAACTGAGACACGGGGTTCCACAGGGCTCAAGTCTGAGCCCTACGCTATTTAATTTATACATGGAGCCCCTAGCCCACTTGGTGGAAACTTTTGGTATAGATATCGTCACATATGCTGACGATACCCAACTAATAATAAAACTTACCCTCAATCAGGCTGAGGATGCCATTAATTTTTCCAACTGTATGCGATCGGTAGCAGATTGGATGAATAACAACTGCCTCCGCCTCAATAGCGATAAAACTGAACTATTGATGGTTGGCAAGTCCTCCTCTGCCTGGTCGCAGGCCTGGTGGCCATCAGAACTCAGAGCGGTTCCTCGCCCAGCACTTTCTGTTAAGAATCTAGGAATATGGTTGGATGCGGAGCTTTCCTTCAAACAACAGATCGGCAAAATCACGGGTAAATGTTTTGGAATACTGAAGACACTGCGCAAAGTTCTTGATCTGCTTCCCATCAGTGCTAGGAAGACTCTCATTCATGCCCTAGTGACTCCACATTTGGACTACGGCAACGCTCTCCTCTTAGGACTGAGCAGGAAAGGCCTACACCAATTACAATGCGTCCAAAATGCTGCCGCCCGCATGGTACTTATTCTCCCACGGAGGGCATCCGGCAAAACAGCACTACGAAAACTTCACTGGCTCCCCATCGAGGAGCGCATTAAGTTTAAAGCCCTCTGTTTCGCTCACCGCATTGCCCAAGGTAAAGGGCCAAGGTACCTGCGCAACCTTTTGACCATATATCGCCCTACCCGGGACCTCAGATCTGCTGGAGCAATGCTGTTTCAAATCCCTCGTGTACGCAGGACCAGGATGGGAGGCAGCTCCTTCCGCTTTCTTGCGAGCAAGCACTGGAACAATCTCCCCCTTGTCCTGCGCATTGTGCCCTCAGAAACAATATTCAGATCAAAACTAAAAACCTACCTCTTTCCAAGGGAATAACTGTTTCTGTAGCCCGGGACCCAGACTATCCCCGGTCCTCGGCCTCATCAGGGAGCTGTAGCATTTCTTAGCGCGGGGACACGCTGTCTTTAGTGTAACCAAGCGCTCTAAAAGTGGTTTTATTATTATTATTATTATTTTATTATTAATCTGACTCAAATGTCAGTAAGTAACTCAAGTGGCTAACTGATTCAAAACACCTACTTGATGCACTTCCTTTCTATCATCCCATCCTTTGCAGATAAAGTAATGACTTTAGGAAATGAGTCCTTATTTCATAATGCACACATTTTAATCTCTCCTCAGATATCCATAAGACAGGAATGCTATAAAGCATTAGAACATACAGCAAAAACCAAAGGTCCCAATGTTTCTACTGTTTGTGCTACTCCCAGGTTTTAATCATAAATTGTACCCAGATAAAGTGAGTCTCAAATGAGGGAGTGAACACTCCTATGACTGAATTTGCAAAATTACTATTTGCAGCTTTGCATCTGTTTGTGGAGGTGTCCAACACCAGGGCAGACATCTTTCTATAGGAACATATCAGGAAATATAATACATAAAACATTTTTTTGAAAATAAATAAAATTGGTGTAAAGTAAAATAAAAATGTAAAATAATTTTAGACTATAATATTAACCTAGAACTACTAAAAGAAAAATATACGCCACTCTCATTCCTAAAATTGAATTTGTATTAAATTGCAAATTAATGAAAATATATTATGTTCTAGATATTATATTTTGAATACCTAGAACATAATTACCAAACCTCACTACATTTTAGTTTAATTTAATTTAAAACAAAATTATGTTTAAGTTATGTTTAGCATTCATTGGAATAACTTTGACATCATAAACTAAATTAAATATTTAATTTGATTTATTTTAAGTGTTAGTGTATTATTATATTTAAAAGATGCTAAAAGTTAGCATGAGTCATACTCAACTTTCTAAAGTATAAATTATATGTGTTTATGAATTACATATAAATGCTTAAATATCTCACCAACACCAGTGACAGTTGGCATGCCAGGCTGCATGATCAATGAGGATGCCGTCCCTCACGAGCCCCCATCTTGCTTGCTTAACAGTCAAAGCACAACTATTATCCAAGGACACACTTGCAAAGTAAAGTATGAAATGTGTTTTAAGTTTAGCAGAAGCTCACCAATGATTTTCAGCCTACTGGCCTTGTTCACGGTTAGAAGTTGTTCACAACAGTGATCAATATAAACAAACAGACTTGTAACCTCTTCAAAGCATAGACATAAAAACAATACTGCATATGACCATGACCTTCATTTCAAACAAAGACATTTTTTGAAAACATTTTGTTATACTTGATTTTGATGTTTATTGAGATTAATTACACAGTTATTCATATAATTGTAGTTCCTACCCATCTCAAAATTAATCGGCATAGTAAAAATAAGTTGATAAGCAATAATTAATTCTCAATTCCAAACAAAATACCACGGATTACTTGGTGATTTTACAATATCAAAGTAGTGCTTGACTCTCGCAGTGGAAAGCATACTTGTATTGTATAGTCTCAATCATTTTTACATACAACAATAACTCTACATGCATACTGTATGTAACCATGTACATAATAGTGAATCCTCGATTATTTAAAGAGCTTAAACCATGCTAATTTGGTTCACAGATAATAGTTCTGGACATTTCAAGATATCATACTGCACAATTGGCCTTAATAGTGAAATTACTGCCTGTTCCAATCCAACATGGAGCAATCATAATAATAATCTGTAACATCGCATTGGGCATGGTCATTTATTGACACACTTAGTCTAAAATGATAATAGGTTAACCTTTAATTAATTAATGGGAACCTTCTCATCCTACAGGTGAAAATTTAGAAAGCGAAAAATAGAGAAGAGAGAAATAGAAAAAACGGAGAAAACTATATTATAACATGTTATTCAGCTTCCTAAAGAGGAGACAAAATGGCATATCATATTACAAGTGTATATACATTTCATCACTTCTCTTCACTCCATTAAGTTATTTTGCTTCAAATAATAATATATATTTTAACTAGGCCTGGGCGGTGATCTCCGCTCCGTTTGTGGAGTTTATGGAGTTTTCCGCACTCCGCGCTCCGTGGAGCTCGGGGAGTGCAGATAACTCCACTCCGTGTAGTGCAGCAAAGCTGCCGCTCAGGTAGAATTTCTACTTGAGCGGCAGTAAGCATGAACGGCAGTTCGCACTACACTATGCCACTTGCGGAGCTTCGAAGAGTTTTTTTGTCATTTCGTGGAGATCTACTACACCCAGGCCTGATCTTAACTCTAGTTCAGAGGGGGCAGTTTCCCTATCACCTTCACTCAACATTTTTGGAATGCAGGGAATTACACTAAATTAACATTACTCGTGTGCCACAAATGAAAATTAAAAGCTACAGGATAGTGTTTAATAGTCCTCTTAATAGAATGTACATGCTTTAGTATTCTCTTACGTAGTTTTAAGTTTGTGCTCTCAATGTAAAATTATTTAAAGAGGCAAGACAGCCGATATGTTCTATGTTCAGTTTTGCTGGTTAAATTATACACAATTCTTTTCACATCTTTTTGTCCCAGAACCAAAATAGATTTGCATACTTCACTGTATCAACTAAAGCTAAACAGTTGTTGTAGCCTTTAAAACCATTTTTGATGGAAATACTGTCCTGACAAAATAATTTTTCATTAAAGGCTCTTTTCAATACGTAATTATGGAACATTTAGGCATCATACTGCCTTTAACTGGGTCATTTATTATTTGGGCTCACCTTTTCCTCAATAGTTGGCTCACAGTATTATGTGGCTTATTAAATGTAGTTACTTGTCTAGGTCCTTCATTAGTTTTCCTCTTCTTCCTAATGGGGCCAAAAAGTCCCTCTTCTCTTGCGACTTGATCATCTTCTTGCAAGACTTTCTGGAGTATATTGCATTTATATACATGACTGCTCAATTGCTGACACATTAAAGCTTGGTCTTTTCTGAGTTAATCAGAGCTACTGCATATCCTTTTAGCCCTCAAAAAATCAGAGTATGTCATGATCTGTTTCAGTGGTTCTGGGTGAAAGCTAAGAGCATGTACTGTGCTATTACCTGATGTAGATTTAGTGAACAGAGACTTGCTAATTTTCTAATTGAAAATTTCTACTTTGAATCTAGGAATTCTACCTCAGTGTTACTTAATGAAGCCTTACATTTTGATTTGATGTAATTGAAAGTGATATATTTGATGACATCTTTAAATTCTTTCCTAGACCCATTCTTTATAACGGACCGGATATCCATGTATATGACCCATTTTATGTCCATGTTAATCATAATTTCTGAGTACTCTGCATGGAGCATTTTTTCCTCCCACCAACCCATATGCAAATTAAGGTAGCTGGGGCTAAACAGGTGCCCATCGCAGTGCCCTTGAGCTGTTTGTACATCTGATTGTTGAAGAGGAAGATGTTTTCTGTAAGACAAAGATGTATCATTTTTAGGATCATTTCATTATGTTTGAACAATGCCATAGCTCTTGCTTTGTAAATGTTTAACAGCTCTTATCCCATCACTATGATTTATGCTTATATATAGTGAAATTATGTCTAATGTTACTAATAAAAATGTTTTCTCCAACTCAATGTCATAGATCCTTTTAGGAAAATCATTGGTGTCTTTATGATATGCAGGGAGTGGCTGTACGAAGGAAAAATCAATACATTTCTCCTCATTTTCCAACACACTCTATCGCTGAAAGAATGGGGCTCCTGGGGGGGAAGGGGTATTTAATATCTTTGTGTACTTTAGGGAATGAGTACACATCTGGCACAGTGGAATGGTCAACTCTAAGAAACATATACAACTCCAAACATTATGACAAGATTGTTGATAATGCCGTGAGTTTTAGATAACAATTTCAAAAGATTATTTAACAAATCAGGAAAGATATTGAATTTTATCAGTTTTTTTTTGTGGAAGGAATTTGGATTTCAGCGTATAACTTGTGTTAGCATAATCACTTACATCCGTACCTATTGCCTTCAGACCAGATGAAATTTCATCTTCATCAGATACACCTTTCATATAGAATCTCTGTCAGCATCTTTCAATAATGTAATATCAAAGGATCAAAGAACAATGGTGGTACAAGAATATTAAGACCAAATATTGAGGGAAAAATACCAAGACATAAGTCCATATTTGGAGGTATAGATTTACTATTCCTAACGCCATATTTACAAAAATACACAAAATATGTGTACCATGTAGGTACATATATGTGTAGTTAAGGATAGAAAATCTAGTCTTCCTTCCTTACCAATATCTTGTCCTCAAGACTGGGTCCCATCATAATTCCGGAGTCGATATTTAGGATGCACGCCAATACAGATATATATGTGGAAAAAAGCCATCTCACTGTTCTGTTACCCAGACATACCCGGGGTAGCGCAGTGGGTACCTGCTTCAACCCTAGTTATACAAAATTATTCATGTGCTGGAGGGAGGAGCAGGATTGTAAGTAATCTTGATCTGTGTAAGGAACATTTTGTGCTCTGTGTCCATTACATTGATGGCCTCATCATTATTTTCACAGGTTCTGAGTTATTGGCAAACAATTTTGTGGATAATTTGAACACTAATGAGCTTAACTTAAAATTTAGTAGTACAATAAATTGAAAGATGGCTGAGCTTCATAGATTTGAAAACGGAGGTATGTGAGAACAAATGTAATGCTACATCGCGAAACATCTGCATGTAATAGCTTCCTCCATGCTTCTAGTAGTCATCCAGCTGCTCTTATCCACAGTATTCCCTAAGGAGAGCTGCTCTGCACTAAGAGAAATTCCAGCTTAGTGTATTCATTTCAAGCAGAAAAAAGGGCGAAGATGCAGTACTCAGGCAGGAAACTTAGAGACAGCTTTATCATAGAGTTGTACTGTCCTTGTGTCATGCAAGGTAACACAAGAGAAATGAACCACTAAAGTCAAATTTACAAAGCAATGCAAGGCCACCTTGCATGGCCCTGTGGTGCTTAGTAAAGCTGGAGTAACGCAAGGTATGCAAGTTGCTGCCTTGCTTTACTCTGCACCAGGGAGGCATTCCATGGGTGGATCATTGGTGTTCTCATGCATCCACTCATTAATTTTGGTGCATACACAGATTTACCATGAGTAGTAGACCTTGGAATCTATCAAAATGCTAAGCCTTTCCAGGGATGAGGTAGCGCGGAGAAATATGTTTATTTCTCCTCTTTCTACATGTGCTGCATGTCAAGTAGGTGTTATAGAGCTGGGCGTAGTTTGCGAAGTGGTGCTACATGAAGCTACGCAAAGTGCACTTCGCACTACGTGAGCTACTCGTAGCACTACGCGAACTGCGTAGTACCCTGTTCGCACTGTGCAAGATGCAGTTTTCAATGATTGCACAGTGCGGACAAGCATCCGGCACTGTGGGATCATTGAAAATGGCAACTTGCGCAGTGCGAGCTGTAGTTTTCTGCCGCTCAAGTAGATTTTTACTCGAGCGGCAGCTTTCTCAATGCGGACTGGTAGTTTCTCATAGCGAGCGGTCATAAGCATACGTGACCATTTGCAATGAGAAACCTGACCTGCCCGCGTTGAGAATGTTGCTGGGAGGTTTATTTTCCACGCTCGCGATCGGCAACTTGATGTTGCTGATCGCGAACGTGGAAAAAGTCTTGCCGGGATGTAATTTTGCTTGCTCGCGGTTGCCAACTTGACGTTGAGGACTGCGAGCAAGCAAAAAATGACCGCTGCACTACACTACGCTACGAGTGTTTTCACTGTGCTACGTGCAGTTCACGTAGTGCAAAGTAGCCCAAACTTCACAAACTACGCGAGCGTAGCGCTTTGACCAGGGTTAGTTATGAGGTGTTTTTGTACTTAGTTTTTTGCAGATTATGGGATATAGCAGCTACTAGGACCACGTGGAGCAAGGAGCTAGTATTTAACTTCACTTGAGAAAGGTTCACCTGTCAAATACACTCTACTTATATTGTATTTTGGTTTTAATGGGGCATTTTCTAACATGTTTTAAATGTTTGGGTTGTTTCATTGTATTTTCCATGGATTGAGGTCCTAGAAGGAGTTGAGGTGTTGCTTTCTCAATAAGGAGGTTTAAGGGTCTCCTCCCATTAAATTAACAATGTTTTCATGATTTATCAGTTGCACAGGAATGGTTCTTTAACAAACATTTTGTATTTTTTCAATTTTTATTTTTGTATTCAAAAATGGATTGAGGACCTGGATACAGTAGAGGTGCTTGATTTGTTAAGGAAGGAGGTTGTCGGGGACATACCCTGACAAATACACTCTTCTTCTTTCATTTTTGCATTTTCCAGGAGTGGTTCTTTAACAAATGTTTAGTATTTTTCAGTTTTTTTGTGGATGTGGAAACAAAAATGGGTGTTTAAAATTGTTAAAGTATTTGGAAATGCCAATTGTAATTTTGGAATGTGAACTGAGTTTAATGTGGGGGACTAGAAGTATGTAGAAAGAGGTTTTAAGTGGAGATTTTGCAATGAATTTTCAAATGCTATATGTAGTTACCAAGTTAGTACGGTCTTGGCATTGTTAATGCTAATGTTAGCATGCTTTCCATGGTAATATATTCAGTCATGTTTGCTATGGGGTACTCATTCAAGGTAGTCTAACTTGAAAATGTTCTGAATCCTCCCACTTAGGTAAGCAAAGCAAATTTGCTATTATATAGTTTGGATATTTTGTGTAGTTTTACCTGTGCCTTGGAAAGAGTGAGCTTGTCTCATTTCTTGGAAACTTTAATCTTTTTTAAAGTTTGCATAAAATGATAGATGAGTGTGTTTTCCACTTGTAGATGGAAGGGGGTTTTGCCAACCCCCTTTGCTATTTATAGTTTTTACACCACCTACTAGGCAGATTGAATAACAGTTCCACCTCTCAGTGTTAAAATGTAATAGTCCTCTGCAACCCAACTCTTTTAGATGGTCAACCCAATTGTCTTTGAAGTCATTTAGAGATGGTTCTAGTTTTTCTTCATTGTTATTGTAATAATCACTTTGATTAATTGCTTTAACATATTTGTTGAACTGCTTGGGGGTTTAAGGCCTAATGCCGAAAGCTTACTTAATTCAAATTGAGCTTTACTGTAAGACATGTATTCTTCTGATAGGGAGTTTTTTAAACATTTTGAGCCAGATTGCTTGTGCAGAATGAAAAAGCATTCGGATTTCTACAATAAGCTATAATTTTTAATAACTGTTATCATCTACAGTTTGAAATCAATTTTGATTTATCCAACGCTGATTTTGTTGAGTTTTTTCAGCATACACTATTGAAAATTCAGCACATGTATATGAATGATAGTCTGATAGTAAACTATACACCAGGAGTATGCTATTTCAATACTTTTGCCTTCATGGTGTATATCTGGATGAATTAATTGAAATGTGTTTTAAAAGTGCCATTATCATCATGTCAATGCTCTTTAAAGGTTTACCAGGATGCTGTTGAGGGAACAAAAAGTAATAATCATGTTTCTATCTTTGGTATCAAAGAGAAGCATAGGTCCTTTCAAGAAGGTTGGGTGCAGGTGTTCTAGAAGATTAATGATGAGAAAGGTTTTGAGTTAGGGGGTTTGATCGATTCACTTGACGTTTTAAATTAATTGTACTCTTCAATTATGTTTTTCTAGGAGCTGTTCAGCTACATGGGTGAAATGTTTGGGCTGCCTCCTTTAGGGTTAAATCTGAGGCTGACTGAAAGTACTAGATCTACTTTTTTGTTGTTCAGATATTTTCTATTGCAGAAGTAGAGTGCTTGTGCTTTGAGATCTTTTCCACAAAGACCCAGAGTCACCAATCTGCTGATGCATCAACCAGAGAAATATCTAACTCACTTCCAGTAAGCAAGTGGTCCTGTGTGTCCTTACCTGCAGCAGATATATTCCATGCATCGGACAAGACTATTCCCCCTTTTTTGATAGCAAAAAGTTGGATGGTTGGAGCTTTTCTATTCTCTTTAAGGTTTTATAATCATACAAAAATAAATGTATAGGAAATATTATTATACTTTATTTTTATAATGTTGTTTGCAAACTTGTTTTTAAAATTATTTACATTTTAAGTGTTGTGTTGATGATTTTTTAACTGATTTAAATTCTAGGTTCTTGTTTGGCTACATTCTCTCCTTTTTTCCTTTTGGATATTTCTGCTGAAATAGAAAAAATATTTAAGAAAATATTTTTTGTATCAAAAAAGTAAGATAAGAATTTTGTTATTTGAAATTAAAGATGTTTTTTAAAATTCAAGCTTTAATGTAAAAAATTGTTTTAAGCTGTGTAAATTGTAGCTAAATTAGTCTTCTTTGATACAAGGTATTCTGAGATTTTGTCTTTTTTGAAGAATGTATTTTGATGTCCATCAGGTTGTTGATAGCTGGTGTTGTATGACCAGTGAAGAATTGCTCCTTTTGAAAAAAGGAAAAACAATACTTGATACAATTTCAGATTTCTCAAAATGTACTTATAGACCTGTTGTCCCATGTTACAATTACCTTTAATGTTTGATTAGATGGCAATGGGGTGTCAGTGTTTTGGAGCTTGATAGGACACATTCGGGAAGGGCTGTGATCTCCTCATAAGTGAACACCTTATGGTGAATAGTGCTTTACATGTGTTTAATTGTGTTTTTGAAAATGGTGTTAAAATATAAGTTCCATGTCAGTTTAAAAATTATTTTTTTAATAACAGAACTTCATATTTCGAACTTTGAAAATGGACACAATATTGGTAGTTGACAAAGTAAAGCAGACTTCACAAGCCATGTAAATATAGCTAAAACTGATAATTAATAAAAGGACTGCACAAACCTTTAATTGCTGTCAAAAAACATGTAATTCAAACTAAATTTAACTCACATGTGTTGCAATAACTCCACAACACAATGACTTGCAACGTAGGTTTAGTTGTCATAGAAACGTAATGTAAATGCATTAACCCTGGGCTGACAACTACGCTACGCTCGCGAAGTTTGCGTAGTTTGTGCTACTTTGCGCTACGCGAATTGCACTTAGCACAGTGCAAAATCGTGTAGCGTAGTGTAGTTGTAATTTTTTGCTGTCTCGCGGTCCTCAACGTCAAGTTGGCGACCGCGAGCGAGCAAAATGACATCTTGGCGAGACTTTTCCTCATTTGCGATCAGCAACATCAAGTTGCAGATCGCGAGCATGGAAAATAATGCTCCCGGCGAGATTCTCAACACGGGGAGGTCAGGTTTCTCATCGTTGAGAAAGCTGCCGCTCGAGTAAAAATCTACTCAAGCGGCAGAAAACAACAGCTCGGACTGTAAGAGATGCCATTTTCAATGATTGCACAGTGCAGACAAGCATCCGGCACTGTGCAAACATCCCGAACAGCGTACTACGCAGTTCGCGTAGCGCTACGCATATCTCTCGAAGTGCGAAGTGCACTTCACGTAGCTACGCGTAGCTACTCGTAGCGCTACTACGCGAACTGCGCCCAGGGTTAAAATGCATACAGGGTGAAAATTGTGTTATAAAATACCATGCCATCTTGAGGTGGTTGAAACAAAGAGAAACTGTGTCTGTGAAATTTAATATTCTTATAGATCCGGGGCATCTTTTTTCAAAACCTGCAGAAATCACAAGAAAATTTGTATAATTTTTGCCAACTACTATTCTCCATACCGTGATGTTTCAGTAATGGTAAAACAAAGGATCTTTGATAGTTTGGCTTTTACATTTCATGCCCATGAAACCATGAAGGTGAAATAAGAGCTGAAGAAATAAAAGAAATCAATCAAGTCAATGGCTACTGGTAAGGCACCTCAGGAAGATGACTTCCCCCAATGAACTGTGTAAAATTCACAGACAGATTAGCACGCCTTTTGCCTGCAGAAACTGATAACACCGGATCAGTCAGAACAGAATTTAACAAGGCCACTCATACCCTGGTTCCTTAGTTGGGCAGAGACCAAATACTCAGTCACCAATTTGAATGTCAAATTATTGGCAAATTACTGCCCAATAGACTGATATTTGCCCTTCCTACACTCATCCACAGATTAAGCTCTTTATTGTGTCAGACATCTTCTGAATTTATAGAGAGACCCAACAGGGGTATTCACTATCAACCCTCTTATTTGCCTTGGCCACAAAGTTTATGGTGGTGGCCATTGTGAGAAGTTGGCCTGTTATATGATGTTCACTATTCTAGTGAGCACCTTGCACCATTCCAAACAACCCTTATGGTGATGGTTGCAAAGTCAACCTTATAGTCCAGCTATCCTAGTGGTAGCATGGACAAAAGCAGTCTTAGTCTAAACTCAAGAGGGTATGTGAAGCCAGCTGTTTTACCATATGCAAACCTTTTAATACCAAATGAAAGGACACCACACAGGTTATATATTCAAAATATATATGTATTTATTTCTAAATTAATCCCCTTAACTCTTTATGAGCACAGGAGCACAAGCGTATAACAAGTAACTTAATATAACATACAAAAGTTGCACAAATATGGATAGGCCCCGGTGGCCCGCTAAACCATATACTAAAATAGTGGTATAAGAACCACGTCACGAACAATGGTAAGGCCTAGGGCCTTGGGAATTGCTGGGGCTACACTGGACTAACAGCAGTTAGAAAGTGGGAGGCCCACGGGATGCGGGTGCAGAGTCTAAATGCACACGCGTGCACACATAGAAGTCAATGGGTGCGTAAAGTTAGAAAGTTAAAGATTTAGGAGTCTTCCGACTGGACTAGAACTAAACCACTTGAAACTAGGACAATAGGAGAGTTACTCTTTACAGGAGCACCGCAGTACTCATGTTACCTCACCCAAAGGAAGCGGGTGCATAGGTGTCAAAGTGTGTTGGGTTTCGTCGTGGAGTTCTATGGAGCCTTGGAGAAAAGATGCTGCAGGCGACCAGGAGAGAAGAGTCCGGTTGGATCCAAGGGTGGATCGAGGATGAAGAGTACCTGAAAGCAGAGGGGACAGAGTCTGGGTCACTAGCCAGTGACCAGGAAGGAACAGGAAGGAACCAGGCGATGTCGGGATGCAATCAGGTGATGTCATGAAGCTTGTCTCCGCTGCCACGTGGACCAGGAGGTGTTGACGACAACCAGGAGCTGGTTACGGACTGTCCAACAAAGGCTCGCGCTGTTGGCGGTGTCTGATCTTGATTCAAAGTCAACAGGCCTTGGCAAATGTAACCTACGCAGGAATCAAAGATGGCTTCTGGATCAGACCAGCAAGGTCTGATGGGCTGCTCCTTTTCAGGGGAGCAAGGGCCAGCCTGGAGTAACCAGACCAGTGTTGAAAATTCAAAGGTTCGCCGTCACAGAGGCCACTAGCCAACAGGCAAGTGACCGGACAGACGCGTTGAGCAGGAAAATGCAAAAGGGCCCCACGCAGCACTCGGTGAGTGTGGAGAGGTGATCTTCGGTGCAGTTGGTGCTCAGGGCTGGGGCTTCTCAATCCCCAATGCACAACTTCGAGGGTGCCTCAGAAGTTGCACGGAAAGTGATTCGCTGGCTTTCCAAGATGGCCGGTCCCACGTCTCTCGTCGCCTCCACGGGTCTCAGCTATGTTGTGGCTGTGGATCGGTCTGTTGGATGTCTGGAAGTCCAGTTCTTGTCAGGCTCTGTGTTCAAGCTCCGGCGGGAGCAATGACAAAGCAAACCGTTGAGCGCTTGATGGTGCCTGCTTGCACAGGGTGGTCACTCCTTGACCACAAGGGAGATTCTTCAGTCTTCTACGTCGAGTAGGATGTTGAAGGGTCCAGAGTTTCATTTCAGAGTTTCAGTCAGGATTATCTAAAGTCTAAGGACACAGCTCCTACCTTTATTCCAAATCAAGGGGCTGGATTACCTGCTAGGTCCCTCCTATGGGTGGGACCCAGGAAGGGGGTGGTTACACCCCTTTCCCTTTGTCCAGTTTCGTGCCAGAGCTGGGGCTGGAGTTCCCCAGCACCGGTTTGAACTGGCCTATGCATGGGACACCTTGTGTGCCCCAGGAAGTGTCTCGTTTCATTCTGCCCTCCCTGCCCCAATCCACTATCTCCTGTCTGGGGTGGTGCTAGCACCTCTCTGTGACAGGAAACCTATTGTCCAAGCCTCCCTCACTGGAAAGGGCTCCCAGCAGCAGGAGGTCAGACTTGTGTCTGTGGCAGCAGCATCCATTTTGTGATGCTGAGGCTCTGGTTAACTTTAACTGGGATTAATGGAAGTAACATGTCTTCTCCCTCTAGAAGGGTGGAATGCTACCCCCATTGCCAGAACTGGCGAGGGGGTAGTATTCCAAAGCGTATGACACCTTACACGACATGTTTTGATAAAGCCAAACCAAAGTTAGCATTAACCGCGAGGATTATAATGCACTTATATCCTAGAACAGCTATAAGGACATGGTTCCGAAAGCTGCAGACAGGCTCAGCTCATGCTAGAGCACCATCTCACATAAAACCGAGCACTCTGCCTCCAGGATTGTTAAGGCCTGCCATAGGAGTGACTTATAGGTGCATGTGTCTAGATATAAGGTTAGACATAGGAATACAATATCTAAGCAAGGGGTGATTACACGACCTTGCCCCAGCTGAGTGATGAGCCAGTTGTGTCAGTTTGGATGGCCAGCCAGGGGTGGCAAAAGATATGCTGCAACCCCTGGTAGGCCTTGGGTGCACCTATGCCCTGGGTTCCTATAGTACACTGTACAGGGACTCATAAGAGTGACCCCGATCCCAATTGGTGATGTACCTAAAGTACATGGTGTGAAATTTAGAGAGAGAAAAGCAGGGCTCTGGGTCTGATTAGCAGGCCCACAGCCACATTAAGTCGAAAACCAGTGAAGCAAAAAGCAAACAAATGGGGTGACCATAGGATAGCAGACCCTACTCTCCTACATAACCCCCTCCCAAACGCAGGGACATTAAACTCAACCTTGAACAGATAAGTCTTCATGTTCTAAGTGGAAATACCTGGAGAGACCATCTGCACTGCCATGATCAGTCCCTGGTCTGTGCTCCACTGTAAAGTCCATCCCCTGTAGGGAAATGGACCACCTGAGCAGTTTGGGATTTTCACCCTTCATCTGATTTAGCCGCAAGAGGGACTTATGGTCGGTCTGAATCTTGAAGTGAGTGCCAAACATGTATGGTCTCAACTTCTTCAGGGCCCAAACCACAGCAAAGGCATCCCTCTCAATAGCTGACCAACGTTTCTCTCTAGGGGTCAGCCTTCTACTAATAAAAGCAATGGGCTGGTCTTGACCATCTACATTAAGTTGTGAAAGCACAGCTCCCACCCCCAACTCAGAAACATCTGTTTGGACAATATACTCTTTGGAGTAGTCAGGACTCTTTAAGATAGGTGCAGAGCACATGGCCTTCTTCAGGTCATCAAATGCCTTTTGACAGCTAACTGTCCACTGAACATTTTTTGGCATCTTCTTTGAAGTTAAGTCATTGAGTGGTGTCACAATGGACCCATTATTCTTGACAAATTTTCTTTAGTACCCAGACAGGCCCAATAAAGCTCTGACCTGTGTCTGGGTGGTTGGAGGAGCCCAGACCTGTATGGTCTGGATCTTACTCCCCAGTGGTTGAACCTGACCCCCACCTACAAGGTGGCCCAGGTACACAACCTTACTTTGCCCTATCTGGCGCTTTGTGGCCTTGATAGTTAGGCCTGCCTTTTGCAGGGCCTCTAAAACCTTCTTCCGGTGGATCAGGTAATCCTCCCAGGTGGAGCTGAAGACAGCAATATCATCCAGATAAGCTGCACAAAAGTCATCCAACCCAGCAAGGACTTGGTTCACCAACCTTTGGAAAGTGGCAGGTGCATTCTTCAAACCAAAGGGCATTACCACAAATTGATAATGACATCCTGGGGTTGAGAAAGCAGTTTTGGCCTTGGCATCCTCAGCTAACCTGATTTGCCAATAGCCAGCTGTCAAATCAAATGTGCTCAGAAACTTGGCAGAAGCCAATCTATCAGTGAGTTCATCTGCTCTTGGAATTGGGTGAGCATCTGTCCTAGTGACAGCATTGAGACTTCTATAGTCCACACAGAACCTCATCTCTCTCTTACCATCTTGGGTGTGAGGTTTTGGTACAAGGACTACTGGGCTGGCCCAGGGGCTCTCTGATGGCTCAATTACTCCCAACTTAAGCATTTTCTGCACCTCAGTCTTTATACAGTCCCTGACATGGTCAGGTTGCCTGTAGATCTTACTCTTCACAGGCAGACTGTCACCAGTGTCCACCTCATGGGTGCGCCAGTTAGACTGACTAGGTGTTAATGAAAATATATGTCTATGGGCCTGTAGAACTTGTCTGCAGTCCCATTGCTGCTGGTCAGTGAGACTGCCTGCCAAGGCCACTCCATCAACCGAACCATCATCAGGGTTCTGAGTCAACAGGTCTGGGAGAGGGTCACTCTCTTCCTCCTGTTCCCCATATGTAGCCATGAGCAAGCCCATGTCTGCCCTGTCAACATATCCTTTGAATCTGTTGACATGGAGCACCCTGTGGGAGCTCCTGGGGGTGCCAAGGTCCACCAAGTAGGTGACCTCTCCCTTTTTCTCAACAATGGTGTGGGGTCCAGACCACTTGTCCTGGAGTGCTGCTGGGGCCACTGGCTCCATTACCCACACCTTCTGTCCTGGCTGGTACTCAGTCAGCACAGCCTTTTGGTCATGCCAAGCTTTTTGAAGTTCTTGGCTAGCCTCAAGGTTTTTGGAAGCCTTCCCCATATACTCAGCCATCCTGGAGCGGAGACCAAGTACATAGTCCACTATTTCTTGCTTAGGCTTTTTGAGAGGTAACTCCCATCCTTCCCTCACAAGACACAGGGGTCCCCTTACAGGATGCCCAAACAAAAGCTCAAAAGGGCTGTAGCCAACCCCCTTTTGTGGGACCTCTCTGTAAGCAAGCAGAAGGCGGGGTAAAAGGATGTCCCATGTTCGCCTAAGCTTTTCAGGTAACCCTTTTATCATCCCTTTTAGGGTGTTGTTGAACCTTTCAACCAGCCCATTGCACTGTGGATGGTAGGGTGTAGTGAATTTGTAATTAACACCACACTCCTTCCACATAGCAGTCAAATATACTGACATGAAGTTTGCACCTCTGTCAGAGACAACCTCCTTTGGAAACACCACTCTGGAGAAAACTCCAAGTAGGGCCCTTGCCACAACAGGTGCTGTTGTGGTCCTCAGGGGAATAGCTTCTGGATACCTGGTGGCATGATCCACTACCACCAGTATAAATCTGTGCCCAGATACTGTTTGGGGGTCCATTGGTCCAACAATGTCTATCCCCACTCTCTTAAAGGGTACCCCCACCACAGGTAGTGGTATGAGGGGGGCCTTTGTTGTGCCACCTGATTTGCCACTGGCTTGGCAGGTAACACAGGAGCGACAAAACTCCTTGGCATCTTCTGACATATGGGGCCAGTGAAAGTGAGGGACAAGCCTGTCCCAAGTCTTGATCTGGCCTAGATGTCCTGCTAAGGGAATATCATGGGCCAAGGTAAGAAGGAAGCCCCTAAATTGCAGAGGTATAACCAACCTCCTGGAAGCACCAGGCTTGGGGTCTCTAGCCTCTGAATAAAGGAGCCCACCATCCCAATACACTCTATGGGTACTTTGGGCATTCCCAGCAGCCTCAGCAGCAGCCTGCTGTCTGAGGGGTTCAAGAGAGGGGCAAGCTAATTAAGCCTGCCTCAGATCTGCCCTGGAGGGTCCCCCTGTCCCAAGAAACTCAACCTGATCAGGCTCAAGTTCTTCTAGGACAGTTCCCTCTTGGATCACAGAATCATCCTCCTGGGAGGGCTGATCCTCAACCTGAGGCAGGGGGGAAGGCACTGCCTTAACCCTCTTGCTCTTTCTCTTGGGTTGTGTCTGGTCTATAGTTTCAAGATCCAGCAAAGGTTCAGGTAAGCACTTTTTGGCCTGTGACCTGATCACAGCAAGGACATGTGCTGAAATACCCAGCATCTCTGCATGAGTCCTATACTCCACTTCTGACAATACTGAGTTTTCTAGATCATTGCCCAAAAGACATACAACTGGGAGGTCTGCACTTACCACAACTCTTTTGAGGCCAGTTAGCCCTCCCCAGGAGAAATTAACAACTGCCACACTATGTGTAGTAGTGACATTGCTAGCATTGGTCACTAGCTAAATATCACCCAGTACAATCTGTCCAGGGTTCACAAAGTTAGGTGTCACCATAGTGACACTGGCACATGCGTCCCTGTAAGCTTGAGCCACTTTTTAATTTATCAAAGGTGTCTGTCTGTACTTGCCGAAAGTATTGGGACTCACAGTAGTGGACATAGCCATGTCCACATCACAGATCAGGACAGCCTGAGTAGGAATCCTGACTAGGCCAGGATCCACCTCAGTACCCATGGTTAACACCACTATAGCCTTGGGTTGGGAACTACCACTGCTGACTGTACTAGGGGGTGCAGGTGCCTTAGGGGCTGCAGTGGTAGGGGCTGTACCTTTCTTGGTGCACTCACTAAACCAGTGAGAGGCAGTTTTACAATAATTACACCAAGGTTTCTTTGGACCTTCTTTCTTCTTTTTCTTGGAATTTTGGGACCCCCCCTCATTAGAAGTATTTTGGGAGCCTGAAGAAGACTTCTGGTCTTTTTGTTTCTGATCTCCACCCATCTGGTCTGCCTTTTTCTGGTCACCACCTTGGCGCTGGGCTCCCTGCTTAACCCTGGTTCTGACCCATTTGTCTGCCTTCTTTCCCAATTCTTGGGGAGAGGTCAGATCTGAGTCAATCAGGTGTTGGTGCAACAACTGGTTCCGACAATTATTAAGGATTTGTTCTCTCATGATCAAATTATACAATCCTGTATAGTCCTTAACTTTACTTCCCAGTAACCAACCTTCCAGACCCTTAGTGGCACAATCAACAAAGTCAGTCCAGTCCTGAGTCTGTGTCTTCTGGGTATCTCTGAACATTAAACTGTACTGTTCAGTGGTTAAGCCAAACCCATCAATTAGAGCACTCTTCAGGGCAGTGTAGTTTTTAGCATCCTCGTGACTAACAGTGAGGAGTTTGTCTCTTCCTTTTTCTGAAATGGAGAGCCACAATATTGCTGCCCACTGACTCTGGGGAACCTGCTGTACCATGCAGGCCCTCTCCAAAGCAGTTATCCACTTGTGGATGTCATCCCCATCTTTGTAGGGGGGGCAAATCTTACTCAGGTTTCTATGATCATAGGACCTGTCTTTATCCTTAGGGATATTGCTGCCACCAGTGGAATCTAATCCACTTAACTTTTGCTACCACAGATTAAGCTCTTTATTGTGTCAGACATCTTCTGAATTTATAGAGAGACCCAACAGGGGTATTCACTATCAACCCTCTTATTTGCCTTGGCCACAAAGTTTATGGTGGTGGCCATTGTGAGAAGTTGGCCTGTTATATGATGTTCACTATTCTAGTGAGCACCTTGCACCATTCCAAACAACCCTTATGGTGATGGTTGCAAAGTCAACCTTATAGTCCAGCTATCCTAGTGGTAGCATGGACAAAAGCAGTCTTAGTCTAAACTCAAGAGGGTATGTGAAGCCAGCTGTTTTACCATATGCAAACCTTTTAATACCAAATGAAAGGACACCACACAGGTTATATATTCAAAATATATATGTATTTATTTCTAAATTAATCCCCTTAACTCTTTATGAGCACAGGAGCACAAGCGTATAACAAGTAACTTAATATAACATACAAAAGTTGCACAAATATGGATAGGCCCCGGTGGCCCGCTAAACCATATACTAAAATAGTGGTATAAGAACCACGTCACGAACAATGGTAAGGCCTAGGGCCTTGGGAATTGCTGGGGCTACACTGGACTAACAGCAGTTAGAAAGTGGGAGGCCCACGGGATGCGGGTGCAGAGTCTAAATGCACACGCGTGCACACATAGAAGTCAATGGGTGCGTAAAGTTAGAAAGTTAAAGATTTAGGAGTCTTCCGACTGGACTAGAACTAAACCACTTGAAACTAGGACAATAGGAGAGTTACTCTTTACAGGAGCACCGCAGTACTCATGTTACCTCACCCAAAGGAAGCGGGTGCATAGGTGTCAAAGTGTGTTGGGTTTCGTCGTGGAGTTCTATGGAGCCTTGGAGAAAAGATGCTGCAGGCGACCAGGAGAGAAGAGTCCGGTTGGATCCAAGGGTGGATCGAGGATGAAGAGTACCTGAAAGCAGAGGGGACAGAGTCTGGGTCACTAGCCAGTGACCAGGAAGGAACAGGAAGGAACCAGGCGATGTCGGGATGCAATCAGGTGATGTCATGAAGCTTGTCTCCGCTGCCACGTGGACCAGGAGGTGTTGACGACAACCAGGAGCTGGTTACGGACTGTCCAACAAAGGCTCGCGCTGTTGGCGGTGTCTGATCTTGATTCAAAGTCAACAGGCCTTGGCAAATGTAACCTACGCAGGAATCAAAGATGGCTTCTGGATCAGACCAGCAAGGTCTGATGGGCTGCTCCTTTTCAGGGGAGCAAGGGCCAGCCTGGAGTAACCAGACCAGTGTTGAAAATTCAAAGGTTCGCCGTCACAGAGGCCACTAGCCAACAGGCAAGTGACCGGACAGACGCGTTGAGCAGGAAAATGCAAAAGGGCCCCACGCAGCACTCGGTGAGTGTGGAGAGGTGATCTTCGGTGCAGTTGGTGCTCAGGGCTGGGGCTTCTCAATCCCCAATGCACAACTTCGAGGGTGCCTCAGAAGTTGCACGGAAAGTGATTCGCTGGCTTTCCAAGATGGCCGGTCCCACGTCTCTCGTCGCCTCCACGGGTCTCAGCTATGTTGTGGCTGTGGATCGGTCTGTTGGATGTCTGGAAGTCCAGTTCTTGTCAGGCTCTGTGTTCAAGCTCCGGCGGGAGCAATGACAAAGCAAACCGTTGAGCGCTTGATGGTGCCTGCTTGCACAGGGTGGTCACTCCTTGACCACAAGGGAGATTCTTCAGTCTTCTACGTCGAGTAGGATGTTGAAGGGTCCAGAGTTTCATTTCAGAGTTTCAGTCAGGATTATCTAAAGTCTAAGGACACAGCTCCTACCTTTATTCCAAATCAAGGGGCTGGATTACCTGCTAGGTCCCTCCTATGGGTGGGACCCAGGAAGGGGGTGGTTACACCCCTTTCCCTTTGTCCAGTTTCGTGCCAGAGCTGGGGCTGGAGTTCCCCAGCACCGGTTTGAACTGGCCTATGCATGGGACACCTTGTGTGCCCCAGGAAGTGTCTCGTTTCATTCTGCCCTCCCTGCCCCAATCCACTATCTCCTGTCTGGGGTGGTGCTAGCACCTCTCTGTGACAGGAAACCTATTGTCCAAGCCTCCCTCACTGGAAAGGGCTCCCAGCAGCAGGAGGTCAGACTTGTGTCTGTGGCAGCAGCATCCATTTTGTGATGCTGAGGCTCTGGTTAACTTTAACTGGGATTAATGGAAGTAACATGTCTTCTCCCTCTAGAAGGGTGGAATGCTACCCCCATTGCCAGAACTGGCGAGGGGGTAGTATTCCAAAGCGTATGACACCTTACACGACATGTTTTGATAAAGCCAAACCAAAGTTAGCATTAACCGCGAGGATTATAATGCACTTATATCCTAGAACAGCTATAAGGACATGGTTCCGAAAGCTGCAGACAGGCTCAGCTCATGCTAGAGCACCATCTCACATAAAACCGAGCACTCTGCCTCCAGGATTGTTAAGGCCTGCCATAGGAGTGACTTATAGGTGCATGTGTCTAGATATAAGGTTAGACATAGGAATACAATATCTAAGCAAGGGGTGATTACACGACCTTGCCCCAGCTGAGTGATGAGCCAGTTGTGTCAGTTTGGATGGCCAGCCAGGGGTGGCAAAAGATATGCTGCAACCCCTGGTAGGCCTTGGGTGCACCTATGCCCTGGGTTCCTATAGTACACTGTACAGGGACTCATAAGAGTGACCCCGATCCCAATTGGTGATGTACCTAAAGTACATGGTGTGAAATTTAGAGAGAGAAAAGCAGGGCTCTGGGTCTGATTAGCAGGCCCACAGCCACATTAAGTCGAAAACCAGTGAAGCAAAAAGCAAACAAATGGGGTGACCATAGGATAGCAGACCCTACTCTCCTACATAACCCCCTCCCAAACGCAGGGACATTAAACTCAACCTTGAACAGATAAGTCTTCATGTTCTAAGTGGAAATACCTGGAGAGACCATCTGCACTGCCATGATCAGTCCCTGGTCTGTGCTCCACTGTAAAGTCCATCCCCTGTAGGGAAATGGACCACCTGAGCAGTTTGGGATTTTCACCCTTCATCTGATTTAGCCGCAAGAGGGACTTATGGTCGGTCTGAATCTTGAAGTGAGTGCCAAACATGTATGGTCTCAACTTCTTCAGGGCCCAAACCACAGCAAAGGCATCCCTCTCAATAGCTGACCAACGTTTCTCTCTAGGGGTCAGCCTTCTACTAATAAAAGCAATGGGCTGGTCTTGACCATCTACATTAAGTTGTGAAAGCACAGCTCCCACCCCCAACTCAGAAACATCTGTTTGGACAATATACTCTTTGGAGTAGTCAGGACTCTTTAAGATAGGTGCAGAGCACATGGCCTTCTTCAGGTCATCAAATGCCTTTTGACAGCTAACTGTCCACTGAACATTTTTTGGCATCTTCTTTGAAGTTAAGTCATTGAGTGGTGTCACAATGGACCCATTATTCTTGACAAATTTTCTTTAGTACCCAGACAGGCCCAATAAAGCTCTGACCTGTGTCTGGGTGGTTGGAGGAGCCCAGACCTGTATGGTCTGGATCTTACTCCCCAGTGGTTGAACCTGACCCCCACCTACAAGGTGGCCCAGGTACACAACCTTACTTTGCCCTATCTGGCGCTTTGTGGCCTTGATAGTTAGGCCTGCCTTTTGCAGGGCCTCTAAAACCTTCTTCCGGTGGATCAGGTAATCCTCCCAGGTGGAGCTGAAGACAGCAATATCATCCAGATAAGCTGCACAAAAGTCATCCAACCCAGCAAGGACTTGGTTCACCAACCTTTGGAAAGTGGCAGGTGCATTCTTCAAACCAAAGGGCATTACCACAAATTGATAATGACATCCTGGGGTTGAGAAAGCAGTTTTGGCCTTGGCATCCTCAGCTAACCTGATTTGCCAATAGCCAGCTGTCAAATCAAATGTGCTCAGAAACTTGGCAGAAGCCAATCTATCAGTGAGTTCATCTGCTCTTGGAATTGGGTGAGCATCTGTCCTAGTGACAGCATTGAGACTTCTATAGTCCACACAGAACCTCATCTCTCTCTTACCATCTTGGGTGTGAGGTTTTGGTACAAGGACTACTGGGCTGGCCCAGGGGCTCTCTGATGGCTCAATTACTCCCAACTTAAGCATTTTCTGCACCTCAGTCTTTATACAGTCCCTGACATGGTCAGGTTGCCTGTAGATCTTACTCTTCACAGGCAGACTGTCACCAGTGTCCACCTCATGGGTGCGCCAGTTAGACTGACTAGGTGTTAATGAAAATATATGTCTATGGGCCTGTAGAACTTGTCTGCAGTCCCATTGCTGCTGGTCAGTGAGACTGCCTGCCAAGGCCACTCCATCAACCGAACCATCATCAGGGTTCTGAGTCAACAGGTCTGGGAGAGGGTCACTCTCTTCCTCCTGTTCCCCATATGTAGCCATGAGCAAGCCCATGTCTGCCCTGTCAACATATCCTTTGAATCTGTTGACATGGAGCACCCTGTGGGAGCTCCTGGGGGTGCCAAGGTCCACCAAGTAGGTGACCTCTCCCTTTTTCTCAACAATGGTGTGGGGTCCAGACCACTTGTCCTGGAGTGCTGCTGGGGCCACTGGCTCCATTACCCACACCTTCTGTCCTGGCTGGTACTCAGTCAGCACAGCCTTTTGGTCATGCCAAGCTTTTTGAAGTTCTTGGCTAGCCTCAAGGTTTTTGGAAGCCTTCCCCATATACTCAGCCATCCTGGAGCGGAGACCAAGTACATAGTCCACTATTTCTTGCTTAGGCTTTTTGAGAGGTAACTCCCATCCTTCCCTCACAAGACACAGGGGTCCCCTTACAGGATGCCCAAACAAAAGCTCAAAAGGGCTGTAGCCAACCCCCTTTTGTGGGACCTCTCTGTAAGCAAGCAGAAGGCGGGGTAAAAGGATGTCCCATGTTCGCCTAAGCTTTTCAGGTAACCCTTTTATCATCCCTTTTAGGGTGTTGTTGAACCTTTCAACCAGCCCATTGCACTGTGGATGGTAGGGTGTAGTGAATTTGTAATTAACACCACACTCCTTCCACATAGCAGTCAAATATACTGACATGAAGTTTGCACCTCTGTCAGAGACAACCTCCTTTGGAAACACCACTCTGGAGAAAACTCCAAGTAGGGCCCTTGCCACAACAGGTGCTGTTGTGGTCCTCAGGGGAATAGCTTCTGGATACCTGGTGGCATGATCCACTACCACCAGTATAAATCTGTGCCCAGATACTGTTTGGGGGTCCATTGGTCCAACAATGTCTATCCCCACTCTCTTAAAGGGTACCCCCACCACAGGTAGTGGTATGAGGGGGGCCTTTGTTGTGCCACCTGATTTGCCACTGGCTTGGCAGGTAACACAGGAGCGACAAAACTCCTTGGCATCTTCTGACATATGGGGCCAGTGAAAGTGAGGGACAAGCCTGTCCCAAGTCTTGATCTGGCCTAGATGTCCTGCTAAGGGAATATCATGGGCCAAGGTAAGAAGGAAGCCCCTAAATTGCAGAGGTATAACCAACCTCCTGGAAGCACCAGGCTTGGGGTCTCTAGCCTCTGAATAAAGGAGCCCACCATCCCAATACACTCTATGGGTACTTTGGGCATTCCCAGCAGCCTCAGCAGCAGCCTGCTGTCTGAGGGGTTCAAGAGAGGGGCAAGCTAATTAAGCCTGCCTCAGATCTGCCCTGGAGGGTCCCCCTGTCCCAAGAAACTCAACCTGATCAGGCTCAAGTTCTTCTAGGACAGTTCCCTCTTGGATCACAGAATCATCCTCCTGGGAGGGCTGATCCTCAACCTGAGGCAGGGGGGAAGGCACTGCCTTAACCCTCTTGCTCTTTCTCTTGGGTTGTGTCTGGTCTATAGTTTCAAGATCCAGCAAAGGTTCAGGTAAGCACTTTTTGGCCTGTGACCTGATCACAGCAAGGACATGTGCTGAAATACCCAGCATCTCTGCATGAGTCCTATACTCCACTTCTGACAATACTGAGTTTTCTAGATCATTGCCCAAAAGACATACAACTGGGAGGTCTGCACTTACCACAACTCTTTTGAGGCCAGTTAGCCCTCCCCAGGAGAAATTAACAACTGCCACACTATGTGTAGTAGTGACATTGCTAGCATTGGTCACTAGCTAAATATCACCCAGTACAATCTGTCCAGGGTTCACAAAGTTAGGTGTCACCATAGTGACACTGGCACATGCGTCCCTGTAAGCTTGAGCCACTTTTTAATTTATCAAAGGTGTCTGTCTGTACTTGCCGAAAGTATTGGGACTCACAGTAGTGGACATAGCCATGTCCACATCACAGATCAGGACAGCCTGAGTAGGAATCCTGACTAGGCCAGGATCCACCTCAGTACCCATGGTTAACACCACTATAGCCTTGGGTTGGGAACTACCACTGCTGACTGTACTAGGGGGTGCAGGTGCCTTAGGGGCTGCAGTGGTAGGGGCTGTACCTTTCTTGGTGCACTCACTAAACCAGTGAGAGGCAGTTTTACAATAATTACACCAAGGTTTCTTTGGACCTTCTTTCTTCTTTTTCTTGGAATTTTGGGACCCCCCCCTCATTAGAAGTATTTTGGGAGCCTGAAGAAGACTTCTGGTCTTTTTGTTTCTGATCTCCACCCATCTGGCCTGCCTTTTTCTGGTCACCACCTTGGCGCTGGGCTCCCTGCTTAACCCTGGTTCTGACCCATTTGTCTGCCTTCTTTCCCAATTCTTGGGGAGAGGTCAGATCTGAGTCAATCAGGTGTTGGTGCAACAACTGGTTCCGACAATTATTAAGGATTTGTTCTCTCATGATCAAATTATACAATCCTGTATAGTCCTTAACTTTACTTCCCAGTAACCAACCTTCCAGACCCTTAGTGGCACAATCAACAAAGTCAGTCCAGTCCTGAGTCTGTGTCTTCTGGGTATCTCTGAACATTAAACTGTACTGTTCAGTGGTTAAGCCAAACCCATCAATTAGAGCACTCTTCAGGGCAGTGTAGTTTTTAGCATCCTCGTGACTAACAGTGAGGAGTTTGTCTCTTCCTTTTTCTGAAATGGAGAGCCACAATATTGCTGCCCACTGACTCTGGGGAACCTGCTGTACCATGCAGGCCCTCTCCAAAGCAGTTATCCACTTGTGGATGTCATCCCCATCTTTGTAGGGGGGGCAAATCTTACTCAGGTTTCTATGATCATAGGACCTGTCTTTATCCTTAGGGATATTGCTGCCACCAGTGGAATCTAATCCACTTAACTTTTGCTCCCTTGCTAAAGCAAGTTTAGCTTGGGCCAGGGCTGTTTCCTCCTTTTCTATCTGAAGTTGGACAGCTCTCATCCTAGCCTCATGTTCTCTTCTCTGGGGGGAAGTCATTCCCCTTTGAGAACCCCTTGAGGCATTAGAGAGGAGAGACTGCCTGTAAGGAGATCTTTCCCTTCTATTGCCTGGATTAAGTCTACTATTAGGTCTGGGAAGGTGAAACCCTTCTCCATTCCCATGTAAGCTTAGGTTAGCCTGGGTAAGCCTCCTGACTTGGACCTGGCTATCATCTCCATCTGAATCTTTCTCCACTTCTTCCTCATCTACTTCTGGGGTTAGGGAGTCATCTTTTGTGGAGGGGACACCTTCACCTGTATTATCTGGGGGGCCTGGTTTAGAGGCCTTCTCAAGATCAGCTGCCTTTAGGACTTCTATCAGGTGTTGGATGGTAGGGTTGGAACCCTGTTCCAACTTCCTGGAGGTACACAATTACCTCATCTCTCGGAAGTTAAGTTGAGCATCTCATATCTGGAGGGTGCCTTGGGAAGGTCACTTACCACAGGTAGAGAACCAGAGGGTTCACCTGTGCCAGACATTTCTAGTGAGGTGTGGTGTGTGCACCTACCTACACTGAGTGTTTACCTACTAGAACCTCTCTAGGAGTTGTAGTCAGGGTGTGCTAGGCCCTTTCCTCTACAACAACTAAGTTCAGTAGAACTTAAGGGGCAGATTTACAATAACTGGCGCATCCCCAGGGATGCGCCAGTTATTGTGCGCCGCAGCTCTGCCACCCATGGGGCAAAAACGGCACAGATGCGTCACGCATCTGTGCCGTAAAGGCGGCGCATTGCTGGAGTTGCGTGGCAAGCGCGACGCTGCTCCAGCAATGCCCTGGGGGGCCCTATCTGTCCAATGCTGCGTCAAGCCTTACGCCTGCTTCAAGCAGGCGCAGGGTTTTGACGCAGCATTGGCCTAAAAGTGCCTGCGTGAAATCTTGTAGATTTCACGCAGGCACTTTTGCGAGGCGCACCTGCCCCGGAACGCCCACCCTGCGCCGGAACGCCCACAGGTGGCGCAGGGCTTTACAACATGCCGCATCTGCCTAGATGCGTCACGTTGTAAGTGGGTCTATGGGATGCGCCACGTTTACGCCGCTGTTGCGTGACGCAACGGCGGCGTAAACGTGGCGCAAGTCCGACATAAATCTGCCCCTAAGTATTTTAAGCTTTGTTATACATACCTATGGTACCTAATGTGATCTTTCAAATGATATCAAATATTACAATTGGTAAAACAACAGCAAGCTCAAATCCCAAACGCTGCACACCAATGTGAGAAGTTGGCCTGGTATATGATGTTCACTATTCTAGTGAGCACCTTGCACCAGTCCAAACAACCCTTATGGTGATGGTTGTAAAGTCAACCTTATAGACCAGCTATCCTAGTGGTAGCATGGACAAAAGCAGTCTTAGGCTAAACTCAAGAGGTCATGTGAAGCCAGCTGTTTTACCATATGCAAACCTTTTAATACCAAATGAAAGGATACCACACAGGTTATAAATTCAAAATATATATGTATTTATTTCTAAATTAATCCCCTTAACTCTTTGTGAGCACAGGAGCACAAGCGTATAACAAGTAACTTAATATAACATACAAAAGTTGCACAAATATGGATAGGCCCTGGTGGCCCGCTAAACCATATACTAAAATAGTAGTATTACAACCACGTCACGAACAATGGTAAGGCCTAGGGCCTTGGGAATCGCTGGGGCTACACTGGACTAACAGCAGTTAGGAAGTGGGAGGCCCACGGGATGCGGGTGCAGTTTCTAAATGCACGCGCGTGCACACATAGAAGTCAATGGGTGCGTAAAGTTAGAAAGTTAAAGATTTAGGAGTCTTCCGACTGGACTAGGACTAAACCACTTGAAACTAGGACACTAGGAGAGTTACTCTTTACAGGAGCACCGCAGTACTCGCGTTACCTAACCCACAGGAAGCGGGTGCATAGGTGTCAAAGTGTGTCGGGTTTCGTCGTGGAGTTCTATGGAGCCTTGGAGAAAAGATGTTGCAGGCGACCAGGAGAGAAGAGTCCGGTTGGATCCAAGGGTGGATCGAGGATGAAGAGTACTTGAAAGCAGAGGGGCCAGAGTCTGGGTCACTAGCCAGTGACCAGGAAGGAACCAGGAAGGAACCAGGCGATGTCGGGATGCGATCAGGTGATGTCGTGAAGCTTGTCTCCGCTGCCACGTGGACCAGGAGGTGTCGACAACAACCAGGAGCTGGATACAGACTGTCCCTCAAAGGCTCTCGCTGTTGGCGGTGTCGGATCTCGATTCAGAGTCAACAGGCCTTGGCAAATGCAACCCACACAGGAATCAAAGACGGCTTCTGGATCAGACCAGCAAGGTCTGATGGGCTGCTCCTTTTCAGGGGAGCAAGGGCCAGTCTGGAGCAACCAAACCAGTGTTGAAAATTCAAATGTTCGTCGTCACAGAGGCCACTAGCCAATGGGCAAGTGACCGGACAGACGCGTTGAGCAGGAAAATGCAAAAGGGCCCCACGCAGCACTCGGTGAGTGTGGAGAGGTGATCTTCGGTGCAGTTGGTGCTCGGGCTGGGGCTTCTCAATCCCCAATGCACAACTTCGAGGGTGCCTCAGAAGTTGCACGGAAAGCGATTCGCAGGCTTTCCAAGATGGCCAGTCCCACGTCTCTCGTCGCCTCCACGGGTCTCAGCTTTGGTGTGGCTGTGGATTGGGCTGTTGGATGTCTGGAAGTCCAGTTCTTGTCAGGCTCTGTGTTCAAGCTCCGGCGGGAGCAATGAGTTCAAGTTCAAGTTCAAAAATGTGTATAGCGCACTACTCACCCAGAGGGTCTCAAGGCGCTTGGGGGAGGGGGGTAGGGAGAGCGCTTGATGGTGCCTGCTTGCACAGGGTGGTCACTCCTTGACCACAAGGGAGATTCTTCAGTCTTCTACGTCGAGTAGGATGTCGAAGGGTCCAGAGTTTCGTGTCAGAGTTTCAGTCAGGATTATCTAAAGTCTAAGGACACAGATCCTACCTTTATTCCCAAACAAGGGGCTGGATTACCTGCTAGGTCCCTCCTATGGGTGGGACCCAGGAAGGGGGTGGTTACACCCCTTTCCCTTTGTCCAGTTTCGTGCCAGAGCTGGGGCTGGAGTGCCCCCGCACCGGTTTGAACTGGCCTATGCATGGCACACCTTGTGTGCCCCAGGCAGTGTCTCGTTTCATTCAGCCCTCCCTGCCCCAATCCACTATCTCCTGTCTGGGGTGGTGATAGCACCTCCCTGTGACAGGAAACCTATTGTCCAAGCCTCCCTCGCTGGAAGGGCTCCCAGCAGCAGGAGGTCAGACTTTTGTCTGTGGCAGCAGCATCCATTTTGTGATGCTGAGGCTCTGGTTAACTTTAACCGGGATTAATGGAAGTAACATGTCTTCTCCCTCTAGAAGGGTGGAATGCTACCCCCGTCGCCAGAACTGGCGAGGGGGTAGTATTCAAAAGCGTATGACACCTTACACAACATGTTTTGATAAAGCCAAACCAAAGTTAGCAATAACCGCGAGGATTATAATGCACTTAAGAGTATATGGTATGGCAATATCCTAGAACAGCTATAAGGACATGGTTCCGAAAGCTGCAGACAGGCTCAGCTCATGCTAGAGCACCATCTCACATAAAACCAAGCCCTCTGCCTCCAGGATTGTTAAGGCCTGCCATAGGAGTGACTTATAGGTGCATATGTGTCTAAATATAAGGTTAGACATAGGAATACTATATCTAAGCAAGGGGTGATTACACGACCTTGCCCCAGCTGAGTGATCAGCCAGTTGTGTCAGTTTGGATGGCCAGCCAGGGGTGGCAAAAGATATGCTGCAGCCCCCGGTAAGCTTAGGGTGCACCTATGCCCTGGGTACCTATAGTTCACTATACAGGGACTCATAAGAGTGACCCCAATCCCAATTGGTGATGTACCTAAAGTACATGGTGTGAAATTTAGAGAGAGAACAGCAGGGCTGTGGGTCTGATTAGCAGACCCACAGCCACATTAAGTCGAAAACCAGTCAAGCAAAAAGCAAAAAAATGGGGTGACCATAGGATAGCAGAACCTACTCTTCTACAGCCATCAGGACCCAAGAACAAGTTAAGGGAACTGAGACAGGCAGAACAGATTAAATTACTGCTTTGTGCAGATAACATACTGGTACTCATCCCCATAACCTCTCTGATGTCTTTGATGTCCAAATTCTCCACCTTTAAAGAAAACCAAATTAATTGGTACAAAAACTAAGCACTTCCAGTATTTGAACGTACTACTATACAATGAATTTTACTCTATCTATTTTTTTATCACACAGAAATTAAACATCTAGGGGTGCTGTTGAAAATGTAATTACCCAATGTGGTACATGACAACCTAACACCTGTTGAAGTAGAAGTTTGCAAAGTGGAAGTCACTACAGCTGTCATTGTAGGGAAGAGAGAAGACTGTCAGAATGGTGGTGGGACACACAGTCAATTACCTACTTGGGATGCTCCCCCTCTTAGTTCTTTGCTACCTCTTATAACACATAGATAACCTCATTAAACACTTCATAAGGGATCCTTCTTGACTATATGTAGATATCACATTAGGTGGACTGAAGTTCACTTGTGAATATATTATGGAGCATATCACCTATTGCAAATTACATGCCTCTCATACCACTCTACAGTTGCCCCAGAATGGGTGTTGATTGAAAGAGAAATTCTGCAGCACTGTGTATATGGATTGAATGCCCTCAATAGCAGAAACAGATCCCCACAAGAGTCAGATAACCTAATTTTGAATGCAATTAACAAGAGACATCATCAGCTGAGGGGGAATGTCTTGCCCCGGGATGGCGGGTGTGGAAGGGGAGGATGTCCTTGGGGAACCTATTGAAGGAGAGTCATGAGCCCAGAAGGAATAGACTCATATCATGGACTCTAAACATAGAGTCAAACTTAAATTGCCCTCCAAATGTACTCTATAAGTTATCGTCCTTGAGAATCACTGCCATAACATTGACAGTCATAATATCGACCTACCAAATTATCGACACACAAATATCAATAACATAAATATCAATATTGTATACTTAGTTAGAAAAGTGCACAAATATCAACAATAAAATGTCATCAAACATTAACATCAATATCACAGATATTAACACATAAAATATCGCCATAATTAATATCGAAAACATTAAACAAGCATAGAAAATTACACAAATATTGCTAACAAAAATATAGGCAACACAATTATCGCCAAAAATAAAATATGGACACCTTACTTTTTTTATAACACAATACATACCCCCCAAAATATAAACAATATCAATAACACACAAAACATATTAAATAAATTTAACACATATTTTCATTATATTTACAAATAATGACTTTAAACATTATTAAATACACCAAATGAACTCCTCTTTCCAACATTATATATGAAATAAACAAATAGTATTTAACATTAAATACAATATAATTTACAAATAATATACTACAACGCTTTTAAAGAAAGAAAAAAAGCTCTAACTAAACCTTAATTAGCATTTCCCATATAAGTAACCAACTTCCAAATTAATTAAAACAATAACTAACAACCAATGAAAAATACATACAATTAAAATAACCCAATAAGATTTAAAGAACAATTAATTAGACACTATATAAACCAAACAAAATTAAACAGTATTTTATTCTACAACAAGAAAACCAAGATAAGGGTAATCTCTGCCGGATTGCTTCTGCGACATTGGACTACATTATAGAAAACTCTGATTTCAGCTTCACAAAGTAAGTAAAATATCATATTAATATTACAACAGTTAAAATTGTTCAGAAAGCACTTTTTATAATAATAAAATAATTAATATATATGTTTTAAATTATATCTCCTCTACAGATAATACAGAAGACACTCAACTAACTAACCCCCGGCGGACACCTTCACTCCGCCCACGGAATGTGTGGAGATTTGCCTTCTCTGTATTCTGCGGTGAACACGGAGAAGGTAAATCTCCCCACACTCCGCAGCGGAGCGGAGTTGTCCAGTCCCTGCCTTCACCCCCACAATTAATAAGTCATTAAACATGAATAAAAAATAAGCTTAAAACCACTTACCTGTGCTGCGGCATCCCCGGGCTGTCCTCCGCCTCTTCCTCGCAGTATCCGTAATCCTTGAAAAAACTGTGCATGCACACATGCCCATGCATGCATAGTTTTTTCAAGGATTCCGGATATTTCTCACGAGAATTGCCCATGCGCGGGCACGTGCATGCGCAGTCTTTTTAAGGTTTACGGATACAGCTAGGAAGAGGAGGAGGGCAGCCCGGGGATGCCGCAGTACAGGTAAGTGGTTTTAAATGTACTTTTAATTCATATTTAATTACTTGTTAATAGGGGGGTGGAGGCGGGTGTGCGTAGCGGAGTTCCAAGGAGTTTGTTTGCAACTCCTTGGACATCCGCGTAGCCCCGCTATGCACACTACGCCCACGGTTACACCTAACAACAAAAACTTATAAATATAAACTTGCAAATAAAGTAAGTATAAATCACAATTAAACTAATATAACTAGTAAAAATTCCAAACAAAAGCACAATTGAAGCACAAATTGCTCTTTTTTTCTGCAGCAAATATAAAGAAACACTAAAGACAAGCATCAAAGTCAAACCATCAGCGTGAAAAAAATTCAAGAAATTCAACCTTGTAAGTATCATTTTGTAAGTGTACATGTGTTTAGCAATAAAACAACAAAGAAATACATTTAATATTTTTTATAGACATTTCTCTTAGCATTTGAAACATCACCATGACTGAAGGGGCTCAATTCATTGTTTACCAGAAAGGAAAATGTGTATTATGTTATATGGGATATGTATAAACCAAGAAAAACAAACAGGTCACACAGTTAACTGGAAATTTAGCATATATTATTCAAACAAATGTTGTGGGAGGGCTACAACAAAAGAAACAACTGTATTATATGTTAGAGAACATAACCACCCCCTAACATGGCTGAAATAGAAGTTCAAGATGCATTAGACACTCTAAAAGAAGCTAGCACTAGCTCTCAAAAGCCTACCACTGAAATACTAAAAGACATACTCCCCAGAGTCCCACAACATGTTACTGGCCAAACGCCCTCAATCTCATCATTAAAAAGGATGATAGCTAGAACTAAAAAATCAACTGCTACCACGCCCAAAACTTTCAGTAAGGACCACCTGAACTCACTATAACTCATAATGAAGAGCAATTTCTTCTTAATGACAATAAATCAAACGTAAAAAGAATAATATTATTTGGAACTCCATCAAACTTACTTAAACTACAGAACTGTGAAACATGGATGATCAATGGAACCTTTATTGACCTCTTAACCAAAGTAAAACAAGAAATTAATAATTACTTTCCTCAAAAAATGATCATTGACTGTTTGATACAAGCCATACTAAAAAACTATCCTCACACAGCAATACAGGGTTGCTACTACCACTTTAACCAATGCATATGGAGACACCTCCAAAAATCTATACTAAGGTGCCGATCCCGATCTCGCTGGGAAAGCTCTCCGAGAGCTGTCCATAGCGTTACCTTATGACCAACTCGTTCCAGGAGCCAGTCCATCCAAAAGACGAAGTACGATGCGCAAATGTCTCCAATTCCCAAACGACTCGAACGCTCTAAATCCAGCACCATTTTCCATACGAACAGGCTCTGTAAACGCTGAATGGAGTCGTCCGAAGGCATTTCCAACGCGTCAAACAGGTTGCCACCTCCAGCACGTCAGAGCATCCGTAAGAGCCGTATTTCAGCTCCGATTCGTGCCATAACATTATCACTGCGTACAAGACGAAGCAGCCATGTATTTGATCGTGCATGTCATGGCTATACTGTATGCCTATGGTCGATTCTACAACTGTAACCAACACGTTTGTCACAGACAGTAAGTCAGACACCTACCACACACAAAAACGTCACAGACCTGTGAAAGGCAAAGGAATACATAGCTTGTGACAAATCACAGTCAATATTGGGGTGGTGGGAATTCTTGCAGCAAAGTAGAGGCAAGGGGGTGGTGGATGGCAAAAACTCCTAGCATTGTCTACCTCATAGGGGAGTGGATGGCTAACACTACCAGCATTCTCTACCTATAGGGGGGATGGATAACACTCCCACCATAGTCCACCCCATAGGGGGATAGATGGCTAACACTACCAGCATTTGCTACCTATAGGGTGGTGGATGGCTAACACTCCCACCATAGTCCACCTCATAGAGAAGTGGATGGCTAACACTACCAGCATTCTTTACCTATAGGGGAGTGGATGACTAACACTACCAGCAATCTAAGGCCCATAGGGTGGTGAATGCCTAACACTCCCCCAGTGTTGTCATGCCACATTTGTGATATTTTGTGTGCAAACTACCTGCAAAATTGATACATAAAGTGATATGCTTGACAAACCCCCCTATCTCTGTAGTGACACAAAGGTGAATGTGGGGTTCAAGCCCCCAGCATTGTCAAACATATAGGTGTTTTGGGGTTTAACCCCCATCACTGTAGTGACAAAAAACTGAATGTGGGGTTCAAGTCTCCAGCATTGTCAAACATACATGGGTTTTTGGGTATAACCCCTCTATCACTGTAGTGGCAAAAAGGTGAATGTGGGATTCAAGCCCCAAGCATTGTCAAGCATATATGGGTTTTTGGGTATAACTACCTATCAATGTAGTGACAAAAAGGTGAATGTGGGGTTCAAGCCCCCAGCATTGTCAGGCATATATGGGTTTTTGGATATAACCCCCATCACTTTAGTGACAAAAAGGTAAATGTGGGGGTTCAACCCCCAGCATTGTCAAGCATATAAGTGTTTTGGGGTATAACCCCCCATCACTGTAGTGACATAAAGGTGAATGTAGGTCTCACACCCCCAGCATGTTTAAGTAATTATGTATTTTGGGGGCCAAAATCCACAAGCAATGTAGTGATAAAATAGTGGTTGTGTGCCAAACAACAACTGAACTGTTGAGGCAAACATCGTTGTGTGTGTTACATACCCTCAGCCATGTGAAGTCAATCAGTGCTTTTGAGGGCTCAAACTGCCAGCAATGTTCAATTGGACAATGTAACATGTGACCATCCAAAATGTATAAACATAAATTTTTGTCACGAGCAGACACAAATACAAATTATTCTATCTGAAACTACAGTTTTGATGAGATCCAGTTCCATACTGTGGCAGCAACGTTAAATGCTAACCCTAAGGAACGTACAGAGTGGAGATGTAAAAGTCACAGGGCCAGTAGAGAAAGAAACAAAACAAAACATCCACTCAATGCCCTTCAAAGACAGTAGAAATGCACAGTAAGATGCACAAAGACAACCAACCAGCCTCACACTGCAGAACAAACACAACATGTGTGTGAGTGTGGAAGTCTTTATCGCCTGGGCCAACAGACACGAAGGGGGGGCTGAACTCCACTGAGACCTATGCATGTTGAGTACAATCCTGAAGTATTCCATATAGAGTTTGGATAGTGAATGTGGGCAATCAGGCATTGTTTGATGAGCCGGTGCACCAGAGTCACATGCTGAACAAGCTTGGTGGAACACCAACAAAGGGACTGACTCTCTACTGCAGTACCATCAAGGCCACAGCACTGTGGTGACAGTATCCTGTCTGCTGAGCCTCTGTGATGCTAAATGAGGATGGGGGCCATACCTTTGAGCACACTCACTTTTGTGCACTGTGTCACGTGCCTTGCAAGAACCACTGTCATCTCACATACCCAAACATTACACCTAGGGCATGGTTGGTAATATGAGGCCACATTGTAGGTAGGGGACTTGCCAGGAGCCAAGTCACATTTGGCCAGTCTAAACACCAGCCACCTTGATCAGCAGCACTGTACCTCATAAAAACCTTCCTTGACAGGTGACATTGCACAGGCACCCATGCCAGTGTGAATCACTGGCTGTATGATGAGGAATCCATTATTAACCACACATCATTGTGATCACAATACAAATATGGGGCAATGTACTGTTGTATATGACCAATGTGGCAATCTCATATGTATGTCTGGCACACAAATTCACAGCATCTGTCTACCACAACACACACTCATACCCTGCAGGGCAACAGCACTACACACATTCACAGAAGGATGACATTGTGATTAGTTGGTGTACAATGAAGCACAGAGGATACTGCCCACGACACCACACTAGTCCACAGACACACAAAATAGAATCATGAATCTCACTCTACAAAAAATATGAAGTGGTTGCATCACAGCTGTCAGCACTACATGTGGAGACCACATTCCTACTTGCTGTGTAGAAAAGCATGGACCAACACCAATGTATGAGACAGTCACCATGTGTGGCTTTTGTGTATTGAACACAACTCAAGATCAGACCATTTACACTGTCAACTTGTTTGCATGTCTATCACACCAACTCTGCATCTAGCTACGAAGGCTGCATTATGTGCAGCTCATCACTAATGTCAAATTGCCAATGCTGAGCGTGTACTGTAGAAGACTTGGAAGACACATGGCTCACCAGATAGAGGATACAACAACTGTGTTAGTAGGCTCCAATGCACCGGCAAATGTGTAAGCTAATATCCCTGCACTGTTGACAATGCCAGGGGTGGTGGGATCTGTGTCTCACAAGCACAATGCATAGCTAGACGTCACACATGGGAAATGTGTACATCCGTTTAGGATGGAGTACATGTGCATAATGGAATATGCAGTGGGCACATTTGAGTTCTTGAACTAAATGGGCGGGGAGGGGATCATTGGAATGTGAGGATGGTTTGAGTTTAGAGATGATGTTGATGATAGTGGTTTCAGAAATTGGATTGAATTCGCTCCATGAAGCGTTGTTTTTAGGAAGGGAATTGGTCCAGGATGAGTCAGGAAGAGAGAGAGTAGGGAGGGGTAGGGCTGGGTCGGTCGGGGTCGAGGTGCGGGAGGAGGAGAAAATAAGTGAATTGGGGGTATTAGGGAGGGAGAGTTGGATGGGGGAGGTTGTCGGGTGAGAGGAGGGGGGAAGAGGCAGAAGGTGAATTGGAAATATTAGGGAGGGTGAATTGGATGGAGGGAGGTTGGAGAGAGAGAGGAGGGGAAGAGAAGGATAGTTCAATGGTGTTGACTTTATTCGAAAAGAAACTGGCAATTTCTTCGCATCTTTCCACAGAGGCTGCTAATTTAGGAGGGCCAGAAGAAGTTTGTTTTTTAATGATGTTAAACAGTTCTCTGGGACGGTTTCTGGCCTGGTCAAGTTGTGACCGGAGAAAGGAGGCTTTTTCATTGAAGATGTGTTTTTTGTAATGGGCTCTGTTGGTTCTCAGTAGAGCCAGGATATCAGAGGAGGGATGACTCCTCCAGGCGCGTTCTGATTGTCTGAGGGCCGTCTTTCATTATTGAGGTCGGCATTGAACCAGGACTTGGGAGGGGTGTTTTTTGTTTTTTGAGTTTAATAGGGGCAATTAGGTCGAGGGCGTCAAGAATGGAATTGTTGTAATGATCAGTAAGGTCTTTGGTGCTAAGAGGGGGGGGAGAAGTAAGCGAGTTTTAATTTTGGATTCCAGTTCGTCAGGTGGAATGAGGTGAAGGTTTCAAATGGGTTTCAAGGGCAAAGTGCTAATAGGGGCGGGGGGAGTAATGGGGCTGTTATGTTATGTTATGTTATGTTATGTTAGCAATTATTTCTAAAGCGCACGTACACCCAGAGGTTTCATGGCACTTTCCTGTTCAGGGTGAAGAGGATGAGGTGGTGATCAGACCAATCTACAGGAAGTACATTAGAGAGAGAGGCCCTATCTTTGTTCGTCAAGATAGCATCAACGGTGGCGCCTTTGCTCTGAGTGGGGGCAAAGCAGAGTTGGATCAGGTCAGTGATGTCTAGGATTTCATTAAAAAGGGTGACCGCAGGGTCATCGTTTTTGTTCCAGTGGATGTTGTAATCACCCAGGAAGAGATTCTTGGAGTGGGAGATTGAAGCTTGAATAATAAGACCGGTCATCTCTTCAATAAAGTGGAGGCAATTTCCAGGGGGGTGGTAGATGGTGTGTAGCCGAGTGGTGGGAAAACCAGGAAAAGAGTGGTCAGCGCAAAGGTATTCAAAGGATGAAGGGTCTTGGAGCTGGACGGGTGATATGTCAAGTTTCTCCTTAAAGATAAGGGCAAGGCCGCCTCCTAATTGTTCGATTCTATCTTTCCTGATAATAGCGAAGCCTGGAGGGACAAGCAAGTCGAGGATAGGGGTGGAATGGGCGGTGAGCCAAGTTTCAGTAAGGAATGTGATGTCTATGTTTTCGCTGAGAATGGTTTCTGCAATCTCGGTTGGGTGGAATGGGCGGTGAGCCAAGTTTCAGTAAGGAATGTGATGTCTATGTTTTCGCTGAGAATGGTTTCTGCAATCTCGGTTGCGTGGCAGGAGGCGGATCTGCAGTTTATCAGCATGCAGCGGAGGGGAGAAGGGGCAGGAGGAGGGGTGGGGGCAGGGGGGATAGGTCTAAGTAGTTGGAGAGGTCTAGGAGATGTCGGGTGAGGGGGAGTCTGTTCGTTCTTAAAAGAACAGGTATTGTAGAATGATAGCATGGAGGGATGGTGGGCGAGGATGGAGAGGGGGAGCCAGGGTGGTTACTAGAAGAGCTGGGGGAGCCAGAGGTTAAGCTGCGGTTATCACGATGAGGCGGGGAGGATGTGTTAGAGATGCAGGGTGGGATGCTTAGGGAGCATTCATTGTGTTTAGCTCGGGCAGTGAATTTACAGGGGAGGTGAGGGGTGCCGGTGTTGGTCAGTACAAAAGGTAGTCTGTTTGTGGGCGGATTAAGATGAGTGTTGTCTAGCGATGGTACGGAGCATTGAGACATAGTTGAAGTGTGGTCTGGATCAGAGGCATGGGCTTTAAGAAGGAGAGAGATATCACTTCTGAGAGAAGAGAGTTCCAAGACGAGAGACGAGAGGAGAAGTTCGACTTTAAGGAGTGATTGGGTAGGAATTGAGGCGTAAAGTGCATCAGTTAGATTAATGAGATTGGTAGGGTATGGGTTATCAAGGTGGGGATACCATGGGGGGGACAGGGGGAAAGCCTGGAGGGGGAGGAGGGGGGATTATAGTGAGGGGGTGGATCATTTATAATGGTAGTGGGTAAATCGGGAGTGGGCGTAGGGTTGTGAAAATGACAGGGCTCGACTGGGGTTCTGGGCCTAACTGACCCAAAGCCAGAGTGTCCCGGTGTGAGAAGTTGGCCTGATGTGCAGTGCTCACTATTCTAGTGATCACTATATATCAGTCCAAACAACCCTTATTGATGATTGGTTGTAAGTCAACCTTATAGACCAGCTATCCTAGTAGCATGGATACGAGCAGTCTAAGGCTAAGACTCTAGAGGGCGTGTTAAGCCAGCTCTTTTACCATCACATTACCCCTTGAACACCCAGTGAAAGGACACCACACAAGTGTTATGAAAATAAACAATGTATTTATTAGAATCACAACAACCCTGTACTCTTTATGAGGACAGGGTGCTAAGCACACAACAAAACTCTTATGAAAATACTTAAGTTAGCACGTTATACACAAATGCCCGAGGGGCACGAAAAACCATATACTCTAAAAGTGGAATGCGAATTACTAGCAGGTAAGTAACAGTACTAATAGGCTTTGGAATCGCTAGGACTTGACTAGGGAATCGTTAGATTACTACTAGGAGGCCCAGGGGACTCGGGTGCAGAGTGTGCACTCTCACGCGGGATGCGGGACAAAGTCTATGGGAGCTAGAATTCACAAAGTTAGTGTTCACGGGCGAACCCGACCTGGTAGGGAGAAAATGACAGTGGATCCTGACCCTTGGATAGTGAGGCTATGCTGGGACACCGAAGTGCCGAAGTTACCTAGCCCAGGGGCTGCAGCTGCATAGGTCTGAAAAGACGTCGGGAATCCTCGTGCCGGACCAGGAGCCTGGAAGGAAGAAGTTGCTGGCAGGCGACCAGTGAAGAAAAGTTCGATGGATCCAAGCCTGGATCAAGGAAGAAGGAAACCTGAAAGCAGAGGGGACCAAGTTCTTGAATCACTAGCCAGTGATTAAGTGGGCACCAAGATGGCACCGGGCGAAGTCACCGCAGTCAGGTGAGTGGGTGCTGCTGGGCTCTGCAGTCTCTCGGACCAGGAGGCGTTGTCGGCGACCAGGATGGAGGTGCGAGCTGTCCCACGAAGGTTCTTGCTGTCGACGTCGCTGGACCCAGGATTGGGCAACAAGTCTTGGCAAATGCAAGGCCCACGCGGTGGACCTAAAATGGCGTCTCAGCTGGACCAGGAGGGTCCAGGGTGCTCCTCTTCTGGAAGGGAACAAGGGCCAGTCTGGAGCAACCAGACCAGCAGCAGAAATGTCGTCGGGCGTCGTTCAGAAGGCCACAAGCCAGCGGGCTAGTAGCCAAACAACGCGGTGAGCAGTACAAAGCAGAAGGGCCCCACGCCGATCGTGGAGATGCTGGGGGGCTGCTCTTCGGTGCTGGAGCTGCTCAGGGTGGGGGCTTCTCGGACCCCAAAGCACTCACCAGGAAAGTACTCGGTGGGCTTGCTGTGCAGAAGTCGTGCAGTCTGGCGATGGCCGGTCCCTCGAGGTCTCGTCGCACCCACGGTTCTCAGCTGTGCTGTAGAGGTGGGTAGAGGTCAGAGGTGCCAGGGAAGCCGGGTCTCGTCGAGCTGGGCAGTCGGATTCCGGAGGAAGGACGTGCAGCAGACCGCAGTGTTCTTAGATGGTGCCTGCGGATGCAGGGTGACTACTCCTTAGCCACAAGGGAGAAATCTTAGGAAGAAGTCTTGAGTTCCTTTCGTAGAAAGTAGTTTCAGGATTCAAAGATGATCTGATTTGGAAGGGGGCCAGTCTCTACCTTTATCTGGGAAAAGGGGGCTGGCACGCGACTAGGTCCTGCCCTATGGGTGGGACCAGGAGGGGGGTGGTTACACCCACTTCCTTGGCGGGCTTTCCCCAGGCCAGGGGCTGGAGTGCCCCTGGAACTGGTTTCAGCCGGCCTATGCACAGTGAGCACCGGGGTGCCACTTGCAGTCACCTTCCTCTAAGGCCCTGCCTACCTGGAATACACAAAACCCTGTCTGGGACGGTGCTGGCACCGCCCCTGGCAGGAAACCCTTTGTCCTTATCTCCTGCTCTGGGAGGACTCCCAGCAGCAGGAGGGCAGACTTGTGTCTCGGTGGCAGCATCCATTTTGTGGATGCTAAGGCTCTGTCTGACTTTTAACCGGGTTATAGGTTACATGCATGTCGTGTCCCTCTAGAAGGGTGGAATGCTAACCCCGTCGCCAGAATTGGCGAGGGGTTAGTATTCCAATTCGTATGACACCTTACTCGACATGTTTTGATAAAGCGATACCAGAGTTGGCATTTAACCGCGAGGATTATAATGCACTTAAGAGTATATGGTATGCGATATCATGGAAACGGCTAAGGGATGGGTCCCGAAAGCCGCAGACAGGCTCAGCTCATGCCAGAGCACCATCTCACACGATTCCAAGCACTCTGCCTTCAGGATTGTTAAGGCCTGCCATAGGAGTGACTGATAGGAGATCTGTGTGTCCATTTTAGGGTTAGATATAGGTATACTATATCTAAAGCAAAGGGTGAGTACACCACCTTGCCCCAGCTGTCGTGCAGCCAGTTGTGTCAGTTTTAGTTAGTCAATCCAGGGGTGGCATAATACATGCTTCAGCCCCTGGGAGACTTCTGGGTGCACCTCAGCCCTGGGTACAGGGACTTGGAGAGGGCCCAGTGCCAATTCAGTACCTGAGTACAATTTGGATAGAGAGAACAGCTAGGCTGTGGGTCTGATTAGCAGGCCCACAGCCCGGGAAAGTCGTAAACCAGTGCAGCAAAAAGCAAAAATCTGGGTGATCATAGGATTGCAGACCCTACTCTCCTACATGACCCCCCCCCAAACTTTGGGCCAATAAACTAACCTTGACCAGGTGAGTCTTCTTGCTCTAAGTGGAAATACCTGGAGAGCCCATCAGCATTGCTGTGATCAGTACCAGGTCTATGCTCCACTGTAAAATCCATCCCCTGTAGGGAAATGGACCACCTAAGCAGTTTGGGGTTTTCACCCTTCATCTGATTTAGCCACAAGAGGGGCTTATGGTCTGTCTGAATGGTGAAGTGAGTGCCAAACAAGTAGGCCCTCAGCTTCTTCAGGGCCCAGACCACAGCAAAGGCCTCCCTCTCAATAGCTGACCAATTTTTCTCTCTGGGTGTCAACCTCCTGCTAATGAAAGCAATAGGCTGATCATTACCATCAAAATTCAGTTGAGACAGAACAGCTCCCACACCCAACTCAGAAGCATCTGTTTGGACAATGAATGGCTTGGAGTAATCTGGACTCTTGAGGATAGGTGCTGTGCACATGGCCTGTTTTAGGTCATTGAATGCTTTCTGACAGCTTGCTGTCCACTGAACTTTCTTTGGCATCTTTTTGCTTGTCAGGTCATTAAGAGGGGTCACTATGGACCCATAATTTCTGACAAACTTCCTATAGTACCCAGTCAGGCCCAAGAAAGCTCGAACCTGAGTCTGGGTGGTTGGAGGAGTCCAGTCCTTGATGGCCTGTATCTTACTCTCCAGTGGCTGAACCTGGCCTCCACCTACAAGGTGGCCCAGGTATACAACCTGTGTCTGCCCTATCTGGCACTTTGTGGCCTTGATAGTGAGGCCTGCCTTTTGCAGGGCCTCTAACACTTTCCTCAGGTGGACCAGGTGATCCTCCCAGGTGGAGCTAAAGACAGCAATATCGTCAAGATATGCTGCACAGAAGTCATCCAGCCCAGTGAGGACTTGATTCACCAACCTTTGGAAGGTGGCAGGTGCATTTTTCAACCCAAAGGGCATCACCACAAATTGATAATGCCCACCAGGTGTAGAAAATGCTGTCTTGGGTTTGGCTTCCTCAGCTAACCTGATTTGCCAATACCCAGCTGTCAAATCAAATGTACTTAAGAAGTTGGCAGAAGCCAATTTATCTATAAGTTCATCTGCTCTTGGTATTGGGTGGGCATCAGTCTTAGTGACTGCATTGAGGCCTCTGTAGTCTACGCAAAACCTCATCTCTTTCTTACCACCCTGGGTGTGAGGCTTTGGCACTAGAACTACTGGGCTAGCCCAAGGGCTATCTGAGGGCTCAATGACTCCCAGCTCCAACATTTTCTGCACTTCAGTTTTGATGCAGTCTCTAACATGATCAGGCTGCCTGTAGATTTTACTCTTGACAGGCAGACTGTCTCCAGTGTCAACATCATGGGTACACCAATCAGTTTGGCTGGGTGTCAGAGAGAACATATGTCTGAAGGATTGCAGAACTTGCCTGCAATCCTGTTGCTGATGCTCAGTGAGGCTGCCACAAAAGACAACACCATCAACTGATCCATCATCAGGATTCTGAGTGAGCAGGTCTGGGAGAGGGTCACTCTCTTCCTCCTGTCCCTCATCTGTGGCCATGAGCAAGCTCATGTCCTTCCTGTCAACATATGCTTTGAGCCTGTTAACATGGAGCACTCTGAGAGGGCTCCTGGGAGTTCCAAGGTCCACCAAGTAGGTAACCTCTCCCTTTTGCTCAATGATGGTGTGGGGCCCAGACCATTTGTCTTTCAGAGCTGCTGGGGCCACTGGCTCCAGCACCCACACCTTCTGTCCTGGCTGGTACACAGTCAGAACAGCCTTTTGGTCATGCCAAGCTTTTTGAAGTTCTTGGCTGGCCTCAAGGTTTTTGGATGCCTTTTCCATATACTCAGCCATCCTGGAGCGGAGACCAAGTACATAGTCCACTATGTTGGTTGCAGGCTTTTTGAGAGGTCTCTCCCATCCTTCCTTCACCAAACACAGGGGTCCTCTTACAGGATGTCCATACAGAAGCTCAAAAGGGCTGTAGCCAACCCCCTTCTGTGGGACCTCTCTGTAAGCAAACAAGAGGCAGGGGATCAGGACATCCCATCTTCTCCTAAGAGGTTCAGGTAGTCCATGAATCATCCCTTTGAGGGTCCTGTTGAATCTCTCAACAAGCCCATTGCATTATGGATGATAGGGTGTGGTGAACTTGTAGTTCACACCACACTCTTTCCACATTGCAGTCAGATATCCTGACATGAAGTTTGTACCTCTGTCAGAGACGACCTCCTTTGGAAAACCCACTCTGGAGAACACTCCAACTAGGGCTCTTGCCACCACAGGAGCTGTGGTGGTCCTCAGGGGAATAGCTTCAGGATACCTGGTGGCATGGTCCACCACCACCAGTATAAACTTGTGCCCTGATGCTGTCTGGGGTTCCATTGGACCAACAATGTCAATCCCCACTCTTTCAAAGGGAACCCCCACCACAGGTAGTGGTATGAGGGGGGCCTTTGTTGTGCCACCTGACTTACCACTGGCTTGGCAAGTGACACAGGAGCGACAAAACTCCTTGGTATTCTCATTCATATGGGGCCAGTGAAAGTGTGAGACAAGCCTGTCCCAAGTCTTTGTCTGACCTAAATGACCTGCAAGGGGAATTTCATGGGCCAAGGTGAGAAGGAAACCTCTCAGAGACAAGGGGATGACCAGCCTCCTGGTTGCACCAGGCTTGGGGTCTCTTGACTCAGAGTACAGGAGTCCATCTTCCCAGTATACCCTGTGGGCACCTGTGGCATTCCCTGCAGCCTCAGCAGCAGCCTGCTGTCTGAGGGGTTCAAGGGAAGGGCAGCTCAACTGTTCCTTCCCCAGGTCTGCTCTGGAGGGTCCCCCTGAGCCCAGAAACTCAACTTGATCAAGTTCAAGCTCTTTAGGCTCAGTTTCCCTCAGCTCTTCCAGATCAGCCTCCTCAGAGACTTGATCCTCAACCTGGGGCAAGGGGGAAGGCAAAGCCTTACCCTTACTGCTCTTCTTCTTGGAAGGTGTCTGGTCCATAATTTCAGGATCCAGCACCTGTTCAGTGGGGCATCTTCTGGCCTGTGACCTAGTCACAGCAAGCACATGTGCTGGCAAGCCTAACATCTCCATGTGAGTCCTCTGCTCCACTTCTGACCATTGTGATGACTCCAAATCATTGCCCAACAAACAATCAACTGGGAGGTCTGAACTGACTACAACTTTCTTTTGTCCCTTCACTCCACCCCAGGAGAAAGCCACAATTGCCACACTATGACTAGTAGTGACATTGCTGGCATTGGTCACCAGGAAATCAGTACCTGGCATGATCTGTCCAGGGTCCACAAAGTTAGGTGTCACCATGGTGACACTGGCACAAGTGTCCCTATAGGCCTGAGCCATTTTGCCATTAATCAAAGGTGTCTGCCTGTATTTGCCCAAAGTATTGGGACTTATCTCAGGGGACATATCCACATCCCCTGTACAGACAAGGACAGCCTGAGTGAGTGTGCCAACTAAGTTGTCAGACCCCTCAGTACCCAAGGTTAACCCAACTAATGCCTTGGGAGGTACACTACCACTACTGACTGTACTAGGGGGTGCAGTTGCCTTAGGGGCTGTAGTGGCAGGAGTTTGTCCTCCTCTTTTGGTGCACTCACTAAACCAGTGAGATTTACTTTTGCAGTACTGGCACCACCTTTTTGACTGGCCTTCTTGAGTCTTCTTCTTCTGGGAAGCCTGACCCCCACCCTCTTTGGTTTGTTGGGGACCTGGTGAAGACTTCTGGTCATTTTGCTCATTCTTAACATTACCCTTCTGGTCTGCTTTCTTCTGACCACCCTGGTTCTGGTTCTGGTTCTGCTTGATCCTTGTCCTGACCCATTTGTCTGCCTTCTTTCCCAATTCTTGGGGAGTGGTCAGATCTGAATCAACAAGGTGCTGGTGCAACAACTGGTTCTGACAATTGTTTAAAATTTGTTCTCTCATCATTAGATTATACAGTCCTGTGTAATCTGTAACCTTGCTACCCAGCAACCAGCCCTCCAAAGCCTTAGTGGCACAATCCACAAAGTCAGACCAGTCCTGAGCCTGAGTTTTCTGGGTGTCTCTGAACAGCAACCTGTACTGCTCAGTGGTTAAACCAAACCCATCAACCAGTGTATTCTTCAGGACCTGGTAATTGTTAGCATCCTCTACTCTTGTAGTGAGGAGCTTGTCTCTACCTTTACCATCAAAGGAGAGCCACAGTATAGCTGCCCACTGACTCTGGGGAATGCACTGCACAGTGCAGGCCCTCTCCAGAGCAGCCATCCATTTCTGGATATCATCCCCTTGCTTAAAGGGGGGCACTATTTTAGTCAGGTGTTTAGTGTCTAAACCCTTCTCTCTATCTCTTGGGAGATTGCTGCCACCAGTGGGAGCTAGCCCACTCATCTGCTGCTCTCTAGCAAAGGCAAGCTTCTCTTTGGCCAGGGCAAGTTCTTCCCTTTCAATCCTCAGTTTAGCTTGTCTCATCCTAGCTTCATGCTCCCTTCTCTGAGGGGAAGTAAATCTCCTCTGTGGAGGATTTCTTCTCCCCTGAGAAGAGGCATTAGAGTGCAGAGATCTATTGGAGTCCCTAGAAAGAGATCTATCTCTCCTAACTCCAAGGTTAGGCCCACTTAGGGTTAGTACTGGGGGTCCCCCAGATCCTAGCCCAAGTAAGTCTAAGTTGGTCCTGGTTAGCCTTCTGACTACCTCAAGACCTTTGTCTACCTCATCCCCAGAGAGTCCCTCCTGATCCTCCTCCTCCTCAACTGCAGTAGCAGTGTTGGGGAGGTCTGGATCCCCAGAGGTTCCTTCTAAGGCTGGCATGTTCTCATGTAACTGAGAAAGCTTTCTGGCATCATATGTCTCTAAGAGACCTATCAGAAAGGGAATGGTGGGGTTAGACCCCTGCTTCAGTTTCCTGGAGACACAGATCTGTCTCATCTCCTGAAAACTGAGAGCTGCATATCTTGAAGTGACCTGTGGAGGGTCAACACTGACCAGGGGAGTCTCAGTAGATTCTCCCTGGGTAGACATGCTTTTCTAGTGAGGTGTAAGTGGTGCACTTACCTACACTATATGTTTGCCTACTGATCCCTTGCTAGAGTTGTAGTTTAGGGTGTGCTAGGCCCTAGGAGCTACAACAGCTGGTTCAGTAGAACTCAGAGTATTCTAAGCTAAGTTATATGTACCTTTAGTACTTATGTGATCTTTCACAAGATATTCTTAGGGCATGTGTGGTAAAACAACAGCAAGCTCAAATCCCAACCGCTGCTCACCAATGTGAGAAGTTGGCCTGATGTGCAGTGCTCACTATTCTAGTGATCACTATATATCAGTCCAAACAACCCTTATTGATGATTGGTTGTAAGTCAACCTTATAGACCAGCTATCCTAGTAGCATGGATACGAGCAGTCTAAGGCTAAGACTCTAGAGGGCGTGTTAAGCCAGCTGTTTTACCATCACATTACCCCTTGAACACCCAGTGAAAGGACACCACACAAGTGTTATGAAAATAAACAATGTATTTATTAGAATCACAACAACCCTGTACTCTTTATGAGGACAGGGTGCTAAGCACACAACAAAACTCTTATGAAAATACTTAAGTTAGCACGTTATACACAAATGCCCGAGGGGCACGAAAAAACATATACTCTAAAAGTGGAATGCGAATTACTAGCAGGTAAGTAACAGTACTAATAGGCTTTGGAATCGCTAGGACTTGACTAGGGAATCATTAGATTACTACTAGGAGGCCCAGGGGACTCGGGTGCAGAGTGTGCACTCTCACGCGGGATGCGGGACAAAGTCTATGGGAGCTAGAATTCACAAAGTTAGTGTTCACGGGCGAACCCGAGCTGGTAGGGAGAAAATGACAGTGGATCCTGACCCTTGGATAGTGAGGCTATGCTGGGACACCGAAGTGCCGAAGTTACCTAGCCCAGGGGCTGCAGCTGCATAGGTCTGAAAAGACGTCGGGAATCCTCGTGCCGGACCAGGAGCCTGGAAGGAAGAAGTTGCTGGCAGGCGACCAGTGAAGAAAAGTTCGATGGATCCAAGCCTGGATCAAGGAAGAAGGAAACCTGAAAGCAGAGGGGACCAAGTTCTTGAATCACTAGCCAGTGATTAAGTGGGCACCAAGATGGCACCGGGCGAAGTCACCGCAGTCAGGTGAGTGGGCGCTGCTGGGCTCTGCAGTCTCTCGGACCAGGAGGCGTTGTCGGCGACCAGGATGGAGGTGCGAGCTGTCCCACGAAGGTTCTTGCTGTCGACGTCGCTGGACCCAGGATTGGGCAACAAGTCTTGGCAAATGCAAGGCCCACGCGGTGGACCTAAAATGGCGTCTCAGCTGGACCAGGAGGGTCCAGGGTGCTCCTCTTCTGGAAGGGAACAAGGGCCAGTCTGGAGCAACCAGACCAGCAGCAGAAATGTCGTCGGGCGTCGTTCAGAAGGCCACAAGCCAGCGGGCTAGTAGCCAAACAACGCGGTGAGCAGTACAAAGCAGAAGGGCCCCACGCCAATCGTGGAGATGCTGGGGGGCTGCTCTTCGGTGCTGGAGCTGCTCAGGGTGGGGGCTTCTCGGACCCCAAAGCACTCACCAGGAAAGTACTCGGTGGGCTTGCTGTGCAGAAGTCGTGCAGTCTTGGCGATGGCCGGTCCCTCGAGGTCTCGTCGCACCCACGGTTCTCAGCTGTGCTGTAGAGGTGGGTAGAGGTCAGAGGTGCCAGGGAAGCCGGGTCTCGTCGAGCTGGGCAGTCGGATTCCGGAGGAAGGACGTGCAGCAGACCGCAGTGTTCTTAGATGGTGCCTGCGGATGCAGGGTGACTACTCCTTAGCCACAAGGGAGAAATCTTAGGAAGAAGTCTTGAGTTCCTTTCGTAGAAAGTAGTTTCAGGATTCAAAGATGATCTGATTTGGAAGGGGGCCAGTCTCTACCTTTATCTGGGAAAAGGGGGCTGGCACGCGACTAGGTCCTGCCCTATGGGTGGGACCAGGAGGGGGGTGGTTACACCCACTTCCTTGGCGGGCTTTCCCCAGGCCAGGGGCTGGAGTGCCCCTGGAACTGGTTTCAGCCGGCCTATGCACAGTGAGCACCGGGGTGCCACTTGCAGTCACCTTCCTCTAAAGCCCTGCCTACCTGGAATACACAAAACGCTGTCTGGGACGGTGCTGGCACCGCCCCTGGCAGGAAACCCTTTGTCCTTATCTCCTGCTCTGGGAGGACTCCCAGCAGCAGGAGGGCAGACTTGTGTCTCGGTGGCAGCATCCATTTTGTGGATGCTAAGGCTCTGTCTGACTTTTAACCGGGTTATAGGTTACATGCATGTCGTGTCCCTCTAGAAGGGTGGAATGCTAACCCCGTCGCCAGAATTGGCGAGGGGTTAGTATTCCAATTCGTATGACACCTTACTCGACATGTTTTGATAAAGCGATACCAGAGTTGGCATTTAACCGCGAGGATTATAATGCACTTAAGAGTATATGGTATGCGATATCATGGAAACGGCTAAGGGATGGGTCCCGAAAGCCGCAGACAGGCTCAGCTCATGCCAGAGCACCATCTCACACGATTCCAAGCACTCTGCCTTCAGGATTGTTAAGGCCTGCCATAGGAGTGACTGATAGGAGATCTGTGTGTCCATTTTAGGGTTAGATATAGGTATACTATATCTAAAGCAAAGGGTGAGTACACCACCTTGCCCCAGCTGTCGTGCAGCCAGTTGTGTCAGTTTTAGTTAGTCAATCCAGGGGTGGCATAATACATGCTTCAGCCCCTGGGAGACTTCTGGGTGCACCTCAGCCCTGGGTACAGGGACTTGGAGAGGGCCCAGTGCCAATTCAGTACCTGAGTACAATTTGGATAGAGAGAACAGCTAGGCTGTGGGTCTGATTAGCAGGCCCACAGCCCGGGAAAGTCGTAAACCAGTGCAGCAAAAAGCAAAAATCTGGGTGATCATAGGATTGCAGACCCTACTCTCCTACACCCGGGCACTCCCTAGTTTGCAGAACAAATGGGGTGGCGAGCTGCAGTTATGGGACACCTCAATATGGCTGGGTGACCCCCGGCCCCATGTCAGACAAGTTCAAGGTCCCCAGCTCCAGCAGGTCAAAAGACAGGCACAGACTCTAACGCTATCATGTAAGGAAAACTAGACAAGGTACTAGCAGCCATAGAGCACTAATGTGTCACCATGGAAGAGTGCTTTGGCACCTTGGCCATGAACCTCAACCTGCTGCGTGACAACCATAGGAAGTTGGCAGACAAGGTGGCCGATGGGGAAAAAACGCTAGCTGCGATGCAGCCTCAAACCAAGGCACAACTAGACTCAATAAAGGACTTGCAGGCGCGAGTTGCAATTCTGGAGGAAAGAACGGATGATCTGGAAGGGCGCTCCATAAGAATAAATTTGCGTATCTTGAACTTCCCAGTGGAAGTGGACGGAGAGGATCCCGTTGAGTATACAGAGGCCTGGCTCCAGTCCTTTACACCGTGATAGGAACTCACCCCTTACTTCTCGATGGAGAGGGCGCACAGAGTACCAGTGCGACGGCCATCCAAGGGCTCACTTCCTCATCCCATGCTAGTAAAGCCGATTCAGTTTCGGGATAGGGATGCCATATTATGAGCGGCCAGACAAAACAATCCCATCATGGTCGATGATAAACACATCATGCTCTTTCCAGATTACTCTAGAGCTGTACAGCGGAAGCGGGTTTCATTTCTTGAGATAAAAAGACTAGTACGGAGTCAAAACATCCAATACTCTCTGTTGTTTCCAGCACGGCTTAGAATAATTCATAATAACAATACAATATTCTTCACAGATCCGCAGGAAGTACCAAACTAGATGGAACTGAATTTGCAGATTGGTCCAGATCAGAGGAGCGCCAGAGCGTCAAGGCCCAAGATATCCAGGCCTCCAAGGCACGGAGTAAGGAGTACTTCGAACTAGTCAGAAAAGCAACCACTTCATAAAACACTTGCACTACTGTATCTGGAGCAGATTATAGCGGATTGCCGAAAGGCTATACAACCAGCGGCGGAAATGGGGGCGAACCTCTCAACCTTGGACCATGAAGACACTCCTCACATTTTTACTCCTGAAGAGGACTCCGATGACTCGGGTGACTCTGATGAGAACTCTGGGATCCTACCAACTGTCACACCACAGACAGTTGATGCACTCACATAAGGCCCACTAGCAGTGGTAGATACATTGCCCCAGGTGCTAGAGAAGCCCCACTCCTCTATTCCACATCGCATATCAAGCACCATGATAGTGCAGGAGTCAAGCCCACTAATGCAGGGGGCCCCCACTAGCCACACACTGAATTATATGGGACCCACCTGGCACAATAGTCTCAGAAGCGCGACAAGTCAGACAAACCTCCCCATATGGAAAGTTAGCGGGTACGAGGTTATACCAGTTTGGATGTGCTGTCTGTTGCAGCAGATCCCCTGTATTGGGTCTTCAACCCCAAAGAGATCTAGTTCAACCTCTCGCCTATCCCATCACAAAGGGCTAAAACACAAGCAGGCACACTCACATTAGGCACCATTAACCTTTCCATGGGACATTTAGTGGGAACATCGGGACCTTCCTCGCTCATTGCATGACCTATCAGCCACCATGAGCCCATCAGCAGACATTACATTTCTTATATATATTTTTTTTTTGTAAGACCTTTATTATGAAACAAGAAAAGGAGAGTTACACAGCTTGTATGCCTACAACCCGGATCTATCTCAGGCCGGCAGCGCTTGCAAAGTGTATCGTATCTGAGTAGTAGTGTTCTATCACAGGAGATCTTAGATAACACAGCATGCCGCCTACAACCCATCTGGGCCGGCCGCGTGGGAACATATCATAAGCTGGTAGGACGTTCGGTATCAGCTAGTCCAGTAATACAGTGAAAATAAACAGTGAACCTTTGAGGTCTCATTTTATAGTAAATCGTAAACTTGAACAACAACTTGGGGATCGGTGTAAGCCTCCCAACCTCCAGTAGTCTCACCAAGTGTTATGTGTGGTAAGGAATATCGGGTAGCGTGTAGTGCCGTTGTGGTGCATTCCTTGCATAAGGTCACTATAATGTAGGTGAGTGCCTAATGCCGCTGGATGAGGGACTGAAGATGCCGGAGGGTGGAGATTCGGGTATGGTCTGTGCTCCGGTAAGTGAAAATAGCAGGTGTGGGGTGTCGCATATCAGTCAGATGGCTATTGGGCAGTGGCTGAGGAGAGGGGGGGTGGTATACAGGAATCGGAGGGCAACGACTAGTAGGGTCGGAGCTAGTGGTCAGAGTGCGGCTATCCTAAGATGTGTAAGGTAGTCATACGAGGGCTAACCGTCGGCGCAAAGGTACAGGCTATGTACTGTGTTTTGAAAGAGGGAGTGAGTGTCCGGAGATGGGGGGGGGGTCAGGGCGTACGATGTTTCACGACTTAGTACCAGGCAATTCTTGTGGTGCGACAGTGGCTGTTACGTATTCGGGTATAACGCTTGGGGCTATTTCTGGATCGTCTATGGGCTGTTGTCTGAGTAAGTATGCTGCAAACGGGCCCCACAGATCTTTAGGACGTGACTTTTGTGGTAAGAGTTCTGCATAATTATGTAATTGGTCCTGCCATGTGGACATAGAGGTCAACCAGGCCTTGAACTTGGGAGCGCGGCCTCGACCCCATCGGCAGGCAAGTTGTCGTTTCGCTAAGAGGAACCCCAGTGCAAACAACTTCCGGTTGTGCCTGAGCTGGGGGGGGGGAGAGTCCCAGCAGGGCGATTTTCGGGCATGGTGAGACTGTGATCTCCATTATGTCCGACATAGCTGCAAACACCTCCACCCAGTAAGAAGCGACTGCACAGCAAGTCCACGCTAGATGCATGAAGTGGGCCCCCGGGCGGTTACACCGGAGGCATCTGTCATCCTCCCTCAAACCAAAACGGTGTAGCTTAGCGGGAGTGTGATAAAGGCGGCGCAGAAATTTAAAATGCAGTAGTCTGAGGCGGGCATTACCTGTCACTAAGTTGGTATGGGAGCAGCTCAGCTCCCACTGGTCATCAGTAAGCGGGGCATCTAGATCTCTATCCCATTCTGCGCGCGCTCGAAGGGTAGGGGGTGTTGCAGCCGAATATGCATACTTATATAACATGGAGACGACATGTTTCGGGGCAGTAGTTTGGAGTAGCGTATGTAAGGGTACCGTGATTTCCGGTTCGTTCGGGAAATCGGGAGTGATTGCCTTGACGCTGTGCCGCAGTCGTGCGTAGAGGAACGTGTCCATGGTCGAGGGAACCTGATCCCCAAACATGTGGGCAGAGGAGCGAAATTTCCCTTGCACATATAGATCGCCCCATGTGTGGAGTGCTAATTTAGTAAGCATTTTGCGGCCCAGTTCCTCGCAGGAGACGCTCAGTCTGGGGTCATGTGCAATGGCCATGAGTGGGGAGTAAAGAAAGGCAATGTTCACACGGTCCGCAATCCTACGCCAGGCTTGCACCGTGCAATCGACGGTAGAGGGATCCCGGTCTGTCACTCGGGATTCCGTGTAGAGATATCCCGATGGCTTAACAGGCCGCATATACCCATCCTCTACGGCGAGATGCGCCATGAAGGGCGGAGGTCGGAGCCAGTATGCCGCGAAGTGAGCCTGCGCACAATCAAAATAGAGTCTAAAGTTAGGGACTTCGAACCCGCCCAGGTGGTAGGGCAGCATTAGCGTTGATAATCCCAGTCTGGCCTGTTTACCTCCCCAAATCAACCTGGACAGCTGGGAATCCAGGGAGCGGAAGAAATTTGATCCTGGACTGTAGGGGATGTTCGTGAATAGGTATAGCAGTTTAGGGAGTATAACCATTTTGATCAGGGAGATGCGACCCGCCATGGAATGTGGGAGGTGAATCCACTTAGTGACAGTATCTGTTAATTTGTCCAGGACGGTGCCATAATTCGCCCTGATAAGGGTCTCGCGGCTTCTGGTGATGATTATGCCTAGGTATTTAATCTCATCCCCTTCCCACTCCAGAGGGTAGTCGAGAGGGAACTGCGTGGTTTTATCCGTAAGGGGAAATAGGGCTGACTTAGACCAATTGATTTGAACCCCAGCGATGGCTCCGTATTTAGTGACCTCTCGTAGGAGGGGGTTCAGGTTTTCATTCGGCTTATGGACGTAGAGGGTCATGTCGTCCGCATATAGCGAGACAAGTATTTGCCGTTCAGGGTAATTCAAAGAGCGGTGGTTGTGGTGCTGTCGGAGTTTGGCGGCGAGGGGTTCAATAGCAATCGCAAAAAGGACCGGGGATAAGGGGCAGCCTTGCCGGGTGCCTCTTTGGATCTCAAAATTATCAGACCTAGCTCCATTCAGCAGGACCGCCGCGTGCGGCTTATTATAAAGAAGTTTAATCCAGTTTATAAAACTGTATGGCATACCCATGCGTTCCAGTAGAGCAAATAGGTAATCCCATTCCAGGGAGTCAAAAGCTTTGGTAGCATCTAGGAAAACTACCGCGGCTTCACATTTGGGAGTGATGTCCTGCAAGATTGTCTGTAGAGTGCGTAAGTTATGTGAGGTGGCGCGATTCGGGACAAAGCCTGCCTGGTCCGGGAGGACCAGTCGTTCTATGAGGAGATTGAGGAGGGTAGCCAAGACCTTAGCTAGTATTTTAACGTCTGTATTTAATAAGGAGAGGGGTCTGTACGAGTCGCATCGCTCTGGGGGTTTGCCCGGTTTCAATAGGGAGGTGATGAGGGCTTCTCTCATGCTAACCGGCAATGTGCCCTCCTCGAGGGCGGTGAAGTATACGTGTTGTAATATGGGAGCCAAAATGTGGATATAGGTCTTGTAAAAATCTATAGGTAGGCCGTCCGAGCCAGGGGCCTTGTCTGATTTCATACTCATTATGGCATCTTTAATTTCGTCCAATTCTAGCACATGGTGGAGGAATTTTTGTTGGGTGGGGCCCAGCCAGGCTATGGCTGTGTCTGCTAAGTAGGAACTTAGATCAAGTTCCTCTCGTCGGTGGGAGGAGTATAGTGTCTTATAGTGGGCGGTGAGGACCTCAAGTTGGCTGGGAAGGTCCTTATGTAGGACGCCCTTCTCGTCAATCAGGGTGGTAATATAATTATGGTGTCTTGGTGGCCGTACAGCTGAAGCGAGCGCCCTACCCGGCCTGTCGCCCTCCCCGTATATGCGTGCAATGTATGGTTTCCCCAGAAATGTGCTTTCCCTCTCCGCCTCGACAGTATATTCATCAATTTTGTGTCTAAGTCGCACCCTAGCCTCCTGATCGTGTCCGCTTCGGTCAACCTCCCGTTCCAGTGCCCTGATCTCAATTTCTAGCTGTCGCAGTGTGCCTCTAAGGGCTTTGAGTACACCCCCACCCTTTGATATACACCACCCCCGGACAGTGACTTTGAATGCCTCCCAGACCGTGACCACGCTAGAAACGGAATTAATGTTGCGAGCAAAGAAGTCTGTGATGTCCTGTTCCAAGTCCGCTTTGAAAGCGGTGTCAGTGAGGTGTGCGGGGTTCAGTCGCCAGGATAAGTATGGAGAGATGTCTAGGGGGATACGCAGGGAAAGGAGGACCGGAGAATGATCAGACAGAGTGCGCGCGAGGTGCAGGGATTTCACAATCCAGGGAGCTATGCCAGGAGTAAGGAAAATGTAGTCCAACCTGGCCCACGTGGAGTGCACTGCTGAGAAGTGTGTGCCTTGCTTCAGGGAGGGGTTTAGGTGACGCCATGAGTCTATTAATTGATGGTCATCTACTATGCCTTGTAGGGTACGTTGGGTATGGGTGTAGTGCATTGGTTGTGGATGTGACCTATCCAACCCCGGCTGTAGAGCAGTGTTAAAGTCTCCCCCCAACACAACGCGGGTAATGTCTAGCGACTGGATTTTGCCCCACATAGTGAGGAGTGTCTCTGGGTCATCGATGTTGGGGCCATAGTAACAGGCGATGAGTATACGATGGGTGTGTAGTGTACCCCAGACCATGCAGTACCTCCCACCTGAGTCCACCTCTGTGCCTTCTGGAGTAAAACCCAATCCTTTCTTGACAAGTATAGCCACTCCTCTGGAATAGGTAGAATAGGACGCAAACACCCTGCAGGATGCCCATCTCGAAGCAAAGAGAGGGAGACTACCGGGGAGGGTGTGTGTTTCCTGTAACATGACGATTGAGATTCCGTGTCTGTCTAGGTAGCCAAGTATCTGCCTTTTCTTTCTCGGGTCGTTCAGCCCCCTAACATTCCACGACACCAGCTGAAAGTTAAGTGCAGGGAGCCTAGCATTCATGTCTGCCATCTAACCCATAATAATAAAACATGGCAAGTGTGTGTAACAAACAGGAGCAGACATGCAGAAGTAATTTCACAGACCAGAGCAGTGTGGAAGTTCGACCCCTCCGCCCTACCCCCATCCCGGGGCATCGTCATATCTGTAGTAGCAGTGTATGGGTAAGTCATAACCAATCCCAAACAAAAACAAACCCCGTCACGCAGAGAACCAGTGCAGCCTGTCAAGTACAGAAGGTCAGAGACAATGCAGGTGGCAGGATCTTCGGATAACTTGGCGTGACAATCCCCCCCTCCCCCACCCACTACGGCAACCCAAACTAGCCGAGAAGGAGCCACCCACCCCCACCCACAACATCCCAAGAAAGGCAGAACAAAGTACAATAAAGTACCACCTCCCACCCTCAGAAGGGGGAGGATAGCAGGGGATCACCCATTGGGGGTTCTGGCTAGGGGCTCCAGACCAGCCTCCCACCTCCCTACTTTCACCCGCCCAGAGGAGCGGGACGGAGGTGGGTAATCGAGCACACAGTTATATATCAGACCAGACTGTATGAGCATTAGAGCTGGCACCTCACCGGCTTAAGAGTCAGTTGGGTCTCCTATGGCACATCTTTCGCCGCTCTAGGGGATGGCAGTCCAAGATGCAATACAGGAGGTAGGCCAGGAACTCGGAGTCAGCCTTCGACCCCTCGTGGCTGCTGGCTGCAAAGTAGTGTAGAAGCAAGTGAAGGCGGGAACCGTGGGTACATATCCATGGACAGAGTTAGTCTTGTTGGGACAGTGGAGAATGCGACCTAGAGCGTTGTCGCTCCGTTTCCTCTCGGGATTGATCCTTCCTCTGTTGTTTCAGAAAGTCTTCCACTTGCTGAGGGTTTTGAAAGAAGTGGTGTTTACCATGAAGGGCCACTTTTAATTTGGCAGGATAAAGCATGGCATAGGGGATCTCCAGAGTTTGAAGCTTCTTTTTAACTCCAGCAAATTTACGTCTGGCGTCCTGGACCGCTGGGGTGAAGTCGGGGAAGAAGGACAGAGTAGTATTGCCATATTTTACTGGGCCCTGCTCCCTGGCACACCGTAGCACAGCGTCACGGTCCCTGTAATTAAGGAATCTTGCAATAATCGGTCTTGGCTGGGCTCCCGGAGGGGGCCGCGCGGTGAGGGACCTGTGCGCTCGCTCGACGATGAGATGTGGGGAAAAGGCCTCCCTACCGAACAGCTCGACAACAGGTTTTCCATGAAGACCTCCATCTTCCCGGTGTTGGTGGACTCCGCAAGGCCTATGACGCGGACGTTGTTGCGGCGGGACCGCGCCTCCAAATCTTCATTTTTGTCAGCGATTATTTTGAGGAGTCTGTCCATTTGGGTCACCTGCCTGGAGCTGGATGTGGCCCCGTCCTCCAAGGTAGAGATTCTTTCCTCAGCCTCCTGGATACGTGTGTCGTGGCGCTCTAGTTTAGTGACTACGCTGTCAATGCGGGAGTTAATTGCGTCCATTTTGGAGTCGATGGACGTGAGGCTTTGTTTCATGCCTAATAGGATGGTTTTCCAGTCCTCCTCCTGAGGTTCCGGTGATGGGGGACTCCTCTCTGCAACCGCCGTTGATCTGGGCGTTTTCTTGGCCTCGAAGGGGATCTTCGACTGCCTGGCGTCGGTGCGTCCCATATCTCCTCTCGGTGGCAACAGCGCTAGAGGGGAGGAACTAATCAGAGCGCGGGGCAGTACCGCCCGGAGGCCAGAGAGTTTCGGGAGGTTTCCTGATTCCCAACGTCTCAGGTGGTAGTGGCGCCAGATGTCCGCCCCCAGTAGAGACAGCACCCGTTAGGGCAGAGGGGGAGAGCAGATTTTAGGAGGCGGGCAAGGGGATGTCTGTGCGAAAAGACAGGCTGTGTGCCGCAGGAGGGGAGCATTCAGTTCAGGTCCCCGCAGACCGAGTTGTGATTTGGCGCCCAGCAAGAGTGGGATATCGCAGGTTCCCGCGTCTCGGGTGGGGGGGGGGGGGTTTAAAGGCCACCAGCAGGAGCCGGGGTATGTTCGCATGTAGCAGTAGTATTAGCCGTTCCTCTGGCCTCCCCACCCGCAAAGTGTTAGCCTGGAGCGGGTGTGCTCGGGCAAACAGCCTCACAGTTTATGCAGGGACAGCGTCCAACAGGGTCCGATCAAAGGCCCCTCCGCCCGCACAGCAATATCCCGCCTCACCTCGCGCTCCCCCAGCGGGAAGAGCAGTTACACGTAGGCCTCCATGCACCTGAATGTCCCGCAGGGTAGTCTCGGCCGTGTAGCAGGTTCCGCCCCGGCTCGGTAGTTAGGGGGGTAGCAATTGTCCGTGGGGTGCCGCCGGGCAGTTAGAGCAGGGGCCGTGGAGACGCGGGGAACAGCGGGCCCGCAAGTCCAGGAGTGGGAGGTGGGGGGGGGGGAGAGCCGGGCACCGGCCGCCGGCGGAGGGGCTGACTCCAAGCCTGCGCCGGGTCAGCAGTGCCGCCGAGCCTCCCCACCAGTAAAGACGCGGTAGGAGGCGGGCATCCACCTCAATGTCGATCTCCCCAATCTGGCAATATGGAGGGCCGCGTCTTCCAGACTCTGCTCCGTGGTCGCACCTCTCCCCCAGCCGGTAGTGCTATTCGAGCGTGACGCCTCTCACCTCCTCACAGCATGCAGAACCGGGCAGCGGGGGTTGTCTTCAGCAAGGCGGCAGAGCCAGCGATGGTGGGTGCACAGCTCTCCACTCCAGTGGCAGGAGGAGCAGCTACGCCCAGGCCCAAAGCCGCGGATTTTCCTGGGAGGGCAACCCTGCCGGGCAGCGGATCGCGCGCCTGTCAGTTAGTCCGCTCTAGGGTTTCAGCGGATATCTCGGCTGTTGGCAGGGCTAGCGCGACACCTCAGTCATCGTCGTGTGCAGGGGAGTATCGCGATCCATATGGTGCAGCTTTCGGGCATTATTCGTCGGTCAGGATGGTCTGTAGGATGGAAAAAGTGCTCAATTGGGCGATAGCCTCACGACAGTGCGGCCATCTCGGTTTGGCGCCACCTAGCGCCCCCCAGACATTACATTTCTCACTCTAAACGCACAGGGCATACACACAGCTCGGAAGCGCTACGCCATTTATGCTTATATTAAACGCCAGTAAGCCCAGGTTATATTATTACAAGAAACTCACCGAACAAAGGGGGAACTGGACAAGCTTCAAAAGAGAAGGCGGGGAACCTTCTGTACCACGACATATTCAGCATACACGCGGGGAGCCCTCATCTGGCTCAGCCCGGGGGTCCCCGTCTTGGAGACCAGTAGAAAGATAGATCCCGAAAGGAGATATGCTCTACTAGAGAGATTACTGGATGGACAGCCAATACTAATAGGTAGCATTTATGCCCCCAATAAAGAACAAACAATATTCTGGGAGACTCTATTGTGCGGCTTGGCTCAATTCACATCTTCACCATGGGTTTGGGAGGGGATTACAATTGCTCGTTGGATCTCAAGCTAGATAGATCTTACCCACCCGCCCCAGCATCACAAGCCCACGCGTAAACAGCCCGGTTCCAGGCCTGGTCAAGGCACGGGTTGTTTACTTCCATTCTATCCCGCACTACTTACGAGTGCGGCTGGACCGGTTCATGTGCACATGCACAATCCTCCCCCTAGCTCAACACTTGGACTATCTAGGCAGGGTGATATCAGATCACAATGCACATGTTATGACTCTCGTATGGCGCCCACACTCTCCACCGGTCCCCACCTGGGGGTACAGAAAACATTAGAGCAGGTGGTACAAGCAACGGAGCAACACTTAGCGCAGCTATCTAAAGAGGCAGATAAGCAGGCGATCCTCCCTACACAAATAGCGGAAGCTAAGACCAAATACACAGAGGCCTGCGCAGATCTGGGCAGATACAATTTCTGCGCATATGCCGCCAGAGCTCACAGAAAGGGGAACCGAGCTGGAACCCTGCTTGCATGGCTTGTCCAGGAGGACCTAAGTAAACAGCCCATTAACATCATCAGAAACGCAGTAGGTGAGATCACTTACACGCAAGCAAGCTGGCTTTCCATAAATGCTATAGGGACTTGTACAGAGAACTGATCCCTGACAGAGAAGAGCACATTCAAAAAGTTTTACAGTCCATTACTATAACACAAATGACGGAAGAGGACCAGACCTCCCTAGATGAACAACTCACAACAGCAGAGATCAAACACGTGATCCATCATCTAGCCAAAAAAAAAGTCCCAGGCCACGACGGCTTCCCCATAGAGTATCACAACACATTCTCCCAGCAACTAGCTCCACAGTTGGACATTGTCTATAATGCAGCGCTAGAGGTGAAAACACTACCTAAGTCCATCCTGGACTCAGTACGTGTGACTTTCCCTAAACCAGATCGGGATCCTTTGCTTAGGTCATTGTATCGGCCTATTACCCTACTAACTGCAGATTGTACAATGTTACGGACGATCTTAGCAGACCGAGTTACATGGGTGCGCCCATGCCTAGTACACTCTGACCAGTATGGGTTTGTGCTAGGGAGGAACACCTCCCAGAATATACGTCGGTTATTCCATGTCCAAGATGGTGTGCAGGGCCAGTTTCCGCACACCATGTACCTTGTACTAGACCTTGAAAAGGCCTTTGACACCTTGGCCTAGCAGTATTTATTTGTGGTTCTGCCACGGGTGGGGCCTCAACTCTTGGCATATATTAAATTGTTATACACCGACATCACCACCCAGGTCCGGATAGGCCAACATATCTCTCCTCTTATCCAGGTGTCCCGTGGAACACATCAGAGGTGCCCTCGTTTCCCGTTGCTGTTCGCCCTTGCAATGGAACCATTGGCGTTAAGACTTAGAGAGGCAGCAAACTTTTGGGTATACCACTTGAGGGACCAACTCATAGTGTGTCTCTATACGTAGAGATATCACAGCAGACCTCACACTTCTCTGGGCCACACTTGATGATTTTGGGAGGGCAGCGGGTTTAAAAGTGAATAGGGCCAAGTCCACTATCTACCCCCTTCACCCAGACACTCCCCATTGGGAGGTAAGCACAGGAGAGGTCAAGTTGGCATGGAATAGGAATGCCCTTATGTATCTGGGAATCAGGCTATACCACACTCGAGAGACCTCCTCGAGGGCAACCACTATAGGGCCCTACGAGGGATTAAAGCCCAGGTCAGCTTCTGGTGAGCGCTTCCCTTAGCTCCTATAGGGATGGTGGCTTTATCAAAGATCATAATGGTACCCCGTCTCCTTTACTATTTCGCAAATGTCCCAGTGATCCCCCGTGGGCCTTTTTTCTAGAACTAAACTCCTTACTACTACCACTAATTTAGGGTGGGGCTGCCGCAGAGTTGCTATGACGACACCACAGCTGCCGCGAGACCGTGGCGGCTGGGCGCCTCTTCCTTTGAGCCCTACTTGCTCATGGCGCAACTGCAGTGGCTCACACGCTGGACTGCTGGGCATCACCTTGAGGAAACAGAAACACAAGTGGGGATATTGTCGACTCCAGAGATCACTCGAATGCTCCTCCCAGGGACCAAACCTAATTCATCCCACTCCATTTTGGTGAAGGTGGCCAGACACTGTATGTTTAGGATCCATTGTCTTTCTTGAGCGACACCAATATACTCATCACTATTACCAGTAGCGGGTCTCCCTAGGGGATATGGTCACTACACATCTAGAGAACTTCAAACCTGGACAGAATATGCACTCACCAAGGTGGAGACCCTGTTCAGTTGTCCTCTTTCGAGGGCCTAGCGGAAGAGAGCGGGCTCCCCGCAGGACAGTTCCTATTACCCAGACAGCTCATAGCGGACTGCAGGAGGACATGGGAAGTGACGGAAGGAGAACCCAAAACACATCCCACACTGCATGCGATATTAAATATGGGAGCAGGGAGACACCTTATCACTTGGATATATAAATCAGTCATAGACCTCACATGTGTGCTGCTAACGCAACTTCGACTAAAGTGGAGGAGAAATTCAGCTGGGCGCTGCATGATAATGAATGGCTCGCTGCATTGGAGGACCACAAAAAAGTGTTGCGTAACCAAAAATATCCAGTTCAACATACTACATTGCGCGTACCTCACACCGGAACGGCTCAAGCGCTTCTTCCCTGCGCTGCCACATACCTGATGCCACATTTGTCCATATGTTATAGTCATGCCCCAGACTGCAGCCCTACTGGGCAGGAGTGCACGCCACGATACTGACGGTCACAGGTCTGATGGGCCACACCACAGGGGAGGCCAGTGCCCTGGGGATCATTAAACGGAAAAAGCAGAAAAAGGTAGAGACTCGTTTTGCGATACTGGCCCTACTCCTAGCTAAATGAAGTATCACACTACATTGACACTCTTCGAGCAGTCCCCCAATAGCTGCATGGAGGGGGTGGTCAAGAAATGGGGAGCCACCGAAGAAGACGCAATTAGGCTGGAGGAGGAGGAGTGAGGAATGCGATGACGCCCCATTTCCATGGAGTGGTGTATGCTCCTACACAGTTTCAAGCAGGTACTTGACATCCCTGTGAATACCCCAGCTGCCACTCAGCTGGAGCTTGGTCCAGTAGCGCCCTGTGCTGCAAATGAACCTCCCAAGCTGGTCCTACCCCCCATCCCCACTGGAACCCCATACTTGTCCCGGTGACAGAGCAACACCTGGTGCCATTAGACCAGCAAAGGCTAATGCCATTATTCCCAGCCCCCTTTTTTCCCAAGTTATTTACTCCAGTTGGTTTAAACAGATGGATTTCTTCCAGCTAAAATTAAGTACAGTAGGGTGCACCAAACAGACCCAGGAATCAAGTAATCCAGAATGAGACCCATCCTCACTAAGCATACATACATGTTTATGATTCTTATGCACACCTGGACAAACAATCATCTTGAAGTTAATATTTTATGATGGTAATGTAATGCACTTAACACTAAATAACTGTTATTTAAGATATAAAGTGTATATCCAGTACGTATATGGAAAATCTAATAAAAAAGGATTACAAACAAAAAACAATTATAATTGTGAAATGTCTCTTAGGGATGTTTGAAAATAATTAGTGATTTCAAGACTGTTCTATGTCTCTCCTTCACAGGGTCCTTTGGCTGTTTTATGGATACATGTGACCTCCCAGACCAACAATGCAGTAACAGATTGGAAGTTTTCTTGGGATCAGGAATCTGTGCCACACACTCACTTCAGACAATATTAAAAATCGTGTTTATTTTGTGCTCATTGGCACAGTGTTATTTGATTGCATTTGTTGTGAAGGAAACAGGTTGTGCCTGTGGAATAAACCTTTGCTCCACATTGAGGTGTGCCTTGTCTGGTTCCACACATCTAACATTCATTTACATACTGTATATATGCCCCGATGTTCAGTTTATATGACAATGATTAGTGTTTGTGCATTGAAATGTTGTTCCATTTTACAACAGTGGAGGCAATGAGGATCTATGCCATGTACTATGTGTGTTGTTAGGTTACATCTACTCAAATGACAGTAGGTAAATACATGTACTTGTTTTTCAGCCAATTTCTTTTTTTTATCATAATTTCTATCTGAAAAACAATGTTTCATTCACGACAGAAGCAAGTATTGTGTGAATATAAATTTATTGCAGTGCATATGTGAATTTGGCAAGAAAGTAATAGTGCTGTGCACATTTTTTAAGTCCACAGTTCACAGAGGAGTTGGTAGTGGTAGTAGATGTAATTTTCTGAGCCAAGTCCACAGTCATTTGAGTCATTGATCCAACATTGACCCTCCGTTCCACGTGGGAGAGTTTAGTGACAGTCAACAAAGTGACGCTTAGCACACAATGGGGGGATGCATAGCTATCTGTCTCTCATTTGCCCCTCTTCGGACGAACCCGCTTCAGTTTTTTGGGGGACCCTCAGGTGCAGGCTGCAGCGGTGCAGGGAACTCTCTGCCAGAGTCGTCATCCCTCCCTGTGGCAGTTGCAGGTGTAGAGGCAACAGATGTAGTGGGCACACAGGGAGGTGAGATCATGTTGTTAGCGATCTGGCGGAGGCAGGTGAGTATGTCCCTCTGCACAGCAGTCAGTCAGGTCATCAAGTTTGGACATGTTTGATTCCATCCTTTTCATATGTTGTTCCATTTTGGCATAATGGGCAGCCTGCTGTTGTTGCATGTTCCAGAGGATCCCAACTACCTGGCCAAAGTCTCCGGTGCATTCTTGATATTCATCAAGAATGCGTCCCATCTGTGGGTCAGCTTGATCAGCAGCACCAGCTGCATACGTGACCTCTTCCCACACTCCCTCCCACCACCCCTACCCACACGAGCAGGACCTGTTGTTGCAGGCACAGACAACACTGGGCCTCCTTCATTGTTGACAGTGGTGTTGTTGTCTGCCAACTCCAGAGTGCCCTGTGTTCCTGTGCTCCCAGTGTTTGGTGTGTCTGTGTGGGTAGTGGTCATCTGTGTGTTGACAGATGTTGCAGGAGTGGTCGCAGGGAGTGCTGATGTTGCAGCTGCTGGTGTTGCACGCTGACCCACACCGGAGGGGCCAGGTAGTTCCTCGTCATCCGATGAGGGCTGACAGATGTCCACACTGGAGAACTCAGGGTGAACCAGAGTCTGGATCTGGGATTCTTGTTCTGTTCCTGCAGTGTCCGCAGCAGGCCCTGTGGGTAGAAGAGAGACACAATGTTTGTTGTGGTTTTGCACAGGTCAATGTATCATACACATTACATATGCTATTGTACATTATGATGAGTGTATGTATATTATATAGTCCTCTATCATCACAGGCCTATTTTTAAGAGAACATTGTAATTTTAACTATATGTGTTTTGCTGAGCATGTCCAGCTCTGTGCATAAATGGGCATGTATTTTTTCTTTGACTGTACATAGACATTGACTGTCAAGTGACACCCTGTGCATGACACAGGTGTGTTGTTATTTCCCATATATGTGCTTTTACAATGACAGACATCTTATTCCTATTACGATGTATTGCAAGATTGGTGCATGTGTGCTGGCCTTTGTGCATGTATTTTGCAGTCACATTGGTGTTGGTACCTACACACTCACAGTCCGGAATGTATGTGAGCATTTTGTTGATAGTATTTTGATGAATGTGTTCCTAGTTTTCATCTCATTGCACACATGTGAATAGCTTTCAGTATCAAATACTGTAGCAGCTTAGCTTTGTGCCTTTTCACATCCTGTATATCGTCCTTGTCCTCCATAGAGAGATGAGTTAACCAAGGCTGCTTTCTTGCTTTTGTATGCTCAGAGCTGTAAGGTACAGATGTTTGTGTGCTTGTCTTATGCTGCTGGAAATTGTACCCCTCCTTCCACCCAGACCAGCTTACGCCTTGTAGACAAAGGATCAATGTCAGTGAGGGGAGTGTAGTGGCAAGGATGCTGACACTGCTGCATGATGTAGGAGTTGAATGCAACTCACAACAATGCCTTGTGCACATGATACCATTCAACAGTGTCAGCCATCTTGCTGTGGCCCTTCCATTCACTGCCAGGTAGCCATTGTCTCGGATGAACAGGTTGCTTTGGGTGTGGGTAGTGATATGTGCTATGGCTGCAACTCACACCATGTCCTGTCCTTCACACACCTTCCAGCCAGCCCAGGGAGCACACCTAGGACTATGCTTTCCCTGACAGTGAGTGGAAATGTACTGTGAAGATGGCTGAGAGTGGGTACTGGTGCGAGAAGCCCAAGGCCTGGATGTGACTTGTGGCCAAATCATACATAATGCCCCTGTGTCAGCCATCTTGCCAGTACATTTCCTTTCACTCTCAGGGACTGCCTAGTCACAAGAGTGCTATTTTCTCTGCCTGAGAAGGTGTGTGTAGTGCAGGGCATGATGGTATTTGCAGTCACTGATAATAGTCTTCCTCCCACATAGAACAACTAGACCAACTGGTACAATGCTTTCTTGGCTGTGAATAAAAAGGTACTGGGTAAGATGTCTGACAGTGGTGCATGGTGTTTGTTTGAGCACAACTCCCAACAGGGCCTTGTGCTCCCCATACCAGAGCCCAGTGTCAGCCATCTTGCCAGTACTTATCCACTCTCTATGAAATGAGCTTAGTTCAATGTGGGCTTGTTGAGCCATGTGGGCGGAGGACTGTTAGCTGTGACTCCCATCATGCTTTTAGCTACACCCACCTTCCCAGCTATCCAACCTTCTATTTTTGTTCTCATATCCCATCATGGACTTATGCTCCCCACACCAGAGCCCAGTGTCTGCCGTCTTGCCAGTACATTTTCATTCACTCTCAGGGAAAGTATAGTCCCAGGTGTGGTGTTTGGTTTTGCTGGGAGGGGTGTGTACGGGACAGGGCCTGCTGGGAGATGTAGTCAGAGCTACCACTCCTCCTCCCACCCAGACCAAATAGGCCACCATGAACCATGCTTCCATGACAGTGATTAAAACTTTACATCAAGATGTCTGACAGTGGTGCCTGGTGTTTGTTTGAGCACACCTCCCAACAGGGCCTTGTTCTCCCCACACCAGAGCCCATTGTCAGTCATCTTGCCAGTACTTTTCCACTCCCTGTGAGATGAGCATAGTTCAAGGTGGGCTTGTTGGGTGATGTGGTAGGACGATTGTTAGCTGTGACTCTGACTCCCACCATGCTTTTAGCTACACCCACCTTCCCAGCAATCCCAACTTTCCTTCTTGTGACTCAGCTTCCCTGTGAGTGAGTGAAACAGTGCTGGCAAGATGGCTGACAGTGGTGGCTGCTGTTTTGTCAAAGTGGCATACACATCACATGCTCATTTGCTTCATATGGCTATGGCTTTGCTAACAGTGATTTGTATCACTGTGTCCTTGACAGTGATGTATGTGTATTTGCTGACAATATTGGCTATTTAGGTATGTACTTACCAGGCTCTGGTACTCCTGATATTCCATAGACGCCCTCCGGTGGAAGGATGGCCCACACCTTCTCCTTCCAGGAAGTGATGTGCACAGGTGTTGCAGGAGGGCCACCGCCAGTCCGCTGACTCAAGACATGTTCTTTGGCAATTAGCTTCTTGACCCTCCTTCGCACATCATAGTACCTGTTCCTGATATCTTCCATGGTGTGCAGACAAGGTGCTTGAGCATTCACCTTGTTGACAATCCTCTCCCTCATCTAATTTCTCTGTGACAGGAGGTCTGTTGGACCAAGTTCCCAAATAACTGTGGCTCTACTCCGAGAATTTCATCTACCATGACCTCCAACACCTTCTCTGTGAACTTTGGTTTCTTCTTTGGGGCATGGTAATGGGTGGTGGTAGAGGTGGAAGTGTAGGTGAGTGTGAAGGTGATGGTGAGTGTATATGAGTAAAGGTGTGTGTTTGTGAGTATAGTAGTTGACAGGTGCTAGTAGTGTACAGGCTGTGAGGTGGGTGAGTTGTGAGTGTATGTATCAGTGCAGTATAATAGTGGTATGTACTTGCAGTTCTGTTGAAGTTGCAAAGGACCATGGTAAGAATTTTAGACCTTTATATAGGTGGAGTTGTGGGTGTGGCTTATTCTTGAAATTTTATTTTGACATTGACAATGCTTGTTTGGGCTTTTTCTATTGCATTTTGTTAGGCATAACCGGAATGTTCCGTTGACCGCACTGGATGCTTTTTCATGTATTATCAGGGTGGTCCGGGCCTGTCCCATTCACGCTAAGCTATGTTGCAGCGTTCGTGAACGAGTTGGTTGCATCGGGCCCTTTTCAGGACAATTCGCTTGGACGGATTGCTTTTCGTAGGAGTCAGTCATCCGTATTGTACTTCTTGCAAGTCGTTTGTATCTGACATGCATTGCATTGTACTCCTCCGGTCAGACATCTTGCATACAAGTCGTTTGGAAGGCATTCCCGATCTGAGTCGTTCAGGAGGGTTTCCGTGAAAGTTCGGAATCGGGCCCTAAGTGTAGAATATGCAACAAATAGTAACTTTGCATATCAAATTAAAAATCTAATAGCACTAGCATACATACCAATCACTGATGTAGCAGAACACTACAATTTATTAATATTAAGCCAGCCCCTACTACCAAACGAATGCACAAAAACGAAGTCCCCATATCAACTATTTCAAAAATACCTGGGTGGGAAGGCTACACAGATCTGGACACAGGAGAAAGCCCAAATACCAGATTCCATGGTGGAATGTATATAACAATACCCTAAAAAAAGAAGCAAAAACTAATAATGCTGTAGAAGGATGGCATAATGCTTTCCAGGCCACAACAGGCAGAACCCAACCAACCCTACATAAATGATTACAATCAATACAAAAAGAACAAAGCTACCAACAACTAAGAATGGAACAGTCTGTAACCCAGCTAGGCCCAAAACTAACCAAACAAACAAACCAAATGTTTGAGTACTTACGATACAAAGTAAGACTCTACCCAAACATTAAAGGGTTAGAACATCTAGAAATAGCTAAAACCCTACTTTAAAAAAATAAAACAGAAAATTCGTAATTCCAAAATAATTAGTCAAATAAACATTTTTATCAAACATCAAAAATATAATGATTTTGACAATTGATTTAAAATATCTTAAAAACATTAATTGACATAATAATTATATTTTATATAACAAAAATAGCAGTAACACTTACAAAAATTAAATTTCTCTCCCATTATAAATAATTTAAAATGACTTACTTTTTTGTAGCTGAAGAAATGTAGTCCAAACTGCAATAAATAAATCCAAATGTAGAAAATGCCCAGAACTTAGTTTAAAATCCCCCCAAAAAGTGAAAAAAATACAACTGTATAAAAGATAATCTACCGGCGATAGCTCCATATACTTGAAACCATAAAAATCCAGAAAAATGTATTTAAAAGAAGAAACGCTCCAGGAATACCCGAAAAATAAAGAAACTGTAAAATAATTATTAGTTTACTAGAAACTAATACTCAATTCCTTTAAAAAAAAAAAAAAACATACTTCTCAGAGCGACAAAAACCTGTTGAAAAAGCAAAACAATCCCTCCCACACGAATATACCTAAACATCATTTCAAAATACACACAAACATACCACTAACACCATACGCTAAACATTATTAAACATATATATCAAACTTTAACACCGACGGTAAACAAACTGACCACTTTTCGCAAACGCAAAACTAAAACCTAAACTTCCCCAAAACAAAAAATCCAAACACTACATACACTATATACTACTTAACTACCTTCAAACTACTCCTAAATTAAAGATTAAATAAATACAAATAAACTTACCTTAACCGATGTGACGCAGCTTCCAACTGCAAGCTCCTCCCCTCAGAAATGACCTAAAACAATACAGATAGCCTACAAAATGCAACTTAGTTTTAAAAAACTGGCTGCCTTAATTAAAAAAGAATTATAGTTTTCTTCATAAAACTCAATGTACATTACAAATATCTATACTACTATATTAAAGCAGAAACTTTCAGGCTTTGAGGCGGGTAAACTCGGGAACCACTGCGCCAATCTACACACCCGATACACCGTTAAAATTGTCAGGGTGTGTAGATGGTTATAGGCTACATAAATTAAAAAAATAAACGTTATTTAAAATTTTAGATTAAAAAAAAAAGTAGTCCCTCAAAAGTAGCGCCGGCCGCGACGTGCGTGGTCACGTTAGGAGCATGGGGAGGAGCGGCGTCCGAGGAGTGGCGGACATGGCGCGGGGGAGGAGCGGTGACGTCAGGAGCAGAGGAGCGGCGGCGGAGGAGGAGCGGCGGACATGGCGCAGGGGAGGAGGGTGGTGCGAGTGGACAGGCGGGAGCAGCGCCGGCGGAGGTAAGGGCACTCATGTAGGGGCAGGCGGGGGTCGGGGCAGGCGGGGGACGGGACCGGCCGGGCTGGGGACGGGACGGGCGGGCGGCGGTCGCTGGAAGCCTGAGGACAAGAAAGAGGAGGCAAACGGTGCACTAAAAAAATGTCAGACAAACGGTGCATTACAGGAGGAAAAGGAGGAAAAAGTGACGTGTAGCCAGAGGGGTTTTAGATGCTGTAAATGTTTGAGCCACCTCGGCTTCCGTAGGATACTCCCATGCTCTTCTTAATGGGACTCTGTGCTCCGCCGTTAACAAAGTGCGCAACGAAGGCCTGCACACGGTCAGGAGAAAAACAGTACCCCCTCGAACGAGGCCACCTTCTGTCAAAAAGGGTTGAGTTTGCTCACATAACTGTCAGCGGTGAATATGTTATTGTTTAGATGCATTTGCTTCACTATAGGAGATTATATTTATATAGGAATATTTCCTTCACGAATACCTGCGTCCCTTGGGTGGAGTGAAGGGAAGGGTGTGGATGACGTGTGCACGAGGAAAAAGTGACGTGTGCAGGTTACAAAAGTGGGGCGGGCGGGGGCCCTGAAGCAAAGTAAATTACAGGAGGAAAAAGTGACGTCTGCAGGTTACAAAAGCGGGGCGGGAGGGGGCCCTGAAGCCTAATTGCTCCCGGGCAACGTCGGGACGGGCTGCTAGTGTTAAATAAAAATGTTGTAAAAAAGTAATTAATGATAGTGATGTATAAAAAATGGTTTAATATATTTTGTTGAATGTCAAATTATAATAATAAATATTATAAAACAAATAATATTTATTATTATAATTTAAATATATTTATATTAGATTACCAATGTATATTAAAAAAAAATACTGTTTACATATAAAGTGAAAAAATTGATAATGTTAAAAATATATATTTTTGCAAAGTGCTTTATTTACTTAACAATATTATTTATATTTACAATATAAAAAATATTGCACAAAATATAACGTTATGGGCCCGATTCCGATCCCATACGGAAACCCCTCCGTACGGTTCGGATCCGGAGGGCTTTCCAGCCGAAACGTGCTCCGGGAGTCCGAGCGAGCGAGTATGATGCATCCGTAAGTATACTGACTCAATTCGCTTGGACTTCCATTGAACTCTATGGGAGCCCGCGTACAGACGTGTAGACATGCTCCCAAAGCAAAAAAGGGGTGGCTGGGGAAAAGCGTACACCCTGTGGCGGACACCCCACGGTGACCCCCACACTGTGCATGCTTGGATCGGGGTGACCTATCGGCACCCCGTGACAGATTCGGAGGGCCCCGGGTGAAGGGGGCCTGATACGGGCCCCCGAAGTATGCTTCCGACAGCCGTTTCGTCTCGCTGAGACCGAGGTGAAGCAGCTGTCCAGATCGTGTATCGTACTTGCTCGGTCGGAATCCAGCTCCATTCCGTGGCAGTTTCGTCAATGTATGAGTCATACAGACAGGTTTAGGCCCCTGAAACGATTCGGTCTGCGTGTATGAGAACTTCGCATCATTACTTGGTCATTCGGACCTGTGTACGAATCGGTTGTAAACAAGGGCTACAAATCTGATCCGGTAAAGCCAAATCTGATTCCGAGGCCTTCCGAATGACATCGGAATCAGGCCCTATGTGTTGAAAACATATAATCAATTGTAAAAAGTTATATGATGGACAAATTGTTAAAAAATATATGTTATTAAAATGTACTCTATTTGTAATAATGTAATGCATACTTACATTATAAATAAATAATCTATAACTGTTACCCAAAAAATGATATGTTTCAAAATTGTATAAAAACTAATGGATAACTACATCTTTTCTTTGTAAAAATGTACATCACTATTATATAACACAGAAAAATATTGAATGCTGACTATACTTAAAAATTATATGTTAATGTATAAATATGTACCAAATATGCAATGTCTTAAAAAATAAAAAATATATCTTATTGCCTCTGTATAACAACATATATATCAAAGATTGTAAATAAAAAAAATGATGCATATTATTTCTTTTTTGAGTCTTCGAATCAAAATAAAAGCATCAATAAAATATTAACATGCTTCTGTATTTAATTTATAATATTTTTATTCCTGTATGTCAAATAAAATAATTATGTAACATGAATTTACTTATATATATATATATATTTAATACACGTATATTTATATAAATAATCTTACTCAAAAATAAAGAATTAATTTTTAACTATTCCCACTATACACTATATTAACTCAGGGAAGATGCAGGACACTAAACATATATAATGTACTATGCCCACTCCAAACTATATTAACTCAGGGAAGGTGTTGGACACTAAACATATATAATTGAATATTCCCACTCCAAACCATATTAACTCAGGGAAGGTGCTGGATACTAAACATATATAATTTACTATTCCTACTCAAATTAAAAATTAATCAGGAAAGTACTGGACACTAAACATATATAATTTACTATTCCCACTCCAAACTATATTAACTCAGAGAAGGTGCTGGACACTAAGCATATAGAAATTACTATTCCCACTCCAAACTATATTAACTCAGGGAAAGTGCTGGACACTAATCATATATCATTTACAATTCCCGCGCCAAACCATATTAACTCAGGGAAGGTGCAGGACACTAAACATATATAATTTACTATTCCCACTTCAATTTAAAATAAATCAGGGAAGGTGGCAGACACTACACATAAAACAGATAATGTATTATACCCAATCCAACCTATATAAACTCAATGAAAGTTCAAAACAACATACACATAAAATTAAAATACCCCAAAAATTAAATATCATAGGCATATATAAAATAATACATTTAAATATATATATATATATATATATATATATTTTAACAAATTCACACCAACAAAAATGTAAACAACATTTATTTGTTTAACATATTTTGTATTTACATAAATTAAAAATATTAGATTCTTTTATTATGTATAATTAATTATAAAGTTAATTTAAAAATAATAATCTAACATTTTCTATTAATTTAAAATGTTAAAACATTATTAATAACAAACCAACATATTGAACCTTTTGAAAACTAATAATTTAAAATTAATCTATACACTATTTAAATGTTAAGTTATTTGGGGGGTTGAAGCTTTTATTCGATATGCAAGATATCTTGAAAGCGTACACAAATACAGCATTTTAAAAAAAAGAAACTGAAAAAAGACATTTTAAGAACAGTATTAAATGTACGGTTAAAGAAGATAAAAAGACATGTGATCTCGGAATAAATTAGCTAAAAAACAAATTAAACCACTATTGACAATCTCTTGCAACGAATCAACCAAAAATGTTTTAAAAATTTGGCTACGCCACAAACAATAGGAGGGGAAGTGTCCGTCATAAGGATGCGAAGAGCTACCAGATGGCTACGCGTGCCCATATTGCGACAGAGGGGTTTGAGCCAAAAGCCCCTGGGTTTAGCATAGTCCGGGCATTCAAACAATATGTGCGGTATAGACTCTAACCTCGTGGTGCAACGGGCGCAAAAGGGGGACATGTGGACACCCGATTTCCACATAGACACCAGGGCACCAACTGGAAGGGAGCCCACTCTAAATTTAAAATACAGTGCTCGATCAGTTGCCAGGGTAATTAAGTCCAGATATGGTTCGTAGACTACAACATCTTTAATTATTAAAAAGGCAGCTGTAGATTTACAATGTCTAGAATTTGTCACTAGCTGTTCCGCAACCCATTTCCAGTAGAGTCTTTTCAAAACATCTTTTGGTGGAGCCGTTCTTAATGACCAGCAGTTGCCAAGCCCAATATCCTCCAATAGTTTTTTCGTGTCTCTCAACCACTTAATCTTTGCCCAACCGCCCAAGCTCATTATCTCTGCAGCCCTTCAGCATATGATTTTAACTCTTCACTCCTCCAAATACGTGCCCATAGAAGGAGTGGCCGAAGCCGGGCTTGATCTTTGATGTTCTTACACCCAGTGTCCAACAGCACAGGCACTGTAGGGGTGCTTGGAGGCAGGGCGATTAGAGATTTCAAGAGCTTGCTCTCTGATGTTACCAGGGAATCCAGGCAGCAATGCCCCCACAGCTCTGCTCCATATAGGGCTGATGTTACTCCCTTGGCCTTGTAGATATCAATTGCTGGGGCAAGCGACCTCCTTGGTGAAGCCCGAAATTCCCTCAAGAGGGCCCCTCCTACTCTCTTGTGGTTCAAGACCATCTTAGCAATATGGGGTGACCAATTCATGGTGTCCGTAATCCGTATTCCAAGATAGTCGAATTCAGATACTTTTTCCAAAGAAACAGAATTAAGAGTGGGTGGACGGCCCAGTTTCCTTGGAGGGTTTAGAATAAGGAACTTGGTTTTATCTACGTTGATTACCAAGCCCCTTAGAGCACAAAAGTTCTGGAAGCGGTCGAGCAACTCCTGGAGGCCTTGCGGAGTCTTAGAAATCAAAAGCGTATCGTCCGCAAAGAGTAAAGTTGGGATCCGCACTCCACCTAGACAAGGAGCATCGGCTGGTTCTTGTTGGAGATAGTCCACCACCCCGTTGACATATAATGAAAAGAGGGTGGGCGCTAGGACGTATCCCTGTCTCACACCCCGAGACACTGGAATCTTCTCAGTTATCTCTCCATTTCTCCCCCAACGAACCTGAGCAAAGGTATGTTCGTGTAGGCTAATAAGGAGGGACAAGATGTAGGGAGGTAGCCCCAACCCATAGAGCACCCTCCATAACTCCTCCCGGGGAACTAGGTCAAAAGCAGTCCTTAAATCTATAAATTCCAAGTATAGACTGCCCTTGCCTAGTTCCACCACCTTCCAACCAAGAAGTGCCAACCTAAACACCTGCTCAATCGTCCCTGTGCCTGCCCGAAACCCTGCCTGGAAGTCTGTTAATATTTTGTTCTCCTCCACCCAGTGAAGAATCCTACCCAGGATAGCTTTACCTGCTATCTTTTGGGTGGAGTCAATGAGGCTTATGGGGCGGTAGTTCCCTGGGATTTCTCTGGAACCTTTTTTATAGATTGGGACCACCACCGCCCCTTTCCAGGAATCGGGCACTGGCCCCCCCTTCATAATGTCATTAAGGAGTGCCGCTATAACCCCTCCCCAGGCCACTGGATATGCCCGCAAGAGGTCCCCCGGTAAGCCATCTGGGCCTGCTGCCTTCCGGGGGGCTACACACCCGATCACCTTTTCAATCTCTAGAGCTGAAAAGAGATTGTAGCCATGGGGTTCAGATACTAGTGGGGGGAGCATCCTAGCATTTAGTACCCCATCCGCCGGAAGGTATAGGGCCCCAAAGTGTTTGACCCAGGTTTGTGGGGGGATATTACAGGGTCTCATGGCTTCGTCAGGCCTATTTCGCGAACCTACAAGGTTCCAAAAACTCCTAGGGTCTTTGCTTTTACTAGCGATAAGTAGGTCCTCCCAAAATTTCTCTTCCCACTCCTTTTTAGCAAAATTAAGGGATCTATTATATGCCTTCCTTGCTTCCAATATGTCGGGGTGGGATTTCGATTTCACTGCCTCGACAAGTCTTGATTTGTTTAGCCTGCACAGTTGTGTGTACCACCCGCTAGCTTTCTTCACACCTCCTTTCCTCCCTAACTTACTCGGGGGTATAGAAAACACATTAGTCAGCACCTCTGTGAGTGAGGCAAAGACCTCGCAAGCCCTACCCACCCCTTCCCGGATGGTCCCCAAATTTGTTAGTGCATAATCTAAAAGGGTTGATATTTCTCCAACTTTTTCCTCCGACATGACCAATTTAGCCCATTTTAGGCGCCTTCCACATAGTGAGACTACCGACTCATCTTGGGGAGTTAATATGGGGTTATTATACCCCTTCATAGAATGACACCACCACTGAACCATGGTCAAGGAAAGCGGGTTGTGATCACTTTCGACCGAGGGTACCACAACCATATCCCTCACCTGTGTCCACAGACATATATCTAAAAGAATATAATCAATTCTAGAAGTATGTCCTGGTCTATTATAAGTATGTGCCCCCCCCCTATCTGAAATCGTCCTCCCATTCACTGCCCTTAAATTAAATTCCGTGCTCAAGGTGCATAACTGTAACGCCACCTGTGACCATCTCCTAATGGGAGGAATCTCCAAGGTTGGGATCCCTATCTTCGCGTCCTCCTCATCTTGCTCTAAGGCAACATCCGAGCCCAAGGGCTCGAACGTACAGTTCATGTCGCCCGCTACCAGGGTACACGACTTGTGTGCGGTTTTACTAAGGTAACTTTCCAGGAGAGATAATACAGTCGACTTCCTCCCGCCCTTAGTTCCTCTGGCATATACATTGTAGATATTCAATATTATGCGACCCCTAGAGTCTCTTAAAATAATTTTTTGAATATCAGGACATCCTGTCTGAAGGTCCTCTATTCTACAATCTAGGGAAGCTGCCACCCATATAAGCAATCCTCCCGAGGGGCGTCCTCTCCCCGATTCAGAAATTTGTGCGGGCACATAGTAGGAGGAAAATCCCACCCTGTGTAATGGGTCCAAACTCCAGGTCTCCTGGAAAATGCATATGGCGTGATCATCAACCATAGCGTTGTAGTCTGGAAGGGCCAGTTTTCTCGCGATCCCTGCGACATTCCAACTGAAAACCTTACAATTGCGGTCCGTTACAGCTGGTGCGTCGCAGACCGCGAGAACACTCCCTTCCGTAGGCCTCACAGGTGGAACAGGCAAATTGCTGTCCAAGGGAATATGGAGAGAGTCTACCGATCCTCTGTCGCCTGTACTTATAGGAGAGGATATTCGGGGTGGTAGTACTGTCATTAAGCCCATTCTAGTGGGAATTACCTTGCTGGGATCAGGCACTACAATCACCCTCGTATCTCCCTCCTCCTGTCAACAACTCAATGGCCCCCACAGAGGATTCGACCCTTTGTATCCCAGACCCCCTACCACACATGGGTCCCAGTTTTGGCCGGAATCAATTGTGCTAGGACCCACCCGGGATGGCATTACAATTGTCCTGGGATAAAAGAAGGTTAGGTCCACTAGTTTAACCCCTACCTCATCCATATTTTTTATAGGGCCACAGATGGAACTCACCACTCTGGGATCTTGGAAGTTTATAATTACACAGTCCCCCTCCTGTATTTTTTTCCCTTGGCCTATCCACCCTACTCTGCGGACGCTTAAAATTAGCCCATCTAGACCATTCGGGATTGGCTTATTTGATTTTAGCCAATGAATACACTTGTTCTTGAGTGACTGGTGATTCTCCACTTGATCTTCCTTCAGTAGGGGAACGTTTACTAAGACACCAACAAAGGGGTGACAATCAGGTGGTAAATTTATTGGCGGGGTCCGCCGTGGAAATTTACGGGGGACCGTTTTAGTTGTAACCGGGGCTACAGAATGAGGGGCAGTTTTAGTGACCTTCTCTGTCACTACTCCCTTACCTTTGGCTTGTGTGCCAGAGGCTTGGCTAACCTTTACCATCCCTCCGCTTACCAAGGGCTGCGGATGGGATGTTAATTTAGGTATACTTTTGGCGACCCCAGAAGATGTTTCCACTCCCTTGTGTTGGAGCCCTACTTTTGATGGGGGAGGAATTACAGGTGCAGGTGTTTTTATGATGGCAGTATTTACTTTCTTTGCCCTAATTGGGTGATTAGAATCCGCCTGAGTTTGCGCGGGGACTACCGAGGGCGCACTCTCATTTAGATCCCTGGCCTGGTTCTCACTCACTCTTTTATGCTGTTTAAGAATAGATTTAAGTGAGAAGAAGCCGTCAAGGGTTGATTGCTCTAATTTGTCTATTCTAGACCCCAAACCCTTAACCTGGGTCAGCAACGGCACAAAGAGAGTGTTTACCCTCTCCATAATCCTATCAATCATATTTTGTTCAAAAAGTGGGGGAACATTAGCAGCACTACTAATAGAGGTCGAGCAGTAATTTCTACCCGTGGGTGCGTCCACAGAGCCCCCCTCTACTACTACCTTATCTCTTGGGACCAACCCCCTTACGTCCCTCACACCCTGCTCAAGAGATTTTCTCGATTGCTTATATAGCGCGGCCTGTTTCACCAGCCTACCCTTACTAGAGCAAGCTGCCCTTTTATTTTTGGCCCTTTTGTTTTGCCCACTCGAGTCAGGCACAGATTGTGCCCCAACTAGGTTTACTGTATTATGAACAGGGGAGGTTGGCAATATTACTTGAATAGAGCTTGTGTTTGGGGGAGCGGGTGGAGGAGCTGTATCTGCGCCACAGACTTCCACAACACCACTAGATAAAAGCGCAGATGGGTGTTCCGGCCTATCTATATTGCTCCCAGATTCTACCATTTGGGGGAGATCTACAGAAGCATCCGGGACATCAGAGGGAACAGAATGAGTGTTCTCGCTAGCAGGTGATAAGACCTGGGCTATAGCCCCCAGAGAGGAGCGTCTGGCAGGGAGATAGACCTCGGAGAGTCGCCGTTCCGAAATGGCGATCTCATTTTCAATGACCGCCGTTACTCTCGTAATGAAACGGTCCATAGTTCCAATCACTGGGCTCCCGGCAGCACCACCCCTTTCGCCCTCAGACCTAAGTAATTTGCCAGAACGAGTTGACATGATGACAGGAATGCCTTTCGACAATTTAACGTGACCCACCAGGGCCCAGAGCAGGATGTACGAGACGTGGCCCAGCCCAGACTCTGTCTGCCCCTGACTGCCACAGACTGCCCGCCCTTTGCTCGGGCTTCGCTCGGCGTCCCGCTCGCGTCCCGCTGAGCGTCAGGCTGTTGCTTATAGAGGGGCGTTGCGGCCGGGGGGTGTGTCCTGCTGGGGGCGCAGCCGTGCACACCTGTGCAGCGCAGGGACTCCTGGTCTTCTGAGTCCCTGCGGCGCGCGCTCTCCTCAGCCTTAGCCTCGCGGAGCTCCCTCCACCTTACTCACGCTGTGCGGTCCTCCTAGAGCCTCGACCCCACGCCTCAAGCCGCGCAGCGGCACCCGCGAAGCGGGTGCTGCAAGAAGTGAACGAGCGGCAGAGGCGGTCAATCCCTCCAGGGATACAGGGAGGCTAGATCTCAGGAAGTCGGCGTGTTCAGTAGCAAGGCACCCAGGTCAGTCTTCAACAGAGTCCCACTGGAGGTTAGCGAGCTTCCTGCTTTAATTGCCTGGTCGGTCGGGGGGTGTGTCCTGCTGGGGGCGCGGCCGTGCACACCTGTGCAGCGCAGGGACTCCTGGTCTTCTGAGTCTCTGCGGCGCGCGCTCTCCTCAGCCTTAGCCTCGCGGAGCTCCCTCCACCTTACTCACGCTGTGCGGTCCTCCTAGAGCCTCGACCCTACGCCTCAAGACGCGCAGCGGCACCCGCGAAGCGGGTGCTGCAAGAAGTGAACGAGCGGCAGAGGCGGTCAATCCCTCCAGGGATACAGGGAGGCTAGATCTCAGGAAGTCGGCGTGTTCAGTAGCAAGGCACCCAGGTCAGTCTTCAACAGAGTCCCCAAGTTATTACACATTTTTATTAACAAAAATATATATTTACCATATCAACAAAAAACACCTCTACATGTACATCCATCCATTTGACTATGAAGCCATACCTGACCAAGATTACAACACACCTACTCTGGTGTGTACACATCAAGATAGATCACACAGAAATGTTGTACCCTGTCCACCCCTCAAGTCATCATGTAAATTGGAATAGATTCTCATGATGGAGATCAAACAATTCTGACATGTGTGAATACGTAGAGCTCAGCCAACATAATGAACAGGACCAGAGTGGACCATCGCAGACAAGCAGCTCGCCCTCATCAATCCTCAGAGTCAAAAGTGGACATTAGTTTCCAGAACCTCTGGTAACACCTGCAAAATAAACTTAAGTACATGCCAATGGGAAAGTGTGAATTCAGAGCATGGAACCAATGAACATATACTCATACATTGTACATCATCATTAGTAAGGCCAACGACGACGCTCAGAACATAAATATATTCTTTATTACATAAACTCAGTATCAGCATGTAAAGTGCAAAACATTAAGGGCAACGGCCAGTTCAAACTCAAGGCCACACATGTTGCTTTGAAATTCCACACAGATGAATGAAACACAGTCCACAGTCATGGGAATATCACCAGGATAGGGCCAGCAAAGGGGCTGCTCAGGCACCGCTCAGGAAGGAATGGGGTGGGAAGGGGGACTCTGCTTCAAATTTATGGAGAACTGGAACTGGGTGAGGGATGACGTTCTGGGGTAGTCGGAGGACTGTACTTGGGAGGGGAGAACTGTTTGAGGTAGAGGGATCCCTGGATATGGGAGCCTGAGGGCTGGCTGGACCTGGTGGAGTCCTCGCACGTGGAGGGGGTGAAATGCAGTGGGGAGGCTCAGTGGCTGATGTTGCATGTGGAGGGCTGGGCCTCACTTGCTTGGGGATATGATAGCGACCACGTGTTTTGGGCCAAGGCATAGGTGAGGTGGCCACAACAGCTTCCTTCTTCCCAGAAAGTGGAGCAGGTGCTCGTGGATCCTTCCGGCAAAAACCTTCGGATCTGGTTGTACGCTTGGGGGGGGGGGGGCATTTACCCTGCCTCCCCTGTTTTGGAGCTACCACTACCTCACTGCTTCTCTGTCCATGCTTCCTATGGGGTGGGTGGGTGGCGAGTGGAAGTCTTGGGCACAACAGCCCTCTAAACTGAGGGGGAGCAGTTGTGGCAGGCAATAAGCCACAGCAGAAAGGGCAACTTCCTGTGCTGATTCTGGATCATCTTTGGATCTGGTAGGGCTCTTGGAGGGCGAGGAATGTGAGGTCTGAAATGTGCATGCATGTTTTTGGTGTTTTGGCTTCTCTGTGTCTTGTGATGTGCTTGTGGTGGGGGTGGCATGTGTGCTCCTTGTGTGCTTTGGGTATGATGTCTCATGTCTTTGTCGCTTGAACTGCTGTTGTTGTGTGCTGTGTGGATGTCGTGGTCCCCCAATGGTGCACTAACCTTGAGAGCGAGATCCAGCGGGAGCGATGACTAGTTCTCGAAGCCCCCCCCCACACTGTCCCACCGGAGGAGAAATAGACTCCTTACAGCGGAGCAGGGCCGGAGGGGCTGGGGAACGCAAACCGGGATTGCAGGAAAAACAAGGGAATGACTGCCGTCACCTTCCTGATACTTCTCAGGAATGCGTCTCTGGCAGTTTCTGCAGGTGGGGGGAAGCAACACAGGAGACAGGTAAGTGTCCGCTAACTCTTCGTCAGAGAGAACCCTCCCAGCAACCCCCTCCTGCCCACCCACAGTGGAACTCACGTGGGAATAGTGAGGCTCTCTTCCTGAGAGCGTGTTCTGTAAAACTGCCAATCCAAAATAACAGAGCAGCGTAAAGGTGTAGTGGCAACGGGACCTCGGGGAGCTGGGAATCCGTGAGCCACCCCGGTTCCTACCGTTAATCAGCTCTCGGTCGGTAGCGACCGTGGTAGTCCAATAAATAACAAACAAACTCCCTTGAAAGGGTAGGGTGCTGGATAAGAGCGGAACCTCGGGGAGCTGGGCATCCGTGAGCTTCCCCGGTTCCTACCACGTTCGTACCAAAGGCAGGTGCCCCCTCTTGGTCAGCAAAGTGAAGACAAAGCCAAAGAAAGTAATTAGGATCACAAACGCGCCTTTCTGGCGCATGTAGCGGTACCTCGAGGCGCTTCCTTCAGCGGCCCGGGTTCCGTCCGTAGTCTCGCGGGAATATGTAGCAGCGTCGCTACACCTTCTCAGCAACGATGGTGCCGGAAGGCACAGGAGGTCCGTAGGCGCCGATTCTTCGGGTGGCGTCAATGAAGGCAGGTAAGGCTGGAAGTACGGGAACAAGTACACGAAGAGCCGCCTCCAGCTCCGACTGGCGGAATCAGTGACAAGCACCGGATCCCCCTGGTGGCCGGCATTATATACCGCCCGACCTCCAGGCAGCAACCGGTGCTTGTCCGAGTGTTTGCTGGTAGACATAGTTCTCTCAGCCCCATTAGGCACGTCGGACCATGACAGTACCCCTCCGCAACGGCCGCCGTCCCGGCGGGCTGCCAGGCTTGGTTGGGTTCCGAGCATGGAACAAGCGCAACAGTCTGGGGCAATAGAGGTTAGCCAGGGGTTCCCAAGTGCGTTCTTCGGGGCCATAGCCTTTCCATGGTATGAGGTGCAACACCCTTCCCCTACTTCTTTTGGAGTCCAGGATAGCCTGTACCTCGTACTCCTCCTCCCCCTCTAGCTCTATGGGGTCTGGCCTAGCCTGCAGTCTGGAGTGTGGTAAACAGGGAAGCAACAGGGAGACGTGGAATACGGGGTGTATTCTCCATGTATGGGGTAGTTGTAGTTTCACTGCCACCGGATTGACGATCTTTGTAATGACATAGGGCCCTACGTACTTTGGTTTCACACGGTTGGAGCCTTTCAGGTGTAGGTGGGCCGTAGACAACCACACTTTATCCCCTATCTGGTAGGGTTTTTCGGGGAAGCGTTTTTTGTCTGCATACCTCTTACTGTTCTCTTGAGCCTTCAACAGATGATGCTTAGCGTCTTCAAGAACTGCACGAAGATGCGCATGGTGGGCTTCTATGGAAGGATGCTTAGAGGTTACAGGCCAACTGAAGGACAGCATATTTGGATTATACCCATACACGCAGAAAAAGGGTGAGCAGCCTAGAGTAGTATGCACGCTGTTATTGTAGGCGAACTCCGCCGTCCACAGCAAGGTACTCCACTCGTTTTCGTGGAGCAGGGTGAAGCACCGCAGATATTGTTCCAGGGTCTGGTTGAGTCTTTCTGTCTTGCCGTCCATTTGTGGGTGGTAACTGGATGATAGACGCGCATCTATGTTCATGATAGAACACAACTCCTTCCAGAATCGGGAAGTGAACTGAGAACCGCGATCCGTGATGAGAACAGCCGGTATCCCATGTGCCCTCACAACATGTTGCAAAAAGATGAGAGATAGTTCAGCGGAAGAAGGGATGGATTTCAAGGGCACGTGTCCCATTTTGGTTAGGTGATCGACCAGGACCAGTATGACAGTGTGTCCGTTACTGGACGGCATCTCAACGATGAAGTCCATGGAGACCGCGTGCCAAGGGGTGTCTGGTACAGGAATGGGTCGCAGCAGTCCCACTGGTTTGGTGTGTTGAGTCTTGCTTTGAGCGCATACAGCACATCCAGAGATGTAGAAACGGACATGTTCCTTCAGCCGGGGCCACCAGAAGTGTCTTTCAAGCAGGGTGATGGTCTTATGTATCCCCATGCAACCTCCCAGAGAGGAATCATGAGCCCCCCTCAGAGCCCTTTCTTGCAAGGTGGCAGACGGCAGGAAGAGAGCTTGTTGGTGGAAAAGAAGGGCTCTCTCCTGGCGCCTATTGTCAGGGTTCTCCCGTACCCAGGACAGCACATCCATCCCCCTCACTTCTTCCCTAAGGTCACTCAAGAAGTCGGAGTCTATTACCAGAGCGATCTCATGTTTAGGGTATAAGGCCCTCGTGAGCACTGGGGGAGAGTTTGTGGCTTCCTCCGTTCGTACGATGTCATTAGGCCGGGACAAGGCGTCCGCCTTGCCGTGTTTGTTTCCAGGCCGGTACTTAATCACAAAATTCTAATCTGCGAAAAAGAGGGACCACCGCAACTGTCTGGGGGTTAAAGCCCTGGCCGTCTTCAGGAACAGCAGGTTTCTGTGGTCCGTAAATATTTCCACGGTATGGCGAGCCCCAATGAGGTGGTGTCTCCATTCTTCGCAGGCCCTTTTTACAGCAAGCAGTTCCTTATCTGATATGCTATAGTTGACTTCGCTCGGCGTCAGCTTCCTGGAGAAATAAGCCACTGGGTGAAGTTGTCCTGTTTCAGGGTGTCTTTGTGAAAGGATTCCACCCAAGGCATAGTAAGAGGCGTCGGTTTCAAGAACAAAAGGCTGTTGTACATCTGGATGTCTCAGGATGGGAGCCTCCGTGAATCGGTTCTTCAGAACCTGAAAGGCCTCTTCGGCTTGCTCAGACCAAACAAACTTGACTCCTTTCTTGAGGAGGAAAGACAGCGGCTGCAGAACCAGTGAAAAGTCCTTAATGAAACGCCGGTAGAAATTAGCAAAGCCTATGAAGCTCTGCAGTTCCTTCTGGTTCTTGGGGGATTTCCACTGAGTTATGGCCTCAACCTTCCGAGTATCCATACATATCCCCTTGGCGTTGATGACGTAGCCCAGGAACTCAACCTCAGGGACGTGGAAAAGACACTTCTCCAACTTAGCGTATAGGGCGTGCTGTTGGAGCCTCTCCAAGACCTGGGACACATGTTGAACGTGTTCAGTCTTTGTGGTGGAATAAATCAGTATGTCGTCTATGTAGACCATACACGACACGTCCAAGAGACCCCTTAACTCCTCGTCCATAAAGTACTGGAATGCCGCCGGGGTATTACAGAGCCCAAACGGCATAACGCAGTACTCGTAGAGTCCAAACTTAGTCCGGAAAGCTGTCTTCCATTCGTCCCCCTTCCTCATCCTCACCAGGTGGTAGGCTCCCCGTAGGTCTAGCTTGGTGAAGATCTTGGCTCCCTTCAGATGGTCCAGCAACACCGGGATCAGTGGAAGGGGGTATCTGTTCTTTACTGTGACTCGGTTTATGGCTCGGTAGTCGATCAGCGTGCGCAAGCCACATTCCTTCTTAGGGGTAAAGAAAAGAGGGGAAGAGGCGGGGGACGAGGAGTGACGAATGAAACCGTTGGCCAAGTAAGCGTCCAAGTACTCCCTGAGGTGGAGAGTCTCAGGTTCAGTAAGCGCGTAGACTCGACTGCACGGGATCGTTCGCCTGGGACCAGCTCTATTCGGCAGTCGTAGTCTCTGTGAGGCGGTAGGCGGCTTGCTTTGGTTTTGTTGAAGATAGAGGCATAAGACAAGTACTCAGGAGGGAGTGTAGATATGCAGCCCACCTTCTGTTCGACACAACCAGAGGAAAGGAACACCGCTTGGGTATCCTCTTGATTGCCAGTAAGCACCTGTTGCTTGGTGCAATGGTTCTTGCAGAACTGTGAATCCATCACCACCGATTGGCTGGCCCATCCTACCGTTGGATCGTGAAACGTCAACCACGGCATTCCCAGAATCAACCGAAAGTGCGGCGCAACAATGAGATCGAATTGTATGGTTTCAAAGTGGTCAGCTCCGAACTGCATGATGAGGGGTTTTGTATGGTAGCGTATTGGCCCGGACGTCAGGGTAGTCCCGTCCACTGCCTTTACCGGTTCAGGGTGGCCTTTCTTTTGTAGGGGCACCCCCAGGTCTTCCGCGTATGCACGATCGATGAAGTTACCTGTGGCACCGGAGTCCAGTAAGGCCGGGACTAGCTTGAGTACCCCGTCCTCCAACCACAAGGAGACGCACACGTTAATGTGGGGTACAGTGCGCTGCACTGTGTTGGCGATAACACAAGACTCTTCCTTAGTATCGTGTCCCAACCCTGGGGTCTCACACAGGCTCGGGGATACTCGTTTTCCGGGTTCTGCTCGGTTTCCCACACCCTCTGAGCGATAGCTTGGGTCTTAAGAGGCGACGTCTTGAACGGGGTTTTATTCCGTGTCTTACAGTCTTTGATGAAGTGACCTGCCTTGCCACAGTACAGATAAAGACAAAGCCTCCGTCTTTTGTCCCGTTCTTCAACGCTCAAGGGACCTCGTGTTCCTCCTATCTGCATGGGTTCTGGTGCATCTGTAGCTGGAGTTCCTTCTCCTGGAGCAGCCCTAGTCCGAGGGAGAAAGAATTTGCAGTCACCTTTGCTTTTATCGGTCTTCCTCTCTTGGATCCGATGATCCAGTTGAATAGTGAGGTCGATCAATTCCTCACAAGTCTGAGACAAATGGACAACCTGGGCTAGGACGTCCTTCAGCTCACCCCGCAGTCTTTGGTAGAACAATGACGTTCTTTTGTTAGGTGGCCAATCCGTTTCTACCACGAGGCGGTTGAAGGTGGTTACGTAAACAAGCAGGTCCTGGGAGCCTTGTTTCAGCGTGAGCAGCTCCTTATCAGAGGACAGTACGTGTGTCTTCCTGTCGAACAGCTTGCGCATCTCCGTGCAGAACTCTTCAAAATTGTGTATTAAACAATCATCCCTCTCTATTAAGGGTATGGACCAGCTAGGGGCGTTTCCGCCCAGGTACGACATGACAAAGGTAGTTTTGGTTTGGTCGTCCTGAAAGAGGGAAGGCTTACCCAGAAAATGTAGTCTGCACTGGTTCAGGAAAATACCGAATTTCTTAGGGTCTCCATAAAACCTTTCGAGGGCCGCAAGGGGTATCTAAGGAGAGTGGACCACTTGAATAGGGGGAGCCTCTCTACCTTCTGAGCCGTTTCCTGTCTGTGCTACAGACCTACTCAAGGGCAGGGGCAATGTCCAGTCCCTAATGTACTGTCTACCCGGCTGTAAGGGGTCCGTCCTGCTTAACCCTGCGACTTCTCTGCGCATAGTGCCTATTTCGTTTCTTAGGTCCTGCGTTTCGCTCCGAAACGCACCGACCTCTGTTTGTAGCGCCGTCATAGTCTCTATCAAAGAGGCAAGCACGGTGCTCACATCCATTGCTCAAGCTGGATAACAGTCGTGGGCTTGTCACTGTGTCGTGGTCCCCAATGGTGCACTAACCTTGAGAGTGAGATCCAGCGGGAGCGATGACTAGTTCTCGAAGCCCCTCCACCCCCCAAAACTGTCCCACCGGAGGAGAAATAGACTCCTTACAGAGGAGCAGGGCCGGAGGGGTTGGGGAATGCAAACCGGGATTGCAGGAAAAACAAGGGAATGACTGCCGTCACCTTCCTGATACTTCTCAGGAACGCGTCTCTGGCAGTTTCTGCAGGTGGGGGAAGCAACACAGGAGACAGGTAAGTGTCCGCTAACTCTTCGTCAGAGAGAACCCTCCCAGCAACCCCCTCCTGCCCACCCACAGTGGAACTCACGTGGGAATAGCGAGGCTCTCTTCCTGAGAGCGTGTTCTGTAAAACTGCCAATCTGAAATAACAGAGCAGCGTAAGGGCGTAGTGGCAACGGGACCTCGGGGAGCAGGGAATCCGTGAGCCACTCCGGTTCCTACCGTTAATCAGCCCTCGGTCGGTAGCGACCGTGGTAGTCCAATAAATAACAAACAAACTCCCTTGAAAGGGTAGGGTGCTGGATAAGAGCGGAACCTCAGGGAGCTGGGCATCCGTGAGCTTCCCCGGTTCCTACCGCGTTCGTACCAAAGGCAGGTGCCCCCTCTTAGTCAGCAAAGTGAAGACAAAGCCAAAGAAAGTAATTAGGATCACAAACGCGCCTTTCTGGCGCATGTAGCAGTACCTCGAGGCGCTTCCTTCAGCGGCCCGGGTTCCGTCCGTAGTCTCGCGGGAATATGTAGCAGCGTCGCTACACCTACTCAGCAACGATGGTGCCGTAGGCACAGGAGGCTGTAGGCGCAGATTCTTTGGGTGGCGTCAATGAAGGCAGGTAAGGCTGGAAGTACAGGAACAAGTACACAAAGAGCCGCCTCCAGCTCCGACTGGCGGAATCAGTGACAAGCACCGGATCCCCCTGGTGGCCGGCATTATATACCGCCCGACCTCCAGGCAGCAACCGGTGCTTGTCCGAGTGTTTGCTGGGAGACGCAGTTCTCTCAGCCCCATTAAGCACGTCGGACCGTGACAGTGGAAATGACTTGGTGCCTGAGTGCTCTTGTATATGTGTCCTCTGGTCAGGTGGGGTCACTAGCAGGGTGGTTGCGGAAGGGACAGGAGCCGGACTGTGAGCCTGTGACTGCAGAATTGCTGCCATCAGTGTGGAGGCCAAGGACTGAGCAGTTCTGTGCAGGCCACTGACGTCAGAATGAATGCCCTCCATGAACGCAACAACCTGTGACAACTTGTTGCCATGATCCTGGAGGGCATTCAGGAGCGAAGTCTGCCACAAGATGTCTATGGCCTCCACACTGAGGGCAGCAGGGGACACAGGGGCTGGGCAGCGGTGCCTGGGGAAAAGATACCCTACCCTTCTTAGGGCAGTGTGCCCGGATACCAGATGGGGGAGCATTAGGGAGGGTGGACACAGGACGGGGAGTGGCGGACAATGAAGCAGAGGCTGATCCTCCTTTGCCCGACAACACAGAGGAGTCACCGCTGGAGTGTGAGGACGTGGAGGTAGGCGTTTCTGGAACGGACTCCTCCAGGGCACTCCTGTCACCCTCCAATGCTCTGGTCCCCTCAGTGTCGATGTACTCCAGAGGAGCAGCGATGCCAGTAGCTTCACCAATAGTTTCGGGCCCTTCTTCTCAGACCTAGGTAGATTCTGTTGGAGACAGCGACACTGTTCAGTGAAGTGGCCGGATCACAAACATGTTAGGCAATAAGAACTGAAATGCTCGAACGCAAGGCACAGATTTGAGTCTCCATGTACTGTCTGCATAAGTCAAAATATTTATATGGTCATCTGAAGCATGTTAGCATGCTTATTGGACAGTCATGCCCCATTAGGCGTTCATACTGCCAAATTGATAGGCAAGTGTTGGCATCTCAACATCACATCCCATTGCCTGTAGGCACATCTACATGCCTTCATCTAAGAGAGCTACACATCTGAATTCACTGTGTGTTACCCTGGAGGTTTGAGGTGATAGAACCCCACACATAGTAAGTTAAAGGAAACTATTGTTAAGTGACATGACATCCTTACATCCATTAATTTATGTCCTGCATCACAACCACTGTTGAACATTGGTAAGCAATCTGTATATGTATCAATTACATGGAAATGCACAACATCAATCTCTAAAATCACCCTGACATGATGTTCACTGATGTTCACTTCCATTTGATGCCACAGAGCCGGTCACTTATGCTGATGTTACCTGGCCACATGACAATACAGACGTTGTACAGACAAATAATATCTGCACTCACCACTGAGTCAACTGAGAGGCGATTAAACCACACTACAGACAACTCATAGGTTACTGCCTTGCTCTAGGCTGGGATTTGTGCAGTCTTTCATGAGCAACATCACACTTTGTACTATACTCACCCCCAGCCTGCTGTTGCTGGGCCCCAAGGCATCCATCCAGCTCTGGCTGTGTCACTGCCAGGACGCAGGTCAATAGTGGGGTCATGCTCCTGCGCACCAACCAACCAGTCTGAGTTATCAGGCCCAGCGTCATTTCGGCAACGTTTTTGCTAAGTCTCAGAGGGGTGCCAGTACCCCTCCGTTCCTGACCTAAAATAAATTGCTGGGATGTTGATGGCTGTTGTTCGTGTTGGGGGCAATAAGGGTGTTCTAAAGGCTGGTCGCTACCCGTGTCTGAATTTGTGTCAGAGAAGGTGGTTCTCTTTCTTATAGGTTGATTATAACCTTGGGGGGTATAGAAATCCTTGTTTAAGTATGGATACGTCTTTTCTTTGTTATATTTTTTAATGTGTTGTTGTAATTTATCTGTCTTTTGTGTGCGTTAAATTCTTCAAATTCCTTTGTGGTTTGTTGAACTTTATCTAAAAGGAATTTGCTATTCGTGATTGTTGAATCTGTAGTTATTTTCTTCTCTGGGTTTCAATCTCTTTTGTGAGTATTTTGATATGTTTCAAAGCTGTTTCAATGCTTAAAACCATCTACGTATGTGAAGATTTATTGCAGAGAAACTAAAGCCTACTTTAAAGTCTTCAAATCAAGGTCTGTATGCATGTCACTTGTGTATTTCACATGTTCAAAAATCCTGCCAATGTTATGGCTGTGTGAGTCTTAGGTTAAGCTGTTTTCCACATCTCTACTTTTACTCATCTTTTGCATGTGTCCCCTGCCAGAGTACGAAGGAAGAGACCACCTATCTATCGCCCTGTCCCAGACCTGGTGATGATGGTGGACATAGAAATCATAAAGAAACTCCTTCTGGATCGCCTTACACTGCGAGAGCTATGTGCTCGGTTGGAGCCCCAGTTGAAGCCAAATAGAACTTATTTGGCTGCATTTTCTGCTACAGTAAAAGTGATGGCGGTTGTATGACATCACAACGCATCCTTTTACCATGCATGCCATTACAACGCAGTTTTTACAATGCAAGTCGTTACAAAGACTTGCGTTGGGGGGCGTTGGATAGTGGAATAGTTTATTTTCTATTCCAACTCCAGTCCCGTGGATAGTAGGGAAGGTGTTGGGTAGAAATTTAAGCTATTCCCTATCCTACAGCGCCCTCCAGCGCAAGTCGTTGTAATGACTTGCGTTGTATTGGTTGCGTTGTAATGGTAGTGCGGGGTGAAAGTTGCGTTGTAAAGGTTGTTCCCAGTGATGGCTGCCCTGCATTACTTTGCTACTGGGTCTTTCTAGTACCCCATGGACAGCAACGGTGGGATGTCACAGCCTATGTTCAGCATGGTGTTGCGTGATGTCCTGTTTGCTTTGATGACCTACAAGGACAGCTATATACACTTTCCAAGGAAAAATGAATTGGCAGCTGTGAAGGGGGATTTTTATGATCTTGGACGCATCCCAAATGTTGTGGGATCCTTTGACGGTACCCACATTGGCCTAATTCCAATAGGCTGTTGCTTGTTTTATATAAAATCTTCAAATTCCTTTTGTAAAGCTGTCCACAATTGTAACTGAGAAGAACACTCGATCATATGTTAATGTTGGCTTCCAGCTACATTGTGCTGTTTGTTTTATATGTACCCTACAAAATTGATCTATTTTTGCATATATACACCCGTGTTCTATCTAATTTTCGTCTTTTGATGAAATTAAGAGCTTTTTCTTTGAAGGATAATTTATTGTTATTTTAAATAAGCTGATAGTAAGTTACTTACATAGAACTTACCTTAATGTACTATCATCTCTAAACAAAATCGCTTTTAAACGAAATCCTTCCTAGGCACATGTACCTTCTCATACATGGAGAAAAGGCAGAGTGCGCATGACTCGACTGGTCAGCTCCAGAGGGACAACCAAACTGCCAGCCCCCTCAGCAGAGGGCAAGCCACTCTCCCCTGCCCTAGAGCAAACCGCCCACCTGCCCGCTCCCAACCAAACCCTTCTTACCATTCAATTTTTCTGCTTCTCGCACTGCGAGAAAGCAGTGTGTCGGCGCTCCTCCGCCCTAGTGGAGGAGCTGCCTCTGTCAGCAAGGGGCCAAGTGCTTTATTTTCATGATAACATATCTGTGCAATTAGAATGACTTTGCATCTTTTATGGTTTCTTTAACAGAATAAAGACTATTTATCTATCTATCTTATCTATCATGTTATCTATAAAGTGCTTGGGGTACACTAAAAACTCCAAAGAGAAGAGACTTGGGGGCCCATTAGGATCATGGGCGGATCGCCACCGCCTGCATGGCGGTGGCGATCCACCTGAGATCCGACCCCGTCCGCCACCCAATTCCCTTGGCCATATTACTATGGCGAGGGGGACCGCGGCAGACGGAAAGACCGTCCGCCGTTTTTCCGCCCGGTCAACGAGTTGACCGGGCGGAAAAGGGTTTAATATGGTGGCGGTGTCTGTTTGACACCGCCATCCATATTGCTATGCAGGCGTGGACATTCCTTTCCGTGGCGGCAACGCCGCCAAGGAAAGGCAAGCGGTGTTTGACATTGGGGGCCCATTGCGGGCCCCCAGGGGCTCTCGGGGTTGCACATGGGGGTACTTATGGTACCACCCAGCAGTTCCATGCACAACATGCCTTCCTGGCATTGTGGCGGGCGGTGCTGAGTGCACCGCCTGCCACAATGACAGGAATGCCGGATGCGCCCGCCACAGTGGCGGGCACATCCTAATTGCCCCCACGGGACCCCCGCCCTTATAGCGGGCGGTCCGGTTTCACAATAGGGTGTCCGCCCGCCATCCTAATGACCCCCTTGATGTATATTTGATATATGTTAATATAGAATTGATGCATATTTGATATATGTGTGTATGTGTATGTATGTATGTGTATGTGTATGTGTATGTATATGTGTTTGTGTATGTGTGTGTATGTGTGTATGTGTGTATATGTGTGTATGTTGTGTGTACGGGTGTATGTGTATGCGTGTATGTGTATGTGTATGTATGTGTGTATGTGTGTATAGAATAGTTATCGCTGTTGTAGTTAAAATTACAATGTCCTCTTAAAAATAGGCCTGTGTCGTTGTTGTCTTCCGTCTTTTCTGTCTCCTAAAGGTTCCCATGTTCTCTGACCTGGAAGGCATTGTTTCACGATGCATACATTTAAATATTGCCGTTGCCTCTCACTCTCTGTTCTACCATGTAATCCTCGTGCTTCTGTCTACTTTGTTTTCAGTCATTATCTCCCTGTCACCATCACACACACATTATCATTTCTCTCACTTTCTCTCTGTATCACATTTTTCTGTCTCACCCACATCCTTGCCCCATATATGTTATTTAAATTTACCTCACCATTGTTTTTTCTGAACATATGCTTGTTTCCCAAATGCCAGGAGCACTTGAACCTAGGTTATTCACTGTACAATGTGTGTGCGTTTCATTTACCTCCTGTGCTTGCATTGTTTACTGCTCTACATGGTATCAGCACTGAAGAAAAAGATGACATATAATTAAGCGCATCTAAATATCAATATACCATTTTAGCTTCTTTGAGAGAGCACAAGTTTGAAAAAAATGTATAAGTACGCCATATTTACAAGCACGTAGTTAGTTTAAACATGTTTTGCACACGAGTGTTTTATATTCAATAGTGAAACGTATAGAATGTTAAGTAGAGTAACTATAATAATAACGGTGTGAGATTAAATGTAGAAATGTTGGAGTATATGTGAAAACCTCATGGTTCTCTCATGTTAAAAGAGTCATGTCCGAATTAAATGTAACTTGGATTCCAGTATTTTGTGTAGGCCTTAGGGCAATTCACAGCAAACCTGAACGTGCTGCTAAAATAATGTGAGATAAAGTTGACATGGTTCTTTCAAAATGTACTATTGAACTTAGGGTTAAAAGTATATGCTTTATAGATGTGTTATTTTAGAAACGTATGCTAGTTAAGAATGTTTGCTGTTTAAATCAAGTTAACGTTTTAAGAGTGCAGGAACCTGCTGCATGTAAATCAAGTAGGCCAGAACAGATAATGTCATGTAGTTTAAATCGTCATGTGCTCGTTAGAGGAGAGGTCGTGAGGTGTCCAGTATGGAGTTCTGAGAGTGTTTTATGGCCTAAGATATGGTGAAGTCTGGAATTTGAGGCCCACTGCAGGACGAGCTGTATGCAGGTGCGAGGGTCCTAATCAGCTCGAATGAAAGGGACTTTGTTCAGTGGCGCCTTGCGCAGGCCTGTAGGAGTTTCCAGGAATTTCAGGGGGTATCAGCGCACTGAAGAAGCCGCCTGGGAACCAAGGTCAACTATAACGAGGGTCTTCAAGAGTACCATCATGGAGTTTGCCGCGGAAAGATGTACCACGTGAGGGGCGTCCCAAGGGGCGTTTCTATTGGAAATGTGATTTGGTATTAGGGAAAGTGACCCGGGGGGAGAGCAGAGCAGATGATTTTGGGAGCCTAAGGAAGCGGATGGGTAGGCAGATAGACCGATCAGGAGAGACCCATTATCAGAGAAGAGACAAAGAGAAGTGCGTGATCTTCTTAGGAAATCACCACGGCTGACACCTAGAGGGTAAAGATCTTGTTAAGTAGGGATGTCATTTAGTGTAGTGTAGGGACAGACTAACCTTAATTTTTCTTTCTGTAATGACTTTGAGGTTGCAACTTGTATTCATTTTGGCAACGCTCATGTTATTAGAAGTTGTACTTATTATCTTGTTTTTCAGACTCAGACTATTCAAAAAGTTCATGTTCATAGTGATACCGATTTACCTCTTGAATCTCATTTTGAGAAGTTTGTATCTTCAGTTATCTTTGACTTTATATTAAATCTTTAAAACTTTATTTTGGTCAGTGGTCATTTAGAGTGGTGTAAGTTCTTAAATTGATTGTTTATTGCGAGATTACCTTTTACTCAAGACAGGTACCAACGATTCAGTCGACAGGAAATGGGATTTGGTAAGATAATTAGTAACCAGTAATCCCGCGTTAGCAGTTGGTAGCAGAGTGAGGATGGTTATCTTCTTGAGGAAGGTAATCTAGAGAGGTTAGTTTACCCCAAGGCCCGAGACGCCGAGAGACGAGCAGCGGAAGAATCGTGTGCCGAAAGGTGCAGACGGTGCGAGAAAAGCAGCAGTATCGGAGAGTGAGTATAAAAAGGGTCATGCGTGAACAGATTGCGGTGTTTTGTGTTGTATTTGTATTGTAATGTCTTGCGGAGTTGAATGCCTGTAGTGTGAAAGAGAGAAGGTTGTGAGCGCGCGCAACCTGGTAAACTGGTAACCTGGTAAACGGGTGTACTGGTGAAATCTTAAGTTCAGGCCAGAGCTTAAGTGGTTTTGGGTGTATCGAACATCCAGGGTAGTTGTCGACCATAGTACGGAGGTCACGAGGTACCATTGACCGCCGTGGATCCAAGATAGGGGGAGTGTAAGAGTGAGTGTATGAGTAACGGACGCTGGTCGAAAGTTACTGCGTGTGAGTAACCTATCGGAGAAGGCGATTGTCTGGAAGTAAACGGAAAGACATTTCGCCAAGTTAGGGTGACAACTACAGAAAGACTGTGGGCGTACAGTCAAGAAAGGTGATCGCTTGGACGGAAGTAATCATTTTTCAGAGTATGAATGGGATGCGTGCATGACCGAGGAGACGAGCTGAGAAAGGAGGGGAACTGCTGCGGAGGGGGACGGGTGACGTCGGCTAGAGCCGCGCTCTGATTGAGCGGTTGGTGTGACGTTAGCTAGAGCCGCGCTCTGGTTGGGCGGCTAGAGTGACGTCGGAGGAAAGCCGCGTACGGATAGGCCAGATAGTGAGAACGGCGCTGAGATTGGTGGAATATCATCAGGAAGTAAACAAACGCGGAGAAAAGAGAAATCATGAAGTGTTTTAAGTGTTTGAAAGGGATTTTTAAACGTAAACGAAGTGAACATTATTACGGGGAAGAGGCTCCCCCAGAGGGTACGCCAGCTCATTATATGGCAACGAATGTTGGGCTGCATACGATATTGTGGATTGGGGCTTGGAATAAGCTTATGGAAGGGAATGAGGAAATGCAGTTCCCGAAGTACGGGACGTTTAAATTAGAGGTGTTACATCGGCTAAAAGCAACCATGTCCTCATTGAAACCCTCACCTAGACCAACACAGTTTGAGGCTCTTAATGCATGGATTAAGGCTGCACACGACCGAAATTTGAACAGGCGTCAACAAAGGCTGACGCGATCGGTAAGGGCAGTGCGAGATTCCAAATGGGATGAGGAGGAAAAGCGTTGGAGGGTACAGACCATTGAGGTGGAGAAAATGTATCCGATGAGGGAGGTGTCAGGAGGAGGAAACCTCATGGAAGAAGACGAGGAAAGCGAGTCGGAGGACAATCTGATAAACAGATTGTTAATGGATAGACCACCTCCGAGAGTGGGATTGATAGAAGATAGAGGGCTCGCAAGGGAAGATGGGAATGAGATAGAGGGATATACACCACTCCCTATATCGGAATGGACACCTAACAAAGGCGGAGAAACACCTCCAAACAACACTGTACAGAGTGTAGTGGGAAGGTTTGTGGTGCAGAAAACGCCAACCACAGAAAGGGTTGAGTCTGTGGGATTGCCAGACGCTCTTCAAGTGCCTGTTACCATAGGACCCATAGTTTCGATCTATAATTCTGAGAGAGATAGAGGGGAACAACAAAGGCAATTGGATAGGGAAAGGATTGAGATGGAAAGGAGGAATAATGTGACGAATGCATGGAAACAATTACCAGGTTCGGTAACGTGGAACACCCCATTAGACACAACTGTCGGTCCCAATTCAGAACAGGGAGGTCCGAGAGGACCAATGGATCTAAGGGGACCGCGGCCAAGATCTTTTTCAGAGTTAAGAGCTGATTTGAGGGAATGGGACGGGTCCATAGTATCTCCGAGTAACAGGACAAGAACGGAACCAGAGTGGGAAAGCAGGGGTAACGGAACTGTATCTCATTGTGGGGCCAGCGAGAGTAGTCAGGGCCGGGAAGGCCAAAGTCAAGAGAATAGAGGGGATGCATGTCCTACAAATCAGAGAGAACAGCCGGAACAAAATACTAGGATTGTAGAATGTGAGGAAATGTCCCGTCTCTGGGGGAAAGGAGGAGATGAGGCGGTACGGGCTTTTCAGAATAGGTTTAGGTGCCTTCATCATACACTCGGGGAAGACGTTCAACATTGGAGAAAGGAGAACAGCGATAGGTCCCGCCACGCCTCGAATAATCAGGAACCACAGGGAAGTAGGGAAGAAAGAGGGAGTAATGGAACATCTTACCCTGCATCCCGTGAAACTAGCCCGGAGGGGGAGAGAGGGGCTATGAGGCATGAAGGAGTGTTTCACCACCCACCCCGAGAAGACGGAAAGGCATGGGACTTAGAGAGATGGGAACAGGGGAGGACTCCCTATAATTCACCAATACCTAAACGTAGATCTCGGAGCTGGGATGGGAGAGATGCGGATGGAGGAGCTAAATTGAGTGTCTTGAAAGCTGAAATAAAGGCAAAAAGGCTTGATGTTACCAGTTTAAAATCAGATGTTGATGAGATAATAGATGGAACATTGCCTTTGGAAAGGATAGAATTGTATGAACAGGATGAGTTATTGTTCATGGCAAAGGATATTACTAGGAAAGCTAGAGCGTTTCATGAAAAACTGACTGATTTGGCAGACAAGTATGCCGTGGATTTGTCTAGGACAAGGGCATTGCAGAGCAACCACAGATTACAGTACGCAGACCAAGATCTAGATGAGAAGAGAACTACTGGATTAAAAACACACATAAGAGAGCTGGTGACAGGGATAAGAGTGTGGAGAGAACTGGATAAATGGGAAGAAAGGTGGTCGAAAAAGGGCACGGTTAGGAGAAGTACAAATGTATTGACTCCTGAGGGAAGGGCAATGCATATGGAGGCATTCCCTTTGCGAGAAATATCAAATGGAAATTATGTACATGTGCCCTGGAGTAGAGGAGACTTAGCCGCATTTACCAACTCATTTCCGAAGTTGCGGGACAATCCAGTCGAGTGGTATAAGCAGGTAGAGAGGTTTGTTAAAATTTCGAAAGTATTATGGATAGATTTGAACACGTTGTTTGACATCGTGGTCCCATCTGATCTATGGACCCCGTGCAAGACTAGTGTCGAATGGCCAAATGCTGAACCATTGAGGGATGTTCGAACAAATGGACCATCTGAGATTGTCATGCGAAAGTATGAAAGGGTAATAGCATGGCTGAAAGATAAGGTACCACCACAGGATATAGATTGGGTAAAAATAGACCGAACAAGGCAGGAACCCAAGGAGACAGTTCACGAGTTTTATGAAAGATTGTTGAAAACATTCAAGCAATACAGTGGACTAGATGTAATGGATCCCAAAGACATAGGGCAGTTCGTGTCAAAGTTTGTCTTGGGGTTGAGACCTGATATTTGTTTGATGATACAGCAACATTTAATCTGTTGGCAGAACAAACCACTAGATGAGATTTTACGATATGCGAGGTACTGCAGTGACGAGATAGATTCTAAAGCCAAGAATCTAAAGGAGAAATTGATGGTGGTGCAAATGCAGTCCGCTGGGAAGGGTGGCCAGCAGAAGCAGGGGATGGGACGAAAACCAAATGGTCAGAACAAAGATAATGAAGAAGGGCAGAGACCTAGGATAGACTTTGCCACTTTAAAGAAAACGACAAAGTGTCATCTGTGTCATCAGGTGGGGCATTGGCGACGCGAGTGTCCCTTTAACCCTGAAAACGGGGAGCTAGAAGTAGAAGAACAGGTCCAAGAAGACCCAGTGCAAAAGGTGACAGTCCCAAGTAATAAGGTGGCCAAAGGGGGGACTTCGGCTCCACGGGCCCAATTCCCACAGCCACCGAAGATAGCAGCTGGAGGAAAGGTCTTTAAACAAATGCCTCTGTTTATCGAGGAAGAAAAATGTTATTACATTGATCCATTGACAGGACAACGGGTGAGCAGTGAAGAGGACTGTACCCTCGGGGCAGTTCTAGAAGTGGATCAGAGAGGGCCATTTGTTGAGGCAGAAGTGGCAGGGTGTCCCACTACGTTCTTAGTGGATACTGGGGCTACTCGTTCGACTCTGAGATCAGCGGTGGTTCCAGACTTGCCGATGTCAGGGGAAACAATTCAGGTGGTAGGAGTCGCAAATAAGAGAATGACTAGTCCATTGACAGAACCAGTATCTGTGAAGATAGGCAATCATATGAACGAACATCAGTTTGTGGTTTGTGACTCGAGTCCGGTATGTCTGTTAGGAAGGGATTTGTTGTGCAAATTGAACTGCACCATATACTGCACCCCGCAAGGAGTGGAGGTACAGACTACCGACGATGATGCTACCTTTAAGGTGGCCAATTCAAAATTCTGTGTAGAACTATATCCTACTCTGACTGTAGAAGATCTTCCACAAGACTTAAGAGATGCAGTGGCGTCAGAGGTGTGGGATTTCACAGGAGAAGATATAGGATTGATTAAAGGGGTAGAACCGGTAAAAATTCTGGTAAAACCAAATGTTGAGTTTCCAAGAACGCCTCAATACAAATTGTCCCAGGAAACGATTGCAGGAATAAAGCCTGTGATCGAGTCAATGATACAGCAGGGAATACTGAAAGAAATCGTGGGCAGTCCTTGTAACTCCCCGATTATGGGTTTGCAGAAACCTAGTGGGAAGTTTAGGATAGTTCAGGATTTACGAAAGATTAACAACATAGTCGTTTCATGTTGTCCCGTGGTACCGAATCCATCAGTGATATTGTTTCAAATACCATTTCAAGCAGAATGGTTCACAGTGATAGATCTTTGTCAGGCTTTCTTTTCAATCCCATTGGATGAAGAGAGCAGGTACCTTTTTGCGTTTAAAATGGAAGATCGCGTTTTAACATGGTGTCGAATCCCGCAAGGATTCACAGACAGTCCATCCATCTTCAACCAGTTGTTGAAGAAGAATCTTGAAAATCTAGTACTGCCACAGAATTCGGTTCTGGTACAGTACATAGATGACCTACTTGTTGCGTCAGAAACAGAGGAAGCTTGTAAAGTAGATTCAATTGCCTTACTGAATCATTTAGCTGAAAATGGACATAAGGTATCTCCGAGCAAGTTACAGTATTGTTTGACAGAAGTACAGTATCTAGGGCACAGGTTAGAAAAAGGGAAACGTAAGGTGTCCCCAGAGAGGATTGAGGCGATAATGAAAATGAATGCGCCTACAACACAGAGAGAAGTTAGAATGTTCCTAGGAATGGTGGGTTACTGCCGACAGTGGATAGTTAACTTTTCACTGAAAGCAAAGCCCTTACAGAAACTGACGCACAAGGAGGTGAGTGATCCGGTACCATGGGATGAAGAATGTCTGGTGGCGTTTTTACAGCTGAGAGACGATTTATGTCGTGCTCCGGCTCTGGGAATGCCAGATTACGAAAAGTCATTTTCACTCTATTGCTGTGAGAGAGAGGGATGTGCTTTGTCAGTCTTGGCACAGACCCACGGTAATGCCCGTAGACCAGTTGCATATTTTTCGGCTACATTAGATCCAGTAGCCGCAGCGTTGCCCGGATGTCTCAAATCCGTTGCTGCAACGGGTGTCAGCATTGAAAGGAGCGAGAGTATTGTGATGGGACATCCAGTAGTGGTGTATGTACCACATTCAGTTGAATTGTTAATGACCAGGACGAAGACGCAGCATCTGACCAATAGTAAGCTCACGCGCTACGAGCAAGTTATACTTGCCGCAGAGAATGTGACTCTCAGGAGATGCTCTGTCTTGAATCCTGCTACTTTGATGCCATTACCTACTGTAATAGAAGGCGAAGGATGTGAAGACCACGATTGCCTTGATGTGACTGAACTATGCACGAAACCCAGACCAGATATTGTGGATGAGCCATTGTCTGACCCCGATGAAATTTATTTTGTTGATGGCTCATGTTTAAGAGACGATACTGGTCGGTTGAGAGCAGCTTATGCTGTTTGTACCATTACTGGAGTTGTGGAAGCCGCTTGCCTGGAAGGAGTACATTCCGCACAGGTAGCAGAGATTATTGCCCTAACTCGTGCCTGCATAGCAGGAAATGGAAAGAGAGTCACCATCTACACGGACAGCCAATATGGTTTCGGTGTGGTTCATGATTTCGGGCAGTTGTGGTCTCAGAGGGGTTACATGACTTCCTCTGGTTCGCCCATTCGAAATGGAGAATTTGTGCGATTGCTGATAGAAGCATTACAAGGTCCTGTTGACATTGCAGTAGTGAAGTGTGTAGCTCATACTAAGAATACAGATTTTGTGTCACAAGGTAATAGATATGCTGATGAAGTCGCACGCTATTGTGCGGAACAAAGTTATTCTTTCTCAAAGGTGGAAATAGAAGGTGCAGAAGAAAAGACTGAATTAAGTATGATGTTAGAAACTGTAGACACTTGGGAGGATTTAAGGATAATGCAGGAGAACGCACCTGAAACAGAGAAAAAGGCATGGGAAATAGCAGGTTGTGTGCGAAGTGAAATGGATTTTTGGGTTTCAGCAGATGGGAGAGCTGTGTTACCTGAAGAATTAGCTAATCCCATGGCGAGAGAAATACATGGTCCAGTACATCTAGGAAGGGATGCTATGATGAGAGTTTTTAGGCAGACTTGGTATTGCCCGAAATTCAGAATAGCGGCAGAATCAGTATGTAAGCGATGTGTTACCTGCCAACAACTGAACGTAGGCAAACGAACACCAGTCACACTGAGTCACATTGGGAGGTCGGGGGGGCCTTTCAATAGAATGCAACTAGATTTCATTGAAATGCCAAGAGTCAATCGCCTTCGGTATGTGTTGGTGATTGTATGCGTATTTTCCAGATGGGTTGAAGCGTACCCTACACGTAGGTGCGATACACTCACAGTGGCTAAATTGTTGCTCAGGGAGTTGATACCGCGCTTCGGGGTGCCTGCCTCTTTGGAATCGGACAGAGGAAAACATTTTAACAGCGAAATAGTGAAGATGTTGTGCTCCACACTGAATATCGATCAAAAGCTGCATTGTAGTTATCGACCAGAAGCTTCAGGAATTGTGGAACAAGTGAATGGCACTTTGAAGAATAGATTGGCTAAAGTAGTGGCATCCACATCCTTGAGTTGGCCAGATGCTCTTCCATTGGTGCTCATGAGCATGCGCAGCACACCTGATAGGAGGACAGGTCTCTCTCCCCACGAGATCCTGATGGGGAGGGCCATGAGACTTCCTACAGTTCCAACTACTGCTCTATTGAATATTACAGATGATCTGATCTTGGATTATTGTAAAGGACTGTCTGACGCCATCCATTCTGTGTCCCTTCAGGTGCATGCGGCTGAAGTTCCAGCAGCGAGGAACCTGTGTCATGACCTGAACCCAGGGGACTGGGTCCTGGTTAAAAAGCACGTCCGGAAGAACTGCCTAGATGTTCGCTGGCGTGGGCCCTTTCAGGTAATCCTGATAACGAACACCGCGGTGAAGTGCGGGGGGCTGCCAAATTGGATCCATGCATCCCATACTAGAAGAGTTCCAGCACCTCTAGAAGGAACAGCTCCCATCCCAGACGAAAGCCCGGAAGTGGAAGAAGAGTCGCAAGAAGGGATTGAGGCAGCTGAGGAGGTGTCGGAAGAAGTTGGGAACGCATCGGATTCAAAAGAAGAGCGAAGGCAGGACGGCAGTGAGACAGAAGACGCAACCGAAGGAGAGAGCAGAAGTGAATACGACTCAGACTAAGATCCGTATCGGAGCGACCAAGAACCAAGTGGGAGGACAAGGAATAGGAGAATAAGGCTTGGAGCTGCCACTTGGCCAGCAAGAAGAAGAAGGCTAAGTTTGAGGTCGGCCCAGGAAGAAACGCTCACTCCTATATCCGAAGACTCAGATCCAGAAGAAGATATCCAGGATCAAGCCGAGGAGGGTCTTAGAAGATCAAGTAGGGTGCGAGTGCCTAGCAGAAGATACTCTACTCCCGACTGGACCTACCTTGTTGCAGATGTCTGGGAGATACAGAACAGGGAGGATCAGGGAAGTGGAACTGATCAGAACTGACCCGATCATCACAGTGCAAATAAAGTTTCTACTGCCAGGAGCGGAGACCGAAAGGTTGCTGACACTCAACATCGTTCATCCTGCTCTCCTGAGTGGAATAAGAAAATTGCTTTTAGAGACAGTTGAGTTTCCAGTTTGCTGTTCACGATATCCAATATTGGAGGGAACTCTTCTTCGTTTGGAAATGCTTGAGCGAGTAGTAGAAATGCTAGGAGCGCTTATTGTTGTGGACTAATACCATATTGTGAATGTCTTCAAAGGGGCGCAGAACTGGAAAGGTGAAGAAAGTGATCTTGATTAGAACGGACCCCTTTGTAACTGTGGATGTAGAACTGATAGTACCAGGAGTGGAGATTGAAAAGACATTAACTCTTCATTTTGTTCGTCCCCTGGTCCAGAGTGAAATAAGGAGAATAATCCTAGAGACAGTTGAATTCCCGTGTTGTTGCAAGAATTGCCCAGAACTCGAGGGAATGTTTCTTCGTATGGACATCTATGAGGATGTAGTGTCACTCCTTGAACCATACATAACTTCAGACGAAAATAAGACTGTTGAAAAGAAATTGTAAAAACTTGTTGCAAGATAACCTAGCGCCGAGTGGAAGAAGAAAAGTGATAGGGGTTTCATTTTAGTGGATGGAGAAGGGCTAGGGTTGTCTATTTTCTACTGGACTTTGAATTGTTTTGCGGAAATAAATTGTCAAGCTTCCAAGTGTTTCGAGAAAGACATTGCAAGAGAGAAAGACTTTGTTTGAAAAGAAGAGGAAGTGAATGCTAGAAGAAAGAAAACTACACTGTTTGAGAACATGGAGGCTGGCAACCCGAACCGCAGGGCAAAATGTATAGCTGTTACATTTCTAGGAGTAGTGGTTTCTCTTATAATTTTAGTGGTAACTGTTTCATTCCTAGCGGGACACGAAGGGGATGGAACCACAGTTAAGGAGGATAAGGGAGTGTCAACACCGAGAACTACCATTATTAAGGAGAAGGGAAACATCAATGAGAAAGACAAAGCGTTGTTAGATGCAGAAGTAAAAAGGTTACACATGGATGAGTCACAGGGGAATTACAAGTCAAATGCTTATGCTAAGTTGCTTTATGAATATGTTGATGCCATGGAGGTAAAGGACTGCTATGTCTGTATGCAATTACCAATTTCGGTGGAGGAGGGTATCAAATACCATCATCTCCCGTTGACATATGGGATAACGTGCAGTTTATTGTTAAGTATGTTTTATGGACGAGACGGATTTGAGTATTACTTCTCGAATTTCGACTCGACATTGCCAGAGGTTCCGAATTTCAAGCATTTGAACAAATGGGACTACTACAAAAGCGAAGACAGGTTACACAAATGGTTTATTCCATGGAGAACGTTAGATACTTCACATGCTCGAATCAACAATTTGACTTGTCAAATATCAGAAGTTGAGAAAAAGTTTATAGCACAGGTAGATACTAGATACAGGAAGCAGAAGGTATTGAAGGCATCAGGACAAGGGGAAACAGATTGGACCAAGGAGGAAAGGGCACAACAACGAAAAGGTAGTATTGGTCCAATTGCTTTGGATAAGGAGAAACGGGGGAAACTGTGCATTCACAGGAGTTACTCCTATTATGAAAACGTTTATGTAGGACAAGTAAATTGTGAACATGCCTTTCAATTGGAGTATTACTCTAAGAACTTCATGAAAGGGATGCAAGCAATACCAAATGTATATTTTGTATGTGGAAGATATGCCTATGTGAAGTTACCAGATAATTGGTACGGATCATGCTATCTGGCTGTTGTCTTCCCTAAAATATATCATGTTGAGAATTTAGACACGCCTAAGAAAGAAATATCAACTAGATGGAAGCGAGGGCTGGGTGCAGCAGAAGTAGTTGGAGATGTAATAGGTGCTGCATTCCCTTTCTTAGGATTGATAATGAATGACATTAAGATCAGGAGGTTAGCTACAGTCGTAGATAGACTGTCTGCCAGTACTGCAAGATCCTTGATGCTGATAGAGGGGGAGATGCAATCGATTAGGGCAATGGTTCTTCAGAACCGACTTGCTTTAGATGTTCTGTTAGCAAAAGAGGGAGGAGTCTGTAGGGCCTTGAAGGTACAGGAATGCTGTACTTACATTCCAGACAATTCAAAGCCTCTAGAGAAGTATATACAAAACATCACTGCCATACACTACGAAATTGAGGACCTGGCGAAGGTAAATGTGTGGGAAAAAGTAGGTCATGGAATGGGTAAAGTTGGAAGTTGGTTTGCCAACTTAGGAAAGGGTATCGTTTGGTACATATTGAAACCCATCATCATAGTAGTGATTTGTGTAATCACTTTGTGGGGATTGGTGCGTTTGTATCAATGGTATAGAGCAAATAGGTTACAGAGAGCTATGAAGAAACAGGAAGAAGAGTTGACAGCGATGCAGGACACTCAATATAAGAGTCTGAAAGCATTAGAGAGTATGAAAAGAAGTGGTACTGCCCTGTCTTCACTTTAAAGGTTCTACATTTTTGATGTCTTGGTAATGATGACCCCTAAAGGTCATCAAAGGGGGGACTGAGAGAGCACAAGTTTGAAAAAAATGTATAAGTACGCCATATTTACAAGCACGTAGTTAGTTTAAACATGTTTTGCACACGAGTGTTTTATATTCAATAGTGAAACGTATAGAATGTTAAGTAGAGTAACTATAATAATAACGGTGTGAGATTAAATGTAGAAATGTTGGAGTATATGTGAAAACCTCATGGTTCTCTCATGTTAAAAGAGTCATGTCCGAATTAAATGTAACTTGGATTCCAGTATTTTGTGTAGGCCTTAGGGCAATTCACAGCAAACCTGAACGTGCTGCTAAAATAATGTGAGATAAAGTTGACATGGTTCTTTCAAAATGTACTATTGAACTTAGGGTTAAAAGTATATGCTTTATAGATGTGTTATTTTAGAAACGTATGCTAGTTAAGAATGTTTGCTGTTTAAATCAAGTTAACGTTTTAAGAGTGCAGGAACCTGCTGCATGTAAATCAAGTAGGCCAGAACAGATAATGTCATGTAGTTTAAATCGTCATGTGCTCGTTAGAGGAGAGGTCGTGAGGTGTCCAGTATGGAGTTCTGAGAGTGTTTTATGGCCTAAGATATGGTGAAGTCTGGAATTTGAGGCCCACTGCAGGACGAGCTGTATGCAGGTGCGAGGGTCCTAATCAGCTCGAATGAAAGGGACTTTGTTCAGTGGCGCCTTGCGCAGGCCTGTAGGAGTTTCCAGGAATTTCAGGGGGTATCAGCGCACTGAAGAAGCCGCCTGGGAACCAAGGTCAACTATAACGAGGGTCTTCAAGAGTACCATCATGGAGTTTGCCGCGGAAAGATGTACCACGTGAGGGGCGTCCCAAGGGGCGTTTCTATTGGAAATGTGATTTGGTATTAGGGAAAGTGACCCGGGGGGAGAGCAGAGCAGATGATTTTGGGAGCCTAAGGAAGCGGATGGGTAGGCAGATAGACCGATCAGGAGAGACCCATTATCAGAGAAGAGACAAAGAGAAGTGCGTGATCTTCTTAGGAAATCACCACGGCTGACACCTAGAGGGTAAAGATCTTGTTAAGTAGGGATGTCATTTAGTGTAGTGTAGGGACAGACTAACCTTAATTTTTCTTTCTGTAATGACTTTGAGGTTGCAACTTGTATTCATTTTGGCAACGCTCATGTTATTAGAAGTTGTACTTATTATCTTGTTTTTCAGACTCAGACTATTCAAAAAGTTCATGTTCATAGTGATACCGATTTACCTCTTGAATCTCATTTTGAGAAGTTTGTATCTTCAGTTATCTTTGACTTTATATTAAATCTTTAAAACTTTATTTTGGTCAGTGGTCATTTAGAGTGGTGTAAGTTCTTAAATTGATTGTTTATTGCGAGATTACCTTTTACTCAAGACAGGTACCAACGATTCAGTCGACAGGAAATGGGATTTGGTAAGATAATTAGTAACCAGTAATCCCGCGTTAGCATCTTCGTCTGTCTACATACATAGATCACAGTTGTGTTATATTACCAGAGGTGACCCCGTGTATCGTGAGTTGTTGCCTACCTGAGAAAACTGCAACAAATATAAAAAACTTGCACCTCTTGATGGTTTGCGGCAGGCCGATGGAATGGAACTCTGTTATGTACTCCAAATCATTTGATTGCCTTTCTGCTAAAACGTCTGCCTCAAAGGATCAATCTTGTAATATTGTACAGAAGTCATTTTAACATTGTGAAAAGTACGGCCAGGGGCTCCAACTTTTATACATACCTAAAACAACTAAAGTCGACCCCAGGAAAAGGAGCTAAACTCCTGTTACTTACTGCACATGTCGAAGCTCTCCCAAAATCACAGCCTCTGAGGAATTACCATGAACCGCAGGGGTGTAACATAAGACCTGCGACCCCTGTGAAGCATGGAGGGGGGGCAAACCCGTTAACGTCCCCAAACTTTCATGGGGGCCCCATAAATGTAAAATCCGTATTTGTAAAGGACGAGCTACTCACCCTTTTGGTTCTCGAGGTGTTCGGGGCCATTGCGGAAATTGAGTGAGCTATTGCCCAGAGTCACATGGTGCTGAGCTGCCTCCTGAGCCTGGGATCGAACCGTGAACCTCTGCTTCGAAGTCAGCTCCCCTGGCCGCTGCACCACACTGCTCCACTACACGAATCCCTAGGTCAGCGAATACCTGTGCGATATATGGTATTTGTGCGATATAGGGTACTCTGGGGCCCCAATCCACACCTGCAAGTGGATCTCATCACGGATGCCTGATGACAGCCTAAAGCCAATCTTGAAGGTTTAAGCAATCAGAACAAAGGGCGATGCTGGAGATTAAACTGTACCCTGACCTGCACCTGAACCCAGGAAGATGGTAAATTAAAAATGCTCTCTAGAGTGAGCATAACGCTAGATCCAATCAGCACATGAACTTTCCTGCATGGCCTATCAGACTTTAATCACTGCAGGCTTATCATTTTTCGTGGAAGAGGTGTGGCGCCGCGGCCAGGGCGACTGACGCTGGAATCTGGGGATCACGATTCGATCCCCGGCTCCGGCGGCAGGTTAGCCCAGCACCATGTGACTCTGGGCAATCGCTTGCTTAATCTTCCCGACGGCGCCTAGAGACCCTAACGGGTGATTGTGCGCTTTACAAATGTGGATTATTATTATTATTATTTAATTTGCTATTGCAAGTAGTGGTTTCGCTGTAAAGCTAACCATCTTAACATGTAACTTCCTCAGGGCAATTATTTAACTGGTTTACTATTTATGCCTAACATTAGACGCCTGTGTCCACTATGCTCCTCCAAACAGATCACATGTTAATTATAGCAGGCTTTCTTATGTTGGAACTCAGGTTATGTTAAAATGATGCTGACAGAAAATCACATTCATTTTCCATCACCATCATGACATGCATAGAAGGGAGCGCTGCATGGTACATTCCAGATCTAGCACTACAAAAATCTTTAGGCCAATTCACAAAGATCATTTGCACACATGCATAATCATATGCTAAACATATTGCTGCAGTGTACGTGACATGACAGTTTACAAAGATATATTCATAACCAGGGGCGGCTGGTGACATTTGAAAGTGGTGGGCGTAAACTAATTTGCATATTGCACCGCAGCGAGCCCGAACCACCTTGCATCCATCCATACATCATTCATGCATCCACCCATCCATCCATCCACCCACCCACCCATCCATCCACCAATTCTGCATCCATCCTGCATCCATCATTCATTCATGCATCCACCCATCCATCCAGCATCCATCATTCATTCATGCATTCACCCATCCATCCATCCTGCATCCATCATTCATTCATGCATCCACCCATCCATCCTGCATCCATCCATCATTCATTCATGCATCCACCCATCCATCCATCCACCCATCCATCCTGCATCCATCCATCATCCATTCCTGCATCCATTCCTGCATCCATTCGTGCATCCACCCATCCATCCATCCTGCATCCATCATTCATTCATGCACCCATCCATCCACCCTGCATCCATCCTGCATCCATCATTCATTCATCCACCCATCCTGCATCCATCATTCATTCATGCATCCACCCATCCATTCATCCACCCATCATTCATCCTGAATCCATTCATGTGTCCACCCATCCACCCATCCATCCACCCATCCACCATCCATCATTCATTCATGCACCCATCATTCATTCATGCACCCATCCATCCATCCTGCATCCATCATTCATTCATGCACCCATCCATCCATCCACCCATCCATCCTGCATCCATCATTCATTCATCCACCCATCCATCCACCCATCCAGCATCCATCATTCATTCATTCATGCATCCATCCATCCATCCACCCACCCATCCATCATCCATCCTGCATCCATTCCTGCATCCACCCATCCATCCATCATTCATTCATGCACCCATCCATCCATCCTGCATCCATCCTGCACCCATCATTCATCCACCCATCCTGCATCCATCCTGCATCCATCATTCATTCATGCATCCACCCATCCATTCATCCACCCATCCATTCATCCACCCATCATTCATCCATCATCCATCCATCCACCCATCCTGCATCCATCATTCATTCATGCACCCATCCATCCACCCTGCATCCATCCTGCATCCATCATTCATTCATCTACCCATCCACCCATCCTGCATCCATCCTGCATCCATCATTCATTCATGCATCCACCCATCCATTCATCCACCCATCATTCATCCTGCATCCATTCATGCATCCACCCATCCTGCATCCATCATTCATGTATTTTTATGACCATATAACTTGCACACAGCTTGTCAGTGTTTAATACCAGTCTCGAACCTTGTACTCCAGCACCAATGATACATGATTAATATTAATTGTTTTTAAAAACATGTATTTATTCGACACCAATTTCACACCTTAGTCGGAACATCATTTTTATTTGTTTTTTAAAATATCTATTTATTTAACACCAAAGTAAGTCATGTATACATTTTTATGGTTCGATAAGAGGCTCGAACCTGGTTTCCCAGCACCAAAGTCGGCCGTGCTATCCGTCAGGGGTTATGTAACCGGGCTATGTAGTGACCAGCCAATCCTGCGCCAGGATTGGCTGGGGGGGCACCATGACTCCTCGCCCAATCGCCCTGTGTAACCCCGGGGGCTGGGGCCCGCCCCCTGGTCCTCTCTCTAAGGGGGAATTCACAAGAAAACGATCTGCGCATGCGCGGGCATGTTTGTGCCCAAAAATACACTTGCGCAGCTGCAGCAGCCCGATCCTTCCCCCCCCCCCCCCCCACCCCCCCTTGCGCACTCCGGGAAGGTCGGGTGTCTCCCGGTTTCCCGGCCGGCAGATAGCGCGATTTTTAAAAATAATTGTGTTTGGCTTCTAGTGAGGACGTGGTGGGTCAATGGGGCTTAGTGGGGCTTCGCCCCTACGCCCCAATGGACGCACCGCACCATAACCATATAATGCAGTACTAGGCAGGAGCGGCTGGCACGGCTAGCTGGTGGGGGGCTACCGCGGGGGTGGGGGAGCTCATGGGGTACTTAAAAAAATATATATAATAAAAAAATAAAACTTACCTTGCAGCCGCCACCGGGTCCCTCGTCTTCTTTCCTGCTCACCTGTGTCCGACCCCAGGTCGGAACGGGAAGCAGGCACCCAGGCTCCCACCCCAAAGCCAATCACAATCCTCCAATGGAGCTCTATTCTTGCCACATTTCATTATGTAAGTTCTTGATGTATTCACTTTCAGGCCCCTCGAATGCATAAACATAGTAAAACTAGTTCAAACTCTCTGCAAGCCTAATTGGGTGCCGGCCATTAAACCTGCACCATCTGCGTATAATAATGCAGGAACCGGATGCTTATTGATAAAAGGGACCTGAACAAGTCTACCTCATCTGTAAATTATGTACAATAGCATAACTGGCTTGGGGAACATATGCAAAGCAATCATGCACGAGTACACTTGTGTACTTAAAGCCTTACATTAATTTCACAAAGCTTGTGAAAATAATTATTTTTTGCTTATCTGGGCCCGTATCTTACATTCAAGTGGATGAGATGTAAGTGCTGCACCCATCCTTTAACTAGTTCCAGACTTAGGACCTGATTTAGAGTTTGGTAAATAGGGTACTCGGTCACAAATGTGACCAAGTACGCTGAATGCCACTTGGTCCACCTGATCTACTTCGAGTCGGGTAAACTGTCAGTTTTCCGAAGGTGGTGCCGCTGCTGGCTCTACTGTTGGAAAACTTACAACAACGGTCCAACAGAGTAGGGCCCATTGGAGTAAAGTCCTCAGACTGCGCACCCTATTTAGAGCAGGTGGTCTGATTTCTTTTCTTTTTTGTCACTCACTGATAGGTAAAACCTGGTGCTTAAAATCAGAAAACAAAATTACCCCACACCCTGGGTGAAATCTCTCAGGTGTTGGGCCATTCATTTTCATTTTTCAGAAACAAACTCCAACTTTGAGGGTTTGTTTTAAAAAAAAAAAATAAAGAAGTTTGGAACATGGTTACCTAAAAGATGACGGCCATGACCTAAACCTTCAGTGCCCTAAGAGAGGCAACAATGTTGGTGGCTTCTGTGAAGGCACAGAGATCACCACATGACTGCCCGTGAACTCAAAATGTGGCGGTCTTCTGTCCATCAGGCTAGCAAATGTAATGTCCTCCTTCACCCTGATGGACAGATTAAAGACTGCCATGGGCTAAATCTGTCCATTTGTGTAGACACAAATGGATGTATGAGGGGAAAATAATCACACCACTAATCCTTTTTGGGTTCCGGAGTAGAGTGCTACTTGCTAAAAAGCGCTTCGATGCCTCGTAAGGAGTAGTAAGCGCTACATAAATACAATTAACATTAAAATTTTACAGGAAAAATTTGTGTGCAATATATACCAATGAAAATCACATTACCTAACCCTATGCATGCATTTTCAAGGCACAGAACACATATGCAGCAAAATAGGTGTGTTACAGTGCAGTATATGTACATTATGAACATATACACATTTCAATATGCATGCTTTCACCAATCATAGCAGAGAAATTATTTCAGGAAGGTGGTACATTTCGCTCATATGGGGCTTTCTGTTATGAATGGGTCTAATTTCCATTCTTAAAACTCCTTTTCTTTGTGAATCCCTCTCTTTACGCTTGATACATTTCTCCGACATTGCCTGTGAATTCTATGAAATGTATTTTTGTCTGTATCTGCTGTTATTGAAATAAATACGATAAAAAATTAACATTCTCTGAGCTCTTTGTAATCGTTCATATTAAGACCCTTTTGGAAGGAAGTTTTTTTTTTTTTAAACTCTGTTTATTGATCTTTCAACACAGACCAATACAAGGGATGGTTTTACGGTTCAGCGTGGTAACACCTGGATCATTCATCATAGACAGTTCATGGCAATTCAACAGCATAATACAGCGGTAGATGATCAACAGAGTGAATACATTATATGTCAATCAGGGATAGTTTCACAGTGCCATTATACATTAAGAGAGTGCCATGCTTCAGCTCATCGCAAGGGAATGTAAACAGTAGCATCCAGTGTGTCATGCATATCAACAGTGAATAGTGGTAAGTCAGGCTAGTCGATAGGACATATAATCACATATGTAGCAAATGGGCATAATCTTAAGCCACCTAGTGATGGCTCCACCTGTATGGTTAGACACATCTCACCTGGCTATCATCGCCACTCCGGATCCCACCTCCATCTACCTGGACCAGTAGGTATCCGAATAGAGGACCCCAAATGTCATTAGGCCTGCTGGAAATCGGGAGTAATTCAGTAAAAATTGCGTATTGTTCCTGACAATAAGTCATATCTGCGAGCCAGTCCTTAAACTTTGGGGCCCTGCCACGACCCCATCTACATGCAACGCGCCGTTTTGCAAGAAGTAAAGCAATATCTAAGAATTTCCTGCAGGACATAGGGATGTGTGGTGTGTGTCCCAGGAGCATTAGTAATGGATCAGGATTTATGGATTCTCCAACCATTGACTCAAGGGCGCCATGCACCTGCTGCCAGTAGTTATGAACAAGAGGACTCTCCCAGGCAAGATGCAGGAAACCTGCATGTTCCGCGCGGCAGCGCTCACATTTATCGTCATTGGACAGGCGGAACCTGTATGTTTTTTACCGGAGTGTAGTACAGTCGCTGTAAGAACTTGTAGTGGAGCATCTTGAGCCTACTACTGGCCGGTATTCGAGCCGTGAGGTTACAGCAGTATAGCCACCGTTCATCAGTGATCTCAGTTGCTAGGTCAGCAGCCCAATGCAATCGGGCCGAGTTCTCCGGCCCTGGACTGCACGCCCTGATATAGCGATACATGCCCGACACCAAGTGTGAGCCGTCCTGCGAGCACAACATGAAGTGAAGTGGAGCTAAGGTTCACTGAGAAAGTCAGGCAGGATTTCCTTCATCCCCTGGCGCAGTCTTAGATAGTAGAACGTATCAAGTGGAGTACGGTTGTGAGAAGTGAAGAACAAATCCGCAGTTTTGAACTGGCCAGTGGAGAAGAGGTCGCCCCAACAGGTGATTTGCAGGCGCCGACAGAGCATCCGGAAGCCATGTTCCTGTAGGAGTTCAAGCTTAGGGTGGTATGCCAGTGGTAACCGGGGAGAATACAGCAAACTGCAGTCCAGCCTCTTAGCCATGCGGCACCAGACATCTAGAGTGCATGTGACTGAAGTATGCGGTGTTTCTATGGACGTCGCTGGGCAGTATAGGAGCCCATTGAGGGGAAGGGGGTTCGCAATCCAGTCTTCAACCGCCAGTTTAAGCATGAAAGGAGTGGGAATCATTCAATGATAGGCATAATGCGCTTGAGCACATAAGTAATAAGCCTCGAAGTCAGGTATATCGAAACCCCCCTTATCGTACGGTTGAATCAGCATTGACCATCTCAGCCGTGGGTGCTTACCCCCCCAGAATAGGCGACATAGCTCCGACTTCAATGTTTTAAAGAAAAACAAACCCGGGTAGTAAGGGCTATTAAGGAAAAGCACCACCATTTTGATAAGCGATGCCCTCCCCGCCATGGAGAGGGGAAGGGAGATCCAACGATCTACCGATGCGGTAAGTTTAGTGACTGCCACATCGTAGTTTAATCGCAATGTTTTGTCTTTATCACGTGAGATTCGGATACCCAGGTAACGTAAGTCCGAACTGCACCACTCAAAAGGAAAGTCAAGGGGGAAATCAGCAACCGCATTCGTGAGTGGGTAAAATGGTGACTTGACCCAGTTTATGTGTAAACCAGACAATCTACCGAAGACAACAAATTCCCTAAGTAAGGGATTCAAGTTACGTGCCGGATCTTTGACAAATAGCGTCATGTCGTCGGCATATAACGACACATCGATCTGGTGCTGGAAGCAGCGAACCGCGTCCTCACGGTGCAACTGGCGAAGCCTGCAGGCCAGTGGCTCGACGGCTATCGCGAACAGAAGAGGGGATAAAGGGCATCCCTGTCGGGTGCCCCTTGTAATTGCAATGGAGGGTGAAAGGCGGCCATTAATCAGGACTTTCGCTGTTGGTTGGGTATACAGCAATTGGACCCAGGAGATAAATAATTTGGGGAACCCCATACGCACCCGGACGGTGAACAAGAATGGCCATTTGACCGAATCGAAGGCTTTAGTGGCGTCAAGAAACACCGCTGCAACTGGAAGATCAGGGTGCACTGTGCAGAGCAGGGAAAACAGTGTGCGTAGGTTATGGGAGGTGGATCGACCCGGGACAAACCCAGACTGGTCAGGTAATACAATCCGGGTCATCAAAAGAGACAGTCTGGTAGCCAGCACCCTCGCCAGTATTTTAACATCACAATTCAAGAGCGAAAGCGGGCGATAGGAGTCACAGGCGCTGGGGCTCTTGCCAGGTTTCAGTAGTGAAGTAATGACGACCTCGAGCATTGAGCAGGGGAGAATTCCGTCGACTAGTGATTCCTCAAAGACCTCGCGGAGGACAGGGGCCATAATGTTGATGTATGCTTTATAAAACTCGGCAGGGATCCCGTCGAGGCCGGGTGCTTTTCCATTTTTGAGTGACATAATAGCATCCCTGATTTCATCCAATTCGAAAGGGGCGGCCAGAAAGGCACTGTCGCCATCACCCATCACTGAGCCAACAGAGAGCCACCTCACCAAGGTAGCCATTATATGACATGTCAGCGGTCGTGGCCGTGGTGTACAGCGCATGATAGTGAGACATGAAAGCGGTTAATAGGTCATCCGAGTCTCTGACTGTTTGTCCCTGTTCGCCTATAACCTCCAGAATTGTGTTATGATTGTGCGGGGTGCGCATCAACACTGCCAGGGCCTTGCCTGGTCTGTCTCCCTCACAGTATTTTCTCGCCTGCCAGTGTTTCCCTTTAAACTTGGCTTCCCTGTTTGCTTCATCCTCGTATCGTGTCAGTTTATCTCTAAACTCTGCATGGGTTTCAGTACTACCCCCTCTACCATTCGAGCTTCCAAGTCCTTCAGTTCTCTATCGAGTGTGCGAATTGTGCGTTGAATGTCGCGTAAAACCCCAAAGCTTTTTGATATGCAATATCCCCTGATCGTAACCTTGAAAGCTTCCCAAATGTGTTCGACCGAGTCTACAGATCCCTTGTTTCTAGGAAAGAAAGCGGCAATTTCCTCACCAAGTTCAGTGCGGAACACGGTGTCCAACAGGGCAGCTGGCTGCAGCCTCCAGTGTGGTCTAGGGTTGTCCCATGCAGGCACCTGTAGGTGCATCGGACCGGGCTATGGTCAGAGTATGTCCTCGGGAGATGAGCCACTCCGGTCACCCCTGCACAAATCTCTCTAGACATAAAAATGTAGTCCAGTCGTGCCCACGTGCCCGTCAGTGATGTGAAATGTGTGCCCTCCTTCCGGGAAGGGTGTAAGTAGCGCCAGCTATCCACCAGACCGCCCTCCGAGATCACGCCCTCGAGAGCCTCCCTGGACCTAAGTTTGTAATGCGTCACTCCGTCTGCCCTATCCAGATGAGGCACCAGTGCTAAGTTAAAGTCGCCTCCCCAAATAACGTGTCGGGACCCCACATCCAGAATTTTGCCCCAAAGTGTGGTAAAAAATAATGGCATATCCACATTAGGTGCATAACAGTTTACTAAAGTGATGGTGTCTCGACCTAGGCGTCCCCACATCAGGGCAAAGCGTCCCTCTGCATCCGTCAATTCACCACACACTTGAAATGGTACAGTACGCCTAATCAGGATAGCAACCCCTCTCGCATAAGTAGAATAAGACGAGAAAACACGGGTGTTTGCCCATTTGCTTGCAAAGGTAGTGCGTGCCTGCGGTGATATATGTGTTTCCTGCAACATGGCAACCTGAACTTGATGGCGGTCTAGGTATGCAATCACATTTCGACACTTTTTAGCATTGTTAAGACCCCTTATGTTCCATGACATACAACTCAATCGTGCATCAGACCCCGGTCCCGCCATAAGCTAGGGTACATCATAGAAACGGAGTATGCCATAGTAGTCTCTACAGAACCATCTCTTCTCAGGTGATTCCGAACACCACAGTGACCAACCATCCACCCATCCACCCTGTAAAACAAGATTCCCTCCTCAAGAGAACACATCCCCCTCCCACTACTGCATCCCAATCATGCCAGCAGCCACCCTTTCCCACCCCTCCCCTCCCCCCTTTTCCCCACAACTTCCACAACTTGTTCCCATGATTGGGGTATACCCGTAGGGGAAACAACATCAAGAGCGCACAGCCACTTCTCCCTCCGGTAGCATCCTGTTCTGTACCATCCTCGGTGGAGGCCAGGGCAGGGATAGTGGTCCCGGGAATACTTTACCACTGGATGAGTGAATTAGTCCCCAACTTCCGTAAAGTGTCCGAACTATCGGGCACAGTGTCTCAAGGTTCAAACCCATCCGGTCAGAATCCGAGCAGTCTGTTCTAATGTGGACGCTTGGCATCAATTATCATCATCCGCTAACGGTGGGTCGTCCTCGAGGTCTACATTGCCACTCCGATCTTCCCTCTGTGCTTTGCGGACCGCTTTCAAGTAATCTTCTGCTTTTTGCGGATTCGTGAAGAAACGCTACTTCCCTTGGTGTGTCACCCGCAGCTTCGCCGGGTAGAGCAGCGCATAGTCTAGCTGGGCCTCACGCAGTTTCTTTTTAACATTCAGGAATTTGCGTCTTTCCTCCTGCACTAGAGGAGTGAAATCCGGATAGATAGAAAAGGTGATACCATTGTAGTGCAGGTTCTGTTTGGTTTCAGCTGCTCTCAGTGCGACATCTCGATCGCGATAATTTAACAGGTGAGTGATGATTGGCCTAGGCGGCGTTCCGGGTTTAGGGACGGGGCCAAAGATCTATGCGCCCTTTCGACAATAAACTGAGGTGAGAAGGCATCTTCTCCCACCGATGCTCTGAGGAGTTTCTCCACATATAGTTCCATCCTGCCTGTGTCTGTGGACTCCGGAATGCCCGTAACGCGAATGTTGTTGCGTTTGCTACGAGCTTCCAAATCCTCGTTTTTGCCTGCTATAACTCGCAGCAGATTGTCCATGCGGGCTAGTTGAGTTGTAAGTGAGGCGGTGATGTCATCATTGTCCGAAATCCGTTGTTCCGTTGTTGTTATCCGCTCCTCATGCTGGTCTACTTTATGCACAAGGGTGTCCATCCTGGAGGACATCCTGTCCACTTTCTCCACCACAGTGGCAAAACCTTGTCGCATCTCCTGAAGTAGACGGTGCATATCTAGCTCTTTAGGGGGAGAGGCTATGGCAGTAAGATCTGCTCCACTAGGCCCCGGCTCGGCCGGCACCGTCTTCGATCCCTTCCTCGCGCCTTAGAAATTTATTTTCGTCTGGCGATTTTCGGGACGCACCATCGTGCTTTTGCGTCTCTCACTGCCCGCCACCTTGGGGTCCGCTGATACGATAGTGAGCACCTCTTAAACAAATGGGGTGTCGTGGCACCCGCTAGCTTGTCCCTAAGCAAGGTGCTTCTCCAGTTCTATGTCTCGTGTCCCTTCGTCCTAATGAATCTTCACAAACTTAAAAGCCACACAGTGATCCACTCAGCCAGGGCGTGGGCACAGGGGAAGTGACATGTGTCAAGGATTTCTCACTGGTCTCAATCAATATCGACCAATATCAACCAATATCAAGTTCAGTCCATCCTAGATCAGCGCACATCCATGAAGGTTATGCTCAGCCTGTATCGGGGGTTAGTCAGACGTGGTTATGCACTTTAAAATGCTGTAGTCACCATGTGCTGATAACGTACCTGTGGCAGGCCCTACTATTTGAGCAGCGCCCAGTCACATCCAGCCACTCCACAGTCACAGACCGCATGCTATTACGGGACAACGAAGCAGATCCCCGCGGAGAGGCCCGCAGTAGGTAGTAGCCGCTCGCGCAGCCTCCCCGACGTCTTCACCAGCTCTTGGTAAGCCGATCTCAATATTCCGCTATGGGAGCAGGGAGTCTGCAATCTCCACAGCGCAGCACTCGTCCCATCGACGTGGAAAGAGGTCGATCACCCGCCGTGCATAATATCCGGCGTGATCAGGAACCACCTCTCGGCCGGGCCGTCCCTCACGGCCTCCAGCAGCAGTCAGCCCAAGCAGCCTCACCCCCAAAGTCCACAAAGATAGTCTCCCTGCCCCCAGCAGTGCTCCGTACCTTCGTGCCGCTGACGGGGGTCAAGGCAGGAGAGGCGACGCTCTTGGCGGCGGCCACAGCACACAGCAACCACTGCAGGGACCCGCAGTACTCCCTTCGTCCAGCGCCGATTCCCCTGCCGAGCGTCTGGCTTTGATCGCAGAAGAATGTCCGCGACGTCAAGGTAGATTAGTCCAGTATGTATACGCCCCCGGGCGTCGGGACTCCGAGGGGGCTCCCAGTAGGCAGGGGAAGGGGCCGATCGTCACACCGAGAGCTGAGGGCGCGACGGTCTCCGCAGCCGGGCCCGTGTTCAGGGCCCGCCACCTCGTGGCAAGCACCGGCCTTGCGTTGCAACCGGCACCCGATCTTCACGTCACACTAGCTCCAGGGGCACTGCCGGTAGATTTTGCAGGATCACTTTCTCGGTCCCAGTCGCTCCCAGGGATCCACGAGTTGGACCGCACGTAGGCGACCACATACAGTGCCGAAACAGCTGCTTTCGGGGAAGTTCGACCTCCAGTAGAGTAGGATTAATTAAGGATAAGTTCTCCAGGGAATGGGAGCCTCACAGTTAGGCGGCCATTCCGTGTGTATGCCCTCTAGCGCCCCCTTTTGGAAGGAAGTTTCATGGCACACGTAGAACTTCTCATAAGAAATTCATCATTCAAATGACCAAAATGTAGCATCATCTCAAACCGCCAAATTCTGATAAAAAATGCGCAAATATAAAATGATTATGATTTATCTTAATTATGTTGGGGCATATATGTATATATATATATATCCTATTTAATTTCATGAGAAAATACACTAGAGTGCCCAGACTGGACTTGCATAAACAGATTATGAACGTGAGCACTACTGATTATCATAGACTTGTAAGACTGTGACTGTATCTAATTACAATTCAAATGCGTGTCTTTCTTTTCAGAATGAGGTGCAGTAATGCAGAAATTCATTGCAAGATTAAGAAACATGTGCTGAATTACAATCCTTAATTAATTCCTTTCAATTAAATGAACAGATCTTATTACATATTACAATAGTATGTGGCTTGTTACTGTTTGTTTTCTTAATTGAATCCATTTGTTTAATACTCAATTAACAAAAGTGATATATGTTATACTGGAAATACTAGCCTTCAAGCATGAAATAGTTGCAACATATGTAACTTTATAACAGAACAAGCTTGAGATTGTTTTTTAAAAGCAGGCATTGCTAAAACCAATAGGTCTTGCAAGTAAATGAAAAGGCTTTCATAATGCTTGTTCATATTCCACGCTCAAATACACTGATTATCATTTATCATTATGTGTGTTTATGTGTTTCTGTTTATTTTAATCTTGTGTCTGACAAAGATACAAGATGTAGATAAACAGAAACACACATGTCAAATCTAATCCAAATGTGGCATTCACATTTGCATACCCTCAGAGTTTGGTAAAGCTGCATTCAGCACTTTCCTGAATTAAGCATCAATACACTAGATCATTAATAGCAGTTTTTCAAGTCAGATACAAGTGCTTGCTTCGCTTTTTCAGTTATGAAACAGACCGTCCAACCAAGTCATGGAAACACAGCTATGAATATAAGCACACTTGTGCATTCCTGCGTTTCATGCGTTAGCACATTAAAGCCAGACCTCCTGGTTTAGTCAAATGCTTGTTTTGCCCGTGATGGATGAACTTACTCCCAGATTCATCAAAGTCCCGTTTTGCGAGTCCTTAATAGCGATTATTAAGGAATCGCTATTAAAGACTCGCAAAACGGGATTCATGAACAAATCGCAATAATTATAGCGATTTCTACTGCCTCCTTATTTGCGATTCTCTAATTGCTAACCGCAAATAAGAAATGGCTTTCCCATTCATTCCTATGGGCCTAAAGGCCCATAGGAATGAATGGGGAGTCATTCCTTATTTGCGATTAGCAATTAGCGAATCGCAAATAAGGAAGCGATTTTGAGGGTGCCAGGGTGTCCAAAGGACACCCTGTAGCACCCCTGAAATGCTCTTGTACACTGGTGTTGCGCACACACATGTCCAAAGGACATGTGTGTGTGTAGCATACAACTTAGAAAAATGCACTAAAGTGCATTTTTCTAAGTTTTCGCTATTTACCACGAAGTCAGACTTCGCGGTAAATAGCAGCCCCAAATTGCGAAATCGCAATTTTTAAATGGTTGATGAATTGCATTTAAGGAATCTCTAATTGAGATTCCTTAAATGCATTATTCGCAAATTTGGGATTTCTACAAATGCGATTTTTGCATTTGGGATGATGAATCCCAAATGCAAAAATAGCGCTTGTAAATGGCCACTTTGCGAGCCGATTTTCCTTTGATGAATCTGGCTGTATGTCTGAAAGGAGTTCATTACTACCCATCGGATCCCATTTTATCAACTGTAAAAAAAACACAGATTGAATTAAAAACTACAAGTTGTCAAACGTATGTCTTGCAGGTAACATGAAACTTGCTGAACTGTTTTACAAAGTTCGTAACTTGACGCCTGCAAGTAACAAAAGTATCTTTGAATCCATAGCATTATCCCCCGAGTGCTATTAAATTAAATAAAAGCCTTTGACCTATAATTTACACCTTGCTCTAGAACTGACATATGAACCAGCTGACCTGTCCTATGTTGTTTCAAACCTGAGCAAATGCATCACTTACGAGAGTTCTCTTACCTTAGTTATTATACAGTGAAACTGTATGAAAACACACATATCTGTGCTATAAGTACCTTAACCATCTGAAATGAATTACAATACAGAATGTTTGTGGCCAGCAGCTTAGCTCTTGGAAAAACAAATATTACTTGGCCTGTCATTAATTCTGATCTCCATTAAGCTGCCTTTTCTGACACCACTTTTTTTGCTACAGTCAAGCTATGAATTTATGGGTATTAGAATATTTATTTTCCATTTCAGGCATTGCTACATGCATTTAGTTGTCCTTCATTAGCACACCGTGCATGGCTTTAGCAGTTGTAGGAAGGTCTTCTCAGACTGCAACAGAGTTTGCTAGGTAGTCCTTCATAGTACCCCTTTGGTCTTACAAATCACAGGCACTGCTTGTAGGTCTGGGTTCTGACAGCCCAACTGTCAACAGGCCTGCTGCTAACAATATACATAGACAGGGCTTTTGGTCCACTATTTCAACCAGTGCCTTTCTTTACCCATTCTGTTTCAGTCATTGGCTTGAGATTTTGTCAATCAAGTGAGCATTCACTTAGCCCAGTGGAAATGTAACCTCTCACCTATTGGCGTTTTAGGCATATCTTTACTCCTGCAAAAGAAACAATTGATGGCTGGAATGCTGGACAATGCAACATTCACCCCAGTCACAAGGATCTGGGTTTATTCCATCATTCTTTTGCTCACCACATCACCCTAGTTTAGACCCAGCCATATGCAAATCAGTCTTGAACCTGTTCCTTATGGGAATAGTCCAGGCCGAACTGCCAAGCCAGGTCCTCCCAGGACCGGAAAAAGCATCCTGGGACCGGTTTCAGGGCTTCACCCTTCCTCAGCCAGGCTAGCTTGAATCCAGTGGTGTAGTGAGCATGGGACCAACGTCTGGGCATACCATTCCCACTTAGGGCAACATATGCAAAAGAAACAATTGATGGACGCGATGCTGGACAATGCAAACATTCAACCCCAGTTACAAGGATCTGGGTTTAATCCATCGTTATTTTGCTCAACGCACCACCCCAGTTTGGACCCAGCCATATGCAAATCAGTCTTGACCCTGTTCCCTATGGGAGCAGTCCAGTCCGAACTGCCAAGCCAGGTCCTCCCTGGACTGGAAAAAAGCATCCTGGGACTGGTTTCAGGGCTTCACCCTTCCTCAGTCAGGCTAGCTTGAATCCAGTGGTGTAGTGAGCATGGGACCCACGCCTGGGAATACCCATCCCACTTAGGTTGTCATATGCAAAAGAAACAATTGATGGACGGAAAGCTCGACAATGCAACCATTCACCCCCAGTCACAAGGATCTGAGTTTAATCCATCATTCTTTTGTTCACCACACCAACCCAGTTTGGACCCATCCATATGCAAATCAATCATGACCCTGTGCCTCATGGGAGCAGTCTAGACCGAACTGCCAAGCCAGGTCCTCCCTGGTTCGGAAACAATGGATGGATGGATTTAGGCCCAGATCTCTGTACCGGGGTTCATTTATGACATTGTTCTGCATTCTGTCCATCAATTGTTGTTTTTGCATTTGTCACCCCGAGTGGGAAGGGTATGCCCAGAAGTGGGTCTTGTGCCCTCCATGCCACTGGAGTCAAGCTATCCTGGCTGAAGAGGGGTGAAACCCTGAACCCGGTCCTAGGATGCTTGTTTCCAGTACAGGGAGGACCTGGCCTAGCATTTCAGCTTGACTGTTCCCATTGGGCACAGGGCTAAGACTGATTTGCATATGGCTTGGTTCAAACTGGAATGGCATGGTGAGCAAAAACGATGGATTTAGGCCCAGATCTCTGTACTAGGGTGAATATATGACATTGTTCTGCATTCTGTCCATCAATTGTTGTTTTTGCATATATCTTTACGCCTCCATGCTCCATGCATATTAAACAGTGTGGGGGACTACTTTACAATAACCTAAACAATAAATCCACCAACTAAGGGAATGGCGTTCCACATGTAAAGTGAGTTAAAGATGTACAAGGGCTCTACGGAGAACAAAGTTGACATGAAGCCTCTAATTCCCACAGAACCTGGTAGGATAATCGAAGTGTTTACAACATTCAGATTAATTACACCATTGTCAAAAGAGTATTAAAACTGATGAGAGAGGATGGGACGCCTTGACCCAATGGTTTACCTTGGTGACTTTTTAAAGCTGACACCATTGTATCAAGAATCACTGCTGAATGCACAAGTGCCTCAATCATGCAATGGATCCATTTTACACCAAATCTACCAAAAGGGCAATAACCCGGATCCAGCAAATTACCAGTTAATTGCTTTATTAGACGTTGAGGCAAACGTAAGTGCTAAAAGGTATTAAGAGAAATAGAGGGTTGTACTGATAAATAGAAATTAGCACCTTTCGACCAAACCAGGTAAAGACAAAAATCGTCCACTGCAGATAGAATTGTGGCACTGACTTATATGGCAAATCATATTTCTCTGTCTTCTTTACCACCTCTATTTGAATGCTGTGTAGATTACTCAGCAACATCTGCTGGTGCTCGTCGACACATATAAAGGGCCAAGTTAACAAAATGGGGTACATCACAGATTTTTCTCAACGAAATTGTCTCTCTATACTCTGATCAATGGGCATGCATCAGGTTCGCTCAAGGCAACAAAGTTACAAAGCAAATACAAATTAACCGGGTCCTAGTCTCCCTAATATTCAAATCTCTGCACAGCTGGCCAAGGCAAGGCATTGACAAGAGCAAACTCATTTCCACACAGGATTGGGCTGACAAGATGCAGATTATTCATATGCAGACAGCTTGATCATTATAGCTCAGACAAAAATTGGCATGCACCATGTATTAAATGAATTAAATAAATATGATTTAGCAAACAAACGAGTGACTAATGTGAATAAAACCAAGATGATGGTCTTCGTAAACAATAAGAACAAGTCTAACCAAAACTGAAGTTTGGTCCAGCTAATGATAGAGTATACATCAACATAAAATGATATTGCTGTTTAGCTATCAGAAACTGGCAAACCTCATATCTATATAAATAAAAATGAAAGTATGTCTGTCTGTCTGTCTGTCTGTTTGTCCTTTATGCATTACTATACCATTCATCCGATCGCCATGAAACTTTGGGAAGTTGTTGAGTACACTCCCGCAAAGGTTTCTGGCATAAATCTTTTTTAAATATCGGCCCCCCAGGGCCCTCATAATCTTTCGAATACTGAGTACGCACCAGACAGAAAAACAACAAATCGTGTATCCACAAGCACTCGAATAAATAAATAGTATTAAAACACCATTCATCCGATCGCCATGAAACTTTGGGAAGTTGTTGAGTACACTCCCGCGAAGGTTTCTGGCATAATCTTTTTTAAAATATCGGCCCCCAAGGGCCCTCATAATCTTTAGAATACTGATGTACGCACAAGACGGAAAAACATAAAATCGTGTATCCACAAGCACTCGAATAAATAAATAGAATTAAAACGACACTTTGAAATGTTTTCCATATTAAAATGAATAAGTTTCAATAAAAATGACACAACGTAAATTGAATGTTATCATAACCAGTTTCCTTGAATTTGCTTTCTTCGGAAATCGCAGCAACTCGCAACTGGTAAGCTACTATTTATATAAAGCATATAAGTGAAAATGCCACAAATTTAACATTTGTCCTGAGCAGACTAAATGCACATCTATGCAGTCCTTCAGCAGATGCCATCACAAGAGATCTTATAAAGCAAAGCGGTAACCAATGCTCTCTTACTGTCATCAAGCCTAACCATCGAAGCTTACATTTTTGTTAGACAAATTGCAATGTACTACAAATAGACAGATTTTCTATCTACCCTGGTATACCTACCAGCCTGAGATGCGTCTGTAGTTTGTATTGGAGATTGTGTTGCTCAGGCTGGACCTGGAAGGTAAATCATCATTTATCAAATATCACCATTTAATTACACACAGACAATATAACACGTTTAAGATAGCACTGCTAGAGATCTTTAACACAGAGGCCAATCCATGGTCAACATACTTACACAAAGCAAGTATGGACGTTATCAAGTAAGATTCACTCCGAAAAAATAGAATCAATACACCACCTAAAACCAATTTTCAAATCCTACCCAATAAAACAAATGCAACCTTATTTAAAAGAGGCATTATGCAGGGTTGGCAGAAATCAAGTTCTGTGTTCAAGGTTCATGGTCCTGCTTATTAATGACTACACAGCAACTGGAGGAATATACCCCCTTTTATCATGTGCTTCAGGTTCTGCACCTAAAGGAGAGAATCAATCTTACACTTACTTTATTGCTGCCTTGAATTCTTATAAGCAAGTCAATCTGTACTCAAACCAATGTTTTGAAAATACAAGATCGCAACTTGTAAGGACGCCTTGGAAGTTTGCCTTAACTGCAGTAACATAGCTGGTTCAGCAAATACATAAACATATTATCTAACAGAATTAAAACTGTGAACATTTTCTAGCTGATCCATTCAACTTGTATGACAGCTAAGGGTGTAGAAAGTGTGTAAGGTGTGACACCTCTTCATTTTGCCAGGTCGAAATGACATTTTAAAATTGTACACACAGGCTGTAATGGCATGCCTGAGACATGTTTAAAGGGCTACTTCAGTGATGACACAATAAGTGCCGTAGGTCCTCTTGTAGCATTCAAATTACAGGTCCTGGGTACATGTAGTACCACTTAACTAGGGACTTATAAGTAATTTAAATACGCCAATTGGGTATAGGCTAATGTTACCATGCTTTAAGGAGTGAGCACATGCACTTTAGCACTGGTTAGCCATGGTACAGTTATTTGAGTCCTAAGGCCAGCAAAAATGGAGGAGGAAGGCAAAACGTTTGGGGTAAGTCCTACTTAAGGCTGGTAGGCCAAACTGTTGTCATCATTATTGCAGATTTACAACTTAAATAATTTAAATAAAAAAAGGTCATGTGAAAACCATTCTATCTTGTTAATTAATTAAATAAAAAGCCTTACAAGCATAAAATAAGCTTAAATTATCTTTAAGCACTTTTTATCTTACAATGTTGTGGATGGTGAAGCCCTGAATCTGGATATCTAGGCTCAACATGAGTAGTTATTTTGACGTCTGCTGATGCTGATTGCATTGCAATGACTCCCATTTGTTTCACTACAGATATTCAAAACAAGCTGTGTCATGTATTAAGCTAGACTATTACTACAACTTTACAAACCTATGTAGATTGCATGCTCTAATTAAATCATAGTTGTTTGCACTCCTGCAGTTAGCTAGTGACCAAAGATAATATGCATAAATCAATTAATACAAAGCTTTATAATATTTATCATGTCATTTTCCATCTCTGCATCCTGTATTTTGGGCAAAATGGCAGGACATATCATAGCCATACAAACATAATAAAATATATTAAATAGTACATGATGCCTTTTTTAAAATAAAAAAATCAAAGAAATGTAATCATGCTAAAATAGAACTTTTCATATCCCTCAATTAGGCTATCATATTTTAGGGTTAAACCTATATTAACTGAAAAAAAGCCACAGAAAGGGAAATACGCATGATCGGTGTAGACATTTAAACACTAATAAACGCAAGCATAATGACATTCTAAAGCGCCATTCAAAGAAAGGAAAGTGAGAGAAAATAGATAATTTTTATTTCTTCCTGAAAAGACTAACATAATGTAGCTTTGTTGTACATGGTAGCAGCAAGGAAGACTGGTCTCAGATTATTCTGCTTGAGTTTTCTTTTTTAGGGATGTCACTAAAATTATGTTTCCTCTTCCTTTTGTTTACTGCCAGAAGTGAGTGCTTGAATTAAATGTACTAGGTTTAGAAGCATGTTTTAGGTCTGATCTAATTATTCTATATACAGTACAGAATCTGGGAATAATAAAATCAGATTATATATTTTGGTGTTTGTAATCCTTTCACTGATTGGTGAAATGGTTGGCTCATAAGAAACGTGGCCAATATATAATATTTACCCACAAACACAGAATGGATAAAACCCTTTGATACATCAGCCCCCTTTATTATTAAGTCAGTATTGTTAGACTGTGAACTGCCAAACAACCAAGGCTTTAAAGATTCAATGCAAGGTGTAGTGATTGGTAGCTGTTGAAAGAATGATGTCTTCATGCACATGGAATATTGGTTGCTTCCCACAATAAATATGTGTAATAACATGTCGAGGGGAATCCCCAAAAGTCACAAAATTAGCCTGAACACAACTCCTGGTAGTTATATCACAAGGCAGACAGGCTTAACTTAGAGCAATGTGGAAAGTATTTAAGCAGTGCCAAACAGCAATATCTAAAAATCAAACTCCAATTTAGAAAACTAGAGTACTAATTGATAAACAAAGTGGTAGTAAAAGGTTAAAAATAAAGTAAGTGAGACCAGCGATATGAGCATTTACAATTTGATGTGAAAATAGTGTCAGAAAGCAATAAGTGCCAATGCTAGTCTATGGCCAGTTTGAACAGACAAGGGACACTTTGAGGCTGACAGTGACAGATATCAAGGTTGGATACTCAATTCAATTCAATTCATGAAGCTTTATTCGGCACATGTAAAATGACCATAAAAGCGCATACAAAAAAAACCCCAGAAGATCACACATAATATAAAATATACGTCAAATTTCAGGTCATACATAGTATAAAATATGCATCAGATTTCAGGGCAGTGAACAGCCAATAAGAAAAGAAAAAATACAGACATAATCGTTTAAAAATGCATACTTTTCCTATTATTAATACACTTAATTAAAAATGATGCAGTATAAAAACAGATATCAACAGTTTGTAAGTTAAAAAGTAGACTCATTGCCTGGTTAACTGTGCCTACTCCATTTTTGACAAACATGGGTTTCAGATAGACAGTACGCAAGTTCGTATACAGTTTACAAAACAGTAGAAAGTGCATAGTGCTATGTTTAGATACGCCATCACACATACATGGCCCTAATGGATGTCTCTTGAGATTCGGCAGGGCCACTAGGTGATGTGCTTTTCCGAACCTCAGTCTAGTCAGCACAAACTTGTGGGATGGTCTTGTCACCTCTACCAAATAATTGGGAAAACCTTTGGCTGTAATATAACGGTTACAGAACATTACAGTTGTTAGAGATCCATAGGCTAGAGCTCGTTTCTTTGATTTATAAGCCAGGAATTTAGCTTTAAACTCTGTTTTAGGTATCTTAGAAGCTGCACTGGGGTCGGTCAAGACATTTAAATCAAAAATCTCAGAAAAGCAAACAATGACATATTTTAACCAGGAAATGTTCAAATGTTTATCCAGTAAGATACAATCCTCAATAATCGATCTGTCAAAAGTTTTCTCCTCCTGAAGCCATATTGACGGCCAAATCATAAGTGGTCTCAGGGATAACAGATCCATTAGAAAGTTGATATCCAATTCCCGGTGGATTAACTCGGTTGGGGCAGAAGTTGGTAAGGACAGGAGCTTTTTTAGAAAAGAGTTTTCCTCCTGCTGCAAGGGGTGATCACTACTGTGGCCCCATATACCTGCTCCATAGAGAGCTATGGAAATACATCTTGCTTGATATATTTTAAGCATGTCTCTAGTCCGTCTGTCCCCCACCTTAGCAGCAAATCTAAAGACGCCATGGGCACTTTTAGCCATTTTGTTACGAATATTACTAAATTCATCGGACCATCTTCTATCTTTGGAGAAGGTTATGCCGAGATAGCAAAATTTGTCTACTTGTTGCACCTTGACCTGATCAATAAAAAAGGTGTTACGAAATTTGCTTCTTGCCCCGAGTGTCATTGTATGTGTTTTCCCCTTATTGATGGTTAATTTTCTATCAGTGATAAAATCAGAGAATCTATTAAGTAGACGCTGTAAGCCCAGAGGAGTTCTGGAAAGCAAAACAGCGTCGTCAGCATACAACAACACAGGAACAGGTGCACCTTTGATCTGGGGGGCATCCGCTTTAAAACATTTTAAAATCATGTCGATACCATTAATAAATAAGATAAAAAGTAGGGGGGCTAGAACACAGCCCTGTCTAATCCCTCTTTAAACAGTAAATTTTGGGGTGCATTCACCTTTAACACCATAACTCACAGATGTTTGTAGTTTCCCGTACAGCCTGGCGAGGAAAAAAATATTACCTTCTGGTGCTCCTAGCTGTAACAGGGTTGACCACAGAATAGAGTGGTCAACCATGTCAAAAGCACTACTCAGGTCTGCAAAGCAAAGATACAACGATTCTTGCTTTGCTTCGGTGTATTTCCCGATCAGTAAATCAAGGTTTATACATTGATCTAGTGTTCCCCGGCCCTTCCTGAAACCGTACTGGCTGTCGGCAAGAATACCCTCTTGCTCCGCCCATTCCTCTAGCCTAACCAGCATGACTCTACTCAAGATTTTTACTGAGGAGTCAAGAAGGGAGATAGGGCGGTAGTTTTTCGCATCAGATCGGCTACCCTTTTTGTATATTGGGATGATGATAGATTCCCCCCAAGATTTGGGTGCCTCAGTACATATTGCGGCATTAAAAGTGATAGCCAGAATGGGACTCCACATCTCAGGGGCTGTTTTAAAAACATCCACAGGGACGCCGTCAGGGCCCTGGGCTTTTCCCCCCTTGCTAGCACGTATGCCAAGTTCAACTTCTGTGGCTGAAAAATCTAAAGGTAAAACAGGCCATCCCATGGGTTGGGGTCCACACAGTTGTTTGAATCAAAGATGGCTGAAAAATGGGCAACCCAACCATCACTTGAAATATGTGAGGTTAGCTCTGGCATTTTTTCATCTTTCAGGAAAGGAGAATTAATAGTAGCCCAGAACAGAGTTGTGTTAGATAATTCAGCGGCTTGGTTAAGAGAATCCCAGGCGGGCTGCTGTAACTCAGTCTTTCTCCGTTTCAGAGCACGCTTATAGTCTGCTCTTAACATAATTATAAAATTAGCGTCCGTCGGTCTTTTAACAAGTGCATGTTTTAATTCAATTAATAACCTAGTTCATGTGTGGTCAAACCAACCTGGCCCGCTTTTAACCTGAGCGCATCTGGGTCTAGTGAACCTGGCGTCAATTAATTTATTAATATTGTTAAAAGAAGATAAAACCTGCGTATGATCATGGTCATTGTCCAGGATAAAAGTAATATCTAACATACAGTCCCTGACAATGGAACTAATTAGGTCATTGGCTTTGTCCCCTGTCCATCTTAATCTGACCCCATTGGGTCTATGTGGTTCCACATTGTTGATTGTAATGCCAGTTTTAGCAAGATTTCCAACCCAGAGGGATGTTTCCAGAATTATACAATTATGATCACTAATCGGGGTTTCTACAATCCTGGGAACAGCACAACTAGAATTGCTGTTGGAGGAAATGACAACATGATCAATAACAGAACTAGAATGCCCATTATTAAAAGTAGGGATAATTTCGCCATCTTTGCCGTTGGCAAAGCCTAGAATCTCCAGGTCATAGCATCCCATAAATGAGTTTAAAGCCTCACCATAACTGTTATGGCCAAAATGCAAGTCGTCAAATCCGGCATTATTTGTGAAACCACAAACTTTTTGATTAGAAAATTCACATAAAAAAGGGTTAAAATCACCGACCCATATGAAATCAAAACAAACATTAACTTCTGAAATTAACTTTTCAATAGTACTAGCCAGATCGGATATTACTGTAACCTTCGAGCTATCAAAAATATTATTATAGTAGTTTAGTAGCAGTATATTTCATTCCTGGTTATCATATAACCAAAGAATCTGCACATATGCTCCCACAGTTATGTACCTCTTAACTACAATCGAACGATTAATAGACAGAAGTATCAGTAGTCCGCCTTTGGCTCTCCCTGGTTTAGTCCCCTGCGCTGGGAGATTATATGAGACAAACCCATCACAGTTAACATCATCCCGGCACCAAGTTTCTTGGAGGCACAATATATCATAGGCATTAATCATATCCAACCAAACTAGGGCATTTCCCTTTGATTTCAGCCCTGCAATATTCCAGCTAGCGATTGTTATCCCTTTGCCACCTGTCCCAGTACTAGCAGATACAACAGTTCCGTTAGTAACATTTTGCACCCTTTGGTTCCCGCTAGACGAAACCCCGGTGCTCAGCTGCCATAGGGTTATCACTAACCTTAATCACCAATGCATCTGTAATCTCACAAATCGGGGGTTCTGCGAGGGAGAGCACCTCGTCTACCATAGGATTATCTCTGGCCGTGCTTATGAATGCACCTGGGGTCTCACAAAGGGTAGGCTCATTAACCTGTTGAAGTCAATCGTTAGCATCTAGGCTGCTCAGAACATGGAATTGGTTTTGCATGGGGATATCCAAACTGGGCCTATATATGAATGGCGATTGCCTATACCTAGTATTCCTGTTATCAGTGGGGATAGTTTTACTGAGGTGGCTATAGAAAAAGCCAAGTGGGCGGGCATAAACATTATTATCATTAAACGGTAGGGATGCTGCTCTCAGTAGTACAGTAGCAGCATGTTGGGGGTGTTTAAAATGAATGACTACACAATCACCCCTGCTACTCTTTATAGAATTGCCAATCCAGTTGACCCTTCTAGTTGTTAAAATCTGATCAGAGTATTCAACTGGAAACCCACATTGTCTATGTAACCAGGAGACTGTTTTGTTTTTTAGGGAGTCATGTGTTTCTTGTTGGGGCTGGGTCATGCTAGTTTCAATAGGCGGTACGTTAGTTAGGACAACTACATAAGGGGCACAGTCAGGGGGGGAGGTTGATAAAACGCTTCCTTCTTACTTCTGTCCACCCTTCTTTATTCTCTCCCACAGTAATTGCCTTATTTACCTGTCCAATACTTGCAGGGCTAGCTTGAGTCGCTGTCATATTGACTATAGGCCTTCCCTCTGCTAGGCTTTTTTTCTTAGCACTCAATCTAGTGCCCCTCTCCATAGACTTTGATTTTCCGGCCAGAACAATGTGCGAGTCCAGAAGGCCTCCTAATCTCACTACTTCGAAAGAAAGCATATCTAGTTTAACCTCTAAGGGTTTAATAATACTTTCTAGTTTGGCATTAATGATATTAACCAATAAATCTAGTTGGCCAGTATTCAGTGTAGCTGTACCTTTCTTTTCTGTATCACCCTCCTCCCTTGCTGTACTTTTGGGAGGGGTTGCATCTCTTTTTTTATTTCGGTTTCCTCCACGTCTGATTGGGACTTTTCTACAGGCTCTGACTACTCTACGTGGTGGCGAGGCATGTACTGATGTATTAGAGGAGTCAGGGGAGTCATCTAGCACAACCTGACTACAAGCTACTAATATGGGGGCCTTAATGTCGTTAACGTCCACATTTTCCGCGTTATAACTACCATTTAATGCAGATACTCTCAAAGGAGTTGGCACCGTCGGTGGGCTACCACGCCCTAGTGATAGTCGGCGATCATTATTAATTTTCTTAACTACTTTGACTAAATAATTATCCAGTGTGGCAGGCACTGGAGGGTTTTTCACTAATTTTTGTTTGGACATAGTGAATGAACCACCTACAAGGCTATTCAAAATATATTAAAATCGGAATGCTAACATGAATTATGAAATGTAATTATATCATCCAATTTTTCGTGTTCCAGTCATTAAAAGGAAATATAATACAGTGTCTCACGAATTAAGTGAAGCAGGAACTTGGAGTCCGAAGCCAGGGTTTATGGCCCAGCCCAGCCTCGTCCAGCCCCGGACTGCCACAGACTGCCCGCCCTTTGCACGGGCTTCGCCCGGCGCTGCCCGCATGCGTCCCGCGGGGCGGGAGGCGTTCACTGATCTTATGGCGCCTCCGGGCACGTTGGGAGCGTCACTGGCCCACGACCTCGCTGGTGTTGCTGCGTAGTGTAGTCCGCTACAGCCGTTGCCCTCACGGCGTCTCAAGTGTGTCCCGGAGGTAAGGAGCTTCAACGCTGCTGCTACCGTTCCCCTCACGGCGTCCGCAAAACTCCTGGATAGGACCCCCAGGAGCGCTCGGCGCTCGCTGATCTTATGGGCCTCCGGGCGCGTTGGGAGAGTCACTGGCCCGCGACCTCGCTGGGGCTGCTGGGTAGTGTAGTCCGCTACAGCCGTTGCCCTCACGGCATCTCAAGTGTGTCCTGGCGATGAGGAGCTTCAACGCTGCTGCTACCGTTCCCCTCACGGCATCCGCAAAACTCCTGGATAGGACCAAGCCGGACTACCAGGGCACGGATTTTATGTTTGAACGCAGCCTGAAAAATAGAAAAAATTTCCTCCAGTGGGGCAAAGCAGCAGGTTGGATTGGGTGATGTCTGTTTGAAATCAAACAGACGTTGACCGAGGTTGCACTGAATGTGTTGGATGTGGTAGGAAAAGCTCTGAGTGGGAGAAAATTGTATTTTCTACCTGCAATGGTTGAACCACTGTCCGGATACTTCTCACCCCTTCGGCCAATCAAGATTTTTTTGTTGGTACTTGGTGTCTGAAATGGAAGTCCTTTTTTTCCATCAGGGCAATGTAGCAGACTGTTTCTGACAAGGCCTCCAAGATCCTGGCTACATTCTTACCAAGGGGCCACTAAAAATGATTTACTTTTGCATAGAAACTCCAAGCAGGACAAACCTGTTTCTTCAGCCCAACGAGGTCACACCTTCACTGTATCGGCTCTGGTTTTGGTCCCAGTTGTCCAGTAGCTTGAAGTCATATTTTCTTCTAAGTCCCAAACATTGCAGGGGCAATAACCTTTTTCTTAAACTCTTTTCCTCATTTTCCAAGACATCGGGGAGGAATATTGGACTTTAAGGCCCTAAGCAGGGTCCAGTTCATGGGCAGTTATTACTGGGCAATTGGGAATCCAAGAAAAAGTCATTAACACGAGACATGAGGGGCAAGATGGCGGTCGTGTGAGACCGTAGTGCACACAGACCAGTGCTTGAGGTCTCAGAAGATGCGGATCATGCTGTCTACATGGACAATGCGGGTCGGAGAATGACTTGGGCGTGACTCTAACCCTCGCAGCAAATTGTACTTTAAAATACCCTGCGATACTTCAAAAATCGGACGATATGACAATGTGGCAGCACGGAAAAACCCCAAATAGAGAAACGGAGATGCTGGAGAAAAAGATCAGCTATAATACGAAGGTGCCGATTAAAAGTCATCTCGCGACATTGGGGTCTCTGATTGGCCTCATAGTGATTCGGTATCTGTGTAGAGACAGCTTCAAGATTTACAGAGCTAATGAGCAGACGTACCTTTTCAGTGCTCTGGAGCGAGGGGCTGACGGAGCTACTGTCACGGACATCAGTGGGAGCATCATGGCCCCAAAGAATGCGGCGGCGGCAGCCGCCAAAGCAAGGGCTGCCAGACTGGCTATGCGAGATGGAGCGGAGCCGGTTAAGCAGGCGGTGTTGCTACAGATTCTGCCGCTGCATCCAGGACTCCGAAGCAGGGAGCAGCTACTGCTCGGAAGGGTAGTCTGACCGGCCCTTTAGTCGCGGATCTCCTCCGCAAAACGCCGGCGAAACTCCTTCCGGGTTAAGGCGGGAAGAGTCAGCCGGGTGCTCTGCAGACTCCAGCAGTCGCGAAGAGAGCTGACGAACATTGCGCTACTGTCGGCGGCCACACGGATGATCCCGGATCGGCTAGCGCTAACACAGTAAGCCATGCACTCACTGGTAGAACAGCTGGGGGAGAATTGAGGATAAATGAAACAGGGGAGGAAAATGTTTAAAATGACAAAACTGACACTGTCTTATCACCAAACCCCTCCCCCCGCATACAACCATTGATAACATTATTCCTTCAGTGCCCCAGTTGCATATGGGCGACAACATAATGCCTGGTGAAACGGGGGGGCAGCTCCGGGCAACAACACCAATTTGGGCGATCAGCCAGGGACTAATGTGGGATCAAATCGGACAGGTGCGCTCCAGACAGAGTCGGGTGCCGAGGGGTCAGGGATAGCTGAGGCTGGTGAAAAATGTACCGAGGTGGACCAGGATAAAGATAAAGACCCGAGCAACTTCTACTCATACTCAGATAAACTTTTTTTTTTTTTTTTTAAAACCTTTATTGAGAAACACGTATCAGTACAAGCGCAGGCCTACAACCACACGGGCCGGCCGCAAAATCAGGAGAGTCAAAGAGGAGCAACATCAGTGTGTACGGTAAAATGAATACAGGATAAACGTGGAATAACATCGCTACATAGTAAGCGCCAGGATAAAAAGGGTTTCATTTTATGATTTATAGAGGAGGCAGCGGCCATATCTACCAGGGCGTCATGCAACATATACAGAAAAAGAGGGGGGGGGACGGGAGGGATACAGCCCCCCACGCAGTCAGAGAATCACAGTAGTGCGAGACCCAAACACATCCTATGCCCCTAAAAGGGTTCAAATATAAAAGACAAATCATAGCAAACAATGGAATGGGACGCCAAAGAGACCGACCTCCCGCCCCGAAACAGGAGAAAGTGCAGACACTTACGAAATGAAGGAGACAGAAACAAAGGGACATAGCCGATCCCCGATCTCCGATCCCCGCTAAAATCATGGGAGAATTGGCGCCCTCACTGGCCTGCCCTTTCCTCTCCGTCTGGAATGCCTCCCTTCACCATGGCTTCTTCCCAACCACCTGGAAGGAGGCATTGGTGATTCCCATTCTGAAAAAGGCAGACGCAGACCCCGCTGTCTTTTCCAACTACCGTCCCATTTCCCTTCTTCCTAAACCCGCCAAGGTCCTGGAGAAAGCCGTACAGCTCCAACTTACGGACTATCTAGAAGACCACTCTCTGCTTCATGGATCCCAATCCGGTTTCAGAGCAGGATTCAGTACCGAGACGGCCCTGCTGGAGGTGTCTGAGACCATCCGGGAGTGCGTGGACAGGGGCGAGGAGGCCATGTTGGTTCTCCTCGACCTGTCCGCGGCATTCGACACGGTTTCGCACCCCATCCTCCTGGATCGTCTCAAGCAGATAGGCATCGGTGGCACTGCCCTCGGCTGGATCGAGTCCTTCCTCTCATCCAGAAGTCAAAGGGTACTGCTACGCCCTTTTAAGTCAGAGAAAAAACCTCTATCTTGTGGGGTGCCGCAGGGCTCCGCCCTAAGCCCCCTGTTCTTCAACGTCTATCTGGCCCCCTTGGCGGACGTGGTGGAATCTTACGGAGTCAGGGTGGTCTCTTACGCTGACGACACACAGCTGGTGTTTTCCTTTCGGGACCACTCGGACTCCGCATTTCTCAACTTCCGCCAATGCCTCCTTAACATCAGTGGCTGGATGACTACGAACCACCTTAGATTGAACGCAGACAAAACAGAGGTTCTGTTTTTTAATCAGAAAACCTCTATCCCCTCTTCTTGGTGGTGGCCTACGGCTCTTGATCCTGCCCCATCCCCGGTTCACTCGGCACGGAACCTTGGCTTCCAATTTGATGACTCCTTGTCATGCAAAACTCAGATCAACAAAGTTACTTCCGCCTGCTTCATGAAACTACGCATGATAAGAAAGATCCTTCCGTACCTCCCCATGGATTCCCGCCGCACAGTTACCCAGGCCCTTATCACGTCCCACCTGGACTATGCCAATAGCCTCTATGCAGGGGCCCCCCAGTACCTGATTGGTCGGCTGCAGATCGTCCAGAATGCTGCAGCCAGACTGATCGGTAATATCCCGTACCGTCAATCTGTCTCTGCATACCGGAGGAAACTCCACTGGCTCCCTGTGGCTAGCCGCATCCAGTTTAAGGTCCTCACTCTTACCTATCGAGCCGTCAACAACCTCGGTCCTACTTACCTGCAAAATCGGGTCTCGATATCTCGCTCCACCAGATCCCTGAGATCCAATGACCTCCGCCTCCTGATCTCGCCCCGTTTCAGACTGTCCAGAACCGGTGGCAGAGGTTTTGGTGTCATTGCTGCCAGACTCTGGAATTCCCTTCCGCTTGAGCTGAGGTTTTGTCCCTCTGAAACCATCTTCCGAGCCAAACTTAAAACCTGGCTTTTCTCCGGACTCTAGTTTCCCCTCATCTCCTTCTTTTTTCTCTTCCCCTTTTCACTTGGGTACCCCTGGATTTTAGCGCCGGGACACCCCCTAGGGGGTAGCTGCGCGCTCTACAAACTCCATAAAATAAAAATAAATAAATAGCCCACCCCCCGGAAAGAAAGCAAAAAGGGACCATAGAATAAAACAAACTAAAATAACAAATACCCCCCCCCCACCCTACATCACTGTAATGGCTATGGCCCACCCCACTAAACAGCGTGCCTGTCGCCCAGAGTCACCCGAAATATAGAAGAAGAAGGTGTATAAAAGAAAGAAAGAGTGGAGGAGGAGAGAAACAGACCCGCTCTCGAAGGTCACTACTCAGGCCGCCCAACCCCAGACCCCATCATCAATACAGGATAAACTTCGAACATCCCCGACTAACCATCAGCAACCCAGCTGCACGAGTAATAACAGTCAGAACATAGGAGGAGACACCCCCACCCCCCCCCCCCGGCCCGGCGTAATAAAGTCCCGTTTCGTAGTACCGTCCTTCATCTCCAGTCCCAACAGTATACGGTATCACGGTGATTGAGAGGGAAAGATCAACCTTGTCCCCGGCGATCGAGAATGTCGACGTGGTCCAGTAGCACCGCAGCCATCTTGAATGGAACAAACAAACCGTGTAACTCCAGGAAATCAGGACACCGTCTCAGAAAGTCTGTCCAATTCACTGTCAGGCGTGCAGCAGCGATAGAAAGGTAGACATCACCCAGGAACAACCTTCCCGGCCCGGACGGCAGCAGCATCCACAGAAGAGCGTAGAAAGCGCCTGTAGTCATCAAAACTGGAGTATCCAAAGATGGCGTCCGTGGACGAGACCCCACACACTGAGCAAGCACCCAGACATCTGACCGATGCATCCCCGTCGCGGACAGAATTGGGGGGGCATCGAGAGCGCCGATCACTAGTCTCTCCGGGCACACCTGGGAAGGCAGTCCACCATAGTCGGGCACAGGATGAGACTCAGCGCCACACAGTCGCAAATGTGCGTGGGCAGGCAAGGACATAACAGTGAGAATCGAGTCCAAACTGCGCTCCAGGTCACAGGCAGTTGTACACATGGCAATATGAAAATCCCCCAGGGCTATCAGAATATCCAGAAGTCGCACTGGCGCCACAGGAGGGAGAGATGCAACGGAGCTTCGCACGCGGGGCGTAGAAGCTTGAAGCAGCCCACAAGGTCTGCCATCCATTTTACCATCACCAAGCTGTATACCACGCCCGCACATCGTAGAACACCTTCGGACCAGGGGCACAAAGGGAACACCGCCCAAGCGGTACCCGACAGGCGTAAGTGCGTCAGTCGGTGCAGCCATGTCAGCAATTGTAGCCAAGGAGAAGGAAAAACGAGCTCCGGTGATTCCGTCTTCAAGATGGGACCCCCTGCATCACGGAGCGAGATCAAAGGCACTCAAAGGCATACAGGAGGACGGGCGGTGAAACAGTGTAGCAATCGCCGTCTGTGTATCCCTGTCGGATAGAGAAGCCAAGCGGTGAAAGGAGACACACGGGATGCAGCCGCGGCACTCCGCCGGCCGGTCCAGTGCCGACCACCGCGGCCGCTGTGGTGTGTGTAATGGCGGCCGCACCCGGAGAACAAAGACCCGTCCACGCCGGGCAGCGCCAGGAGGAGGCGAGGGCGTCCCAACGCTGTCACCGCATGGAGCAGCGAAAGAAACACGCCATCGGAGTCGGGGCCCCCTCCCGCACCCGAAAACAGCGCTTAAAATCAGGATCAATGCCTCGACAGGACGCGGGGCGGGAGGGAAGCGAGAGGGTCGGCGGAGCCGAGGGATCAGGCGGCCATCGTGGCTGCAGGCTAGGCTCCTCCCCATACTCAGATAAACTTGAGTGGTCCGATGACACTGATTCTCCCATAAGCGACGCAAGTAAGGATGAAATGACCATGAAAGATCCTACGGCAGGCCAAAAAACTGTCCTAAAACGGAAAAAGAGCCATCACGGAGCAGCGGAGTTAGCATGGGATTACACTCCGTCAAATCAGCTCACAGTACCGTCAGTACCGTCAGGTCTGGTAAATGCAGCACAACAATCAGATTCCCCAGGATATCTAAATCCAACCTCACCCACACTTGAAACCGTACTACAAGCCATAGCCGCGCACAGAGAAGAGACATCTCAAGACGGACGCCAAGCCCAAGCAGCTCTTCGCAAAGTGCAAGGGGTGGTGCGCAAGCTGACAAGAACAGTCGGTGCATTCGGCGACCGAATGGCAGAATTAGAGTCTGGAATTGTTTCTAATGAGTCTGAGATTGCTGCAAATCACGAGCAGGTTGATGCACATGAGGCTGAACTGTCAGATGTTAGGTGGAAGTTGGAGGACTTCGAAAATCGTCTACGAAGGAATAACCTACGCGTGTTAGGGATCCCTGAGGCAATGGAAGGGGAAGATGTTCTCTCCTTTGTAATACAACTTTTTCACGACTCTCTGCCTGAACTATCCAGCTGGAACTGGGACTCAGAAGTCCAACTGGCCCATCGCGTTCCTCTCACTCTAAGACATCCAGCCAAACCTGTGGGGTATCCACGGGCTATTCTAGTCCATTTTGGCAGCTTCCTTCTAAGAGAGGCAATCTCTGAGAAAGCCAGGCCTGAAGCAAAACGCTTTAGGGGTTCGACATTCTACTTCGTACGCCTGGACTTTTGCCACGCAACTGTGGAAAGGAGGAGGCGGCTCCGCCAACTCATCAAACACTTCCAAGAAAAGAAGGTGCAGGCATACCTGAACAATCCTGCTCGACTGAAAGTTATAAATGGGGGACAAGCGAAATTTTTCACCTCTGAGATCAAAGCAAAAGAGTATCTAGATGGTCTTAACTAAGATATGATTTATGAGTTATGATCAAGGATGTCTAACAAGCTTAGTTGGTAATCACAATTTCAGCTTATAGGCCGATTATGGTCTCTAATGGGGTATGCAGAAACAATTCATTTGGTGGGCTAGGTACAATCTGCATTGCCGTATATTTGAATAACTAAGGGTTAAAAAGGGGGGTGAAGGAATGAATGTATGGGGGAAAGAGAAAGAAAGAAAGAGACAAGGAGGGAAAAATAGGGGGAAAAAAGAAGAAGAAAAGTACACACAAAATAACATGATATAAGGGATATAAGGATTTAAGTTTGCATAACCCGTGGGATAATGACAAACAGTATATTTCATTTAAGCACTGGTCAGCAGATGCACTTTCATCAAACAGACTCTTATGGAGTCTACACGCCTCACTCTGGGGGTTGGGGGGAGGGGTGATGGGGGGAGAGGGGAAGGGGGGGTTCGGGTTAGGGGTAAAGGGGAGAAAAAACTATAAAAAAAGCAACCAAAATTGTACAAATAATATCTACATGCCAGTCATAATTTCTATACAGGCTAAAACCAGAAGAATTCATATCAGGCCTCTCTCATCTAACCCCCAAAAAATATCATGGGTAAACTGAAATTATTCTCCTGGAATGTGGCGGGACTTAACGATAGGGATAATCAGGCAAAACCCATTTGATGTACTCTGCTTCCAGGAGACCCATATACCATGGGATGAAAGGGATTTATTAAAGGTTCCCAGTATAATCTGTTGGCGACTACAACACAGACATCTAGAACCCGAGGTGTCGCCATATTAGCCAGAGCTTTTTTGGGACAGGCCACACGCAAATCAGTTGATACCCTAGGAAGGTGGGCTATTATAGAGCTAAAAATCGGTATTACAATATGCACAGTGTACGCCTCTAATCAAGATGACCCATGTATATTTGAGGAACTAGAACTGGAGGTAGCCTCCTGGCCCAGAACATTAATACTTTGTGGGGACTTTAATATTTCTCTGGGGTGTAAGGGGATAAGACATAATCACCTATATATATGCCGGACGTAAACCAAAAGTGTTTAGAGCCATCTCCCAACTTAGAGAGAGTTTAGACCTAATTGATATTTAGGACTTAAAACATCAATCGGACCCCCGCTACACCTATTTTTCATATGCCCATAATAAATATGTCCGGATCGATTACATATGGTCAACTAGAGATTACTCTGATGAGGCGCAAATCAGAAAATCTCCAAAGACAATCTCAGATCATAACCTGCTAGCCCTCACACTTGATATTACCAATCTTAATAGGCCACGTTCCACCTGGTCTTTTGATAGAAAACTACTGGTAAACAAAGATTATATCAAATATATTAAGACATGGACTCAGGTTTTTTTTTACTGTAACCGATATAGTGCATCCAGGGGTACAGTATGGGATTGTTTCAAAGCTGCTCTAAGGGTAGAGGCAATTAGCTTTGTAGCTAAACGTAAGAAAGAATCAGATAAAGCCAATAACCTACAGATGCAAGAGCTAGCTAATATAGAGGAAAAACACACCACTCTAATAATGCAAGGTGAGGATGGGGGAACCACTCTAAGGAAAATGCTTATTCTTAAAACCGAGCTAAATAGTAGGCTTACCCGGAATGCGGCTCAGACCTTCCAGGCAAACCGTAATAAAATCTACAAAGATGGGGAGAGAGTAGGGAAGCAGCTTGCTCTACGCACTTGCCAGAAGCAGTCTCTTAATACAATTACTACTATCGAAGCAGAGGGACAGGAGTATACAACACCGGAAGATATATTGGAAACTTTTAGACAATATTATCAAAAATGTTATCAAAACGAGGATATGATCGATCAAAAAGCAATCAGAGATGCCTGAGTATATGACTAACCGAGACTGGATCAAACAAGATCATTGATGATACCACCAGGGAAGATCTTGAAAAGAATATTACGCATATTGAATTACAACTAGCCTTGTCAGAACTGGCCTCGGGTAAAGCCGCGGGTCCCGATAAACTCCCATTAGAATTGTATAAAATTCTCGAAGAACATATAACACCTTATTTAGTAGACCTATTCGTAGGGATTCAAGGAAGCGACATCCCTCCCGAATCATGGAAAGAAACAAATATAGTCATCTTTCCCAAAAAAGGAAAGCCCCCAAAACTTCCATCATCGTACCGCCCAATCCCCTTAATAAACTCGGATTCAAAGTTATATTCAAAGATCTTGGCCAATCGGCTCAGGAGGGTCATCGAATATCTGGTCTCCCCGTGGCAGCATGGCTTTATCCCTGGTAAGTCTACCGCAGATCACACCCGTAGGGCCATATCGCTATTTGATATCATGAAGGTGACAGGAGGCCAGATGTCGATGATCCTGCTCGATGCCGAGAAGGCTTTCAATCGAGTTTCTTGGGAATTCTTATGGGCGGTGCTCGATCAAAACAACTTTGGGCCTTGTCTTTCTAAATCAATAAGGGCAATGTATCATGATCCAAAACCCAGGGTGCTAGTGATGGGCCATGAATCTAGGTTATTTGATATATTAAGAGGAACGAGGCAGGGAGGTCCATGCTCCCCGATTTTGTTCACCATGTACATAAATCCCCTGATTCTGATACTATTAGCAAGCGATGCAATTAAACCTGTTACGGTTGGTCCCCATGATACTAAGATACTTGCTTATGCCAATGACGTGGCGGTAGTAACACCTTACCCCTCCGAGGCAATAGCTGAATTAGAGTTGATTAGAGTTGATTACTCAAGCCTTCGGTCAGATCTCTGGATATTCTCTCAATCGAGATAAAACAATGGTTATTTGCACTGACAATATTCAATTTTACGACCCTAAGAAGGTAGATAATGCCATATATCTAGGAATATGTATATCCCCTATGGCAGAGAGCATTAATAAATTAAACTATGAACCCCTACTGAAGACTATTAAGAAAGATCTAAAGAGGGTTGACAGTCTTCACCTCTCAATCATTGGGAGAGGGAACTTTCTGAAAATGAATATCCTCCCTAGGCTGTTGTATTTATTCCGCGTTATCCTCTTAATAGTGGAAGATAACGTCATTAAAACAATAGAAACTCAAATGAGTAAGTTTATTTGGAATTATGGGAAAGTCAGGAGGTCCTTGAATTACCTGTCCCTTCCACCACACAGAGGCAGGTTAGCAATCCCCAATATAATGCTCTACCTGTGGGCCACTCTACTCCATCAAATGTCACCTTTATTCAATATAAATACAACATGTCTAAACATTGAGGAAAATGTCATAACATTCATTTATGAACTAGCATTAGGAAACAAAGCAAAAGGCCTTCTGCTACGACAATTAGAACCGTCGTACTATAAGAAGGTTAAGTTGAAGATTATAAATAGCGCTTGGAGACTCTGGAAGAAAACCTCGAGACACCTCGCTACATCAAAATTTTACAAATACACACCACTATGGCATTCCTCCCTGTTACCTAGGCAAGCTAATGACGACATTTCCAGGAGATGGGAAAACTTGGGGGTTGTATCTCTAGGGGACTTCCTCAATGGCGATCCAGATACTAGGTTTCTGAACCTTCAAAATAAGTTCTCTATCCCGAAAACAGATATTTTTAAGTTCATCCAAGTCAATACCATCCTCAACTTAAAAATTCTGCATATCTCTTTGTCAAACATCCCCTTAATTGACTGTATAGGAAAATCATCAACCAGGATAGATACCCTGTATGACATATTAATGGAAAGTCAGAAGGATGATCTGGGGCATACTGAATCTGCATGTGCAAATAAACTCAACAATCCTAATGTCAATATCAACATGTCACTGCAGCTTATATCTAAGTTATTTGTTTCCTCTAACTTAAAGGCTCAGTTGTATAAAACAATGTATAATTTATACCATACACCTGCCAAACTGTATACTTGGGGGAAAAGAGCGAACGCCGAATGCCCTAGATGTGGAACAAGTCCCACGCACCTGATTCAAATGTTCTATGAATGTGATAAATTAACACCCTTCAGACAAATGATAGCTAAATTTTGGGAAGAAGTGTTTGGCCACATAGTCGCAGAATCGCCCACCCTATATTTATTAGGATATGATAACACTCTCAGGCCCAGTAAGGAAGAGGAAACATGTCTGTTTTTGGGCACGGCAGTTTACAGAATAATTGTAGCAGCTCGCTGGAAGGAGGTTGACCCCCCTAATTTTCAAATATGGTTAACGCGCTATTTGGGGATCTATAACCAAGAAAAGGCAATATATGCATCTAGAGGGAAAAGGGCCAGACTGCAAGGGTGTAGAATGTGGGAGCCAATCGATGCTTGGAATAATGGTATTAGATATGCATAATGAAATATCATCTTTTATTCAGCTTTTGTTCTTCATATTCCATAGTGATTCTAAATTCTACAGTGATGTTAAAATCTTTTATATGACATTTTTTTTATTTTGTCGATAATATGATGTTTTTTAGCCATATGACATATTAATACTATGAAATATTTATGCTGATATATGTAATGCTTGTGAATATGCCTTCTTTTTTGTACAATCTTTTGTGTTGCTTAATAAAATATATATTTTTTTAAAAAGGGAATCCAAGAAAAATAAATATTATTGTTTTATCTCTGTAGCCACACAGGAGGTCAGCCCACTGGCCTTTGGAGTCCATGTGCTTGTCCTGGGTATAAGAAGGAGAAGATCAAGCCCTTCAGGGCTCCTTTCATGTCATGCCTGGCAGGATCCAGTCCTCTTCTAATCTTCCACAGATCCAGAAAGTATTCAAGGGAGGTTCCTTGAGGTCCCAAATCAATGGAGTGCACTAGACAGTTGGCATCTCCATAATCAATTGGGTAGGAATTCCCACGTGTAACCCTACCCACATTTCAAGCAGTTTGTTTGCTCTACTGCAAACAATCCTACAGTGCCTCTTACTCCTAAACGTAAGATGGGTCCGTGCAGATGTAGGACCAATGAAATGAACATTCTACTCCCCTGTGTCCACCCCATACTGGATTTGGGGGCAGTCTTCCTCCCACTGGGATTGGAATGAAGAGGACATAGGCAGCTATAATCCTCCAGTTGTTGCTGATATTTGAAAGCAACAAAGTTCTCCAGGATTTTATGGTGATTACTGGTAGATTAGTAATGAGCTTCAATTTGGAAGAAACTATAGCATCTACAATGATTATTTTTTTTGCCTGGGTGAAATGTTAACTACATAACGGCATAATTGGTGTAATTTTGTAATTTCAAAATAATAACATTTATGCAAAATGACAGAGTTCAGATCATTGTGCCACATTGCATTGTAAGACTTCCTTTTGGGGAGAAATTGTAATGTGAGATGTAAGGTTCTGGTCATTTTTGAGCATGTGCAGCAGTTCATTTAACATGGGAGGTCAACAAATATTTCAGATAGATTTTTTACTCGAACAGACCATTTGAGTATTTTGAGTGCAAAACTACAAATCTGAATGAAAGCAGGAGTGCTTTGAATCTGAACTCGAGGTAATCAACTTGAAATTACATTTATGAGTTGAATCTTTTACCCAAATGCACCGTTCCCGTAATATTTTAAGTGGAAAATGCATTTTGCATAATTACACATAATTTTGCTGTAATTTTGCATAATTACACCACAGTAAATTAGACTTCTTTTGCACACCTATATTATATATTTCAACAATTCTGTGATGAAGCTTGCTTGGATGCATTAGTTTATTGGATGGTAGATGAAGGGACAAACAAAGTGTCAGAATTATTTAGCAGCCAAGCAGGGTGGGTCAGCTAATCAGTGGGTATAATGACTTAGAATTATTTGATTCAAGCTATTTGAGAGATGTGGGTTGTAAGAAAAAACCTTATAAGAGAACCGGAAGAGTCAGAATGTGGATCTAGTCATTGGGCAGTAGCAGATAACATTAGACCTAATTTATAGTTTGGTGCAGGTGGACATTCACCACAAAGTGGCAGATATCCAGCAGAAAACCTTACGGGCCCGATTACAATTCTGTCAGTCCGAGGACCGCCAGATTTGCATGGATGCGATGGTGGCAGTCTCCTGACCGCCCATTTATGACTCAGGCAGTGGGACTGGCATGGGACCGCCACTGCTGTCAGGGAACTATGTAGTAATGAGGGGGCACTCAGGAAGGTAGTATTTCAGGATGATTTATTCATGAAGACAACAGGTAGTAAAGTACATGACATCATGTAGTTATGTTGTGATCAGAGCCCCACCAGGAGCTGCTTGTCAGCTGCTCAGCCCATGACCAACTGTCACTCTGCCTCTCACAGTCCCAACATTCCGAGGCATCATCAGATTCCAACATTCCAATGAGTCAGAGCACAGACACTGGCTGAGCAGGGAAGGTAAAACACCTTACAATAAATATGCAGGATACTACAAACTACCATTCCCTGAAGATGGTGTGGTGGTCCAGATGCCCCAATATGCTTGACCGGACAGCTGTGGTCCTGCCAAGCATATTACGAGTTTCTTCTCCACCAGGGTTTTCATGGCAGCTTCTCCTCTATGTAAGCCCTGGTGGAGGGCTAACAAGGGGAGCCCTACACGGCCCCCTTTCACCTCACACCATGGGGATGCACACAGGGGGACACAACATGTGCCCCCTGAGTGAATGCACATCAGTTCCTGCATGGCATAGACTTTCGAGTCTGATGGGCTTGGCGGTGCGGCGGCGGGCGGTCCCGTCTACACACAACCAAACTCGTAATCGGGCCCTAAGAGTGCATTGTCATTAATGGCATACTAAATATAGCTGATGACACATCCACTACTTTTGAAAGATGTTGTGCTCCACCAAACTCTAAATTAAGCTTTTTATCTTATGGTCTCAGTTTTGTTGATAAAGAAAATATTTGCCTTTTCACTATTCTTGAGAGTTGTTATTACCTCAGAGCAGCAAGGTGGAGAGGTTCTGGATGATTCAACAAGAGTGAGGAGGCCAATTGCATGTCGGGCTTGTTAGTTATTAGATTAGCCCATGTAGGTCTGTTTGGCTTTCCTGATGCCATTTTTTCACTCTTCACACAGTATAAAGCAGAGTGCTAATGGAGCTCCAACAGCCCAGGGACCTCTGAGACCAACCACAGTGGTAACGAGGCAGGGCACACATGCTGAAGAGAGGTAGAGATGGACTCTGTTCAGTGGGGCAACTGAGTAGGTGGTCTACTCCAGGCTGGTGAGTGCTGTGGCTGGCCTGCATTCCTGAGTGAGCCACCCTCCCCCATCTGCCATCTCTGCCTTCCCAATTGGCATCCAAAGAGGCCAGCGGCCATATTGCTGATCCCTGGAGGGAGCAGCCATGGTGCAAAGGTGCAGTTTTAACCTGGGTAATGTTGGAATTCTGGTGTGCTGAATTGACACCAGAGCACAGGAAGTGACCAGCACGGGACAACTCTGAGCTGGCTCTATTTACCAGGTATCCATGTCTAGCTCAAAGGCAACAAGACAATTGTCCTTGCTGAGGAAGGGCTGTGCACATGACTGTGAAGCCAGACACCATAGCGAAGACCACGCTGGCCATCTCTTAAGGAAGTCACAAGCTTGAGCTATAACATGAGTGCCTTTGATGACACTATCACTGACCTCTCAAAACTATCTAACACACACCAGTGCCTGATTCTGATGACAAGCAACTGGATGAGCTAGACGAACAGTGCAACTTGTAACGAGACTAGGGAACTGACAGCTTTTGCCTACAGAGAATCTGGACCTGGAAGATTGCTCCTGCCGGGACAATATACACTTTTACGGAATCCTGGAGGGAATGGGGAGGGACAATATGTTAAGGTTCCTCTGCTCATTCTTGCTGGCTCTTCTTCAGATCACTTTCCTTGTCCTTCTCGAATTCCAGACTGGCACATAGAGTGCAGGTGTGCCCCATACATCAGTCGGATACACTCAGAGCAATGATAGCATGCCTGCTGAGACACAAACAAACCAGGGCTGTACTGCAAGCAGCGAAATAGAAGGGGGGCCCATACCACCATGAAAAGTGGGATACATCTGATGGCAGATTTTTTGCATGAGAGAGTGCTAAAGAGGAAAGAATTATTGGCCGTGTTCCCAAACCTACATCAGGAAGGGATCACATGCGGCCTCCTTGACACTGTGGTAATGATAGTAACCACTGGATTCAATGAACATGGAGAGCTAGAGTCATTCTTGGGCACAAGCAGAACTGTTACAGCTATCCTGTCCATCCCACACCATTGGTGCACCCGGCAATCATTCCATGGGGCGCGGAGCATATTCACTCCCCCCATAACCAGCATTGCCCAACTCACAATCGACATTCGGACAAGGAGGGACTAAATAGATTGATCCGTGAGCTATCCCAAGACAGGACGCAGGATAAATTAAGATCCCCACTAAAGGACCACCAGCGCGAGACCCCCTAGAGTTAGGAGACTTCTTATGTGACATTGGGACGAGAACCACCAGCTGCAACTAAGTATCCTAGTGGAGGTCTGGCTGGATGGTCCCTGTACTGCATGTACTGTAATGTTATTGAAAGTGCTGTAGTTCCATTATCTTATTACTTTGGGGGTTATGATGGGGCTGGCATCATGCAGGTGGAGGGTGAAGTTTGGGCTCCATCCACCCGCTCTTATTTCTGTCAGGGCTGATCCGCATTCTTCCCAGGCAGGTCTGGGAGGTCCTACGGTACCTCAGCTGGGGAGTGTGCTTCAGAGGTGGGAAGGTGGGCCGCAGCATGTCTTCTGTGTGCCCTCATTGCTGGGGTCTCTCAAAGCTGCTGCCACCTCCTCTTATGTCTACCAAATTACTCTCTTTCTTACCTTACACCAGGATTCCAGATTCTGTCCATGGGAGTGCCACCTAGGCATCAGAACAACACAGCTTGCTCCGCAAATCAAAGTTAGTGCTTGCTGCTGCACATGTGTTGAAATGGTTTATGTACTCCCATACTCTCTTGACCACTCCACACAGGCACTTTGTGGTTGACACACAGCGCTTTTTACACCCAGCCACCTGTACAGTGGTCTGTCATCCCTGGGCTCTGCCCCATCTCTCTTCCCACAACCGATCATTGTGGTAACTGCACTTTACCCCCCTCAATGTCCCAACATAGTCTTGACACCCAAAATGTATCTGGCCCCTTTCACTCCATATTGTACCACTGAATGTGTGTTGGATCTCCAGCTTTCTTAACAGGAAAACTATTCCTATGTACCTCTGACACCATAAAACCGACATTGCACTATTGCAAGAGCTCCACTTACCCTCAGTCGAAATTGGTAAATTGAAACATGAGTGGGTCGGCGGAGTTGTAGGGAGCAGCTGCATGCCAACTGAAATGACAAGGACCCCCGACTCTATCCCTTCCACAGCACCTCATAGAAAATGCAGGGTAGCCATCTTAATACATAAGTCTCTACCACACAGACTGTTACACAAATGGACAGACACAAATAGCAGATGCACCTTGGCTAAATTTAAAATAGGAGAGCGGGTGATAATTGTTGCATCAGTGTAAGAACCCACCAGGAAAAAACTGCCTTTCTAGGCCAGCTGAACAGGCAATTTACAAAATTTGTGACTTGCAAATTAGTGGGTGGAGACTGGAATGTAGCCCCAGATTGATCATAGATTGTTCAGACCAGCTGGATTGACCACTACAATGCCTCGGACAGGAAGCAATTCCTGGAACTTTTGGATGATCACAGACTGCTGGACGCTTGGAGGGTAGACCATGGCACAGACATAGGCTACATGTTTATCTCACTGGTACACAACACTGCATCTAGGATATATCACTTTCTTGGCCACAACTCTTTGATATCCTTCTTACTTCCCACTGATTTTCTACAAGATGGCTTATCTGACCACAGCCGTATACTCTTAGACTTGGTACTTGAGCACAGGCTTCCCACTGACCTGTGGTGGATGCAGGTATCAAAGTGCTACCTACCAGAGGATAAGGAGGCCTTAAAAGGTCATGTACACTTATGCAGAGTGGAGAACGAGAAAATCAACACCTCTCCGCAGATAGTTTGGGCTACAGGAAAAGTGACATGGAGGGGCCTCCTGATGAGGGACAGTGTTGTTTTCAAGCCGATAAACACATCAGAGCAGAAACAATTGAAAGATAAAGCTTCCTCCCTAATGGAGAAGTACAAAGCCTGCCCAACGCTCTCTAATAGACCTAACCTTCAGAGAGTGATATTTTAATACAATGGATTATATGTAACGGCTGCAGAAAAGGCAATCACAAGACAGATGGCGCCATTATGAAAGAGGTGAGAATGTGGGCCAACTAATGGCCTTTTAACTTTGGCAATGGGAAGCATAACTTTGAATCCCATATCCAAGAGCACCAGCTGGCCAATTAATCGCACACATGACTGAAATCTCGGAAGCCTTATGCTTTCTTCTATAAGAACATTTCTGACTCTACTAATGACATATCCAGCCCTGCCGAAGACCACTTCATGGCATCAAAAAACCTACTATCCCTGTCTGATGAAGAATGAGACCTCCTTAGCAGGTAAATAACATTGGAAGATATTAAGGGAGCAACCAAGGAACTTCCCGCATGAAAGTCACCACGGGAGGATGGCTTCCCAGGGAGTTTTATGAAACACGCTAAGTACAGGAAGCACAATTATTTCCCCCAGCTTTCCAAGAAGCAGGTACAACAGGAAGGTTAGGCCCTATCTCAAACAAAGCCATAATTACAGTCCTCCCCATAGAAGGGAAAGACCCTCTTGAATGCAGAACATACAGGCCTATATTCCTCCTGAATGTTGGTGTATACATTTTGGTGAAAGTGATTGTACTAGGATGCAGAGAGTTATCCCCTCGTTGTTCCACTCTTCCCAGCTAAGGTTCATCTCTGGACAACCTTTATTAAACCATTTACAAATGCTGATTCACCTGCTCTTCGATACACGGAATGCCGATAAAGAGATAGTGGTGGTGTGCTTATACGTGGAAGCACTTTCAACTGAGTTGAATGGCCATTCCTTTTCCATGTCATGGACCAATTTGGACTGTGGCAAGACTTCTTAACAGGGGGAAATGTCTGTACAAAGGCCACACTGTGCAGATTAACTGCGGGTCACTTGTCTCGCATGATATCAATCAAACCGGGCACCTGTCAGGGTTGTCTGCTTTCCCCTCTGCTGTTTCTTTTGGCCTTCAAACCTCTGGCTTAGGTTATTAGATCATACATTACCATTCATAAGGTTCAAACCAGTTGGGCCTATCAAATCCCTCCTGTATGCGAACTACATATTGATGACTGTATCCCAATCTTGATTATTGAGAGACAGAAGTCCATTACAAGGTGAGTTAATATAGGTAGCCACAACATTACAATCAAGTTTGGGCATGTTTGTGTCTAAATAGACAGGTTACAATTTTAATAAGCATATAATTAAAGCAAAACAATCCATAACAAATAAGTGAGCAGGACGTGAAGGGGTATTGGGAAATCAGCCCATTTTCTTACCACAGGCAGGTAACTTAAAAATGTCTTGTACGATGAAAATAAAAATAAGCTGAAGTCACAATTACAAAAACATCTTGTATTCCACAAAATACACAATTTACAGTTTAGAGTTCAAGATGCAAATGTCGACGACGTTTTGATCCCCAACTTAGTTATGGGATCATCATCAGGACTGAGCAGTAAAGCCAATGCCTGGCAAGTCGCCTGGATAAGTGAGGGAGGGGTAAGGAAGAAGGGAGGTGAGGAAGACAAGAAGGGAAAGAACTAAAATACTATGGAGGTATGGTCACACAGTTGAGTAGACACGCAAGGTACATGCTAGTAGAATTGCACAAGAATGAGTGCACACAAACTGGAGCCCCAGTGTGGTGCCATTGTGCGGAGTAAAAGAGGTAACAAGTATAGATATGTAGCCAGTGAATAAGTGCACGTGTCAGGCACAATAGTCTCCGAAGTGAGATGTAAAGCGTGAACAAAACAGAGTGTAGCCCAGATGGTAGCGACTGGGTCAGGCTATAGATCTAGGCCAGAGAGACATGACCTAACTGTGTTCTAGTGGAACCAATATCGTTAAATTTATGCAGACACTGTATGATACAGTGAAAATGCTTACTCTAATGAGGCTTGGGGCGGTCAGTCCTATATAACTGCAAGTCACCGTGAGGTCACGGACTTGCAGCAGTGAAGATAAATGACAGCCTAAACAGAAGAGAGAAGGGGTTTGCTGGAGTGATCGGGGATAAGGTTGCATGGTCGGAGCAATGAAGTCGCGTGGTAGCTTACCAGAAGAGTTCAATGGGCCGGGATTGGGTCGGGCATACGGAAGGTCTGAAATAATTCTCAGGCGGGGAAGAAGCTGCGCAATTCCTTCGGTTAAATAATAGTTACCGTCTTGTGTTGGTGAGGACTGTAATGGTGTGCCCAGAGGGTAAACCATTCTGAGGGGAAAGGTAGAAGGGAGCACGAGGGTTAGAGGGAATGAAGGAGAGAAGTATCCCTGCCAGGGAGGGTGAGCAAAGCACTGACCTTGGTTAAGCTGCGGGTGGTCAGCGAGAGCATGATGACGGAAGATGGGACGCGGGGAACAAGCCTCTTTGGTGGATTCTACGATACTGTGATGCGATTAGAGCTGCCGGGGTTGGACAGTGGCTCTTAAGCGTGACGCTGTGCGAGTCTACGCATGGTTGTGGACGGTGAGCACTAGAACATCAACCTACGGAGAAAGTGCAAGTGATGTAGGCCCTTTTGGGAGTGTCTTGTGTGCGGCTCATTATACGAAAATGGGTCTTGTGGATCGTGTCAGGGTGCGTGATTGTTACGGACGGACAGTGGAGATACCAGAAGGACCTAGTCAGGAGAGCGGCATTAGAGACAGATTATGGAGACCTCACAGAGTACGGCCAGATATTGCAATATGCTTAACAATAAAATTACAATAACATTACTTGGTAACGGCAAGGAAGTACAATGTGTTTAACAATCTAAGGGGTATATTACCAAGGGGTTTATCTCCGCTTTTTTGGCTTTAAAAGCCAAGAAAGCGGAGATAAAATTATCTCCCTATTACCAAGCTGTCGCTAACACCAGTTAGTGACAGCTAATAGGAGATAGCGACCATCTTGGGCCCCGCTTTGCATGTCAGTGATATTTATCACTAATGACATGCAAAGTGGGTGTGCCAAGATGTTAGCGACTGGAAACAGTCGCTAACATCGCTATCTCCTATTACCAACTTTTGGAGATATTCGCGCTAAGCGCGAATATCTCCAAAAGCTAACACCTGCCCTGAGCAGTTCTTCACCATGTTATCCAATGGGAGGTGGATAACATGGCTAAGAGCATTTGCTCGATAATGCATGAATATCGCTGACTTTTCAGCGATATTCATGCATTGCGGCCGTTTTTTATCGCATTTGCGATAAACCTTGCTAATAGCAAGGTTTATCTGCGATAAAAATCGCCGATGTGCGGCGATAATTTTTGTCTCTAAACAAGTTAGAGACAAAAATTATCGCTAGTTGTTGGTAATATACCCCTAAGTGCTCAATTTTAGAAAAGCGTTTTAGCATATAGAGAGCAGTGGTATATAAGTTAGCCAATTAGGAGGGGGCCATAGTGAGTTGTATGAATTAATAAGTGAACAACACAGTTATCAAAAATTGCATAATAACAGTAGTAAGGCATGTAATCACAGTCACGGAAGCCAACTGTGATGTCTTAGAAGTAATGTTCACGATGCGCGCTGATCAAGGTGGTCAAAGTACTGATTACAGGAGATTGGTCCAGTCCTCCACGCGGTTAAGGCCTGTGTGAAGGCTGTCCGTGCGTATGATCCATTTGAGCTCTTCTTTGTTGAGGATACCCGTGATGTTGTAGTTCCTGGCGGGCTGTTGAATCACATTGATAACTTGCCAAAGTAGGCCATCTTCAGCGTGGTCATGAGTGGTAAAATGTTCAACTAATGGTGCATTAAGTGTTCTGCATCGCACGCGGCTTTTATGTTGGCAAATTCTGATTCATATTTTTTGCGTAGTTTGCCCAATATAGATTAAACTGCACGGGCAAATAATTGCTTAAATTACATTTTGAGTATTGCAGTTGGAAAAATTTGTCAAAGTAACATCAATGTTAGCATGCACAAACTTTTTGGAATCAATAGTCAAATGACAGACACTACACCCACCGCATTTGAAGTGCCCCTTTGTGGGAGGGAGTCCCAACATCGCCGTGAGTGTTTGAATGCTTTTTTTGCTTGCAACGGTTGCCCTTACCAGATGGTCTTTGATACTTTTTCTTCTTCTTAAAGGCAAACAATGGGGCGTTCTAGGTTGAGTTTGCCTGCATTCTTCCTACTTGTTTCCAAATCTTGGACATCTATACTGATCGTTCTTTAATTAAATCCATTGAAGCTGAAATCAATGGCTTTGTTTAGGCAGACAGCTAACCATGGATCTGCATACCAAAGTTGCATGTACACAAAGAAGCGGCAAGACTCTCTTTTCCTCAGATAGGCACCTATTGACTCGCCAATCACCTGTCTCAAATGGTATACTTGTCACCGGGAACAGTGGACCCCCCTATGTGGAGACAAATAGAACAGAGTATTCTTCAATGTGAAGCAGGCTCAGGTGCTCTATAGAGGCATCTCTGTCAACTTGAACGATCACCAACCCTGTAGTGCTAACCCTGCTCCAGATATGGAAATATGCATAAACCTTACTGAAAACCAACACATGGCTGCATGACTCGGCTCCGCTGTGGAACAATGCGGGCCTACAAATAGGGGGACAGATGATTAATTGGTCTGCCTGGAAAACGTGTGGCATCAAAACAGTGAAGCATTTGATATCTGGAGACAAGCTGAAATCTTTCCTAGACCTTTGCTCTGATTATGTTCTAGCCCATACACAGAGATGATGCTAATATCAACCTCAACACTGTCTCAAGGACAAACTGGGGAGGGGCCAACGTCCATTCCTGCCTCACCACTCCTAAACACATGGAGCATGGTCAGGAGGGCTATCTCGAGGCTCTACAGAGCACTAACAACCGCCACTTTCTATTCCCCTACAATGGATAATGTTATGAGGTGTTGGAAAATACATAAACTCAAAAATTCTGGGGGACATTTATTTATTTTATTTATTTATTTGTTTATATAGTGCCAGAATCGACTTCAAATGAGTATCTCTGCGTTTCAGACGGGCAACATAAATATATGCGAGTATGGCACGAATCAGAAACAGAAGAGGATAGTCTTAAACAGCTTTATGAAGTGAAGATGATTAGAACATTGTCTTAGGTAGAGGAAGCTCATTCCAATACCGTGGGCCGAGACAGGAGAGGGATTTCACCCCTAATCTTGCTCTCCTAACTCAGGGGACCTCCAACAGATGTTTGGAGCTAGAACGAAGAGGCCTTGCGGTTGATAGGGAGATATTTTTCTGAGAGATAGCTGGGACCAAAATTAAAAAGTGCCTTATGGATAGTGCAGCAGATCTTGAATTGTTCCCATTGGCGTATGGGTAGCCAATGAAGCTGCAGAAGAAGAGGACGAGAGGCCGTCCTGGGAGGCACATTGAGAACTAGTCGTGCCGTCGTATTCTGGACCACCTGAAGTCTGCTGATCGAGGACTCGTTAGCGGAGATCAGCAGACCGTTACAGTAGACCAGGTGGCTCAATATAAGTGCCTGAATCAAGGTCCTCCAAATAGAGTCAGGGAGCAGAGGGAAGACTCGCCGAAGAAGGCCTAAAGTATGAAAACAGAAGCCCACTGTCTGCGCAACGTGCTCCTTAAAAGTAAGGGCTTGGTCCAGACGGACACCTAGGCTCTTGACAGAGAATTTAGGTGCAGGAGGGGTATCAAGGTCAGTCGGCCACCATTTGGGCAACCAAAGTAAGGGGTCCTCTCCGAAGAGTAGGATCGCAGTTTTCCCAACATTACATTGGAGGAAGTCACTTTTCATCCAGTATGAGAAGGCTCTCATTCCCGAAGAGAAGATCATCTGGACGGAAGGGGTTCATTTGTCAAGGGGAAGAGCAGCTGTGTATCGTCGGCATATGATTTTGGAATAAACCCATGTGTTCTTAGGACTTTGGCCAAATTAGCAACATAGATATTAAAAAGGGTTGGACTCAGGCATGAGCCCTGAGGTACTCCCTTGGACAATTCCATGGGTGGAAACGATATGAAAGTCTGAGATCAGCCATATAGAAAGCTTGACATCCACTGAAAAACGGAGTTTCTCAGTCCGATCTCCTTCAGTTTCCTGAGTAGTATTGAACGTGGCAGATAGGTCTAATAGCACCAGAATCGTAGAGTGGCCCTTATCTAGAGTCACTCAGATGTTATCAGAGACTTCTAGCAGGGCTGATTCAGTGCTATGTTTAGGCCTAAAACCTGACTGGGAGGGATCTAAACAACCAGAGAGTTCGACATGGTTTGAGAGATGTTTGTTGACGTATCCTTCTAGTAGTTTACTCATGAACGGAAGGCGCCAGATAGGGTGAAGGTTTGTCAGATCAGTCAAAGGGGCCTTGGTGTTCTTACGAATCAGCATCACTTGGTCAGACTTCCATTCCGATGGAACATGACACTCTTTTACTGAGAGATTGAGGGGATATTCAATCTGCGGGGATAGTTGAGGGGCCAAAGTGCTAACAACCCTAGCTGGAATCATATCACAGGGTGAAGCAGATTTTAGTTTATGGATTAAAGTTGCTAAGTCTACTGTAGTTAGTGGGGGGGAAACTTTCAAGCAACAAAGAAGATGTTGATTCTGGGATATCCATGGTCATAGGAGCCAGATACTGACTTCCAGATGAAATGATTTTTTCATAGAAATGCTATATTTTTAGTGAAAAATAGTGCGCGATGTCATTGCACAATGTTTGTGTGGGAGCTTCCCAGTTTTCACAGGTCTTGGGTTTCGTCAATGACTGAAGAATACAAAATAAAACCTTAGGAGCATGGCTTGCCATAACCAGTTGGGTGGCAATGTGTTTTTTGGGTGGAGTTTGAAAGTTACTATGGTAGCTGGACAAGGTGACTAAAAACTGAGTTTTATCACTTTCATCATGAGTGATACGCCACTTTCTCTCGTGTTTCCTGCAAAGCTGTTTTTCTGTGGGCAACTGAGGAGAGAACCAAGTGGCCTGAGGACGTTTAGAGTGATTAGGAGGTCGTTTCAGAGGTGGCAGATGGTCAAAAGTCCGAGTTAGTGCCAGGTTGTATTTGGTTAGGGCTTCTGCTAGGTTATCTGATGGATCATTACGTGGCATTTCAAATGAGGCTTGGAAACTCTCCGGGGAGACCTTCTGCAAATGTCTGCGAGTCAGATGAGTGTCCACATTTTTTCCTTTATGTTCCTTAGGGCCCTGGATAGAAAATTCAATAAGTGCATGGTTGGACCAGGTTAGCTGTAGTGGTTGCTCACACTGACTATTGGAAGAATTAGAAAAAAAATGTCCAGCGTATGACCAGCAGTATGAGTGGGGCCTTCATTCAACTTACTTAGGCCTAGGAGTGCTAAATCATCCAAGAGAGTTTGTGAGTCAGCTTTTGTGGTGCATTTGTTGTGAATGTTGAAATCTCCTAGTAGTAAAGAATTAATATTTGCGAGCACATAGGGGGCTAACAGCTCGTTGAGTAATAGCGAAAGATCCGCTAAAGGTCCTGAAGGGCGATAGACTAAGGCCTCCTTCCAGCTACCTTGGGATGAGAAATCAATTCGAAAGATGAGAACTTCCATCTTCGCGTTGCAACACTCATCCAGTGGAAATACAGTAATATTATCCCTATGAACAATAGCAATTTATCCCCCCATCTTAAGTGGTCTGTCCATCCTTGTAACCTTCCAGTATGGCAAGAGCGATAGAGAGAGTGGAATGGGGCTTAAGCCAGGTTTCAGTTAGAAACGCAAGATCAGGCTGTTCAGAAGATAATAAATCCCAAATCTCAGTAGTGTGTCTGGGCAGGGAACGAAAGTAACCCAACATATTTTTCCATGTCATCTGAGATTTATTCATAGGATTCTAAGGGCCAGATGTAGGAAGGCCATTACCGGTTGGTAACGACCGAAATCGGCCGTTACCGACCGGTAATAGGCTTTTCGAATCGGTATTTACCGAATCATCATATACCGATTCAGTATTTACCGAATCGGTAAATGAAATGTAGGAAGCACTTTGAAGAGTGCTTCTGTGCTTACAGGATTCGTCATTTACCACCAACTATTAGTTAGTGGTAAATAACGAATACCTCTGTAAATGCAAATCTGTGCATTTACACCTGTGCCATCTGACAGACATACATGCCCTTAGGGCATGTATGTGTGCCACATGTGCACACAAGCACTCTTCAGGAGTGCAACCGGGTGTCAAAGTGACATCCTGCCACCCTTGACTCTTTCCCTATTTTACCGAATCGGTAATTACCGATTCGGTAATTGACATTCATTACTATGGGCCTCCAGGCCCATAGGAATGAATGGCAATTACCGAATCGGTAATTACCGATTCGGTAATTACCGAATCTTAACGATTCGGTAATTTTTACTGAAAAATTACCTACAACTATTTACCTATTCTTAAATACCGAATCGGTATGATTCGGTATTTAAGAATAGGTAAATAGTATTTACCTACATCTGGCCCTAAGTGAGGTGGTCCTGAGATGTGATGGACTCTATGATAGAGGGACCCATGTGAGCTGAGGGATAGTTTGGTGTTACATAAGTTGGTACCGTTTCGCCACAGTTGCTCTGGGGCATCATTATTTGATTTGCATGATACCTTCCTCAGAGAGGCCTGACTAAAGTTGTCATACTTTAAATTGCTTCACAACTGGTATTGGTCCCCGAGTAAGCTACAGAAAGACAGATTTCTGCCACACCCAGGGAGCATATTAGCAAGAACCTCGTTAAAAATATCGCAGTTTTAGCGGCAGGAAACTGCCGCTAAAACGGCGATAATGGGCTTGCTAATATGCGTTATAAAATTCCAATAGAAGCCCAGGTTAGATGTCCTGCACGTCTAACCTGGGCTTCTATTGGAATTCTATAAAGCATATTAGCAAGCCCATTATCGCCATTTTAGCGGCAGTTTCCTGCCGCTAAAACGGCGATAATTTTAACGAGGTTCTTGCCAATATGCCCCTCAGATTGTTGTAGATGTGGAAAACACAGTTGTGACGTGGCACACATATTAGGGAGCTGTCCCTAACTGGAAGGATGTTGGTCGGTGGTGTGATCTGTTGTTGAGGAACGAGAGGACGTTTGACTGATTAGCTCTCTTAGATTATATGGGGGTTCCACCATCCTGACAAAACATAGGAAGAGATGGGTGACCATGGGTTTGGCAGCTGTAAAGCTTTGTATATGACGTCTCAGGAGACAATTGACAATTCCGAGAAGTGCGGACTAACAGAGCTGGCAAAAATAGCAGATTGAGGGCCATTATTTACAAGATGAATAAACCAGTTGGCCATTTATCAGTCAATATGGGAACCATTCCTGGCTCCCTGTGATGGTAGCAAGTGATAACCTATGGGTACTTTCCCTAGCACACTGCAATGTGAGAGGTCCCCGGTGGCTGGGCACCCAGCGTGAGTGTCTGAAAGTCTGACACTGGGGCCCTGCCCACCAGCGCGTTCATCTACCTTCCCTGTAAGGGGTGTTACATCGGTTTGTAGGTAACGCCGTAGTGGGGGACCATCCGCCAGGCCTGGGAAGCCCCAGCAGCTGCATGTACTAGGCCACCCTTTTCTTTGGTTTCTTTTGATGCTATTAGTGGGCACGCAGGGACAATCCCTACTCAGGAAGTTTTTATGATGCTAGCGGCCATCGGGTAGAAGACCTCATGGATTCCATCCTCAACTCCACGAGGTGGTACTCTGGCATGGGGACTACAGGGAAGCTGGTGAGTGTTGAGACAGGATGGGGAACTCGGAGCCTACATCGGCGATGCATGTTATATGGAGAGGCCTGAAGATGGCATTTGTATGTTGACGTTACCTAATGGGACACATCAGATGGACTTGGGCTCTACGTACTGCATTTCAGTGGGACCTACGGCTGTTGTGGCCACAGGCCTTAGTGATCTGAATATTGTTGAGTATTGTGGACTATCATATGTGTATATATACGTGTGCCAAAGCTATGTTGACTCCTGTGCACACTTTGTCATATTGCAAACCAACTGATTATTGTTTCCTGGCTGGAAAATCCAATGAATAAATGTTGGTGAAAAAAGAACCGTTTCTTGGATAAAAGAGTCGAAATAATCCAGTGCTCTAGGGGGAATATTATTAACAACTAGCGATATTTATTGCTAAATAAGCTTAGCGACATTTTTTTTATCGCCGCGCATCGCCGGATTTTATCGCAGAGATAATGTGCTATTAGCAACGTTTATCTCCAAAGCGATAAAATATCCGGCGATAGCGGTGAAATGCGTGAATATCTCTGGAAATCCAGTGATATTCAGGCATTATCGCTAATAGGGACTTAGCCTGAATATCCACCTCCCATTGGATATACAGGCTAAGAACTAGTCTGAGCAGGCGTTAGTTTTCAGCGATATTCGCGCTTAGCGCGCATTTTCTTGTCGCTACGCCAGCGTTGATAATAGGCGATAGCGATATTAGCGACTGCTTTCAGTCGCTAACAGGTTGGGTATGCCCACTTTGCATGTCATTAGCGATACATATCGCTGACATGCAAAGTGGGCCCCAAACCGCTCGCTATCGCCTACAAGCTGTCGCTAACTGCTGTTAGCGACAGCTTGCTAATAAGGCGATAAAATTATAGCCGCTTTGCGGCCGAAAACGGGCGCAAAAGCGGCGATAATCTCATATCGCCTGCCTTGATAATATGCCCCTAGATTTTACTGCTTTATATGACGGCACGAGAAAGCAGGCCATAGAAATAATTAGTATAATAAAGGCTTTACTTAACGAGTGAATAACATTTGAAAGAGCTCACTCAAGGTTAATTATCTTATGAGCCTGCGCAAGTCAGTCAATTATGCAAAAATGTACTGAGATTATATTTGTGGGAAGCCCAGGTGCAGTTATGGACAAAGTACAATGCAGCTAATGTCAATTTCCGATGCGATCAGACCAAAAACATGAGAAATACTGGTACCAAATCCAGTATTAGTGCTTACGTAGTCTAAGACTGGCAAGGTTGTATGCTCCCTATTTTCGCTGAATGGCTTAAGGTGGGGTTGAAGATTCAGTAGGGGCTGATGTTGCCCTCACTTTCCATGGTGGGGTGATAAGTGTCACTGAGGAGCTAGTGGTGGCGTTCACATGTAAAAGGTGCATGATGTGGCAGAAAAATTGATTCTATGAGGTTCAGAGGAGAAAAGATTCCCTAGGGCAGATTACAATAAATTGCCGCAGCGCGGCACTGCAAGCCCCTTGGCTGTGCCACGCTGCAGCACTTCCAGAGCACAGGAATGTGACATATTTACAATGATATGAAGAAACGTGGAGGCAGCACCAGTTAGGAAGTGAATGGTGTTGTCCTCCGTATCGGGACGTCTGACGTCCCGATACGGAGGACAACACCGGCTTCACACAGCCTACAGATCGATGCACTTTGGCAGCTTATTAAGGCCTGCTTACTACCATTGAGGCACCACCATTGGATCACGGACAGGAAACTACTTATTTATGGTATGTGGACCTATATTTCGAAATCTGGTGATTGAAGTAATATCGTGATTTACTGGCAAAACGTACATTGGCCACTTCTTGCCACTATTTACATATCCTTCTGTTGATATTTTGATATCTGAAGTTGACCCCGATGCCGCACTGTTTGTAGTCTCTGGAATACTCCATCCAAATCTTCATTGTACTCTGCCCTGACGAAGCTCCCGGGGTGGGAGCGAAACGCGTTGGCTGTTCTGTGCACTTCTAAAGAAAAAAAAAAAGAACAATAAAATAAATTTTGATACAACTAGATGCCTCTGCAATTCACTTCCTAACTGGTGCTGCCTCCACGTTTCTTCAAGTTGTTATCTGGAAATCCAGTGGGACTGAAACACAGCAGGTCCTGGAGGTTAAACAGCACAGAACTTTAAACACTGTGTGGGACTACTGAAGTTTGAGGTGCTCACTGCTTGGTCCGCTGTGGTGGTCATTTTGTTGTTTACTATTTACAATGATATGCCTCATTCCTGCGCTGTCCCCTGCGTCGGCTCACAACCAGCTGCCATGCGCCGGTGCAGACACTCTTGCACCATGGTGCAAGGATGCCTGCGTCATGGGGAGATTGTTTTATGCAGGAAGGGTCACCTCCCAGCACGGAAACAATCACTACAGGCATTTTCCTCTTTCATTGTGTGCTGTAGAATGCAGCACGCATTGAATGAGGAAAACAATTAGGAGAAATGGAAACATATCTCCTCGTTGTGCCTCGCTACGCCACCCCTCGGGTGGGGTAGCATACTGATGCATTTTTAGGTTTACGATTCCTCGTAAATCTGGAAATGTGTCTGTTTCCACAGGTGTTGCTTGGGAACACCCACAGCAATACCCATGGAATGCCCTTTTCACGCAAAGTGCTGCATGTAAAAGGGCCGTATTTACAAGGACAGGAAAAGCCATGCAGGGTGGCGTTTCCTGTCCTTGTAAATATGGGGCACAGAAATGCGCTACCAGTGCGTCACAAAAAGTGATGTACTGGCAGCGCAAGGGGCTTGTAAATCTGCCCTCCCGTGTTCATTGTTCATGTTATTGATGGACCATGAAGAAAGGTGAATCATTGCCTAGATCTGTCTATCGGTAACATTTTCTTTCCAGCAGTCATCTGCCTGTTTCTAAGTTGGAATATTTTGCTGTGGTGGTCCACATCTTTTTTCCTTACGATGCTGATTTAAAGGGATGCGTTATAAGATCCCTAATGAACGTGATTTATAGGAGGCACGCTTTCTCTGTAGTTATGAGGCCAGTGGGCCAGGTACTACATGCTCGTTTGGGAGTGTACTTTTGAGGCTTAGATCGAAGCTGTCAGTTTTGACTTGGGAAGTATGTCCTGTCCTGCCTTTGGGACAGGCAATAGGAAACAACATAAACTAAGCGTGCCTGACTTGACCCTCTTGAGCAATTAGCACTCCCGAATATATTCTACACACCACCATGGAACTTTAGACTGAATAAACCATGCATCTTGCAACGTTTCTAGTAGGTCGGTTTGCACCTTCAACTGCAGAGCAAGGCCACACAGCAAAGCGTTATACTAGATGTACACAGCTTCCCAATAACTCAAATTCAATAGGTATTTCAGGTTGGTGTCGTTGGACAGTGTACAGCGCCATAATTTTCTGTGAAGCAATTCTTCACTTGGACAAATCCCCATTTCCGACCATGTTACTCACATATGGGCCATACTGAAGAACATTTAGAAGGCTTTTAAAAAACATATTTTCACTATTATAATTTTGTATAGGTTTTTCATGTACAATGTTTTACCACTGTTTTATATTGACCGCCTTTTTCATATCTTAAAACCCCATTCATTTAGAACTCAAAACTTATTTTAATTTATTTTTGCTGATGATTGTTATGTCCTTAACTTTTTAACTACTTTGTATATGTGTTCTTGGGTGTATTTTTCCCTTAACTTTGGGTGGACATTGAAGCTCATTATATCACTGTGTATGGATGAAGTCACAGACAGCCCCATGCAGGTCTCATGCTCCACTTTTTTTTCTTTATTACTTCGAGTTGCCTTGTGTTTTCTGTGAAGTATATTTGAGGGAACTGCAATCCAAAGCTTCATCAAATTGCAGACTAGAGTCCCTGGTGTCACCCCTTTAGATGGACCCTGAACTGGAGCCCCCACCATTAGCTGGTGGCAATCGATCTGCAATGTTTTACCATGACACAGTACATCCAGAGGAGAGATCTATGTGCTATGCAAATTCAGAGGCTCAAAGCAATAGAAACACCTTTGTGTGTGTATTTTCTTGTACTAAATATATAGCTCACAAACATAAATATGCCACTAATATTGGTGTGACTATTTGTGTACATTGCAAAAACAACAGTTGATGGACAGAATGCAGAACAATGTCATACATTCACCCCAGTACAGAGATCTCGGTCTAAATCCATCGATGGATTAAACCCAGATCTGTGACTGGTGGTGAATGTTTTGCCAATGTGCAACATTCCGTCCATCATCTTGTTTGTTTTGCTGTTCGCCCAATGTGGAAAGGGTATGCCCAGACATGGGTCCCGTGCTCACTACGCCACTGGAGTCAAGCTATCCTAGCTAATGATGGCTGATAGCCAGAAACCGGTCCTAGGATGCTAGATTCCGGTCCAGGGAAAACATGGCTTGGCAGTTCGGGATGGACTGTTCCCATGAGGCACAGGGTCAAGACTGATTTGCATATGGCCATGTCTGAACTGGGGTGGCGTGGTGAGCAAAATAACGATGGATTAAACCCAGATCTGTGACTGGGGGTGAATGTTTTGCCAATGTGCAACATTCCGTCCATCAACTTGTGTGTTTTGTTAATCCACCTATGCAGGATGGGTATGCCCAGACGTGGGTCCCGTGCTCACTACGCCACTAGAGTCAATCTATCCTGGCTGATGACTGATGATAGCCAGAAATCGGTCCTAGGATGCTTGATTCCGGTCCAGGCAAGACATGGCCTGGCAGTTCGGGCTGGACTGTTCCCATGAGGCACAGGGTCAAGACTGATTTGCATATGGCCATGTCTGAACTGGGGTGGCGTGGTGAGCAAAATAACGATGGATTAAACCCAGATCTGTGACTGGGGTTGAATGTTTTGCCAATGTGCAACATTCCGTCCATCATCTTGTGTGTTTTGCTATTTGTGTACATTGTCATGCAAGCATCAAGCTGTTGTTGGCCCGCCCGCCAGATTAGGAGTTTCCTACTGTCTAGCGGGCTTTTTTTGGTGTTCCCATGGCTCTGCCTCTAAACGTGGGCACCGCAATGGGAACGCCAAAAACAGTTCCTGTACTGCATGGACTGAAAAGTCCATGCCATGCAGTAACTGGAGTGCATACAAACAGGTGGGCTCATGTTGTGCCACCCTGTGTGCATCCACAGGGTGTGAGGCACTAGGGGGAACTGTAGGGCCGTATTTGTTTCCTCTCCAGAAGGGTTTTGATGGAGAAGGAACTGCCAGTAAAACCATGGCGGAGAGGAAACTTCTAATATGCTTGGTGGGACCACAGAGGTCCCGCCATGCATATTTATGCCTCTACTTCTCCACAACACCACTTAGGAACTGTGGTTCCCTACCGGCTGCGGCAGGGCAATGGTGGTCCACTATCCGTATTGTAAAATGGTGGCCAGTAGACCACCAATGCCATGCCCCCCCCAAGTCTGCCGGACTCGTAATTAAGCCCTTTATGTTTGTGAACATTTCACATAATGTGGGAAAGGAGTTAGTGAAATGAAGTTCCTCCTGGACTAGTCCCATACCCTGCTAAAGTTCTGCAAGCATGTCCTGCTGCTGTCCTTACCCAGCGTGGAAGTCCCCAGACAGCTCAATGGAGTACTACGTCCATGAAGAGAGTTCAGGAGACCATAGCCAAATGTACCTTTCACAGAAAATTGTTGTGGAATTCCATGCATTCAAGCAATGACAAAAGTTGTTCACAGACATACTCTGAGCCCCAACTCCCCTCACATATAGATAAAGCATGCAACCACCAAAAACCTATGCAGCCTCATAATTCCCTCTGGCACTTGCATAGACAAGCAGAGCATGCTGACGAATGCACAGTGAATTACTCCACTCCTGGAACTGTAGAAAGTTTTGAACGCTGAAGCTCAGAACTAACTTTGTGCTAATAACTTCACTGACTTAGGATGTCATGTAAACACAAAGAGATGACGGATGGAGCACTGAAACGTTTCAGACACTCACCCCCAGTCACAGATCTGGGTTGAATCCATCATCCTTCTTTAGCGCACTTTGATACCCCAGTTCAGACCCAGCCATATGCAAATCAGGCATGACCCTGTTCCTCATGGGAACAATCCAGCCCGAACTGCCAAGCCAGGTCTTCCCTGGACCGGAAACAATCATCCTGGGACGAGTTTCGGGGTAACGCCTCTCATCAGCCAGGCTAGCTTGAATCCAGTGGCAAAGAGAGCAAGGGACCCACATCTGGGCTTACCCTGCCAACTTAGAGAAAACTAAACAAACACAAGGAGATGATGGACGGAGTGCTGGAACTGTTCAGACACTCTCCTTCATCATCGTTCTTTAGCTCACTTTCCCACCTCAGTTTAGACCCAGCCATATGCAAATCAGTCTTGACCCTGTTCCTCATAGGAACAGTTCAGCCCGAACTGCCAAGCCAGGTCTTCCATGGACCGAAAACAAGCATCCTGGACTGATTTCTGGGTAACAACCTCATCTGCCAGGCTAGCTTAAATCCAGTGGCAATGTGAGCAAGGGAACCACGTCTCGGCATACCCTGCCAACTTAGGGCGAACAAATCAAAAGATGTCTTGTGGCAGAAAAATTATAATTCTGTTATGATACCAATATATTGATAAGTAGATCCATGCTCTAGAGCTGTACAATATTCAAGATGGTGACCGAGAAAGTCTGAAAGGGGAGCTTCCACTCCAGCCATCAAGGACTACTGTTGGAAATCATTGGTGCGAAGGGTCAATCACTCAGCACCCCTAGGTTCCCCCAGAGAAATACAACTCATGTCAGCCTATTACCATCCTTGCTAAACAGTAAAGTTTGGACTTACAGTTAACGATTAGCAATGTATGAAGTTCTGCAAAGCTCCGCAGCACCCTGAGAAATCAAGATTGAGTTGCTGGAGAATCTACACAGAGGTTAGTGGTAGATGGGACCGAGAGTGTTGGCTGTCTGAACAAATGGCATGATTTATGATCAAGTTCTGTATTAATTTATGCCCTAAATAATTTTGTCTAAGTCACCTGAGCCTTCCCTGCCTTGATATATAATTTAAACGGCAACTAGTGACCATACCTGAAGTACAGAATCAATCTCTATGACCTAAAGGCCTATAAAATAGCCTAGTTAAGCAAACGCTTTGGCCCATGGTTTGTGACATTTTCAAATTATATGGAAAAGAATGCTACGTTACATGTACCTAAGGTCTCCAGGAGTCAGAGTTGAAAGAGATAACAAATGACTCCTCCATTTCGGATTTTCCCGTGAAAGTGAAACTCAGTTTGGAAATTGTTTTCAAGGAACTACTCACAATATGTGAACTAATCCAAGCTACTAAAATCAATATAGATTTGATTTATTGAGTTATTGTACAAATCTGGAGTGACAATATAAAATTGTCTATGTGAGTGTTTGAAACTGAATCTTGAAACAGTAATGTAGAGGACTCTAATGCCAAAAGGGACAAATATAGGAAAGAGGTGGATGTCAAAACATTCAAACTGAGCAAAGAGATCACCGAATTACAGGACAGATATTGTAGGGGCAATAAGGTTTTTTTGGGCTGTGGAAAGCTGTGAAAAGAAAGAAAGTTCGTGGGTGTAGTTTCTGGAGTTAGGAACTATCTGGATATCAATGGCTAACAAGCTCTCCTACCTGCATTATTTTGAGTTTGAGTTTGAAAGAGTGCACCATGTACCATACATTATTCATAAAATCAGTATGAAGCCTAAACAAGTGATATTTGACCCCTTATGATACCAACACAGTGTGATGATTCTGAATGCACAATGTCATATTAAAAATGGAATGGGATGGCAACTTGATTGACTTTGTTTAAGACTATGTGAAAGACATAACTATAAAAAGGAAGGCTTTCTTGAACCTATGTCATCAAATTAAACATTTAGTTATAAGATATGGATTTACAGCCCTGTCTAGAAATATAATTCACATAGGTGTCACCTGATCCTTCACTGATCCTGAAGTTCTATGTTCTCATTTGGACACGTGCTCCTAATCTCTAGCAAAAGCTGAATAATTACCTTCTTGTTTTAAGTAAATTCATTCTAGCATTGGTTGGTGAGACTCAGGGGCTCATTACGATGTCGGACGGCACCTTCTTGGAATCGGTTACAACCGACTCGCGATCGGGGGTTCTGCACGACTGATTATGATGTTCCCATATACTTTTCAGTCGGACGCCCTTTGACTTCTATGGGAACCTGTGTTCTGACCAACAACACTGGCACCTATGGGGAAAAGGGCTGTTTGCGGAAAACCTTGGACCCTGTCCCGGACACCCCATGGTGTCTGCCGCACCACACTGCATGGTTTAACAGAGGGATCCCAAACTGGAGGCTGCAGGATGACGGGGGAACTGCCAGGGACCCCCAAAGTCAGTTTGCAACAGCCTTTTCATGTCGGACTGTCAAACTTGGACAGGCTGTTGGAATCCCACATCGTAATCAGTTAGTCGGAAACGGTGTCTGTAGAACTGTATGATTCGGCTCCAACCGACTCGGATTCTCCGTGAGCCGGTCGGAACCGATTTCGAATGTCCGAATGGTTTCCCTTCCAACCGCGAACATTGTAATCGGTCAGGCGGATTGCATTCCGACCGAGTCGGGCGGATGGGTTCCGACACGGTGCAGGGGAATCCGACTGTCAGTCGGAGGCTTTCCACCGCTATCATATTTGGCCCCTCAGTTTGCTTTTTAATCATCCTCAACCCTCAGTAGGCCCGATTGTATTTCAGTTGCTATATGATGCAAGATACTATTTTCATTTATATATGTGCATGGATGTCTATGTTCTTTCAGGCTCTTACAGAGCAAGCAGTCAAGTGCTCAGTTGGCTAAACAACAAGCCTTGTCTAGCGGCATTTACGGTCCACTCTGATTGCATGAACCTTTAGTTGTTGCTACTGTGTACCCCATGATGTACACAAGGTTGGCATACCTCCATCACATTTACTGGTATAAACTCCAAAACTGCATCCCTTGCAGGAAAGGTAATAATGTTGCTATGTTGTATTTGTGGCGATTCTTCTTAATTGATTTTTGCAAACACGTAGATTTGGAAATACCTTAAATTAACTTAAGAGATATGAAGTATCCAGTTTTGATCTGATTGTTTTAGTGAGCTGCAGCTGTATCCATAGGTGTTCATGAACATCTAGGACTGCAAACTTCAGATACAATCATTATGCTGCATTGCCAATTTTTTTTTCTGCATACACATTCCAAACATCACAGATATAAAACGTTTTTCAACTTTGTATATTGCTTAGCTGGTGGTCTTTGCTGAATTATTTTAGGATTGTGTTTACTTCCACTTTGCTCCTGTATATTTCTCTTCTCAAGATTACAATATTCACAGTAAAAGTTCTGATTCATGGTCTCTAGGTAATTAATGCAAGCAAGTGGATCAAGTATCGTCTCATTTTTGTAGAGGTCCTCATAAAAGGATTTGAAGGTGTCTACAATTTTCCCTTGTTTCGTGTGTGTTTTGTTTGTGGAATCTTTGATTGAGGATATAGTGAGCAACTTTTGCTTGTGCTTGAGGTAGGATGCAAGAAGCTTCCCAGCCCTATTCCCATCGCATAGCTTTAGGGCTTTGAACCTGTTAATCCAAACACCGGCACGTTTGCTGGCGATTGCGTTATATTCGTATTTTTTCCTGGCCAGTTGCTCTAGGGCGGATGTGTTATCGGGGTTGGCCTCATGAGTCGATTCTAGGGTCTTGATATCTTTTTCAAGCCTATCCAGATCATGGTTCAGTGTCTTACTAGTTTTGGCTCTGATGCTAATGATAACTCCCCTTATCGTGGCTTTTAGTGCGTCCCAGACTATAGAGGTATCTGTGTCTGGGGAGTCATTCACTGAGATGTATTCTGCTATGGCGTCTACTATTTGTTGTTTGTTTGCAGGGTCTGACAGGATTTCCTCATTGAACCGCCAACGCTTTGGGGGTAGGATCGAGCGAGAGCCAGCAAGCTTGGTGCTAATACACGAATGATCGGAGACTAACATTGGGGCAATGTCTGCTTCTTCGATTAGGTGGGTGAAAGAGCTTGAGACGAGGATACAATCAATTCTGGAGTATGAGTTGTGTGGGGCTGAATAGAAGGTATAATCTCTTCCGTCAGGGTTTTGGAGTCGCCAGGAGTCTTTTAACAGGAATCGGTTGCATAAACGTGTAAGCGCTTCGTGGGAGCGGGAAGAGTGAAACAAGCATTTGGACTCTCGGTCAAGTATAGGCTCCAGTGGGAGGTTGAAGTCACCACCCACAACTAAAAGTTCTTCTTGTGGGATATTCTCTATGGCTAGGGAGACTGAATCCCAGAAATCTGGAGTGTCCGAATTGGGACCGTGTATGTTTACAACGTGGATGGTATCATCATCCCTCAGCAGATGCGTGATTAATAGTCTGCCCTCCGTGTCGTGTGTGTGTGAGACAACAGTGAGGTTAGATTTTTTTGCAATTAGTGTGATTACCCCTCCTTTCTTCTGGTTAGCAGGGGAGCAGATTGTGTGTGAGATCCAATTAAGGTTAATAAACCATGTCTCCTTCTCTGAAAGCTTAGTTTCTTGTAACAGGATGTTATCCCCTTTCGATTTAGAGAGGTATTCAAAATATTTCCGTCTTTTCACCGGGTGATTAAGACCCTTGACATTCAAGGAGACTATATTGAGGTTTTCTGATAGTGAGTTAGTGTTAGGCATCGGAGAGGAGTATTGTCGCTGCTTGGATCAACCATGGGAACAAGTGTGCTGCGTAATGTACGGGGATTGTTAGCGGAGATCTAGAATCGTCCCTAATACAGGGCCCCTGAGTGGCGCGTGAATTGTGTGATACTGTATGAGCGTTGGTTTCCGCATCTTGGGGAAAACAAAAAGCAAAGCAAAAGGAAACAAACAATGTGACATACAACTCCCTTTTAATCCCCAGTCCATCTCCCCCTTCCCTCCCCCCCTCGTCTCACCATCCCCCACCCCATCCCACCTCCCTTCCCTCCCCCCCTTTAACCTAGGATCCTCCTATATCCTAGGATCCTCCTATTTCCTCCTATATCAATATGGTAATGGCCCTCTACTCAGCGCCGTCTGCTAGAATTGCCATTAACGGCACTCTCTCAGACTCATTTCGTTTACATCAAGGCACTAGGCAAGGCTGCCCCCTCTCTCCTGCGCTGTTCCGTCTAGCCCTCGAACCTCTCCTGTCAGACAATAAGCAGAATAAGGATATAGCGGGGGTGAACTTTGGAGAGACACAAGTGAAACTGACAGCATATGCCAACGATATCTTAATCGCGACAGAGGACCCAGAGACCTCCATAAAAACCCTCGTGTCAACAATTGCGAGATACTCGGCCTTCTCCGGCTACAAATTAAACCGTGATAAATCGGAGGTTAAACCTCTGAAAGTCCACACTACCAGGGACTTACTAGGTGACTCAGGTCTTACATGGCAAACTAGCTTTATAAAATACCTAGGAATCGAATTCGGTGACTCCCTCCTCGAAACACTCCGCCACAACGAATCCACCATCTTAGACAAAATCAAACGACTCTTCGATGGGTGGTCCCCTCTATTTATAACCTGGTGGGGAAGGGTTGAAACCGTCAAAATGATGATTTGCCCTCTAGTTAACTACCTCATCACCATGCTCCCTCTCACCCTCTCTGGGGAATTCCACCACAAATTGGATACTTTAATCTCTAACTTCTTGTGGAAGGGAAAAAGAGCTAGGATCAGTCTAAAAATACTTTGTCTCAACAAAACTCTGGGTGGGGTCAACCTAGCAAATTTCAAACTATACCAGACTGCCTTTCTGGCCAAACAAGGCTCTCATTGGCTGGCACCCCAGCCGGAATACACCCCTGTTTGGCTCAATGTAGAAAAAGCCCTCTTCAAGAACCTTGACCCAACATCCTTCCTTACCACCACATTAAATATAGCCAGCTGCTCCAAATCAATTTTTAAGAACACAAAACTCGCCCTTCTAAAAATTTATAAACTCCTACCTAACCAGATTAAACGGTGGAAATGGGAATCTCTATGGCATAACCATATACTAATGTATAAGGGGAGTCAAGTCAAGTCAAGTCAAAATTTGTATAGCGCACTACTCACCCAGAGGGTCTCAAGGCGCTTGGGGGAGGGGGTTTCGCTATTTATCAAACAGCCAGGTTTTGAGTTGTTTTTTGAAGGAGAGGTGGTTCTGTGTAAGGCGGAGGTGGGTGGGGAGAGAATTCCAGGTCTTGGCCGCTAAGTAGGAGAATGATCTTCCTCCCATGGTGGCTCTTCGGATTCGTGGGATCGTGGCGAGGGCTTGATTGGACGATCGTAGTTGACGGGTGGGGGTGTAAAAGGTCAGGCACGTGTTGAGGTAACTGGGTCCTAGGTCGTAGAGGGCCTTGTGTGCGTGGGTGAGGAGACGGAACTTGATTCTCTTGTTGACTGGGAGCCAGTGAAGGTCTCTCAGGTGACCGGAGATGTGATTGTGGCGGGGTATGTGTAGGATGAGTCGGGCGGAGGCGTTCTGAATGCGTTGGAGTTTTTTCTGCAGTTTGGCTGTGGTTCTGGCGTATAGGGTGTTTCCGTAGTCCAGTCGGCTTGTGACAAGTGCTTGGGTGACCGTCTTTCTTGTTTCGGTGGGGATCCATCTGAAGATCTTTCGGAGCATGCCTAAGATGTTGAAGCATGATGACGAGACGGCGTTGACTTGTCTGGTCATTGAGAGGGAGGAGTCTAGAATGAATCCCAGGTTGCGAGCGTGGTCCGTTGGTTTGGGCGTGCTGCCAAGGGCTGGTGGCCACCATGAGTCGTCCCATGCAGAGGGGGATGATCCTAGGATGAGGACTTCCGTCTTGTCTGAATTCAGTTTTAGGCGGCTGTTCTTCATCCACTCGGCTACGTCTTTTATCCCTTCGTGTAGGTTGGTTTTGGCGGTGTTTGGGTGTTTTGTGAGGGAGAGGATCAGCTGTGTGTCATCCGCGTAGGAGATGATGTTAAGGTTGTGCTGGCGTGCGATGGAAGCGAGGGGGCTCATGTAGACGTTGAAGAGGGTGGGGCTCAGGGATGATCCTTCTGGAACTCCACAGATGACTGCGGTGGCCTCTGATCTGAAGGGGGGGAGGCGGACTCTCTGGGTTCTTCCGGCGAGGAACGAGATGATCCAGTCCAATGCTTTTTCTTCTATCCCGACGTTGCTGAGGCGTTGTACAAGGGTGCTATGGCAGACCGTGTCAAATGCTGCAGAGAGGTCCAGGAGGATGAGGGCCGCTGTTTCCCCGTTGTCTAGTAGTGTTCGGAGGTCGTCTGTGGCTGCGATGAGGGCGGTCTCGGTGCTGTGTTTGGCTCGGAAGCCGGATTGTGAGGGGTCGAGGGAGCCGTTAGACTCGAGGGGGCGGCGAGCTGGTTTTTGACAGTCTTCTCTATGACTTTGGCAGGGAATGGGAGGAGCGAGATGGGGCAGTAGTTCTTAAGTTCGGTCGGGTCTGCTGTAGGTTTCTTCAGGAGGGCACTGAGTTCGGCATGTTTCCAGCTTTCTGGGAAGGTAGCATTGTAGAGGGAGCAGTTGATGATATCCCGGAGTTGGGGTGCGATGATGGAGTCGGCCTTGTTGAAGATGTGGTGGGGGCATGGGTCAGTTGGTGATCCGGAGTGGATGGAGTTCATCAAGCGGATGGTGTCTTCGGTGCTGATCGGGGTCCAGGCGCAAAGGGTGGTGTCCAGTGGAGTCCTGTGGCGTGGTTGAAGGAGATGAGTTGGCTGGAGGGGAAGATTGCGTCGAGCGTGTGTCGGGCGTAGTGGGTGGAGGTGTTTACCAGTTGTTTGAGTCCGAGATTGGCGAGGTTGTCCAGAAGGGTGGTGGTATTGCTATCGTTGTTCTTTTCCAGGTGGAAGTTGAAGTCCCCAAGGAGAATGTAGTCCTCAGAGGGGAGGGCGTGTGGGCTGATAAAGTCAGTGAAATCTTCGCAGAATTGTGTGCGGGATCCTGGGGGTCTGTAGACGAGGGTGCCTCTAAGTGTTGTCTTGGGGTCGGTGTGAATCTGGAAGTGAAGATGTTCGGCGGCTGTGAGGGTGTTGTCGGAGCTGGTCGTGATGCGGATGGAGTTCTTGTGGACGATGGCGATGCCTCCTCCTGTTTGGTTGATGCGGTCCCTTCGGATGATCTTGTATCCTTCCGGGATGGCTATGGCTATGTCGGGCGCTGATGAGGCGTTCATCCAGGTTTCCGTGAGAAAGGCGGCATCCGGAGTTGTGGTGTCGAGTAGGTTCCATAGTTCAATGGCGTGTCTGTGGACCGAGCGGGTGTTGAGCAGGATGCACTTCAGGTGGTTGTTGTTTGGGCTCTGTTTGGTGTTTATGGTTGCAGTGTGGGTTCTGATGCAGCAGAACTTGCAGGATTGGCAGGTGAAGGGTCCATGGGCGCGTCCTGGGGCGTCTTGGTGGCAGTCGGGGAGTCGGCCGTTGTTGAGTGCAGTGAGGGTTACGGCGTCGTATGTAAGGCGGGTGGAGTGGTGATTGCAGGGTCCAGGGGGTCTGGCGCTGGGCACGGTCCAGGCGTGGACGGGCGTAGACGGGCTTACCTTTGGCGCACCATCGGCGCGCATAGGGCGCGCCCGCTGCACGTAAACGCTGCGCGTATGCCGTACTGCCATAAGTGGAGAGTGGAGGGGGGCGGAGCGAGGGAGGAGCAGCTGGGAGGCGGGAGCGGGGTGGCGCGTGGGGAAGGGATTGCTTGAGGATGCTGTAGGGAGCGGGGGTGGGGCCGCGGGGGAGCAGCGGCAGGGAGCGGGGAGGAGAGATGGGCTGGGACACAAAATGGCACCAAACAACAACAAAAGGCAATGCAGGGCGAGATCGGGGCACAGGCTGGCACAAAGGCTTAATTAGTGCAGCAAATACGATATCAGCAACAGAAACCAAGGCAGCAACTCAATTAAGGCAGTAAACACGATATCAGCAACAGAAATTAAGGCAGCAACGTAATTAAGGCAGCAAATACGATATCAGCAGCAGAAATTAAGGCAGCAACTTAACTAAGGCAGCAAATACGATATCAGCAGCAGAAAGCAATGCAAGGCGAGATCGGGGCTCAGGCTGTCACAGATGCTTAATTAGGCAGTAAATACGATACCAAACAGAGCGAGGTCGGGGCACAGGCTGGCAGGGTACGATACTTAATTAGGCAGTAAATACGATACCAAGCAAAGCGAGGTCGGGGCACAGGCTGGCAGGGCACAGAGTGGGGATGAGATGCGAGGACGGCCAGGAGCGGGTGGAGCGACCGGATCTGACTGGTTCAGGACGGTCACAGCTCTTCACGGCTCTGGTCAGTCCTTAAGTTCAAGTGGGAGGGAGGAGCAGCTGGGAGGCGGGAGCGGGGTGGCGCGTGGGGAAGGGATTGCTTGAGGATGCTGTAGGGAGCGGGGGTGGGGCCGCGGGGGAGCAGCGGCAGGGAGCGGGGAGGAGAGATGGGCTGGGACAGAAAATGGCACCAAACAACAACAAAAGGCCATGCAGGGTGAGATCGGGGCACAGGCTGACACAAATGCTTAATTAGTGCAGCAAATACGATATCAGCAACAGAAACCAAGGCAGCAACTCAATTAAGGCAGTAAACATGATATCAGCAACAGAAATTAAGGCAGCAACTTAATTAAGGCAGCAAATACGATATCAGCAGCAGAAATTAAGGCAGCAACTTAACTAAGGCAGCCGATACAATATCAGCAGCAGAAAGCAATGCAAGGCGAGATCGGGGCTCAGGCTGTCACAGATGCTTAATTAGGCAGTAAATACGATACCAAACAGAGCGAGGTCGGGGCACAGGCTGGCAGTGCACGATGCTTCATTAGGCTGTAAATACGATACCAAGCAAAGCGAGGTCGAGGCACAGGCTGGCAGGGCACAGAGTGGGGATGAGATGCGAGGACGGCCAGGAGCGGGTGGAGCGACCGGATCTGACTGGGTCAGGACGGTCACAGCTCTTCACCGCTCTGGTCAGTCCTTAAGTTCCAGTGGGAGGGAGGAGCAGCTGGGAGGCGGGAGCGGGGTGGCGCGTGGGGAAGGGATTGCTTGAGGATGCTGTAGGGAGCGGGGGTGGGGCCGCGGGGGAGCAGCGGCAGGGAAAAGGGAGGAGAGATGGGCTGGGACACAAAATGGCACCAAACAACAACAAAAGGCAATGCAGGGCGAGATCGGGGCACAGGCAGGCACAAATGCTTAATTAGTGCAGCAAATACGATATCAGCAACAGAAACCAAGGCAGCAGCTCGATTAAGGCAGTAAACACGATATCAGCAACAGAAATTAAGGCAGCAACTTAATTAAGGCAGCAAATACGATATCAGCAGCAGAAATTAAGGCAGCAACTTAACTAAGGCAGCAAATACGATATCAGCAGCAGAAAGCAATGCAAGGCAAGATCGGGGCTCAGGCTGTCACAGATGCTTAATTAGGCAGTAAATACGATACCAAACAGAGCGAGGTCGGGGCACAGGCTGGCAGGGCACGATGCTTAATTAGGCAGTAAATACGATACCAAGCAAAGCGAGGTCGGGGCACAGGCTGGCAGGGCACAGAGTGGGGATGAGATGCGAGGACGGCCAGGAGCGGGTGGAGCGACCGGATCTGACTGGGTCAGGACGGGGAAACCATTGCACATCGATACCTGGGTTGCTAAAGGTATATTCTTTCCACACCAACTATTTAACGAATCCCTACCACTCTCCTTTGCTGATCTACAAAAAAGATTTGGTCTAGAAGCAATAGAAGTTTATAACTTTTTGAACATCAAAGTAGCAATCTCCAAAGCAAAAGTCACCAAACAGCTGCCCTCCCTCCCAGGCTTCTTAGTTACCCTCAATAGGCTAGGCCACCAAGTCTCCAGACTCTATAAACTATTGTGCCCACAACAGTCCAACCTCAACAAAGATCTACGGCAGTTTTGGGAATCGTACTCCTCGACACCAATCTCAGATGTGGAATGGGCCAAAACATGGGAATCTACCACATGACACAAAATTAGCCCTACTCTCTCCCAGACTAAGTTTTGGCTCCTCCACAAAGCTTTTTGGACTCCAGCACGCCTCTTCTTATATAACATTAGAGACGACGCCACATGCTGGAATTGCAACGAGGAAAAAGGCGATCTTGAACACTTACTACTCAAATGTGTATGTGTTACAGCCTTCTGGGGCAAAATCTTTGCGTTCATCACTAAAGTATTCTCCATCTCCCTCACGCGGGAATTTCCCACCCTAGTTTTGGGATTTACTAAAGCCACTTCGCTATCCAAGGACGACAAGGCCTTAATTGACCTCCTATTTACAGCGGCTGTGAAAATAATGTTAAACAATTGGAAAGACACCCACAAAGCATCCTTTAAACATTGGTTAAACTGGATCTCCAATCCGAGAGGCGCTGACAGTATTTCACTCCTGAACACCCCTTGGCACCCCACTCATAGAAGAATGTGGTCTTTGCTAGACAACTACTTTAGAGTGCATAAACCCCCATGACTCCCCCCTCCGCAACCCCGGTTCCTTGGGCCAAACCCCCACCCATACACTTGCCTCTGAGCCTACCTCGCCACCGCTGCCTATACCTGATATTTTCTCACTGCGACGATTATCAGTTGTACACCATCTTTTACCACTTCTGTGAAGATACTATGGGCCAGATGTAGGTCACCGAATACCGGTCGGTAACGGCCGCGGTATTTGGCTTTTGACATGTAGGTGGCTCGGAATTTACAGAATCGGTATATTTACCGATTCGGTAAATTTACCGCTTTGGTATTTTTCAGAATCGGTAAATATACCGAATCTGTAAATCCATATGTAGGTGGCACAGTTTGCAGTACCACAGGCCCTTAGGAATTCTTAATTTACCACCCAATCCTATTGGGTGGTAAAATACCGAATTCCAGTGTACATGCACATCTGTGCATGTACACCTATGCCATGTGAAGCACAGACATGCCCTTAGGGCATGTCTGTGTGCCACATGGCACACAAGCCTGCAATTGGGGTGCTACAGGGTGTCAAATGACACCCCGTTCCCCCTGCCAGGATTCGGTATTTACCGATTCGGTATTTCCCATTGATTCCTATGGGCTTCAAGGCCCATAGGAATCAATGGGGAATACCGATTCGGTATTTACCGAATCGGTAAATACCGAATCTTACAGAATCGGTAATTGTAAAATAAAAATTACCTACATCTGCCTACTTCCAATTTACTTACTCTTAAATACCGAATCGGTATGATTCGGTATTTAAGAGTAGGTAAATCGGAATTATCTACATCTGGCCCTATATGTGCTGTTTATAATTAATGCCATGACACTTCCAAGCATCGATTTTATTTTAGTTTTTACCTAAAGATTGTTTTTGACCCCATTGTATTGTCAATACCACTGTACCTGTTTTTCTCTATTATGTATCAATCTGAGATAGTTACATCCTTATCTACTACTCACATCATGGTCAATTATTTTTGTTATCATTTTTGTATGTATGTTTTTGATTCTGTTGAAAACTCCCAATAAAAAATTGTGAAATCACAAAAAAAAAATTCTGATTCATTATATAATGTTAGGTGACATTAGCATATTCATTAATATTGTGTTGTTTGTTGTGTGGTGTACTTTCAATTTGATCACATCCTGTTTATGCAATTATTATGTTGGCTATTGGAAATGTTGTATACACTGTTCCATGAGAGAATATTGTAGGAAACAATGTTGATTCCCCACAATATTGCCAATAATATCAAACATAAAACATATTGCCATTGTATTCCTAACCACAAAGAAATACAAATTCCAGTGACACAGATTCTGTTGTCAAAAATATCTAAATCTAAAATTATTGAACAAATATTGAAACACAAAACATTGTCCTCTACTATTTTAAATATATAGATAACATCAAAAATATAGCAACACACAAAATCGTCTACAATCATTTAGGCAAACATAAGGAAAAAATATATACTTTAAATCATAAGCTAATTTTTTTAAATAAACTAAATATAAAAGACAATGAATAGACAAACTACCTAAAAAAATAATAGTACATTAAACCAACAAACAAAAATATTTACATACAGAACCACATCTATTCACATTACATTTGCTATTAAAAATAGACACATATACAAAAAATCAAAAATTGTTATGGGAAAATAAATATTACAACACATAAAAAACGTAATAACATTAATTTAACCTTATATTAAGATTAATAAACTAATGTAAAAACACACATATTTAAAAATAGAACAGAAATGCTAATTAGTGTCCAAATAAAAATGGAAATGAATGAAACGAAAATTCAAACTACACAGAAAGTCACCAGTAAAAATGTACTGTAAAACTAACCAACAAATATATTAACCTAAATAAATGAGCACTATAAAAAGAGTACAAAACCTCACTATTTTTCACAAGAAAATCCTAACAACTTAAAAAAAAACTCTAGCAGGACTGCACAATGTGTATCCTTAAGGAAGACTTCAACAAAATAACAAGGCACCTTCACAAATAAGTTTAAAAAATAACTTAACTACAATGTCACCTAACATAATTTTTAAAGTGCAAATCTATAACTACATGTTAGAACTGGGGGTCTCTAGTTGGCAATGGCTTGCACCTTTGTCCAAATAGGGACCCTTGCTTCTAACAGAGCAAGCCGGTAACACTCCTAAAAGAACCCCTGCTCAACCCTGTGGTAACTTGACACGAGCAGGAAGGCTTATCTCAGAGGCAGTGTGTAAAGCATTTGTGAACACATACAGTAATACAGTGAAAACATTACAGATGGACACAACACAGGTTTTATAAAAATAAGTATTAATTATACAGACTTATCATGAGACCCAAACGAAAAAAATTCCAAAATCCAATATTTAAGAAAATGACTTTAAGATGTTAGAAATAACTCACTTCACCTTAGATGGTCAATGCGACATGTTTCTCACAAATTACCTTTGGATGCGTCACGTAAGATGAACAAAAGGTTCGCAGGGAAAACGATGCGCCGGTTCCTTACCGGAGAGGAGGTGATGCAATGATCTTGGGAGTGCGTCCCGATTGCGACTCGACAAGATGGCGCCGCTATGCGACAATCCGGTGCGATGCGACAAGATGGCGCCCTTGATGCGATGCGACGACGTGAAGGCGATGCGTGCACGCTCAATGGGCGTGCGGCGACTCTGTAACTTCTGAGCCACGACAGGCCCGGCAACACGTTTCTCCAGTGATGTGATAGCCACCCTTGTGGTGGCGACACGCTTCTCTGGGGATGCGACGACAAACACCTGCAGTGAAGACACGCTTCTCTGGTGATGGGACGGCGACCCTTGCAGTGGCGACACACTTCTTGGATGATGCGACAGCAACAGCTGCGGATGCGACACACTTCTTCTTGTTGAGTCGCGCTTCCAGCTCCCGACAACACGCAGGCTTTTGAGACAGAATTCTCAGCAAGGAAATTCAGGGGGGGAGTTGGTGGTTAAGTCTTGTATCCCTGAGACTTCAGCAGGAGGCAAGCACAGTTCAAGCCATTGGAGATATTCTTCAAGTTGATGAAAGTTGCAAATAAAAGTCTTTCTCCTTCCCTTGGCAATAAAGAAACCACTGCAGGCCAATCCCAGCAATTACACACTGGCAAAGGGGAGGTCAAAAACTCCTGCAGATTCTCCTTGGCAAAAGGTCCGTCTTGATGTCCAGAAGTGATCTAAAGTTCAGGGGTTTGGGTCCCCATTTTTATACACACAAATCCTTTGTCTCTGAAGGCACAGTGTCTGTACCTAGTCCAAACCAGTTCTCAGTGCATTCTGCAGTGTACAACTTCTCCTTTGACAGTGTGTGCCAAGGTCATCAGATGCACCACAGGAGGTAAAACCAGCATTGTGGAAGGCAGGCACTGCCCTATTCAGGCCCAGGTGCTACTCCTCCCACCACTCCCAATGCAGACAGGTCTATTCAGCTTAGTGCTGACTCACCCTGCCTCCTGGAGCCACCCCGGCCCCTGTCACTCACAAACCAGACATGGAATATACAACCTAGCAGAGGCAAGCTGGGTGGTAAGCAAGAAAATACCTACTTTCTAAAAGTGGTATGTTCACACACAGAATGTTGAAACCAACTTTACTAAAAGAGGTATTTTATCTTTCTAAGTTCAGGCATACTAAATTAGTTTTTCTACCATGTTCCCATGGTCAGTTAGGATTATATGATGTTATAATCAAACTGCCCATTCTGGCAATTGGGACAGGTAGCCTTGCATAAGTGAAAAACAAAAATGGCTGTAATTCGCTATCAGTACATGCCACATACACCAGGGCATGTCCTACCTCTTACTTACAATGCACCCTGCCCTTGGGCCTACCTTAGGGGTGGCTAACATGTAGAAAAGGAAAGATTTAGGGACTGGTAAGTGGGTGCACTTACCAAGTCGACATGGCAGTACTAGACTACACACAGGCTGTGCAATGGCAGGCCTGAGGCACACTTTACAAGCTGCTTCTGTGGGTGGCACAATCAGTGCTGCAAGCCCACTAGCAACATTTGATCTACAGGCCCTGGGCACACATGGTGCACTGTACTAGGGGCTGACAAGTAAATCAAATAAGCCAATCATGGAGTCACTAATCCATTACAACAATTTACAACAGAAAGCACTTGCACTGGGGCACTGAATAGCAGTGGCACAGAGCCCAAAGCATTTAAAACCAGCAAAACATACAAAACAGAGGAGACAACAGCAAAAGAAATGGAAGGGAGACTCACGCCAATGGTACCAGGTCTAACACTGCATGACTAAATTTTCCCTTTTATTATTTATATTATATCTGGTATACTAAAGAAATGCTTCACAAAAATGTGTACTACACACAAAAAATCCAACTCCACAGTCGTAAACCTGGACAAAATAACTTTTGAAGTAAGTAACATAAAAACAGTTATAAAAATAAATCAAGCCAATATGTTAATCTTAAAACTAAAACCACCCCCAAAAACTAAACTAAACTGTATATTAAAGATCCGACTAAACACATATTTTCTAACCAACAGAAAAGGAAAGCCCCCCTGACTCCAATCTCGACTACATCAAATAAAAATGGATGAATTATGAACCCTTATGAACCCTTCTTCCTACACAAAAATCCAAATAACAATATAAAAATAATCATACTTGCAGATGAAAACAGCCTATTAAGTTAATGCGAAATGTGGATGATGGACAGAACTTTGAAAATGGACCCTCCACCATTTATATAGATTTAAATCATCCATGGTGAATATCCTTAAACTAACCTACCCCTCATTTATGCACTGCTACCTATAAAACAAACTGTAACTTACTATGAACGTTTAAACCGCATCATAGTTAAAAACTAAAAACTACTCTTCACACACAATTTCAATAGACTTTGAACAAGCAATGATACAAACAATACTTAAACTATACCCTCACAACCTTTCAAGGCTGCTATTGCCACTTCAACCAAAGCAATTGGAAACAGTTGTAAATGTCTGCACTGAGTGCAGAATATGCAACAAACAGCCATTATATTTTAAAACTAAAAAGACAATAGCCCTGGCATAAGTACCTTTATTAGACAAAGCAAATCACTACAACGTTCTAAGTGACCCTCCATTTACCCAAAGAAATGAACAAAAACTTAGGGCCTGATAATGAGTTTGGCAGTCCGACTTCCATACCCCGGCGGTCCGAAGAACACTGCTGCAGCAGCGGTCATGCCCGCCGTAGTATAATGTCTCCAATGGGCCAGCAGCGGTCTTTCTGATGGTGGTGAATGTTCTTCATATTTATCGATGCATGTTTGTCTATTCTGACTGCATCAGTAACGAAAGTACACATATGCATGACACATGTGATAAAAAAAACTACTATCCATTGTTGGAATCTGGATTTTAGCACCTAAAGGGTCATTTTCTTCAGATCCTGCTGTGAAGGGGGGCTTGGAGGAAGGGAGCTACGTCAGAGACTGAAGAGAAGAAAAGGTGAGGATGCACCCCAATTCCTTAGGTTCCAAGTACTCAAATCAGGTGGTCTCACCACCATGGTTGGCTTGTCAAAAAGCAAACTCGTTACTCGAATGGAGGTGAAACTTCTCGGTATTGCCCAATGGCAGCTGCTTTCCCCTGACCAACATTGCGGTGGTCGGTGAATGGCTGTTGTGTCGTTTCTGCTCCAGTAGTCTTTCATTCAGAAATCCAACAACATTGTATAACAGCAGGTGGACCACTTAGTTGGCGGTGGTGAATCTGACGGGACCGCCGTGGTGGGACAGATAAACTCGTAATCAGGCCCTAAATTTATTAATGGACTACTTTGAAGAAACTTAGGATGACAAACTGCACCACTCTGGACACAGATACCAACCCAAACTCCAAATCCAATGGTGGACAAGACAAAACCAGCAACACAGTGGAAGAATGACAAAATGTCTTCCAAGCTATGTTAGCAAGAACCCTACCAACTACATACAAATGCATAGAAGCTCCCCAAAAAGACTAAGGGCCTGATTAGGAGTTTGGCAGTGTGGGAGTGGGCCAGCACGCCACCGCCCTACTCTCACACTACTAAACTTCACCGCCGCCTACCGGCCGGATTACAGATTGTAATCTGGGCAGGTGGTACTGAAGCAGCTGGTACATTCCTATGGTGGAGAAATACCAGTATCCTGGATGCACGACCAAATTTAATGTATTTAAGCTTCACATTATTATGCAGCAAAGAATCACCAATTATTATTTTGATTTAAACATTAATTTTATCTCAAATATAGTGTTCAAGAATCAAGTATTGTGTTCTTCGTCTAAAGAAAAAGACTGTCTATATATACATCATAACATCAATTGTAGATAACAAAAATGTTATACATAATCATAAACATAAATGTCATTTAAACACTTGAAAATTGATACAAAGTTGCCCAGCCATGCCCAATGCATTTCGGGATTGAACTAATCCCTTCTTCAGGGGCCACTGTGAAAATAAAAAGATATCAATAAATACCATTGATTGAAGTTTTCCACTGATGTTTAGCATTCCAGATACATTGTCTAAAATGTCCAGAGGTGACAACAAAGTCATGGTATACATATTAGCCAAGGCAATTCCAAGAAAACTGAGTGAATTCAAGATGTGAAAGCCATTCTTGAGTTGTGAAAATTAAGCAGTGATCATGCCCAATCTGTATGTCAACTACAACCCTCTCGTGTGGATTAACATGTGCACGTGAACGCATAACTTGTGAAACAATCACAACTCCCTGTGAACATTAACCTAGCATACACAGACAGCTCAATGTGTTACTTACTGAAGAGCTGTAAGAACAATCAGGCACAGGTTCTGAATTCCACCATCAAAAGAAAGACGAATTGAACTGTGAAATGAAAACGCGGTACCATGAGTATTGTGCCTCATGTTAACAACCAATGTCAGCTCCCTGTGGAAAAACATTCACAGAAGGCTCAGAGTTTTACTTACTAAAGAGCTGTAACAACACGGAAGCACTGCTGCAAAATTCCAAACACGAGAGATAATCACGGGTACTGTAAAATGAAGAAAAGTAACCGTAAATATTGAGCCTGATATTAAACACCAACAATCTGCTCCAGTACCATGAGAATTACCTTGACACAAACCCAATTACCTGTGAAAATCTTCTCTCTCTAGCCTTGACACATCTGACGTTTTAACTCGCCCGTCCTCTATGTGAGTGGTTCCTGTAGTACGCTTGTCTTGCAGCACTCGGCTGCTACGCAGCTCCACCCTATAAATGTGTGAATAAAATCTCTGACTATTAACCGAAAATGGTGTGCATCTTATGTTTCTAGACCACTGAAAATGTGCTAATCTGCTGATTGTGCTAACTCACCTGAGAAGAAATGGTGGTCTTCCGTCTCTGCACTCGCTAAGACTATTAAAAAAAACGCTTTTCCTTGTTGCAAGTACGCTGTTGAATTGCTGGTTAAAATAAACTGCGTTATGGAACGTCCGCCCAAAGTACTGCGAGATTGGTAAAAAAACTGGAGAAAGGACTAACTCAATTCTACCTAGTACTCGTGTTTCTGGAACAGGAATGTACCCAGTGCTGTTTCTAATAGCGCCATGTGAAAAAATGCCTGAAGTACCAGTTTGAAAAATGTGTGTGCAGTGACACTGCCATGTAATGAGATATAAATGTGTGAATCACATTAGGTAAATGTGCTCATGTTACCATAATACTTGTTGAAAAAAATGTTTTGATTATAAACGCCAAGTGAATATAGACTAGGTAAGTTCGGATCAAGATTACCTCCACCACGAAACACGTGAGAAGTAAGTAATTGCCATCGGTAAAACATATTAACAATCTAAGAAGAATCCATCATAAGAAACATTGCATTTCAATTGTATCATTAAGACCACCTGGCATTAAAGTCTATAGAAATTTTGTCCACCACACTTCTCTTTGAGCTAGTATTCTAAAATTATCCAAACCTGGGGGCCTATTAGGATGGCGGACGGACCTGCGTCCGTCCGCCACCCCAGAGGTGGAGGGACCGTCCGTAGGGGCAGCGGCAGTCCCTCCGTGCGAATTAGGATGTGACCGCCACCCTGGCGGTCACATCCTGTATTTTTAACATTGCGGCGGATGCTGCTTGAAGCAACACCCGCCGCAATGTTAAAAATGCATGTATAGCATTTACATGCACAAAGCGGCAGGCACCGCGCGGTGACTGCCACTTTGTTCATGTAAAAGCAGGGGGGTACCATAGGTACCCCCATGTGCACCCCCCCACCCCCTGACACCCTGGGGGCCCGCAACGGGCCCCCAAACTGAAAAGACCACATGCTTTTCCACGGCGGAAAAGCCGCAGTGGAAAAGCATGTTTAAGCATGCATCCTAATATGGCTGGCGGTGTCTGAAAGACACCGCCACCATGTAAGAGCTTTTCCGCCGTGGGACCGCGGCGGAGAGCTGCAGACAGTCTTCCCGACCCCCCTGCCATCCTAATCTGGCGGGGGGTCTTTTGAATCCGGTGGCTTCCGCCGGCCCGGAGGATGCGGATTCACCGCAATCCTAATCGGGCCCCTGGTTTGGATGCTAATATTTCAAGAATGATGAATCTCAACTGTGCATCTGTGTGTTGATGTTCAGTCCAATGTGCAGCAGCTGGCCCATGGTGCTGCCTTTCAAAAGCCCATAAGAGGACCCTAGAAAGGGAGCGACGTGGGACTGCCACAGCATGTTCTAAAATGGCATGGTCTGTAAAGTAAATGCCATCCAGAAACTGGGGGTGCAGAAAGTCAGGGGGCACACCGTGTCCCTCCTGCATACACTGAAGCACCAACTGGGCCTGTAGGGCTCCCTTAGTCTCCTCCCTGCCACCCTTTTCATGCCAGGATCACAACCATGGAAAGGAAGGCAGTGAGGCAACTCATAATATGCTTGGAGGTGCAGCAGCTCATCACCAGCATTTTGTGGCCTCAGACCGCTGCAAGACTGCTAGGAATAGTGGATGTCTGGCGGGAGCAGCAGTCCTATGGGGACAGACCACCAAAGTCATAATTCGACAGTCGGACTGCCGGTACAGCAGTTGTCGCACCGCCACCGTGGGTTTGGCGGTCCATTGGACAGACAGAATCATAATCAAACCCTAAATCTTCAACAAATAAGGATTGAACAATAAGGAAACCAAATCAAACCTAAAATAACTGAACAAACCAGGGAGATGTATTAACTGCTAACATTCAATGTAAGACTCATTGTAAATAACAAAGAGTAGACTACCTAAAAATAATAGCTAAATCACTATTATAAGCCACCTACCTGCCCATTTACTCACAATTAAAATATAACAAAAACCAACAATATTACAACATGAACAATTTTAAATACATTTTAAAATATGATTTTTTATAAATCAGTCTATAATAGTAACATATTACAAAAGCACAAACTGAGAACGATAGATACAAAATATTAATTTTAATATTTCATTAAAAATACTCGTAGGAAAACCAAATATATGCCATTTAAAATATATAAAATGTAGCTCAGGAGTTCAAACACTTTAGACCTGGCATCCCTGGGGTGGTTTCCCCCTAACATTTAGGGCTCCATTACGATATCGGGCGGATTGCCTCCGCCAGGGTGGCGGTGGCCACCGCCACCCTGGCGGAGGCAATCCGCCCGACAACCACTCTCGTTTTCCCCTCCGCCTGATTAGGATGGCGGAGGGGACAATGGCGGACGGAAAGACCGTCCGGCGATTTACCGCCGCGGTCGCCCTGCGACCGCGGCGGTAATAGATTAATATGGTGGCGGTGTCCAATGGACACCGCCAGCCATATTACAATGGCAATATGTAGAGGCCTTACCGCGGCGGCAATGCCGCCACGGAAAGTCAGGCGGAGATTGGTGCGGGGGCCCCCTGCAGGGCCCCCAGGTTGCCACCAGTGTCGGGGGGCACATGGGGGGTACCTATGGTACCCCGCCACATTTGCATATGCAAAGCGACAGGCACCGCGCGGTGCCTGCCGCTTTGCATATGCAAATGCAAAAAAGCATTTTTCAGATTGTGGCGGGCGGTGCAGAGTGCACCGCCCGCCACAATGATGGGAATACAGGATGCGCCCGCCACTGTGGCGGGCGCATCCTAATGCTGCCAACGGGACCCCCGCCCTCATGGCGGCCGGTCCCTAGTACCGTGAGGATGGCGGGCGGGCAAAGTCCGCCCGCCATCCTAATGGGGCCCTTAGCCTTCAGACTTCTTGTTTTTGCTTACTTCGTTTTCGTGGCCTTACAACTCTGCACCCTTCGCCACTGCTAACCAGTGCTTAAGAACTTTTTGCTCTTTGCTCATAACATGGTAACATTGGCTTACACCCAATTGGCATATTTAATTTATATATAAATCCCTAGTAAAGTGCACTATGTGAACCCAGGGCCTGTAAAATGCTACTAGTGGGCCTGCACTACTGATTGTGCCACCCACTTAAGTAGATCTTTAAACATGTCTCAGGCATGCCATTGCAGAGCCTGTGTCGGCAGTTTTAACCTGCCATGTCGACCTGGCAAAATAACGTTTGCGTAGCCCAAACCTTCCATTTTAATACATATAAGTCACTCCTAAAGTAGGCCCTAGACTGCCACATGGGTAGGGTGTAGTGTATTTAAAACGATGGACATCTACTTTTAAGTTTTGCATTTCCTGGTAGTGAAAAACTCTTAAATTTGTTTTTCAATACTGCAAGGGCTGTCTCTCCTATTGGACACCATTAAAGTTGCCTTATTAAATTTTTTTATATTCAGAGAAAATAATTAAAACAAATATTGAAATGCAGAAATATCAAGTTGTAAATATAGTGATGCACAAATATTTTGTGCAAAAATGTTGTTGACAAGAATATCAATTTTAAGGTAAATAATATTGATGCACAAATATCACTGTTGTTAATATCATTTACAAAAAAGATTATTGATGTTATTGTTTTGAAATTATTTTTATGTATGTTAATATATATTTCAATTGTAAATGTTATAAATCGTTTGTATAATTATTATTAATGTTTATTAATATAGTTTACATAGTTATTTAATTTACTTTATTTGTTTATTGTCATTTTTAGTGCTGCAGCAGGTTGTCGGGTTTATAGGGTTACAGGGTGGGAAGTAAATTAATTATCATTAATTCATAATTATTTTTTAAATAATATTAAATATTTAATTGGTAATTTTGTGTTAATTGTTTAATTAATTTTTTCATTAGGTGCGGGATATGGGGTTTGTAGGGGTATAGCGTGGGAAGTCATTTCATTATTAAATATTTGGTCATTATTCGTAATTATTTAATTGATATTTAATGACGTAAATTGTGCAATTAATATAATTTTTTATTTATTTTTTGTTGTGGGTTGCGGTTTTTGTAGAGGTAAAGGGTGTGAAGGACATTTATTTTGATATTTATTAATTCATGTAAATTACCAATAATCATTTATTTGATAATTATTTATTGTGCAGTAAGATATTACTTAAGTTATATATCAGGTGTAGGTTGTTGGGTTTGTAGGAGTGTAGAAGGGGAGTTATTTAAATATATTAATTTTTCATTAATTAATTAATATACATTTTTTAATTGCTTATTGTTTATGTAATTTATGTAATTAACCCTTTAAGTGCTGCCGTCGGCCAACGGTCGTCACGGGCACTACCTCCCCAGTGCTGCGTGCGACCGTTGGACGTCCATTCAGCACTGGATAATGGACAGCGCAGCACTGGGGAGGTATATTTACGAAGCTCCTAAGGTGTTAAGGTATGTTTTGATTTATATATTAGGTGCGGGTTGTTGGGTTGGTAGGAATAAAGGGTGGGAAGTTAAATATATTATTAGTTAATTACTATTTATTGTTTAATTGATAATTAATTATGTGAAGTAGGTAATTATTATATTTTCAAGATGTATTTTAGGTGTCTGTTGATTAGTTTGTAGAGGTATAGGGTAGAAAGTTATTTAAGTAATGATAAATGTAAAAATAGTTCATCATACAATAAAAATTGTGTTTATTATCGGTCCGATTGACGGTGGGACTGCCACCGACAGCCCGTCGGTGGCGGTCTCACCGCCATCGAAACCATGTAATCCGCCTGCCATATTACCATGGCGGTCGGATGGATGGTGGTAGGAAGGACTTACTGCCATGCAACCGACGGGCTGCTTGAGCCCTCCGGTGAGTCGGAGGGACATCCAATCCCTTCAATGGTAGCGGGGCCTGCCAGGCACCGCCATAGGGATTATAATGTCCCTATAAGTTCTGAAAGAGACTTAAGCTGTGGGTGCCCCCTTCATATCCCTTCACCATGTGGTAGGCACCGCAATGTTCCTGCTATGTAGAGCCAGGATATGTAATGTGTCCCCTTTTTGCATTGCGGTACTGCAGCCAGCAGCACCTGCTGCAATGCAAAAGATAGGCATTGCAACCGCCGCGGTGGCGCCGTGGTGGCGGTCGTATCCTAATGCCTATAGCGAGACCACCAACAGCCTGTTGGGCGGTCCTGTCTGCAATAGCGTGGCAGGTGGCCGCCATCCTAATCAGCCCGTGTGCTATGTGGTAATTGTGTTAAGCTTTTTATTTGTAAATAACTATTTGTTGGTTGTTATGATTGTGAGAATATAGTGTGGTATATTCATTTAATCAATATTATTTGTTTTAAAAAAGAATATATATATATATATATATATATATATATATATATATATATATATATATATATATATATATATATATATATATATATACACAAAAACACATGTGTGTATGTGTTTGTTTGTTTGCTTCTATAAGTATATATTTATATATAGTAGTAAATATTAGTGGAATGTTTTTAGTTTGCAATATATTAAATTTATATATTCAAATATTTAACATTGGCTATATGAAACTCTATTTATATATGTTTTTTAATCAACATTTTTGTATATATTTTTGTACTTACCATTTTATGAATAGAAGCCCAATGTTGTGGTGAATGATATTCTTGACACAATATTTTTGTCAACTATATTGTTTACCACAAAATGTTGTAAGTAATCTGTTTTTACACCCCAGAAGAGACAGCGTACTCTTGTGCTCACCCCTATGTAATATGGATCACATTTATGCAAGATGTGTGCCAGTGAAACCACAAGGGTGTATTCCCTCTTTTCCAAAGGCGTTTCACCCCATGGAAATGAGTGAATCATTTGCCATTGCACCTGTGCCTATTTACAAACGTGGGCATAATGGTAGACTAGCTTTGAGGAGGTGCACTGATTGTGTGCTCCACAAATGTGCACAATCACTTTTGGGAGAATGTTCAGGACTCCTGCTGAGTCCCCCGCCATGCGCCTGGAGGCAAGGACAGTCACTCACTGCATCCACCTTCAGGGGATCTCTGCTCCCTTTGAAAGTAAGACCAGGACTCCACCTGCAGTGAAATGAAAACCAGTAGCTTCTAATAGCCAGTCCGCTATTCACTAATCCGTTGTTCAAAGTGCAGGCATGAGTTTGCATCTGCATTGGGAACAGCACGTTCCATAAGAACATCAGCTGCAGTGTACCTCAAGGCTCATCACTCAGCCCCACCCTCTTCAATAGATACATGACACCCCTAGCCAACATCGTCAAGAGCCACAGACTCAACATCACCTCCTACGCTGATGACACCTAACTCCGCTTCTCCCTGACCAACGACCACCAAGGACAAGTATAAAGATGCATGAAAGACATGACTGCCTGGATGAACAACAACGTTCTCAAACACCACACCGACAAGACAGAAGTACTCATCTTCGGAAAAGACAAGGATACCCCTGGAACAATAAATGGGGGCCATCTGAGCTGGGCCCAACCGCCAAACACACCCGCAACCTAGGCATTATCCTTGACAGCCAGCTATCCATAATGAACCAGGTCAACAGCATCTCCTTCGCCTGATTCCTTACACTCCGAATGCGCAGGAAGGTCTTCAGGTGGCTCCCACCCAACATCAGATGAACAACCATGCATACTCTTGTCACCAGGAGACTAGACTACGACAACTCCCTCTACATAGGAATCACTGCCCAACTCATGACGAAACTCCAGGCCATTCATAACACAGCAGAAAGACTCATCCTCAATCTCCCCAAACGGATGTACATCACCCCTCACATCAGGAAGCTTCACTGGTTACAAGATGTGAACAGATGCCAGTTCAAGATGCTGACCCACGCTTGTAAGGTGCTACACAAAGAAGGACCGGAGTACCTCAACAATTGAGTACATTTCCACCAACCTACCAAGAAACTCCGCTCCAAATTCCTATCCCTAACAGCCACCCCACGCATCCACCGAACCAACACTGGACGCTGCTCCTTCTCCCTTCTGGCGGCCAAGGCCTGGAAAAACCTCCCTGTGTACCTCAGACCCTCACTGTCGCTCCAGCCGTTCAGGAAGGAACACAAGTCTTGGATGTTCAACCAATAGGAGAACAAGCATCATGCTCTCCCTGCGCCTCGATACCCTCAAGGGTGATGCAGCCACGCTGTACAAATGCTGATTAATTGATTTAAACACGCATGCCTTAGTTGAAAATGAAACCTGTCCGCTGAGCAAGAGGGGCTGTAATTAAAGGACACTTTAGCAGATACACTTCACTGTTTAAATATGAGAGATGATTGTTGGAACAAACCCTTGCGGCCCTTTTCGGCTTTTTTAAAGTACCCAATTTATGACAAATGTTACAATCCTCTCGCCTCCACAGCAGCCAAGCAGCTGACAGTCCACGGCGCCCGTGAATCATTCGGGGTGTGGTGTGAATCCATTGCCGGCCTGCTGGTAACAGGGGTCGCAGAGTGCTTGAACCGCACAGTGTCGTGTTAAGCAGCTCTCAGTCTGCCGCCTAAAGTCCCATCCATTAAAATGACACGAGGAAGATAGAGTTTCCAAGTCCACTGTCACTTGGCGGCATCTTGCGATGAAATATGTTAACTCGCCAAGTGTGACCTGAACTAGTTGAGTAAAGTGCTTGGCAAATTGTTTCACCTGTTCCCTCGAGGCTGCACGGTGTCAACTAATTTACCCTCTTAGCCCAGGAAACGCATTACTCGGAGTTCACATTTCCAAACGCTGCTGCTTATCGGACAGGAGCGATTATTTTCTTTCCCACTCCCTCGTCTTTGACCCTCGAGTACCTGAAATATATCGCATCGCACGACAATCTGTTAAGGATTCTGAGCCTAACAAACTCATTGTGCTTGCCACGTTTACTTTTATGCATTGCCTGATGCAAAGCAATTTCCTTCTCATTGACTTTGTTAAGTCATGTTAGTGAGTTTTATAAAGTGTAGCGTACAGCATAAGTTCTCTTGGCGGTAATATACCTTGCTAGGCAAAATTTACATAAAAGTTAGTTAAAAATATTAGGAAACAGAAAGTTTTCCAGAGTGCATCCCCTTGGCTCAAATAACCACGAGACAAAATGTTCTTAATTCTATGCTTGCGTAATAAAATTAATTAAATCGCGGTGTGTGTTGTGGTAAAAGACTTTTTGATCGATTTTTCAAATCATTTTACTGTAGTTAGGCATATCTGAACTGCCAACCTTAGCATTAGCAACAATGCGTTTTGCTCTTTCACACCCAAGCTATTTATGAGAATAATCTAATGTGATTTGTGCATAACATTGTCGTATCGTGTGAAGAGTAACCTAATGGCGTGGTGTAGTGAAACTGTATGACAATGACATCATTGGAATGTCACACTAGGAGAGAGAAGGCGCAGGCCCTGGTGTGGACAGGATGGGTCCCTAAATGCTCTCTGGGTGCACCTGCTTGCTGAGCCTTTTTTAACCAATAAGCGTAACTTGCTTTATCCCCAGCCCCCCCTTTATCGTTGGTATTTGCCTACATGTTTGTTGATCTTCTATCTGATTTCACACTGTCGAAGACTGTACCTGTGTTAGCCAGCATTTCAACTTTGTAGATCCAAACGGTATTCTTACAATAAAGGGTGGAGCACAACAGTGACGCACATCAGAATCAATGAAATTGCTAATTGTGAAAAACGTTTAAGTGCTTTGCTTGCTGGCCTTTACAATCTTTACAAGGCAGTCCTGAGCCATAACAGCTTAAACTCTACTCCATGCACTCGCGCTAACACAGGGCACGAGTTGGGGGTACATGCGGTTGGACCAGTGACGTAGATAGGGGGGATGTGGGAGGGGCCGGTCCGCCCCCGAGCGGCACTAGTTTTGAGGTTGGTAGCCTCCTCCTGCTCCTAGCTGTCTCGGGGGCAGCAATCGCCCCTCGCTCTACATTTCGGTCATCATGTGGGGCGGCAATCGCTTTGGAAACTCGCAGCAACTCCCTCCACTCTTCAATAGATGGGGTCGCCGCGCGGCGGCAAAAGCGGGGACAGCCTTGGGTGGCCATAAGGCTATCTACGCCACTGGGGTGGACGGCGTCTGCCCACTATTTTCACAAGGCAGATGCTGTCCCCCTGCCACGCAGTTGGGCCCCAGTGAAACATGCTGAATGTGACCCGGTGTAGGTGTAATTTGCTGACACCAGGAATTATCTAGCAGCACCTGCATGTTGTCTGCTTTCCATTCTAAGCAGCAAAGTTAGGCGGTGAAGGGGCTTTCTTATCTGAGACTCCAGATGGCCCCATTGCAAAGGCCCAATTTAACTGGCAATTAATTCTCGTTTTGTTCCAGTAAGAACCTGTCTGGGGGCTATCTGGGGCCTAAAACCTGGATGCCTATGCAATGGAGAGGAAACAAAGGCACACAACCTATCCCTTTACAAGTACTTAACAGAAACTTCATCTGGAGGCACATTTTTAATTTTGTACTGCCCCTGTATACAATTGATATGCATGCAGGTGCGAATGTCAGATGTAACAGTATGTATGAGTATTTACATCAATTGCAATTTTAATACCCCTATTTTTTTTATAATTGTATCTTTTATCAGGCCACACGTCCCATTCTAGTGCGTTAGAATGCTTTACATCCCACACACATTATGCATTGACAATAAATCATACAAGTGTGCAAATCAATGACCAGGATGCTTTACATAAGGCAATGAGAGGTACAAGGTGTAGGAGTTACATATTTCCCTGACCGTTAGGCATTATGTGTTAAGAGTGTATGGCAGGAGAAAGAAAGTCAGAATTTCAAATGTAACGCAGTGCTTGGGGTACACTGCATTAATAAGACTTTATTATTACACAAAGAAGCCTTATAATGACAACAGATAGAGAATTGCAGGCCCACTGGAATTATGCAGCAGCGGAGGTACAAATTATGCAGCAGGGTTGACTAAATTATGCAGCAAGAAAATGAAAATTATGTGGAGTAATGCAGCACATTTTGTGGTGGCATTACTTCATTATTGTGTCATTAAGTCTCGCCTAGGCAGCGCTTGCGCTGTCTCCTTGAGACATGCAATATATACTATAGCAGGAAAGCTTCATTTAAGCTCTGCCCATCTTTTGGATTGGCCCACATCCTAAATGCTGCATTCTGATTGGTTTTCGGCTTCCTAGTCCCTCCCCATGATGGCTGTTAGACCTGGGGGTCTCTAATTGGCAATGGTTATCACCTTTGTCCAAATATTGGCCCTTACTTCTAAGTCAGGAGAAGGGGATTACACTCCTTAATAACCTCTGTTCAGCCTCTTGGTAGCTTGGCACGAGCAGACAGGCTTATCTCAGAGGCAGTGTTTTAAGCATTTTTGAACATACACAGTAATACAGTGATAACACTACGGATGGACACTCCACAGGTTTTATAAAAATAAGTATTCTTTATATAGACTTAATACAAGACTACAAATGACAAAAATCCACAATACTACACTTAAGGTTACTTAAAAGATGATTAAAGTCTCTTTGTTCAAATTGTTGGTAAATGCGACAAAGTTCTCAACAAAGTACCTGGATGCGTAACGCAAAGTGAACAAAAGGCTTGCAAAAGGGGAGATGCATCGGTTCCGTGACCCAGGGGAACGGTTGCATCCTTCCTCAATGCTTGCGCAGAGTAGGGGACTCGTTGTGAGCCTTACCAGTGCGAAGGTGATGTGTAGATTCTCTGGCGCCTTGATGCAATGCGATGATCCGGTTGCGATTTGAGAAGATGGCACCCTTGATGTGGCGATGCGATGATTATGCGATGACGCCCTGGCAACCTTGAGACGACTCTGTACTTTGGAGCCGCGAAAGGCCCTGCGACACGCTTCTCCGGTGATGCGATGGCGACTCTCACGATAGCGACACGCTTCTCCGGTGATGCGACAGCAGACAGCTTCGATGAACACACGCTTCCAGGGAGATGCGATGAAGGCTCGCTTCTCTGGCGTTGCGATGATTTCAGCTGCGGCGGCGACACGCATCTTTTCGATGCGTCGCGCTTCCAGCTCCCAGCAGCACGCAAGTGTCTGGAGTCAGAATTCCCAGCAAGGAAATTCAGGAGGGAGCTGGAGGTGAAGTCTGTTGTCCCTGAGACTTCAGCAGGAGGCACGCACAGTTCAAGCCCTTGGAGAATATTCTGTAGATGAAAGTCCGTACAAAGTTCCTTCTCCTTTCCTTGGCAATGAAGCAACCACTGCAGGCCAACCCAGCAAACAGCACACTGGCAGAGGGGCAGTCCAAACTCCTGCAGCTTCCTTGGTTCTTCTCCTTGGCAGAAAGGTTTCTTGTTCCAGAAGTGATCTAATTTCTTGGGATCAGGGTCCCAATATTTATACCCCAAAATCATTTGTTCTCTGAAGGCAGAGAGGCCTCTACCTAGTCCAAACCAGTTCCTGAGCACTTTGTTTACATGACTCTCTTCTTCCTTTCACTGTGCAGGGCAGAGACATCAGCCGCCCCACAGGAGGTGGAGCCAGCACAGGGGAGGGAAGATACAGCTCTGGAGCACTCTGTTGACATGATTCCTCCTCTCCTTTCACAGTGCAGGGCAGAGACATCAGACAAGCCACAGGGGGTGGAGCCAGCATTGTAGAGGGAAGACCCAGCCCTATTCAGGTCCCAGGAGTAACTCCCCTCTCCCATCTAGATGCAGATCTCTCTATTCACCACTGGGCTGCCCCAGCCTGTCTCTTGGAATTCCCCAGCCCTGTCACATACAAACCCAGACAAGGAATACACAACCCAGCAGAGGCAGGCTCAAATGGCTGGGCAAGCAAATACCTGCTTTCTAAAAGTGGTATTTGCAAACACAGGATATTAAAATAAACTTTACTAAAATATGTATTTTATTATTCAGGCATACTAAATTCTAATTTCTACCATGTTCCCTGGGTCAGTTTGGATTATAAGGATGTAATAATCTTAACTGCCCATTCTGGCCTATGAGAACAGGTCGCCTTCAATAGTGAAAAACAAAAATGGCTGTAATTCACTATTAGAACATGCTACACACACCAGGGCATGTCCTACCTAACACTTACAATGCACCCTGCCCTTGGGCCTACCATAGGGTTGTCTAATATGAAGCAAAGGGGAGGTTTAGGGACTGGCAAGTGGGTGCACTTGGCCAAGTCGACATGGCAGTGCTAAACTGCCCATAGGCCTTGCAATAGCAGGCCCGAGACACACTTTACAAGCTGCTTCTGTGGGTGGCACAACCAGTGCTGCAAGCCCACAAGCAGCATTTGATTTACAGGCCCTGGGCCCACATGGTGCACTGTACTAGGGGCTGACAGATAAATCAAATAACCCAATCATGGAATCCAATCAGTATATCAATTTAACATAGGGAGCACTTGCACTGTGGCACTGATTAGCAGTGGCACAGTGCCCAAAGCATAAATCCAGAAAAAAACATATCAAAACAGAGGAGGCAATCCATCAAAAAAGGAAGGGAGACTCACACCAATGATGTCAGGTCTAACAATGGCCATCTCGTCATTTGTGTCCTTCCATGGCTATCAGCCCCTTTACTGCACAGACTAATTTCTTGTCCCTGATTTCTTGCCCACCCCTCCCCTGGAGCATGAGGGCTCTGATCTGGTTCTGCTGCTGTCCTGGCAGAGAGAGCACCTGTTCTGTTTTGCATGCTATCCCGAGGCCCGGGCAGGAAGCTGAAGAGGAACGAGTGCCTCTGTGGTGGGCGGGGCTCAGTGAGTGGAGCAGTGCAGCCTGTCCCTTGTCTACCTCGGCTAAGGTCATATGGCCAAGTTCAGGGGCTCTGTTCAAACAGGAGACTTTGCTCCGTGCTCCACCCGAACCCGCCTGAGACCAGAAGAGGTCTCCTTTCTTTGTTTAGCTTTTGGAGAAGACGGGCGGCGAGGGAGGCCTTCCTGTCCCCAGACGGTTCTGCACCCGATGTGCGCCATCCCCAGGTGGCAGCGGCGCTTGTGTGTAGCCAAAGTTTTGAAACTGCTTCTAGTTCTATGCACGAGCAGTGTTGCGGAGAAAGTGACTGGTTAACGACATACCGCAATCACCTGGGAAGGGCAGGGCTGCAGGGAAGACAATAGAGGCAGGTGCAGCGAGCAGACAGGCGTCTGGCAGCGGAGGCAGCCCAGCGGCCGGGAACTGGAGCTGGGACCATGGCGGGAGAGGGCGCATCCTCCTGGGAGATAGGGCTGCTCAAGAATTTCGACTGCGCTGAGTTCTCCAACTGGGAAAAGATCGGCTCGGGCAGCTTCGGGCAGGTTTATAAAGTTCGGTACGTCCATTGGAAGACCGATCTGGCCATCAAGTGTCCGACCAGAATTCATGTGGACAAGAAGTAAGCATAGAGCCCCCATCATGGTTAATGGAAGGGTGATTATGTGCGTCTTACCCCCGGCGCATTCTGGTTTTTTTAAAGAATGCTTGTATGTGTGTGCAGTCTGCGCTGTCAGCTGGAGAAGCGTGTGCCCCTGAGGTTAGGAAGCGGCTGTTGTGTTTTTGTGTTCCTGGCAAGCCTCTGGGACGGATGGAAATCCCCGTTGCTGGTTAAGTGTTGCTGCACACCTGAGATGCCACTTGCGATTTCATGTACTTTAACTTCTTCCATGTCAACATTTTATCTATCTGCATTTAGTCACTGAATTTTTTGCTCTGTACAAATATTCATTCAAAGCGTTTGATTATTATTATTTTTTTTTTCCGTGATATCCTGATTATTGCAATATGGGAAAGTACTGCGTGGTCACAAGAAAAACAAGTTTGTATTTCTTTAATACACACACCCAGGCACACACACAGTATTCTTGCAATCCTCGTGGTCACTTTACCTGCATTTTCACACAGGATCTTTGTGTCTTTCAGATACTTGTGCTTTTAACCTTCTGGCCCTGTGATAATAATCCAATACACAGATGCCATATCTTGGGGCAAAGGTCAGGAGATTGTCGCATTTAGCCCGTACTGTAAGAGCAACAAGGTTTTCTGTGCATTATGTTGCCCCCAATCTGTTGTGAGCGTCATGTAACGTGTTAGCAGTAGGCTTTGGACGTGTGCATTTGTAACCCTGCTGTTTGCGCCCGTCACGCCACGGATATGACGCAAAATAATGTCCCTCACCTCTTAAAACCGTATGAAAGCACCCCCACCCGACTCTTATATATCACAGATATGCATGGGTCTTGGTCAAAGGGGGGGGGGGTACCTAAAGGGGTGAGGACACCATGGTGTGCAGGAACTTGCTTCAAACCGCCTAGTCATAGTTGTCATGGTACATCAATATTTTGAATCCGTGCTGCGTTTGCACAGCGAAAGAATTATATCAGACGTGCACGCAGGCAACGGAATTCAATTCTGACATCTTTCCGTGGGCTGTCGGTCTCGGGTTCCTAAGATCAATAACATGCTCTCATGAAACTGGCTTTAATAGAATCTGTTATTGTGACACTTGGATAACCCAGTGAGCATAAACAAAGGCAAACTAACAATTTGCACAGACCTTAGAGTTACTTTTTGTCATTATTCTTCGGGGAAGGCTATTCGTTGGAACTGCAGCAATACAACTTTGTTTAGGGCTACATTGTAGTGGCATGGTGTCACAAACACGGTCAATCAGCCCCCCTTCTGCATGTACCCTATACAGATTTGATACAGACCGTCCCCCAATATATATATATATATATATATATATATATAGTGCTCTTTTGCTTTTTGTCTACTGCTGCGCTATAAAAGTACTGGGCTCACTTACGATCCTGCAGCTCTGCATTGGAGCAGTGACACGCTTTACTGCATGGGATTGCTTTGCTTTGCTATTCGCCATAATTAAATGCAAAGCTAAGATCCGGCAAGTCCTGAAAAAACCACAATTTACTAGGTAGTATTGAGCATTGTTTGGCAGACAAAACAACAAATAATTGTATACCTATAACACTTTGCAGCTCGCTAAAAAGCCACTGGTATCAAAGCAGACATTTTGTATATCACCTCCAGAGACATTCGGTTTTTAGCCTCTGGATCACTGCCATGTAAGATTTGGAAATATGGGACTTGATAGCAGTATTTTTTTGTTGTTGTTGTTGCAACAACTGTTTTGTCACATCATTACCTCTGTCTTTCCAGGCGAAGCCTGATTGGAATGCTGATGAGTAATGTGCACTTTGCGCTCTCTGAAAGATTAATATAGTTTTGCTGTTGAAGGGCAATGGGGTCGAAAAATAGGCATCAAGTTTTACACACTCTTCTTACTTTTCTAACTGGGGAGGCTCAAAAGTTGTCTGGCGCAAAATGGTGAACAAGGAGACCAGATATGCCCATGACAAACATTGGCTGCTGCAGCCTCCTTCGCTGAAACCAACCATGAGAGCGATACTACTGGACTGGCTCTTTGAGGTTTGTTTTTGGGCTTCATTGTACAGTACTAGCAGAACTGTTTTTCATCCCGATTGTAAAAGGGGTTCTTGTATACTTTATACATCTCACTAGCGCATAAAACCATGTGCTCTATAGAGACATCTGGTGGCACAAAAACGGTGTAAATTTAAAAGACGAGTAAGAAGGGTGCTTGGAGGAACTTTCCTAATTGATACTGTAGAAGTAATAGTCAAAAATATTTAAAAACTGGTTTGGCCACTTGTGTGTTAAGGTAATGTTAGAGGAAGAGTGGAGCTGACATGGCATTCTAGAAAATGGGCGCCAGGGTAGGGATATCTGAGCCTCTGAAGACCACGCTTCCAAAATCCAACCTGAAATGGATGGGCAGCCATACTGGATGGAGAGGAGTAGAATATTTTAAAACCCAACGTGCATGGCATCGTTAAATATCAATTCAAAATGAGCAAATCTAGCAGTACGTAGACTAATTAAGAGTAGAAAAAATCTAGAATGGATCAGACCAAGAAGAGGGATATGGTGGTTACAATGGCTGTCATCCTTTCTGAGCTGTCGATCCTTCCAGATCGGCGAAGGCAGTGCAACCTCGAAATCCATCCCTCTCCAGTGTGGAGTATCTCAGGGCCCTTCATTGAGCCCTACCCTTTTCAACGTTTATATGTCCCTACTGGAGGAGGTCGTTAATCCTTTTGGGATAAAAATAGTTACCTACGCTGACGACACCCAACTAGTCGTCTCGTTATCCCAACAAGAGAGTTGCTTTGGAAATCTTTCTGCCTGCCTTTCGGGAATCTATGCCTGGATGTCCAACTCTCGGCTCAAATTAAATGGAGCCAAAACAGAGATCATGCTCCTTGGCCACCAACCAACAGCGCTGCCCAAGTCCATCTGGCCTCCCTGCCTGGGTGATGCCCCGCCCCTAAAGATGAAATCAAAAGTTTAGGGGTTTGGTTTGAGTGGGACCTTACCTTTAAGACCCAAGCAAAGAAAACAGCAGGCATATGCTACGGGTTGCTTCGGTCTGTTCGAAAGGTGCTTCCACTTCTGCCTTTCCAGTCCAGGAAGCTGTTAGTCCAACGTCTAATAATATTTAGACTGGGCTACAGCAATGCCCTGTTTCTGGCGGCACCCGAAGCAACCATCAACACCCTCCAGCGGGTCCAGAACTCGGCAGCTAGGCTGCTTACTGGCTCTTCATTAAGAACTTCGGCTAAGTCAACATTAAGATCTCTTCACTGGCTCCCGATACGGGAAAGAATAAAATTCAAATCTCTCTGTATAACACACAAGTCCCTTCAGGACAAGGGACCCCCCATCCTGAGGAGTTTGATACGCCCTTACAAGCCCTCCCGTACTTTACGATCTGAGCGGGGAAACCTGGCCATTGTCCCCAGAGTGAGGAGGGCACGCTCGTCGTTTTTCGGTCAACGCAGCATCGCTGTGGAATACCCTTCCTGCGACGATCCGAACTGAACCCAATCATTGGAAGTTTCGGAAGCTTCTCAAAACTTTTCTTTTTCCCAACGACCCTTAACTAACGGCCCCCACCTAAGGTTGCTTTTTGTTCTGCAGCGCTGGGACGCTTTCGGGCAGCCATGCGCTTTATAAATCAAATTTCATTTCATTTCATTTCATCAAAAAAATCCAGAGGTTGGATTTGCAATATTGTATAATTGGTTACAGAAGTGTAAGCAAGAAGATAATAAAAGGTTCAAAGTCAATTTAAAGATTGTGTGGTTGGCCCACTATTTTGGGCAAGTTGTTTTGTATTGCTGTGAAGATGTAATTATATTATAAGTTTTGTTTTCAATTTTAGGTGTGTGAAGTTTACTCTCGTCACAGGGACACATTCTACCTAGCACAACATTTCTTTGACAAGTTCATGGTCACACAAAGTGATATCCACAAAAACATGCTTCAGCTTATTGGGATCTCTGCGTTGTTCATTGCAGCCAAGCTTAGGTAAGTCAAACAGTGTACATATTCTGGTATTCAGTCACTCTAAAACTTTGACCATTAGTATTCGTTTGGAAACCGCTATGGAAAGTTGCATATGCACCACAATGCTCACTGCAGGGGACAGTTAAGCTATTTCTAAAATGGCATTGCATGAGTTAAGTGTTGATACTAAACCAAATTACCCAATGTCTTCACAGCACCCTAATAAAGCCATTGCTATGTTAAACTGGGTTTTGTGAGTGCTTCTTCCAATGTTTTTATCAAGATAAAGGGACTCGTGGGACATTAAGATCCAGCATACTTCGTCCAGATCCGACTACAGTGGTGGTTCCCTTTTCCTATTTTGAGCAAGGGAGAATGATGGGTGTACACAAGAAGAACCTCAGCTGGATTGCCTTGACCTGGTAGCCCATTGTTAGACTTGGGCCTTAGGGCAGGTTCACCCCTAATCTTTTTGCCTTTATTTGTGACCCTGTGTAGTGATTTTTGGGTCTTGGCGCACTTTTTCCCTGTGTCCCAGAGTGAAAGTGCGTGTGTGTAGTATGCCTGGCCTGCTCTCCCATAGGAATGCATGGAGAATGTATGTGTCCATGTTAGTTCCTGATGTGTGGGGAGTGCAGGCTCGAGTTTAGTATGTATGAACTCGTGAGAATGAATGCTGCGCAATGGTATGTGCGGCTTGTATGTGTCTAGAAGGGAAGTGCTACTTCTGGACATTGATGTATGTGTGCAGTGAGGATAGTGGAGCGTGATTGGCTGGAGCTGGCTGGCATGCCAGGCTCCAGGAAGTCTGGATGGGTCTGCCCGGTGGTGAGTGTGAGATCAGCATGAGTGATGTGTGGGAGGAGTAGATCTGTGTCCTGGATGGGCTGGGTTTTTCCCCACACAATGCTGGCTCCGCCCCCCTGTGGTTTGTCTAATGACCCTAGCCTCCCCAGTGAATGAAAGGGGTGGTTGGGCCATCAAGGGTACTCCCAAGCCAGCTGCAACTGGTTTCCCCCCACCCTGCACCTCCTAACAAAGGATTTCTCTGTATAAATATGGGGCTGTGTCCCCACAGAAATTGTTCTACTTGTGGATCCTTGCCAGAGGGGGCTGTTGCTGCTGCTGGGGCCAGGAGGACCGCCACTTGGACTGTCTCCCTGCCTGGAGACCCAGTGTGCTGGCTCTGGCCCTGCCCTGCCCCTCTGCCTGCCTCCAGTCCCTGCTGGAGCTTTTTGCTTTGACTTAGAGTGCCTGGAGGCGCTCTTATTCGATTTATAGCGCTAGGAGCGCTTTCCTGGTGCCCCAGCGCTCAATAGCGCTTTGCTGATATTTCTAGCGCTAGGAGCGCTTTCCTTTAGCCCCCAAGCGCTGGGTGCGCTTTATTTCTATTATAGCGCTGTGGGGCGCTTTTTGCCGCTTTTTGGCATAGCGAGTGCCTACCTCGCTTTACCTTTATTTTTGAAGGCCGGTGCCTACCCGGCATTGCCCCGTACTTGAATTTGTAAATACCTCGAGGGAGCCCACTCCTCGGGTACTGGGAGCCCGCCTGCCTACCTGGAACGGGCCGCCGCGCTGCCCGCGACGACCCGGAAGTGCTCGGGCCGACCGGCCAATCGCAGCGCGGCCCCTGAGAGGCCGACCGGAAGTCCCGCCCCCGGAGCCGAGCAGCGAGGAGAAGGGCTGCCGGCCGTGTTCCCGAGGCGCCTGGCGAGAGAGAGGAGCCCCCGCTGCAGAGACCGGTGAGTGCCTGAAAGTAGGGAGGGGCGCCGGGACACATTGTCGGTGTCCGCCCCCTCTCCCCCCCGGTAGCGCGATCTCGCGCCCCTTGATGGAGTGAAGCCACGAGGGCTTCAAGGCGGCATACCTTTGTTCCCTGAGCGGCCCCGGTTGGCAGCGGGCCGCTCCAACGTGGGCAGCATTTGTTTTAGAGCCCGAGAGGCTCCCGCCCTAACCCTATTTACGAGCCCCGAGGCTCGAGGGGGCAGTTGATTTAGGAGCCCCGAGAGGCTCTGGCCCACATATTGATCTTTTGAGCCCAGAGAGGCTCTTAGTGCCCATTTGTTTTTGCGAGCCCACAGGAGGCTCTGGGGCATTTTCTCTATGGTTCTTGCGCCCTGAAGAGAGGCTCTTGGGCGCCATTCATTGTTCGTGAGCCCACGAGGCTCCAACGTTTGCCTAACTGTTATTTACAACTGTCCAGCACTTAGTGGACAGTTGCCACGTTTAGGCTTTGTTCTGTGCTGCCTGCGCAGCTTCCCTGACACTGAGACTCAGGGCATTCAGCCCCTTTCGAGGCCAGTTGGCCTGAGGGACCATTCTAGTGTTGTGCCATGTGCACCCTGCGCAATTTATGATTACTGCTTATTTGATTTGTGCGCAAATGTTCTACCTGCACCTCTGAATGTGTTTTAATGTTACATGTGCAATTCTTGTTTGTTATTACCTTTGCTAAAAAGTGACCTGCTTAGGTAATTCTTTATGTGTTTATCCCCTTTGCTAAAAGTGACCTGCTTAGAGGAATGTTGATGTTTTATTGCCTTTGCTAAATGTTACTTGCCTAGGTGATTATTTTAGGTTTCCTTCCCTTTGCTAAATGTGACTTGCTTAGGTGATAGGTTTTCCTTCCATAGGTCCTGATGATAAGGTCCTAGTTCCCTGCGTGATTTCCCTACAGTGTTTAGGGTGGCGTAGGAGGTATTTTCCCTTTACCAGTAGTTACTGGTTGTATGCTACATATAACTATTTTGTGTGCTACATTCATTATGTTTATGTGCTAAAGTGTTATACCTACAAGTGTTATTTCTAACAAGTGCATACCCCTGACAGTGGTCCAGGTGGCCCTGTCCTGTACATAATCCCTTGTAAATCTTGCCCGTGCCTGTTGGCACATTGTAAAGTGTGTGTGTTATCTAATGTGTTTATTATTATAATACAAAGGCTATTTTTGATATAACCTTGTGTGGAGTTTCCTTTGTGGTGGGCCTTTGGTTGTTGTCGCTGGGGTGCGCGCGCAAACGCTTTACACATCGCCTCTGAGATTAGCCTTGCTGCTCGCGCCACGTTACCTAGAGGGTGAGCGGGGGTTATCTTGGTGTGTGACTCCCTTGCCCTGACTAGAAAAGGTGTGTCCCTATTTGTCAGAAGTGTAAACCTCTGCCAACTAGAGACAGCCGCTTCTAACATTGGTGGCTAGCGGTGCAGATTGGACTTGCGTTTGCGCTGTACCACAGTGGTGACAGGCCACACTTCAAAACTCTACAATTTTAGATAACCACATTTTGGGGATTATTGTTTTTTAGGGAAGTTCAGTTTTGCTTCTCCTGAAAGGTGTCATTTTGTAATTTCTGTTCAGTACCTTGTTCCCCGCCCTGCTCCCAGAGTTTGGTACCTGTGTCGCTAGTGGTCAGGTTGAGATAATCAGGGGTGGTAGAAACTGCCTTACCAGTCCGAGGGGAGGGTTGTGTGTGAATGAGTGTGTGTTACGCTGGATAGTGGAGTGCAAGTTCTGAGATAGGAATCTTGCTGAATTTTGTTGATTGTGTACTCCTGTTTAGCTCAGACCCCCAGGTTCCCTGTGTGATCTCGTCTCTAGAACGTCTGCCAAAATGGAGCCTGTTTTTGATTTCTGTGATCTGTTTAGATACAGTATGATGGAGTTGGTCAGATTCTGTGAAGAGAGAGACATAGGGGTGGATGAGTCAGATACTCAGTCAGAACTTAGGAGCAGCCTGATCCTATGGCAAAAGGGTCAGTGGGATCTTGAGCGCAGTGAGAGAGATAGGGCCCGGGCCGCACGTCATGAGGATGGTGAGTCTGTGGAGAGCCCTGAAGAGTGTGAGTTGTACGATGATGACAGTGGATGGATGTCAGCAGATGGTGAGGACCCCATAGGTAGGGAGTCCCTTGCTGAGTCCAGTGTCAGTACCAGCGCCCCATCCCTTTCCCTGTCCCCAGAGGAGTGGTTGGATAGGGAGGAAGAGAGGGCCTTGTTCAGGGAGAGTAGGTTATCCCCTGAGTGTAATTGTCTGGATTCCCCAGGGAGGGTGGAGTCCAGTGGTGGCAGCTTTTTAAATATTTGTGTAGACAGTCCCATTCTCAGTTCCCCGAGTATGGTGCCTGTTTCCCCAGAAGAGGAGTTAAGGTTGAGATTCAGGAATCTTAGGAGACTGCCTCACCAGGATTGGGAGGAGTATTCCGATGAGTGTGAGGATGCACTGATTGATTGGTTAAGGGTTCACGGGGAACCTGAGTATTATAAGCTGTTCAACCTAGTTGTCAGGGAGCAGCTGCTCAATTGTTCTGCGCCAGAGTTGCGCCAACACCTGTTAGGGTGTGGATTGATTCAGCCTTGTGAGCTTGCAAGGGAAGCAGAGCGCTGGGACAGTGCGAGAGGTTCTTTTGAGTCACTAGTGAGTGATTCCAACAATAGTGGGTCAGGTGTCTTCCAGCCCAGTGTGGTGGAAGAGGGTGAGAGTAGCCCAGCTAGGTCCTTGGTTAGTGAGAAGGGTGTAGGGGCTGACTGCCTGTCTCAGTGGAGCGGGAGTGAGTGTGTGACCGAGAGTCCCCAGACGCCCGAAGCCCTGTCACAGAGCCTGGATGGTTCCTTTAGGGAACACCAGGAAGGGAACCTAGACTTGCCTGTTAGTTCACTTGAGGGAGATCTCCTAGTGGGTAGAGGACCTGGAGCATCTGTAAGCGGAGCTTCTATGGTCCTAGAGTCTGGCAGTACCGCTCCAGGAGGGAGAGTACAGAAGTCCAGTGCAAGGAGTGATTTGGGGATCGGATGTGAGTCCCCAGAAGTCCTGGAGTGCCAGGCATTGGTTCCACCGAAGGTTTTAGACCGGAGGTTGGAAGGCCAGGTTCAGGATCCGCCTGACCTGAAGGGTGGGACTACTGTAATCAGTGTCCTGACCAGTTCTTTTTCCAGAGGTACCGCCCCGGTTGGGAGGGAGCAGGGCTCTGGAAGGGGGTGCAGAGGGTGGGAGAGCCCACCTCTGACCCAGGTGCAACCTGAGGGGTTAAACCCTAGGTTGGGAGAATGTTGTTTAGAGGGAACCCCTCGCAGGAGGAGGAGGAACCCTAGGAGAAGAGGTAAGGGGAGGAGAGCCTTCCCTGAGACTCCTGGTCCACCTAAGGTTGTAGACCCTAGGCTGGAGAACCAGTGGAAGTCTAGCCCTGTCTTGCAGACAGGAAGAGTGGAGCATGGCTATTATGTGCCAGGGGTTACTACCCCCCACTTTGTGAGTAGGCAGGATCCAGTGGCACCTGGGTGGCCTAGGGCCTGGTCCTGGCCGAGGGCAGCTGGAGAGTATCAGTGGGGTACCCCAGTTAGTCCCTACAGTAGTTTTAGAAGGAACCCTAGGGGTTCACCGTGGCGTAAAACAGGAGGGTGTCCCTGCAGTTGTGGGCCCGCGTCCTTGTTTTATCGCCCCAAGCAGGGAAGTCCATCACGGTGGTGATCGGTCTGCCCTGCGTTTTGGCTGGAAGGGGGTCGTGTTAGACTTGGGCCTTAGGGCAGGTTCACCCCTAATCTTTTTGCCTTTATTTGTGACCCTGTGTAGTGATTTTTGGGTCTTGGCGCACTTTTTCCCTGTGTCCCAGAGTGAAAGTGCGTGCGTGTAGTATGCCTGGCCTGCTCTCCCATAGGAATGCATGGAGAATGTATGTGTCCATGTTAGTTCCTGATGTGTGGGGAGTGCAGGCTCGAGTTTAGTATGTATGAACTCGTGAGAATGAATGCTGCGCAATGGTATGTGCGGCTTGTATGTGTCTAGAAGGGAAGTGCTACTTCTGGACATTGATGTATGTGTGCAGTGAGGATAGTGGAGCGTGATTGGCTGGAGCTGGCTGGCATGCCAGGCTCCAGGAAGTCTGGATGGGTCTGCCCGGTGGTGAGTGTGAGATCAGCATGAGTGATGTGTGGGAGGAGTAGATCTGTGTCCTGGATGGGCTGGGTTTTTCCCCACACAATGCTGGCTCCGCCCCCCTGTGGTTTGTCTAATGACCCTAGCCTCCCCAGTGAATGAAAGGGGTGGTTGGGCCATCAAGGGTACTCCCAAGCCAGCTGCAACTGGTTTCCCCCCACCCTGCACCTCCTAACAAAGGATTTCTCTGTATAAATATGGGGCTGTGTCCCCACAGAAATTGTTCTACTTGTGGATCCTTGCCAGAGGGGGCTGTTGCTGCTGCTGGGGCCAGGAGGACCGCCACTTGGACTGTCTCCCTGCCTGGAGACCCAGTGTGCTGGCTCTGGCCCTGCCCTGCCCCTCTGCCTGCCTCCAGTCCCTGCTGGAGCTTTTTGCTTTGACTTAGAGTGCCTGGAGGCGCTCTTATTCGATTTATAGCGCTAGGAGCGCTTTCCTGGTGCCCCAGCGCTCAATAGCGCGTTGCTGATATTTCTAGCGCTAGGAGCGCTTTCCTTTAGCCCCCAAGCGCTGGGTGCGCTTTATTTCTATTATAGCGCTGTGGGGCGCTTTTTGCCGCTTTTTGGCATAGCGAGTGCCTACCTCGCTTTACCTTTATTTTTGAAGGCCGGTGCCTACCCGGCATTGCCCCGTACTTGAATTTGTAAATACCTCGAGGGAGCCCACTCCTCGGGTACTGGGAGCCCGCCTGCCTACCTGGAACGGGCCGCCGCGCTGCCCGCGACGACCCGGAAGTGCTCGGGCCGACCGGCCAATCGCAGCGCGGCCCCTGAGAGGCCGACCGGAAGTCCCGCCCCCGGAGCCGAGCAGCGAGGAGAAGGGCTGCCGGCCGTGTTCCCGAGGCGCCTGGCGAGAGAGAGGAGCCCCCGCTGCAGAGACCGGTGAGTGCCTGAAAGTAGGGAGGGGCGCCGGGACACATTGTCGGTGTCCGCCCCCTCTCCCCCCCGGTAGCGCGATCTCGCGCCCCTTGATGGAGTGAAGCCACGAGGGCTTCAAGGCGGCATACCTTTGTTCCCTGAGCGGCCCCGGTTGGCAGCGGGCCGCTCCAACGTGGGCAGCATTTGTTTTAGAGCCCGAGAGGCTCCCGCCCTAACCCTATTTACGAGCCCCGAGGCTCGAGGGGGCAGTTGATTTAGGAGCCCCGAGAGGCTCTGGCCCACATATTGATCTTTTGAGCCCAGAGAGGCTCTTAGTGCCCATTTGTTTTTGCGAGCCCACAGGAGGCTCTGGGGCATTTTCTCTATGGTTCTTGCGCCCTGAAGAGAGGCTCTTGGGCGCCATTCATTGTTCGTGAGCCCACGAGGCTCCAACGTTTGCCTAACTGTTATTTACAACTGTCCAGCACTTAGTGGACAGTTGCCACGTTTAGGCTTTGTTCTGTGCTGCCTGCGCAGCTTCCCTGACACTGAGACTCAGGGCATTCAGCCCCTTTCGAGGCCAGTTGGCCTGAGGGACCATTCTAGTGTTGTGCCATGTGCACCCTGCGCAATTTATGATTACTGCTTATTTGATTTGTGCGCAAATGTTCTACCTGCACCTCTGAATGTGTTTTAATGTTACATGTGCAATTCTTGTTTGTTATTACCTTTGCTAAAAAGTGACCTGCTTAGGTAATTCTTTATGTGTTTATCCCCTTTGCTAAAAGTGACCTGCTTAGAGGAATGTTGATGTTTTATTGCCTTTGCTAAATGTTACTTGCCTAGGTGATTATTTTAGGTTTCCTTCCCTTTGCTAAATGTGACTTGCTTAGGTGATAGGTTTTCCTTCCATAGGTCCTGATGATAAGGTCCTAGTTCCCTGCGTGATTTCCCTACAGTGTTTAGGGTGGCGTAGGAGGTATTTTCCCTTTACCAGTAGTTACTGGTTGTATGCTACATATAACTATTTTGTGTGCTACATTCATTATGTTTATGTGCTAAAGTGTTATACCTACAAGTGTTATTTCTAACAAGTGCATACCCCTGACAGTGGTCCAGGTGGCCCTGTCCTGTACATAATCCCTTGTAAATCTTGCCCGTGCCTGTTGGCACATTGTAAAGTGTGTGTGTTATCTAATGTGTTTATTATTATAATACAAAGGCTATTTTTGATATAACCTTGTGTGGAGTTTCCTTTGTGGTGGGCCTTTGGTTGTTGTCGCTGGGGTGCGCGCGCAAACGCTTTACACATCGCCTCTGAGATTAGCCTTGCTGCTCGCGCCACGTTACCTAGAGGGTGAGCGGGGGTTATCTTGGTGTGTGACTCCCTTGCCCTGACTAGAAAAGGTGTGTCCCTATTTGTCAGAAGTGTATACCTCTGCCAACTAGAGACAGCCGCTTCTAACACCCATCAACCACCGGGTTGCCAGTTATTAGCGATGGTCACCCCAGTGCTTAATTTGTAGAATATTAAGTGCAGGTGCCCCAAATTGTTTAGGAGGCCCCACCCACTTTTCCAGCTACGCCCGCTTCCTCCAGAGGCTCCACCCACTTCCTTTATTGGTTCCACCCACATCGCAAGCCTCAATACATCACAGCCACCTCCTCACATCTTGAGTTCTGCCAGAAGCTGAAGACCTGGCTCTTCACATAAGCACCTCAGGGACCTAACACCTACACAGCTGCCTAAGTCTTTGGATACCCTCTTGGGTGATTAGTGTGATACAGAAATCCATATATCATAACATAATTTAACATATGCGAAACCTATGACAACAACTTAAAGGTGAACTCAAATTAGAGAATATATGTAATTCTTAAAGTGCAAATGAAAGAGAATGTGCTTGTACTGTGCTGTTTCAAAGATAGGAAGGGTTGAAGGAAGAAATACATTAAAGAAGGCAGCAACAAATGCAGGCAAGAAGGAGAGCACTGGAGTGATGACATATATGGGTAAGATGAAAGAAGGAGGAAATAAGAAAAGAATGTGAAAGGAAGAAATGAAGGAATAGAGGGAGAAAGGAAGTGAATGATGTGTGATGGATGAATAGAAAGAAGAAAGGAAAGGAGCAAGATAAGCATAAGGAAGAGTTGATGATAAGAAAGGAGGAAATTAAAGAAGCGGTAAAGGAAGGAGGAGAAAAGAAAGTAAGGAAAGAATGGAGAAAGAGGGAATAAATGCACCAAGGGAGGAAGGATGGGGAATGAATGAGGGTGTAGGGAAGCAGAATGGAATTAGGGTGTAAGAAAGCAAGAAGCAAGAGGGGAAAGGAGGTGCAGATGAAGCGATAAAGGGAAAAGATGGGACGAAGGAAAGAAAGGAGGTCAGGGGAATGGATATGAGTATGAAAGGTACTGGGTCAAGGAGGGACAGAGAGAATAATGACAGTGTAATATTGAAAAGAAATTGAAAAACAAAAGATTGAAATAAATCTGTGTCCTGAACATACTATGTATGTTTGTAAAGCACATATTCACCAAAGGGGGCCTTGACACTGAATTTCAAATGTAGTTATCCTGCTCATAGGTACACATTTTATCAACCTCAGAAATAAGCAAGACTGAGTCGCAACACCAAGATCTAAATTCATGACCCTGAGGACAAACACTGATTCCTTGAGTGCTTATAAAGAAATGCGCAAAAAGGAAAAACATAAAAGAGAGAGTGAGGAAGGAGGAGAGGTCTGAAGGCAAAGATAGATACAGTAGGCAAAGAAAGTGAGTGAGGAAAGCAGAAATAGGGCGTGCAAGACTGGAGTGGAACATGATGAGAATGAAAAAAGTAAAGAGGAAAAAGGGAAGAAGAACAGACAGCAGGAGTGCGTGAAAAGAGAGTGCAAGGGAAAGATGAGAAGGTGAAAAATGATAAGCAGTTAATGAGGGGAGGTGGTGATTAAGAGGAAACATGAACGTAGGGCAGAAAGTGAAAGAAAAATGGAGAGAAGGAGTAAGGTGTGAAGGGTAGGAAGAAAAGTAGATACTGAGGAACAGCAAGAAAGAGTACACCTTTGCTTTATTAAAAATAGAGAAATTAATTATGTAAAGTTGAGGGGTGACAGGGCTGTATAGTTCTTGGCCTGCCTCAAGAATGCATAGCTGTGCTGTCCAAGACACACAATAGCGGTTTAGGACACCATAACACTGAGTGTCAAGCTTGGGGGAGGTGCCATTTGGGCATGCATTGTGAGAACATGTGCCATGTGTTAGTTCTAAGGCCTAGTTCTTTCAGAGTATATGTGACCATGGAGCCCCCCCCCCACCTCCTTGAGCTTGGTGCATGCGCCGCCAAAAGAGATTGATGCATCAGGTGCCAGGAGCGCTAAAGCCAGCGCTGCCAACATGTTCACTTACAAAACTCCTTAATTCAACCACTCGCATTGACTTGAGTATTGATAAATACATCACAAATTAACTAACTCCATATGAAGATAGAAAGAATGCCATATTTTTAAATGACAGCTTCCTTTTATAATGTGTCCACTTCAGGCTTGTTTGCGCAGGTCTGCTTGTAGTGTATCCTAAACATTCTACATTTTAACAAGTGTGCACCGAATCCTTTGCACAACATGAATGACTCTTTAGTCATCAAGAGGCAACAGTGGTGGAAACACAAAAAGTATTTTATGACTCTTTCAATTTAGCTCCTAAATGGTAATTCTTTTTCCAAATCAGGTAACTCTTCCCATCTTATAATAAGACAATTACATACAGTGTGGTGGGTCAGGGGTGGTATTTTACCATAAGTGGTTTTAATTATAGAGAAGGACAATGGTTTCCACAGCTTACTATTGCTCATTTTGCTTTTTGGACACTTTAATCAACAGGCATGTATGTTTGGATCAATCAGTTTCAGCTGTTATGTTCATTCATCTAGTAATTGAATTTAGGGGAAATGAAACAAAAAGACACACTTGCAGAGATAATGGTCCCACACATGCCAATAAATCACATATGCAAGTTTAGCCCAATAGTGATCTAAACAGTTATACTAATGTGTTCTTTTACAGAATAGCTATCTCCTTTTACAGCAAAAAGTATTCAACATTCTTCCAGCATTGCAGACCGTGGTCACATCCTTAATGTATTATCAAAATAAAGGTAAAAAGTGAGGCCATTGCAAAATACGTATGTGCTAAACATAGCCTAAAGGAATAGAAATATGCTTTCAACCTTTGTAAGCCACCAAAAGAAAAATGTAAGCACCGACCAACACAAACTGACCTAGACTGAGTGCAGAGCAGCATGTGCACACTGTAGTTAGTGGTGGGCCATCAGCACTTCGAATGCACAATTAGAGACAGCTCCAGGTCAGTGCTGATAAAAATGCCAGCTTCCCACTCTTTTAATTTCAGAAAGGTAGGGCAGAAAAATAATACTTCTCCAGATTTCATTTTCATAGCATCCTGCTATCAACCCAAACTATGAGACTCAAGCTTAGCCTCTGGCAACCATCATCCAGATTTTACAAAGGAATAAATTAGGGTGACCAGATCTTCAGAAGGAAAAACCGGGACAGGCACAGACATAGAAATAGGACTAAATGTCCTATTACGTCTCAGGGCATCAAAGGTGATATCACCATCTTCTCCAAATCCATTTTCCAAATACAGAGAATGATTGGAATACATATTTCAAAGACTTATCGGCAAACCCCTCCTCTGCTCTTCCTTTCTTCATTTCCCACCAACAAGGGCACATAGTCCTTTTGCTTTGGGTGACCTGAGAAATCACAAAAGATGCAACTCCCTGCTGCAGAGTTGACATCCTGTCCTGGACTGATTGTCAGAGACATCCAGAGCCAACCGATCCATCCTTGAGACCCAAGACCGTTTGACTACCATCATCTCCAAATACTACATATTGAAAAAATCTAACACTTTAAAAACTGCATTTAAAATATTAACGAAGCCTGTTGAACAATGTTTTTTTCGTTCTTTTCCAGCATATAAATACCGTCAGAAAAAATATTTGCCAAATACATTATGATTCCATAATCTTGAGCAAAACAATATTCATGTTAATTATTTATCTCTACATAAAGGATATAAAGGATGCAAAGGGAGGAAGAAGAAATACATCACAATCATTTGCAACAATGTCCGGGACGTCTGGTCACCCAGGTGAGGTTTAAATTATGGCCACAGAAGGTGAGAACCCAGTAACGGTTCCTTTTCAGTGTACCAGGAGAGTTCTGAATTATGGAGTGCTCTCTCGGTGTAGAAACAAAATGATGGGGTCCCAGCAGAATGTAATGAGGGGCCCCAGACTCTCGCATATGTCACAAATATTCAGTAAATGGCTGAGGTTGACTTAGACTGTGAAAAATTCAGAACGAGAAACCCCTCTCCTGCCTCCACCGTGCAGTATCATATGGTGTGAATATTACATGTTTAAGTGAAGAGGAAAGCTGGGCATATTTAAAAACAACACCCAACATTGAGGCGCTGTCATTACATTTTATCTGTGACACTGAATGAGGACCAAGTGCAGGGCAAGAGATATGAAGTGAAAAGACAGCGGTGGCCGCTATGATGAATCCAAAGCCCAGGCCCTCAGCACGAGTGACAAGAGATAAGAAGAACATGCCTAAATGCCAGATAGTTATGTTATCTATTTTTATGCGTGCGGCTCTCGTTGCTTTTGTGGATCAAGTAAATCTAATATATCAAAATTATACCTGTATTGTCGGCACCGGTGCCCGTATGTTTTCACTCATGCTGGACGTTGTATTTGTAAAAATGTTTATGAGCAGTCCTGCACACTTCCAGCCTGCCGTGCCAAAGCTCAGCCAAAACCCGCCCTCAGCCATTCTTTACCGGAAATGAATTAATGTTTCTGTGAAAGGCAGGCGCAATCTGCTCACGACGTGACATCACTAACATGATGACGACGCTCTTTCACTTTCAGTATGCCAGGACCAGGGTGGGACTTCCCATGAAACATACCAGGCAGCAGCCACAGGAGAGCAGGAAATTATTTTTCTAATTACCAACCATCGATCTGCCGGAGAAGAAAAATAACATAGACCGGGCCCAGTGAAATAAGTGCCGGTGCTGAGCACCGGAAAGCTCCTGCACAAGTACTGCCCCACCCTATTTTGGATGGAATGTGATGTTCACCTGGGGGGATCATCCCTCATTTTCCCAACCCAGGACTGCTATGCAATGGATGGAAATGCGAGTGAGTTAGGCCACGAAAGTCTTAATCAGCAACCGATTGGAGTAGGTGTGCATCCCAAGAGGTCCTGGGTAGGGCCCTCAATCCTAGTGAACATGGGATTGAGTAGTAGGGCCTTGGTAGGGTCCTCAGTTTACTGCAATGAACAGAGCATTTTTCAACCATTTTTAGGTCGTGCCTGGGCAGCATATGCGCTGCTCTGTGAGGTATGCTGTATTGAGGTAGAGACTTGAAGCTCTGCCCACTCTCCGCCTATATTTTTCATTGGCTTGTCATTGTTATTGTCCACTGTAAACTGTGGCTCTTCATTGGTCAATAGGCTGAGTAGTCCCTACTTAGTACTGCTGTGTCTTATTTATTGCTTTCTCCTGCTTGTTGTTGCGGGCAGGACACACTGTCTCCTAACGCTTTCTGTTTATTATAGCACAAGTGCATTTGAAATGCAATAGGTCTCGCATTTGCAAGAGTTGGAGCTATTTGCATAATGAATAACAATGCCTTTTATTTAAAATATTTAAAACAACACATAAATAAAAGGCCTTGCATTTACAATGCCAATAGCTCAAACTCTCGTAAATGCAAGACCTATTGCATTGCAAATGCTTGTGTATACTGTAGTATATACTTATATATTAGTATATACTTATGTGTTTGTACTTTGTGGGCTCTCTAGATCAGCCCTAGGACTTCTCTGCTTCCGCTTAGGGACTTTTGTTTTCTGTTTAACTGCCTCTATTTGACTATCTTAATAAAAAAGGACCAGTAGAGGTCAGTAAAATACCAGAATTGCTTTCTGTTGATGGACTTTCTTTTTTAATTTTTCTGGCAACCGCCTCTATTCAACTTTCTTGAGAGAAAACAACCAGCATAGGTCAGTAAAATACCAGAATCACTTTAGCATTCTCTAGATTCCAGCCCATAGAAATTGTCTTCCATGAGCCCCTGTAGACAATATTCTTTTTTTCAAATCTTTCATTTTCAGTGATATGACCATGAGGGCCCTGATTTTATATTAAAAGAGAGCTTTAGACTAAGCCATTTCCCGCTGAAAGGCAATATTTATCTCCATGTGTTGCCATACCTGGTGTGTCACACAGTTTGGTGCTTACTTTCCACCATGTTAAAGAACAGTAGGTATTTCAGCACCCAGATTAATGTGCTGCATAGCTAAATACATATATGTTCCCAAAAATATTAAATACAGAAGGATTCCAATCAATGGACATCAGTAATGAACTTTTAATGGATTGGTTTCCAATTACTCCATTGACAGAAAACTTGGCAGATGAAATGACGGAACATTTACCTGCAACATGTGACATTATATACACAAATGGATTTATTACACAAAGTCTACAAGATCTACCAACTGTATAAGAATAAATTATACAAATATTGTGACATAGGAAAAAAAAATTCTATTTACAGGCATAAATGCTATAGAAAATGTTAACTTTTTAGGAATTTTATACCCTGTATATAACACTCTACGTGTACAGCATTTGTTTACACACTTTAAATGCTACAATGCCAAAACAAAAGTGTCTTTTTTTATTACATTATTTTAAATGTTACTAAAACATGTTTTACAATATTTTCTCAAACCCTTCCTTGCTCTTTCTCTTACTTGGTCTCCCACACACCCTTACGCCCTATCATCCTCTTACTTATAAACTGCATACCTATTTCATTCACTTACAAGTTTAAAAACCTGTATGCGCTACATGATCCTAAAGAAGCCCTTATTATTTAATTTATATAAAAGTATTATATTACACAATATTGTCAACATTTTATTACAGTAAAAACAAAAAATATATATATATTGTGAATTTAAAAATACAATAAAAACGTTTGCTGTGTTAGTAATTTTTTTCCCCAAAAATCTAAAACATCAGCTGTATTCTATTACACACTACTTTGCATCTCATAAAAATCCCATTATACTAGTAATTTAAAATAAGAACAACACCACTAAACTCATCAATATGGCGAGACCGATTAGCATTGCTAATGCTTGTTTTTACACTGGTAACATTGTCTGGGAAAATCACCTTATTAGTACCAGTTTAATACCCAAGTAAAGCAATAAACAACTGAAAGATGAACAGTTAACCTTTTGAAAGAGCCTTCCACTGTACAAGGACACATGGCTCCACGATTTTATAACACTTGCAGGCACATGCATCATTGTTGGCTTTTGCGATTTCTTAATTGCGATTTTTACGGAATCGCAATTATGAAATCGCAAAAACCTATGCATGAAGAAATCGCTGAAAAATTTGCGATTTCTAAACATTCCTTAATTGCGACTCGCAAATTGCGAGTCGCAATTAAGGAATACCTCCCCATTCATTCCTATGGGCCTAGAGGCCCATAGGAATGAATGGGGCCCACTTTTGAGTTTGGGAGTTTGTAGTAATATTTCCCTCCCTAAACGCCTTCTTACCTTTCCCTAAAGCCCTCCCATTTTGTAATAGATATTCTCCATTGTCCCACTAGTCCCCCTGCACCCCCCATACTCTCCAACATTTGCTACTAACCAGTAATATTTACATGTGTGGAGATTTCCTTAAGGAAAAGATAGGAGAGGTGGAGATCTCCACTTGTAGGTTTGTGAATTCAGGGCTGGCTTTATGGAGGTGCGACTGGTGCGGTAGCACTGGGCGCTGACCTGGGGAGGGGGCATAGCTACAACCTATAAATTAAAAATACCTTCGGCAGACTTCCTTTTGTGTCCAGCTTTCAGGCAGCAATAGAAATGTTAAGATAACATCTTGTGGTTAATGATCCTGCTAGAGAGAGAAATCAGAGTTTTGTTTAGTAGATGTTTCGACTTGCCATAAAATAGCACAACGGGTTCATATGCTTGCTGCAAATAACAAATCTGTTTGCTATGTGGATAGCATAGTGGATTCCTATTTTTGTCACAGAGATCCTTTTGTTACCGCAGTTCATAAGATACAACCCTAATATAGAACAGTGACTGTTAGGAACTGTCATCAAAGAATTGCATGCAAACTGCATAAAATAGGTAAAGGCAGTATTTTCTTTCTCAGTCTTTTATTATCTACTCATAATGTTTCTAAAAGAGGTTTGTTTGGGTAGATATACATTCTTACTAGTAAAGCCAGCCTATACCAGTGCTTTAAAACAAACTAAATGTATGCGAGAGAGGAGCTTTGGAGAGAATATATATATATATATATGTATATATATATATATATATATATATATATATATATATATATATATATATATATATATATATATATATATATATATATATATATATATACCTACTGGCGGTCGCCAGTAGGTAGTTATAGTTAGGACCTAGTTTCCATAGGAAATCCGCAACATTCTATTGGGAATAACTCTGGCGCCGGTGGAGGAATTTGCGTGTAATTTTCCAAAACTTTGGCCAGCTCCGCTCCGCTCCTTCCCTAAAAGTTTCGAGGGGATTCATGAAGTGGGGGCTGAGAAAAAAGGGGAGTCCCAAAACGTGTTTTCCCCATGTTATTTCCCATAGGACCTTTAGACACGGCTATAGCCCGAACGGTTGAATGGAATTATAAGAAATTTGGCAAAAAGGTAGAGTCTGGCTCGCAGATTACGCTTTTGTTTTAATGGTGTAAATCCCTCCAGTAGTTGCTGAGAAAATTGAAGTTAAAATCAATTATATATCTATAAGCGCGCACGGGTGCGCGCACCTTCCCGTGCGCGTGCGGAATTCTGATTTGCTGTTTGACGTCTGTCAACATTCGATTTGGAGGAAATCAGGAAGTATTGACCGCCATTTTGTCAGTGCGAGTCCACATATTGTAGATAACAAAGGGGCACAATATGGAAAGGGGGCAGGGTGGAGACTCCCTGACCCCCTAGGTATTTTCAGGGGGTCCATTAAGGACGCCCAAGGCCGAAAACCCCCTTTTTTTTCTAAAAAGTTGCAGGGTGCGCGCACCCGATCGCGCACCCCGTCTCAAAATGGCGTTTCACTCGATTTAAATAAAAGTTTCAAAACGTGAGAAGGAGGCTTGGTAAAACACTCCCTGACCCCCTAGGTATTCTCAGGGGGTCCATTAAGGACCCCCAAGGCCCAAAAAACCTTTTATTTTTTTTCTAAAAAGTTGCGGGGCGCGCACACCCGATCGCGCACCCCGTCTCAAAATGGCGTTTCACTCGATTTAAATAAAAGTTTTAAAATGTGAGAAGGAGGCTTGGTAAACACTCCCTGACCCCTAGGTATTCTCGAGGGGTCCATTAAGGACCCCCAAGGCCCAAAAAATCTTTTATTTTTTTTCTAAAAAGTTGCGGGGTGCGCGCACCCGGTCGCGCACGTCGGGTTAAAATAGCGTTTTACCTGATTTACATAAAAGTTTCAAAACGTGAAAAGGAGGAAAGATAGACAGTCCCTGACCCCCTAGAGTTTCTCAGGGGGTCCCTAAACAACTCCGACGGGCAAAAAACCCTTTTTTTTTCTTAAAAAAATTGTGGGGTGCGCGCACCCGATCGCGCACCCCGTCTCAAAATGGCGTTTCACTCGATTTAAATAAAAGTTTCAAAATGTGAGAAGGAGGCTTGGTAAACACTCCCTGACCCCCTAGGTATTCTCGAGGGGTCCATTAAGGACCCCCAAGGCACAAAAAATCTTTTATTTTTTTTCTAAAAAGTTGCGGGGTGCGCGCACCCGGTCGCGCACGTCGGGTTAAAATGGCGTTTTACCTGATTTACATAAAAGTTTCAAAACGTGAAAAGGAGGAATGATAGACAGTCCCTGACCCCCTAGAGTTTCTCAGGGGGTCCCTAAACAACTCCGACGGGCAAAAAAACCTTTTTTTTTCTTAAAAAAATTGCGGGGTGGGCGCACCCGGTCGCGCACCTCACAATTGAATAAAAAAAAAAGTCATGTGACTCAAAAACAACATTTTTCATTGGTTCATAGTAGTTTCAGATCTAGAATCTACAAAACCCCACCCATTTCCCTCACTATTTGCTTTATTCTCCTGGAAGAAGGACCCTTTTTGGAGCTGGAAGCAGAAAAAAGAACAGGATGGCAGAAAGACAAGAAACATCATCTTCTTCTTCTGACTCCCACATGGAATATCGCCAGCAAGCCAAGAAAGGGAAATCTTCTTTTATTTGGAAATTTTTTACTTTTCCTGAGCATCAAAAAAAGGTAAATGCCCCTAAAGTAACGTGTACCCTTTGTGGTACTGTTCTTTCAAAGGGAAACCCTCTTAAAAAATACTCTTTTTCTATCCATACTATGGTAAGACATGTAAAAAATGTGCACCCTGTGCAATATGCCCAAGCAGCCACAAGAGCTCTGGCCCAACAGATTCCACCAGCTGTGGCCAGCACATCTACAGCTCCACCTCCATCGCCAGCAACAGCAGAAATGGACGTTAGGCCATATTTAGCACATGTGCATATGCGGTGCAACAAATGTTTTGATATTATTGTTTATGGAGAACAGAGCCTGAATCTAATTGAACGCATGATTCAGAATCATAAATGCTCTGAATGGAGATCATTTTTTTTCTATTTTTCATTTATTTTGTTCCGGTTGAACAGTTTCCTTGTTGCAGTTCCTGAATTTTCTTTTAAAAAAAAGAAAATCTCAAAATTAAAAAAAAAGAAAAAAAAATATAAAACAAAAGAAAAAAAAACTGTTCTTTTCAGAACTCATTCAATTCTCTAAAAAGAGTTATAGTCTTAATATACTGTGTCGTTCATTTTTTTGCATGAAAGCGTAGTGCATAAATGAGTGATTGAAATGACTGAGGGAAGGAAGGGACTGAGGGAAAGAGTGAGAAAAGGGGAGTATGGTGAGTGACAAAAGAAGAGTTCAAGAGTAACTGAAAGAAGGGGACTAAGGGTAGGGGAGTGAGTTAAGGGGACTGAAAAACTAAAGCAAGGGCAATAAAGAAAGGAGAAAAAAAACTACTTTCAGTGTTTTGATGTTGTATTTAATTTCATAATAAAAAAAAGAATTTTACACATATTTTTTTTAGGGGTTAGCATTTAAAAAACCTTGCAAATTCACTAAAAAAACATAGGTTTTACACACGTTATAGTTAGGAATTAGCATTTAAAAAACCTTTGAAATTCACTGAAAAAACCATAGGTTTTACACACGTTATAGTTAGGAATTAGCATTTAAAAAACCTAGCAAATTCATTAAAAAAACATAGGTTTTATATGAGTTATAGTTAGCTGGACAATTTACTCATACAAAACCATTGAAATTCCCACGTTATAGTTAGTTGTACTCACTATAACTGGCGCGCCCGCAAAGCACTGCTAATGACGTCACATATTACATCACTCATGACATAGTCAGTGACATCACTCATGACATCACTGATGACATCTCAAATGACATCACTGATGACATCATCCTTGTGAAAAAATGGCAGACTCTCTCTCAGTGTAAAATAAGTTTTGATACACACATTGAAAAATAGAATCAAATAATTACAAAACAATGGAGAAACTAATTCCACTTACAACAATCTATTCAGAATTTGCAAAATCTACATACACATTCGCTCATTCACAAGCATATCTATATAGTTACTCATACACATACTCAATCATCATAAATACTCATTCATCTATACATTTTGTTACAAAACGACACTCATCCTTAGAGTTACTCACACACATACTCACACAAGCAAATAAAATATAGAACAACCATACACTTGCTTATACAGCTATACATACACCACTACTCTTACTTCTACAGAAACGTACACATACTTTTTTACTAAAACTATCTCTTATAGGAACAAAAAAGTATTTATACAGAAACTCTTACAATTTCTCACTCTCACACATACTTACCTATATGCATCAATTCTTACTTATAGTAATTTAAAACATATATAGTTACTCATAAAGAAATGATTCTGACAGTCATTCACTCACTAACACACCTATACACACACTCATCCATTCATACAGTCGTGCACACATGCTGTCTTCAAAACATATGCAAACAGTAAGGCACTCATTCATTCATATATGCACAAAGGAATACCTCCCACCAAACTTAACAGACACTCATACTAATACTCAAAAAACTAAATAATAACCCATATAGACAATCATGTAGCTACTCACCAACCTAAGCATCCGTCTATAGATAAAGGGAGACAGTGATACAGATATTTACAACTTTAAACAATAATTGGTAATACATATATTTAGTAACATACACTTAATAAATTAGTTATACAATCAATTAAAAACCCCATCCATTTAAACTCTAATTTTATCGTTTGTTCTTCCATTGATGTTTAGGTACACATATATAAAATATATTTTTTTTTTATCAGAAAGATACACATTCACTGGATGATGTCATCAGTGATGTCATTTGAGATGTCATCAGTGATGTCATGAGTGATGTCACTGACTAAGTCATGAGTGATGTAATATGTGACGTCATTAGCAGTGCTTTGCGGGCGCGCCAGTTATAGTGAGTACAACTAACTATAACGTGGGAATTTCAATGGTTTTGTATGAGTAAATTGTCCAGCTAACTATAACTCATATAAAACCTATGTTTTTTTTAATGAATTTGCTAGGTTTTTTAAATGCTAATTCCTAACTATAACGTGTCTAAAACCTACGGTTTTTTCAGGGAATATATATATATATGATCCCTAAAATACAGAAGCACCCGACTAAACCTTCATGTAGAACCATAGGCCCCCATTAGGAAAGTCCGCCCGCCATCCTGACGGTACTAGGGACCGCCCGCCAAAAGGGCAGGGGTCCCGTGCCTGGAATTAGGATGCGCCCGCCACAGTGACGGGCGCATCCAGCATTCCTGACATTGTGGCGGGCGGTGCACTCAGCACCGCCCACCACAATGGCAGGAAGGCATGCAGTGCACTTCCATGCACAACATGGCAGGCACCGCGCGGTACCCCCCCATGTGCACTCCCCACCCCCCTGGAGTCCATGGGGGCCCGCATCGGGCCCCCAATGCAGACTCCGCATGCCTTTACGTGGTGGCATTGCCGCCACGGAAAGGCATTGGAAAAAGGCCATCCTAATATGGCTGGTGGTGTCTGATAGACACCGGCACCATAGAAACCCTTTTCTAGAAAAGCGGCGGACGTTCTTTCTGTCCGCCGCGGACCCCCCATCCACATTAATATGGCGGGGGGTCATTCGGGACGGATAGCGGGCAGTTCGCCCCCACCAGGCCGGCGGTGGCTACTGCCGGCCTGGCGGGGGTGAACCGCCCGCCATCCTATTGGGCCCCTTAGTTTCTACAATCAATTCAATACACGAACCAATAGGGTAGTACTTAGACAAGCATCTACAGCCGATCATACAAACGATGACAACATACATAAAGAATACAACGGATTTCTTAAACATCTTGGAAGAACACAAACTTGAGTACACTGAATATATGATTTTATGTACTATTGATGTAAAATCGTTATATACATCAATTCCACATGATCTCGAGTTAGAAGGAGTTGAGTCATTTTTGATGTTGTCAGATAAAGATCAAGAATTGAAAGTATTTCTAATGGATCTTCTTCATTTCACCCAATATCACAGCTATTTTAAATGGCAGAATGAATATTTTATTCAAGCCTCCGGCACTTCAATGGGGAATTATTCAGCTCCTGCCTACACGAATATCTTCATGTATCAATTCGAACTGGATCACATCTTAAATCAACCAGAATGGTTTGAAAACCTGATATTGTATAAAAGATACATCAACGATATTTTCATTTTATGGAAAGGATCGGAATCATCCTTACTTCAGGCCTTCGAAAATTTGAATCAAGTGAATGAGAGAATTTGTTTTACACACACCGTCCACAGAGAACAAATAATATTTTTGGACGTCGTGATAGAGAACTCTGATGGAACCTTAAACACCACTGTATATACCAAAGCTACTGGCAGGAATAACCTTTTACATTTTAAAAGCTTTCATCAATCCTCTTAAAAAAACATTTACCCTATTCTCAACTATTACGTCTTCCACAAATGAATCATTCCAGAACAGTATGCACATTACCGTCAAACAATTTAGAGGGCGAGGCTACTACACAAGCATTCTAGAGGAAGAGATAACAAAGGTAAAGAAAATTGAAAGAAAGGATCTTGCTGTAACGCTGCAATCCTTACCTGGGGCATTGATTCTGGAGCCGTCACTGCTGAGAGTCACCAACATAATTCCTGGGGGATTGTTTGAGGAGCCGCCACCGCCGAGAGTCATTGGTGCCATTCCCGGGAGGTCGAACGCCAGGAGAAAGGCGAACTACGCCTCCCGGCATCCCCTGCGGGGTGCACGTCGCTTACGCTGCCATAGAGCGCAAGGAGGCGCTCAAAAGGACTGTCAGGCACCCGCGGCGCAGGACGCGCGCGGGCATGCCCGGGCTGAGCCCGGGCCAGGGACGGGCCCGTCGGCGCCCGTCATCGCCCAGAGGAGGCCGGGCTGGGCCCACTCTCTTTCGCCTGCTGCAGAATAAGGTACTTAATTGTGACTGTTATTATAAAAGGAGAGGTCTTGAGGAGCTAGGAGGTACGGACCTCCTAGCTTGATTCTTTTTTGACCAGGGCTACTAACATTCTTGCACATGAAATTGAAATGACCGAGCGACGGCTTTCATTGGAACCTGGGGGTCTTCCTGGTAGACTTTCACTTCCTTTAGCTCCGGCCCCAAACCTTATTAATGAGTCTCCGGGTATTCCTCGAGTCTTTACTGAAAATGAACCTACCCCACCCACTCAATGTCCCTCCACAGAGTCAGAACAGAATTGCAGTTTTTCACCATCAGGTGTGGAAGTGTCTCCAGAGGAACATCTTCCTTCACCTAAGCCAAGGCGTACTAGATGCAAGAATGTTGCTAATCAAAGGGTGCAACAAAAAAATCGGGCTCAAAGGCCTCTAAGTTATGTCAGTCAACGTTAAGATTTGCTTCTTCCGCTCTCCCAGTTCCTCCAGTTATTGACCACGCCTCAGTCTGGGATGATCTGCTGCTAAAAATGGATTCCATTATGCTGCCAATCATAGACAAATTATCATATATTGAAACTAGACTGAATGAGCTTGAGTCACAGCTTTGTCTTGCTCCTGTCCAGGGTTCTTGCTCAGCATTGCATGTAAGCCCAGCTTGGTTACAGGCAGCTCAACCGGCTGTGAGTGTTGAAACTACTCAATCTTTGCAGTCTGTGTCTGTTCCAGCAACTATTACGACTTCTAAACCCCCACCACCTTTCCTCCCAGTTATGGCAGCTCCTCTGCTACATAGCCCCATATCTTCAGAAGGGAAGTCTTGAACAATGCATTAGTGCCATGTACATTGGGCCAAGGAGGGTGTATACAGCCTGAAACAATAAGACCCTTAATGTCTATAACTGTTAATACCTTAGCCCGACCAAGTTTTCATCTTCGGCCTGCCGCTGCTCCTTTGGCTTTGGGCCTGGCTAATGTTCCTCGGCTCCGACCTGATCAAATGGAGTCTACGATTGATCTTATGGACAAATGCCTGCATTGGATTTCTTCCAATATAAGTGCTACTGGAAGGGCTTGTCCATTTTTGGCAAATGAACTAATTATGGCAAGGAAGGTGGAATGGATGGGCAGCCAGGAAAAAACTTTTAAAGGGGTCTGTGTCATTGTTAACTTTTCAAACATCAAAATTCTACCTATATTGCTAGCAAACTTCTACCCCCCCCAATGTAGGAGCGATGAGATAGTCCCCTTAACCTTAGACTACTTTTATAATAGACACTCTCCTAGGAAGAATAGACTGAATAGGGCCAAACCTGTCCACGCCCTATCTAGTGAAGAGAATAAGAAGCATACCCTGGGCAATGGTTCGGTGCTAACACAGAATAGATTTGAAGTTCTTTTGACTCTGGAGGAATGTGATTGACTGGCTAGTTCGTCTTCTCACCCAATTTTGAAGATAAAGGATTCAATCCCTATGGAGATCACTGCCTCTACCTCACACAGAATAACAGAACGCATTATAAATCTTCTCCCTCCATTAGTCATTACCCCTTCACTAATTGCAGAAGTAGGCACACTTTTGGTAAATAATCAGGGGCTAACCCAGTCCACCAGAAATCAGCTCCGAATTTAAAGGTACTATCCTCGAACGTGGCAGGTATTACAAATAAGTTACAGAACCCAGATTGGGTAAAGTTTATATCCCAATTTGATCTTTGCCTGTTCCAGGAAACCTGGGAAATAGATGACATGGTGAGTCAGGGCTATGCCACGTATAATGTACCCGCACGCAGAAGTAATAGGGGAAGACCCTCAGGGGGTCTGTCTCTCTGGGTTGCAACCCATCTGGACTGCCAGATGGAGGAAGTGATCACCTTATCAGATGATATCCAGGGTGTCAAGTTAACTTTTTATTCTAATCTTACAATTGTGGTTATTAACCTGTATTCACGCCCTGTAAGTGTCTCGAATGAATCTTCTGTAATTGACGATCTGTCTGCAATCCTACAACCCTTACCTAAGGATGCAAGGAAGGTGATGGGGGTGATTTTAACTGCCAATTTGAGTCCTTTGTTAACCCCTTAGACACAGCTCCTAGTGACGAGGACAGATTTTGGTTAATTCCCGACCCACAGATTAAGCAGGTAAAGGCGTGGTCCCCATTGGTGATGCAGATAAACAAGGCCATGCTATTGCACTCCTTAAGGGCATGTAATGGCCGCACCAAGTCCGACCAACCAGGGAAGACCACCTTTAATAGATCCATACAGTTTTCCCTTCTGGACTATATTTTGGTGGAAACCAGTGCCAGGCTGTGGGTAGTTGATTTTATGGTTCTCTCGAGACACAACAGTGATCATAATGCTTTAGTCCTGGAACTCCGGATCCCGGACAATCAAATCTCAACAATGAGCCTCCCCAATGCTTGTACTAACCTAGCCAATAACAAAAGAAGGATAAGGTGGGATTCGGTCAGGTTAGTCTCGGAAAAACTGGCAGCCCTATACATTTCATTCATCCCTTTTCTTGAGAGGGTCGTGGAAGAGGCAAATCGATTTCCTACCACCTGAGATACGAACGTGGTGGAAATAATCCACGTTGAATTAACGGTGGATCTTAAAACATTTTCAACCCTCTCTCTAAGCCCCCTGTGAATAGGACCCACAAGCTCTCTTGGTTCGATAAATCCTGTTGGGCGGCCAGGGGTGCACTTATTGAGGCAATTCGGAGTGAGAATAGACCACAAATTAAAATAAAAAGGCATCTGTATAATACTACTATCAAGCAAGCCAAACAACTTTGGGAGTGTGATAGATGGGAAGACATTAGAGTAGCCCTACACAATAGGGATGTGAAGGGCTTCTGCTACTTAGTCTTCATAATTCTGCTGATCGGTCTCCGGTGGAACCGAATATTTCTGCTTTAGCCTGGGAAGTGCATTTTAAATCCCTTTATGCTAGTGATCTGCCATCAGCACCTGCGGAAACCAACCAATCTTCTGCATCTCTACCTCTTCTAGAGGCAATTACCATAGCAGAGGTTCATGATGCAATTAAGTCACTCCCCCTTGGTAAAGCCCCAGGATTGGACAAGATCCCTCGGGATCCTTTCATGGAAGAACCAAAGATCTGGGGCCCCTACCTTTGGATAGTATTTAATAGTGCGGGGGATGAAAAACCCAGATACATGGCTTGGAGCGGAAATATTTCCGATATATAAAAAGGGCTCTCCCTAACTGCCCATAAACTATAGGCCAATCAGCCTGATAGATGTCACCCAGAAGTTGTTTTTGAGAATCTTACTCTATCGTCTACTTATGTGGATGGAAGATCATGGCATACTGAGTGACTACTAGGCTGGTTTTAGGAAAAATGTATCGACCATTGATCAACTTCTTAGGCTCCAACTCCTTTATTGGAAGACAGTATCAATAGAGGGTGGCAGCCTCTATCTGATATTTGTCGACTAAAAATCAGCCTTTGATATGGTACTCAGAGCAAAGTTGTGGGCAGTTCTTGATGAACTTGGAATACCCTCAGACCTATTAGATATGATTATCCGCCAACACACTGGGAATTTTGCCCAGGTTAGATTTGGGAAATCAGGGGAACTGACATCACGTTTTCTGGTGGACAGGGGGGTAAGGCAGGGCTGTATTCTAGCCCCCACCCTGTTTTGCCTTTATGTCAACGCCCTGGTCTTTGAATTAAGCCAAGTCGAGAACAGTGATGCCCCGAAACTAGATCAAAGGAAGGTGCCCGCATTGCTGTTTGAGGACGATACCTTGTTGCTATCTAAGTCCCCAATGGAGATACAGTTAATTTTAGATAGCTTTGCCTCATTTTTCATAAACAGGGGCCTGGAAAACAACGCAACCAAGACTAAGTTTATGGTGTTTAATCCAGTAAAATCATCTCGCCCCACCCCTACGCTTAATGGCATCCCATTAGAAAAGGTGTCACTCTTTGACTATCTTGGGGTTACTCTCTCTGAGTCTTTTTCCTGTGGACCCCAAATGGAAAAGGCGGTTTTAAGGCTGGTTCAGTTGTCTGGTGGTGTTATGAAAGTTGCGAAGTCCTCAAGTACTGTGGTCCCTGGCCCTGCTACTGAGATATATAAAGTGCAGGTGAGAAGCGTTGCACTATATGGGGCAGAGCTTTGGGGTCATTGTCCTATGAAGGGCCTGACTTTAGCTGAGAATAAGTATATGAGATATCTGTTGAATCTTCCGCTAAGCACCCCCCTTGTTCCTCTCCGTCTTGATCTGGGCATTAAACCCATTCTGAAGAAGCGGGACTGCGTCAATTGACATTTTGGCGCAGAATCTGGTTGACCCCTGAGCTAGCCTCATATAGGTCTGAGCTTTGCTCAATCGAGCTAACTGGGATAGTGAAATTTCCTTGGCTTGCATATATTAAAGATCTTTGTGCCAAAATTGGTCATTCTGACCTCTGGTTTAGTCCAGAGGCTTATTGTACGCAGATCTCCCGTCTTGACCTGGTGAAATCCTATAGACTGTACAGGCTTAGGGCCCTGCAGGAAAACAATACCTTTGGCCAACTTACAATAGATTTCTTGAGTTTCAAAGACCAATACATGTTTGAACCTTATATGGATGAAATCCAAACCGCACTGGTGAGGAAGCTATTTATACAATTTAGGCTGGGCACCCTTCCTCTATTTGATTTTGCAAAGAACTGGGCAAATCCTACTGTAAATAAATGCCCAGCATGTAATGGTCCCCCCGAGACAGTGATACATGTATTATTTTTCTGTCCAGGGTACAGATCATTAAGAAAATATTGGCTCATTCCACTTTGTAAAAATATGGGGTTCACTTAATGTATTGCTGCTTATCGAATTTTAAGATCTGAAACAAAAACTATTGTGGTATTTGCCGTTTCTCACTTTCTTCTCTCAATGTGGAAAAGGCGCCAAAAGTTGCTGAAAACACACCTGTAATTATGCAATTAATTTCTTTTATATCTCTTTTTTAAGCTGCTGCTGTAGTCGAGCTGCTGTAGTCGATGCAATCTGTAAATAACGACTTTTTAAACTTTTATGAAGTACTATTTTTAACGTATTTTTATCATTGCGATGTGTTATTATGTGACTTTTATGGCCTTTTACGGCCGAAATAAAGTTTATAAATGGAATGGAAAGAAAGAACTTGTTAAAACCAGGAACAAAACCACAAGAAGAAAACAGAATAGTATTTGTTTCCACATTTTTGACTGAGAATTATAACATAAAGAGAATTATATTAAAACACTGGCCATTGTTAACCTTTTAAAGGAATTTTTTCACACCCACCTAGATTTGCATATCCTCGTACACAGAATATTAAAGAGATATTAAATCAGAAAGAAGACCGCAAAATCCTAGTATACAAAGGTACACTACCATGTTACAATTCTGGTAATTGCAATGCCATAATTAAAGGAAATCAATTTCTTCATCCAAATAAGGGGACACCAATCAAATTGAGAGTCACAGCAGCCTGTGACAGTAGCAACTTGATTTATATGATAAAATGTCCATGTGGGCTTGCCTATGTGGGCAACCCAGAACGCAAAATAAAAACACGCTTGATTGAGCACAAGAGTAATATTCGCACAAAAAATTTGCCACACACTGTAATTCTCACAACCACAAACCCAGTGAATTATGGTTTATGGTACTTGAGCAAACTCAAATACTTCCGGGAAGAGACAATGCGCAATATTTATTGCGCAGAGAAGCACATTGGGGTCGATTCCGATCCGGTAAAATCCCAGTCCGTACGTTTCGTATCCGGAGCCGTTTCCGTACGACTCGTACGGACGCCGTATGACCGGACGATTCCGATCCCGATCGGGCGACCCAGACGCGATTCATACGGAAAAGCGCACGATCACCTACACACCGTACGGCGGGTACCCCCCATGATCGCAGGGGTACACGCCGTACCCCTGCGATCATGGGGGTACGTGCCGTACACCCAGCGTACATGGGGTACGTGCCGTACACCCACCGTACACGGTGCGTACCCCATGTACGCTGGGTGTACGGCACGTACGCCCCATGATCGCAGGGGTACGGCGCGTACCCCTGCGATCATGGGGGGCACGTGCCGTAACCGGGGGGGGGGGGCGTTCCGTACCTGTTTCAGCACGAAATGTGCGTTTACGACTGTTTTCAGCTCCCGTAGGAAAAGGGTCGTACGGTGCGTACCCGATACGAATCGTACTTGCTGGGTCGTAAAAACCAGCCGCGAACCGTAGTAATGTCGCGTACAGCGGGTTTCGAGTGAGACTCGTACGGAGATTTGAGTCGTACGGAGTCCTGTACGACTCGTACGGAGTTCGGCACCTAGTACAGATCGTACTTCATCGTACGTACAAGACGTCTACGGGTACGATTCGTACGGGGAAAAAACGCGCCGTACGACGATTCGGAGCGCATTTTACCGGATCGGAATCGACCCCATTGAATCAACTTTTTAAATACAGTACATCCAAAAGGACTGAATGAGCGTGTGGATCAAAAAAAATTTCTTTGAAGTGTAAAATTCAGTACATTCATTGTAGACACATTGTCATGCAAAGTGGCTGACATGTTGATCTTGTGACACACATAACTGGTTTTATGTATACCATTTCTGACATGCATACTAGTTGCTATAATCATGATTACCTTTGCTTTGACTCTGTTTTTACTTGGGAACATTATTTCACATCACGTAAACATCTCACGAACGAGGTTAAAAGCACAGTGTACCTTGGAGTTTCTCACAATTTTTTCAAACACATTTCTCAAATTATTTATGTTTTGAATTTTGAGGATTTGGGATTGCTAGTGTTTTGGAATATTGGAAATGAAGGTCTTTCGTCCGTTTACTTTCTATGATCCTGCGGCATTATAGTATATTTTCTATTTTTATAATCGCAGTCACGTGAGGATGACTCATGACGATTTACTTCGGCGTCGGGTTTTGGAAACCAACACAATTTGTTTGCGGTCGTAAGATTCAGGGTAAGTGACTTTTTTGAGCTTTTAACTCAGAAACTTGGAGGAGAGGAATTAGTTACTCAAGTTTCAAGTTTATTTATTTATGATCTTGGAACTCCGAAGAGATCCACATAAAATTGAAATTTACAGTTTTCAAAACATTCAACTATAATATACAAATGCTATAAATATAGATATAGAAGACATCAGATAAAAACGATTTTAGCTATAATACCCACCATAAAATGTTTTAATATATGTCTAAAAAACACTTAAAAAAGTAAAATATTCTATGACAAAATATTGCATTCGGTGGTACATAAATGGAGTATATCAGAGCCGGGGCAGAGAAAATAGATAAAGATAAACAGATAGGCCTTATCCATTTACTGCGACATAATGATAGGGCAGGATTATTGCACAAATTGCAGGCTGGGGAGGTACCATACCATTTAGATAGTAGATTATTTAGAGGGAGTAGACCTTGCCTCATTAATAACCAAAAATGGCGCACTCCTTGGGGCAGGTTCCAAGTAATATAAGCCTGTGCTTTGTTTATCACCCAGGAGTCAATAGATGGATCGGTACTTCTTTTTTAGCATGCGGGATTCCCTATCCCTAGTAAAACTCAATTTCCACGTAGCCTGTTTCAGAGTGGCTTTTAATTGATATGGAGATAGGGTGAAGAGTACGGTTTTATCCAGTTGAAGCAAGTCTACTGCAGCTTTGAAATTTTTAACAATTAAAGATTGCTCATTCAAACTTCCCAATAATTCTTTCCGGATAAAAGATCTTATTGTACCTAGCTCACCCTTTACAAGACTTATAACCCAACGGACTATCCCCGCAAGTCCCTGTACCCAGGTACTTCTTAGTCCAAATTCCAACCTTAAAGCGGCCAAGGGACAAGCGGAGTTAACTGAGGCTAGGCTCCGTAAAATGTTGCCTTCTGTTGTATTTAGGAAACCCCATTTTCCTAAGTCAAGTAATTCCATACCATACAACAGAGAGGCAGGAATTTTAGCACGAAATACCTCCAATAGAATTCCAAAGTGTCTCTTTCCTGATGACCTATAGAGGGAACCCAAGCTTTTCCCCTGTGTAATTGCTTTAAGAATATTATTTTCTATGTGTGCTTTATCACCTAAATTACTACACACCGTTTTTCCCAAGAAGACATAGGATTTTACAAGTTCCAGTTTTTGCCCACCTACAGACCAAACGAAGTTTCCATACTTCAGCTTTTTTCTACCATGCATGCACATTACTTTGCTTTTAGTTACATTTATCTTTAGAAAATCGGCCTCTGCATATTCATGTAGCACCTGAAGACGACTATTTAATCCCCTCGGCGTCAAATCCAGTATTAGAATGTCGTCCGCATAGAGTAAACAAACAATTGATTTTCCCCACAATAATGTGGTGATGCCTTCACTTTGAGACAGAGCATAGGGAAGGTCAGAAATATAAAGGGAGAAAAGTAGAGGGGCCAATAAACATCCTTGTTTTAGGCCATTTACAGTGGGGATTTTTTGGGAGAGACCTCTTTCCCCTCCCAATAAGACTCTACACCAAGTATCTGTATAGAGGGCACGGACTAGCTCCAAGAGGATGGCTGGCATACCAAGGTCCAACAATTTTCCCCACAGCAAAGGTCGATCTACTTTATCAAATGCTGTGGAGAAGTCTATAAACGCTGTGTACACTCTTCCACCTCTAACTTTGACATATTTTTTGTCTATTACCAGTAGAGCCGTTAAATTATCGATAGTTCCATGTTTTGACCTAAACCCTGTTTGTTCAGAAGGTAAGATTTGACCCCCGTTCACCCAGTCATTTATTTGCATCAAAAGGCATTTAGCAAAAACTTTACCCACTGCATCTAACAGAGCAATTTGACGATAGTTTTTTGGGACATCTCGGTCTCCCTTCTTGAATAGGGGGACTAATATACTCCCCTTCCAGGATGGGAGGACCGTTTTGTTTGTATAGCAGTAATTAAACACCGGATAGAGGAATTAGTTACTCACGTGTATATTTTTTGGGCAGCTTAAATTGGTGATAAACTTAGAAAACAGGACTCTATGAGCCAATGGATATTGCATCCGTGAGTTTCTTCTTATTTTTTTACATATCCTGAATCATGAAGTTGAACATCGTTGCGAGTGTGGTTAGATTGATCCACAGGCTCTTTAAATTTGAAGTACTCGCTTTCGTGATGAGTTTACACGAGTCCACTAACAAAATGTGTAAGTATTTTGGCTTTAGGTAACTTTTTGAACACCTGCAATACATGGTTTGGACAATGCTTACTTTGTAAAATATTAAGTCCAGGTGCTAAAAAAAATTTAGGACGGCACACCCACTTCCCCCCAACTCCAACCACTTCCTCCACTGGCTCCATCCACTTACTCTATTGACTTCACACACATCCTCAACTGGCACTGCTAAAAGCCAAATGTAATACCACCATATGGCTACAGTGGGTCCCAGCACCTCAAGGCGCATGTAGTGCTTCAACGCCAGTCTGCCTGATGAACAGTAAGTAACAGTTCACAAAACTCTAAACACATTTTACCCAGTGGGACCCTGCAGCAAAAAAGAGATCTTTAATCCAAATGAACATTTATCACATGTAAGGAACCATGCATCACACAAGACATTTTTAATACACTGTACTCGGTTGTTTAACACACAATCACAACACAGAATCATCCTAACCCAGTGACTTACTTTACCACAAAGTCATTTGCCACACGTCAGCCTCTTTACCACACGTACGGAACTGAATCCTTCCATTGGGAACTTTACCACATCGGCATTTATCAGCTTTTCCCACATGAGAGTCTTACCACAAGACCTTTACCAGAATAATTAATCACACAGTCCTTGGCCCTGTGGGACATTGATCATAAACACCATGTAACATTCATAAAGCTTCTTTTAGATTGAAACAAGACCTCACATATTCAAAACAAGAAATGGTCACAAAGATTACTTACAATACCTTTAGTCAGCTGCTGTATTACAATATTGAAAACACACGTCACTATCCCTGAATATTTGATGAAAACACATTTATAATTAGGAGAGTATGCTTGTGCACTGCCAGTGACTTGGCCAAGGAGGGCATGAAAGAGCTGAAACTAGATCATAAATTCAAACCTGTTCTCAACAGTATCCCACAAAATACGTTTGGCCAGGGGATCACAAAATCCTTACGGTGTCCCTGATCGGTCCTTCCTAAAACTCAAGCCTTCGCTCATCATTTGTGTAAGTATTAAGGGTGAGTGTCAAGTTCAATGCAGCTGGGAGGCTCGGTGTTTTGTCTGGCACATTCAATCACACCTGGCTTTGTACACAACATCACTTTGTATCACTGGGCTTGTAGTTTTGTGCAACGCACATGGGCTAAAAAAATAACATAAAAAGGCATGCTTATTGCAAAGCTAGCAATGGCTGAAGCTCAACTTGCCACCTACCCCCAAGTCTTCATAACACCTACCACACACCTTAAACAAAGAGGATATGCTGACTTTTGTCAGTTAGGTAACATGGAGGTCATACAAAAGCAGCTCTATCAACCATGGAACTGCGCAAAAATAAAACTGTTGTCTGTTAAACTGATTACATTTACAACTCAGATGCTTACGAATATAACATTTGCACAGGGTTTGTCACATTTTAACATTACAAATGAAAACAGTTTTTACATTAAAATGCACTAGTCATGAAAAAGAAATAATATGTACTGCATTTTAAAAAATCTGTGGTAGATTGTGGCCACATACAGTTTATATACAGGAAATAATTAAGGTGCTCTGAGCCTTTTTAAAAAGTATATGAACTGTAAAAATGTTCACAATGGGTGTATGTTGTTGGAAGAAATGGCATTCTCCTTTTACCTTGTATTTGGTGATAGTATCTTTATTTTCAGGTGTGCCTCGGTTGATAAAAATGACTAACTGTGGAGTGAATGTGGCCTAACAGGCAGCGCTGCCGTCTTTTGAGCTGGGGAACCCTGTCTTGGTGTGGGCTCAACAACCTGTGAATCTGGGCAAATCACTTAATCTCCCCTTACCTAACAAAGAATGAACGTGTCCTTGCGTAAACATAACCTTCAAGTCGTCAAGTTTATGCTACTTAATTCTGCAAAATAAAACAATATTCTCCTACCCTTTCAGCTGGACTGATGACGGCTGCAGCAGGACAAGAAAGGAAATGATGATTATTATCGGTTTTTGAACAGATGGCAGCATTGATGCAGATAGAAGTACACAGTGCCTCACTTCGGAAAGACGTGGGTGAACTCGAGGATTAAATGGACGAAAGTGAAGACAGCTTCATGTTCTTCGGAAACATCTTTCTATGGGCCATGATGTCATCGAGCGATCTTCTCCTTCTCTCTGTGGCTGGCATGGACGATCTTCCCCACTAGATGTCCTGGGCCGTTACAAAGCAGAGCAACCTCGGACAAGAAACAATCTCCGGCGGGCGGCGGATTTCACCACGTGTGGCATCGCAGGCGCTAGCAGATTGGCCCTATCCTACATACAATGCACATGCCGTTTACATTGAGTGCGCATGACTGTGTCACACCCTCGATTGTGCCTAGACCTGGGCGGGCCACTCTCTAGACATCAGACATGCAGCCGAAACAGAACAGGTAGGTACATTTATTTTAAATGATTTCTGGGCCCATCGCATACAGGAGCATAATTTAATAGCCCCGGCTCTGTCAGATAAGTGCCGCTGCTAAGCACCGGAAAGCACTGGCCCAAATTAAGCACTAGGTTTGGGGCACCTTTGTATGGCCTTTTTAGAACAACGTTATTCTCAGTTGGGGTTTCGTTCATAGTTCATTTTCAGTTTGAATTTCATATTACAACTTCTTTGTACGCATTTGTTTTAACAAAACTTTTACCATGACACCATTTATAACTCCAAGCTTAAGACCCTCACTTTGGGATATAAGTTATTCACCAGTGATGATATTTTCCCAAGCATCAACTAACAATGACATTGTGATTCTGATTGAAATGTTAAAAGCTGTGTGTTTTACTGTTTACAGATAAAAAGCTCCCTGAAGAAGGGCAAGGCCCGAGATGCATTGGGCGCATAATTGAAAAACATGATGAATATAATCATTGTTATGAAAAAACAAATTTGAAGGAACAAATAAAGACATAAAAGGAAAATTCAAAAACCATTGTTTACAATTATTGAAACATATTCAAGAGTGCATCTTGGTGACGTTTTCCACTGTTTGGGATAGTGCGATTCAGTGTATATTCATTACCCTCGCACTCAGGAGGGCCAACCAAGCTGCACCTACCCACCTTTTCACTTGGTCTACAATACTTACCTAGAAGTGCAATCGCTGTTAAAACAGACTAGAGCAGTCTCAACCTCCACAGGTGTCCGGGAGGGTAGGCATACCACAGTCGGGCTATCCTCGAGACCCAGTGGTTGACTATTGACAATGTCTCCTCCCTGTTCTGCCTGTCTAGGCAGCCTCCAGTTGACGCTGGTGTCCTGGATGCGCTTGAACTAGGATATGTTCTGGGTGATGACTTCAGTCCCCTTCTGGACCGTAATGGCGGAACCCGTTGGTGTTTAGCACCGTCCATGCTTCAGGCTAGTACGCGGTACGGAACTTTCCTCTGCTGTGGCGATATCTAACCAGGACGGTACAGCCTGGAAGGATGTTTCTCGGCTTGGCATGCCTTTTCTTGCTAGCTCGCACATTGGTTGCTGTTCTTGTTGCCTGGGCTTGTGCGGGTCATAAGGTTCTGGTGCCCATCCAGCAGCAGCAGGGGGCGTGTCTCATCGTGGCGCTGCTAGCATCAGCGACCAGGGTGACCGCTGGCTGGTATAATGCGGAGGGTTCAGTGACTTAATATCGAAGGACAGAATATTGACTGCCCAGAATATCGACTCAAAAATATCGAGGGACAGAATCTAGAATGCCTATCTACAAACAGGTAAGTACTAAAATATCGAGTACAAAATATAGAATGTTAAAATATAGTTAACTAAAATATCAAATTTTTTAAATGTATTAAAAATAATATAGAGTAATTAAATAAGAAACACAATTAAATAAAAAGTAGTTAAAATAATGTAAAAAAGCTTAAAATGTAAAAATAATAAATGTAATTTAAAAAAAAAATACTTTTTTTGACATATAATTACTTAGCCGCATGCGCGCTAGTGGTTTTCCCGCTGCGCGCTGCGATTTTAAAAATCCCGCGTTACATGACGAGCTCAGCTCGTCATCAGCGTAGGGTACGTTACGCTCATGACGAGCTGAGCTCGTCATGAGCGCCGAAGGGGTTAATAAGATTATAAAATAATTATTCATATTAATTATAAAACATTGTAAACATTATTACAAATATATTTACATATATATATAAGTAAACATATTATCTAAATATAAAAATAAATAATATATAATAATTTAAATAATTAAACTAATACTTTTTATATTAATTAATAATTTACACTACATTAAATATAACAAAGTTTAAAACATTACATAGCTAAGGGAATAAAATTAGTATTCACACTCCAACAATTACAAAAGTAAAGAATTTGTAGGATGGTGGTAGGGTAAAAATTACTATTCCCACTCCAGTGAGTGCAACAGTAGTGAAAGTGTTGGATAGCGTAGGGTTAAAAACTACTATTCACACTCCAGAGAGTGCAACAGTAGGGAAAGCGTTGGATAGTGGGAGGGTAAAAATTACTATTCCCACTCCAGTGAGTGCAACAGTAGGGAAAGTGTTGGATAGCGTAGGGGTAAAATTTACTATTCCCACTCCAGAGAGTGCAACAGTAGGGAAAATGTTGGATAGCGGGAGGGTAAAAATTACTATTCCCACTCCAGAGAGTGCAACAGTAGGGAAAGCTTTGGATAGCATAGGGGTAAAAATTACTATTCCCACTCCAGTGAGTGCAACAGTAGGGAAAGCTTTGGATAGTGTAGGGGTAAAATTTACTATCCCACTCCAGAGAGTGCAACAGTATGGAAAACGTTGGATAGCGGGAGGGTAAAAATTACTATTCCCACTCCAGAGAGTGCAACAGTAGGGAAAGAGCTGGATAGCGTAGGGGTAAAAATGACTATTCCCACTCTAGTGAGTGCAACAGTAGGGAAAGCATTGGATAGCGTAGGGGTAAAATTTACTATTCCCACTCCAGAGAGTGCAACAGTAGGGAAAACGTTGGATAGCGGGAGGGAAAAAATTACTATTCCCACTCCAGGGAGTGCAACAGTAGGGAAAGCGTTGGATAGCGTAGGGGTAAAAATTACTATTCCCACTCCAGTGAGTGCAACAATAGGGAAAGCGTTGGATAGCGTAGGGGTAAAAATTACTATTCCCACTCCAGAGAGTCCAACAGTAGGGAAAGTAATGATTTAATATTTAAATAAGAATTCATCAATTATCAATACCAATTAAAAATGAATTGAAATTAATTACCAATCACAAAATATTTAATAATTAATTAATTATAAATACCAATAACTATTATTTATTGAAAATTAATTACCTATTAATAGTTAATTAACAACCAATTAATTTTCAATGATACAAATGTAATATTTAATTTAAAAAAATGAGAAATTAATAATTAATCAACAGTAAATTATTTCTCAATATACAAAAATATTGTCAATAATTATTGAATTACAATTACATTACTTCCCACCCTATTCCCCTATAACCCACAAGTCACTCCAAATAATACATTAATATAATTAACATAATTATCAATTAAACAATTAATGTTATGTTATTGTCATTTTTATTGCGCACAGATGCTCCAGCTAAGGAGCGTCCTGGCGCAGGGAATGGTGGACACAACACAACACTAAAAGAAACGAAAAAGTGAGGAGATAGAATTTAAAACAGGAGGGTTTTCAGTGCCTTACGAAATACAAATAAGTCCTCTAACAGGCGGATTTCTAAAGGGAGAGCATTCCAGAGGATCGCGGCTCTCACCCGAAAGGACCGACCGCCCATCCGGCTAAGTTTGAAACGCGGAACAACCGCAAGAGATTGGCCGAGAGATCTAAGAGGGCGGGTCGGAACGTAAGAAGATACAAGATTGTTAAGTATCTCTGGTGCCGACCTTTTTAAAATTTTAAAGGCAAGGCTGAGAGCCTTAAAGTGGATTCTGCTTTTGATCGGTAGCCAGTGTAAGGACCGTAAAGTATTAGATGTAGGACAGGTCCGTGACAGACCGACCACTGCCCTCGCAGCCGCGTTCTGTACACGTTGTAAGCGAAGGATCTCCGATTGGTTAGCTCCCAATAGGAGCGAGCTGGCATAATCCAACCGGGAGATAATCGTCGCTTGGATGACCAGCTGTCTTGTCGGAGCATCAAAAAATTTGAGCACCTGCCTTAGCCCACGTAGGACACCAAAACAACCTGCCGCCACTCTCTTGGTATGAGTCGTAAAGCAAAGGGTATGATCTAGCCACACTCCCAGGTTTCTGAGTTCCAACACTGGTGAGGGGGCCGGCCCCAGCTCAAGCGGCCACCAACTGTCCCCCGAGCAATCCGCGTCTCTTCCAACGATCATCACCTCAGTTTTTTTCGCGTTCAGCTGGAGACAGTTGTTATTCATCCAGCTGGCCACCTCTCTCAGCCCATTTTGGAACCTGAGGGCATCCTGCTCGGCATCCCCGCTGATCGTGACCGCTAGCTGTGTGTCGTCGGCGTATGAGACCATGGTTAGGCCCCACTGCCTGGCGACATCAGCCAGCGGCTGCACGTATAGGTTGAAAAGCGTGGGACTCAGCGAGGAGCCTTGAGGGACCCCCAGGTCCAATGGATGGTATTTGGACTGAAAAGGAGGGGTGGCAACGCAGAAGGAGCGATCACTAAGGAAGGAGCGGAACCACTGCAGAGCAGAGCCACAGATGCCAATGCCTTCCAGGCGGTGTAGAAGGATGCGATGGGACACAGTGTCAAAGGCAGCGCTAAGGTCTAATAGAATAAGCGCTGCCGTTTGACCTGCATCCAACACAATCCGCAGATGTTCTACCATTGCCAGAAGGGCCGTCTCCGTGCTGTTACCAGCACGCAACCCATTCTGCGTGGGATCGAGGACATTGGCCCGGGTCATATGCTCAGAGAGGGCCAGGTTGACATGAGCCTCCATAACTTTGGCCGGCCAGGGAAGCAAGGAGATAGGGCGGTAGTTTTCTGGTTTTAAAGGATCCAGAGATGGTTTTTTTAGGATCGGGGAAACCACCGCCTGCTTCCACTTGGCAGGAACGATACCTGAGGTCAAGGAGAGGTTAATCAGTGAGCACACTGTCGTGCGCCCCTGAAAGGAGGGGTCTCTAAAAAGGGCAGATCTTAGAGGGTCCGCAGGAGAACCAGATTTGACTCGCTGTGCCCGCTTGACAAACTCATCCCAGGAAAGAGTGGGAAGAGAGTGCAATGCCGGACAGCTACGGGAGCCGTTCAGGGGAATTGAAGGCAGCGTCGTACTAGGGAACGACTGATAGATGTTCTTGACTTTGTCCAAGAAAAAGACGGCTAGAGTCTCACAGTGGGAAATGGAACCATCCACTTGCGGAGCAGCTCTCTTAACCATCAGATCTTTGATAGTTTTAAAGATGGTCTTAGATGGATTGAGGCTGTTACGGAATTCCGTCGCGTAGAACGCCGCACGGGTTCTACAGATGGCTCGATGGTAGAGCTTGACGGAAGCCAAATACGCAGTTTTTTTAACAGCATCATACGTCTTTCGCCACTCCCTTTCTGCCCGTCTACAAGAACCCTTCAAAGCGCGAAGAGCGCTGTCATACCAAGGGCTCGCCTGCCGGGAACTGGATTTACTGGAGATGATAGGCACCAGGGCGTCAAGCGCCTTGGTAATCCAGCTACAGAACTGGTCGTAGCCCGAGGTAGCATTAAGCAGAGGGCCTAATGGCTCTTCAGCCATGATGTGATGTAGGTCCTCTAGCCTAAGCTTATTCCAGTGGCGCCGCGGAATCCACTTGGGAGATGGAATTGTAGGGGTTACAGGAAGGGGTAGCCAGACGGACACCAAAAAATGGTCGGTCCATGCCACAGGAGAAACAGCCAGAACTTGGACATCCGTTAGGTTAGTAAAAAACGGATCCAAAATGTGACCAGCCACATGTGTGGGTTGGGAAACAAGTTGGGTCAGCTGAAGGGCCTCCAAGTCCGCCAAAAAACCACTGATAGCCACAATCTCTTGCTTGTCAAAGTGGAGGTTGAGGTCACCTAAGATAAAAAAATTGGCGCAACCACTCGCCAGCGTGCTCACCACCTCCGGGAAAGCTCCCCTGAAAGCTACATCACTGCCTGGGGGGCGATAAACTACCATCCCCAACAACGAGAACTGGGGGCTGATAGTGATCTTAAACAGGGCGCTTTCGCACCCAGCAATGTGCAGACCCGTCCAGGTGCACGCAAAAGTAGATTTTATAACTAGGGCGATACCTCCACCTCTAGACAAGCGGTTCCACGTAAAAAGTGAATAACCTGAAGGACAGGCCAGATTGATTATGGCAGCGTCAGTGTCCTGAAGCCAGGTTTCAGTGATGACAAACAGATCTGGCACCTCATCCATAATAAGGTCTGCAATGGACAAGTGGTGTTTTACCAGAGATCTGGTGTTAAGATTTAATATCCGTAGACCATGGACAGAACTCCTAGTCGGCAGGGGCGCACAGGTGCGTTTCCGCGGAGCTGGGGAGGTGTCATAGTCCCGAATACCCACTGGCGGGTCAAGCGACCATCCCTTGCAGGCACACTGATAAGGGCCACACAACGGATGATGCGGTGCAAAAATGCACCGCGGGAGAGACTGCCCAATTGCCCGGAGCGACGCACTGGTATATACAATCATCCTGCCACCCAAAAAGGGGTTTACCGAGAGAGTCCCCCAGCGCCCCGCGCGTACTTAGCGCGGACGGGCAGACTCTGGCTTGACTCAGGCGCGAGTCAGGCGCTACGGCTGCGCGTCACCGCTGCGCGAGAGGTGTGAGCTTTAAGTAGAGGCTCACCTGGACTCCTAAAAAGCGCTAGAGCGCTCAGGCAAGTGGCGCGATGAAGAATAACCACCCCCAAGATGGCGGCCAGGCGCCACGAGCAGGCAGCAAAGAAGACAACAAACTCCGCTCTAAACGCGGTGGGGGCACAATTATGCTGCAAGTATGTGGGCACAGCGGTATTGTTTTAAAATCAGGGGAATAAAAAATTAAATAAACCAAAATAGACAAAACGGTAAATTTTATAATAGTAATAAGCGCTGCACGCTTAATTTCAAAGCAGCATTAGCGCGCGTAGTAGCACCTTTAATTACAATTAATTACCAATTAATAAAAATAATTAGCAATTAATAATTAATTAACAATCAATTAATTATCAATATATATTACTAAAAATAAATATTTACTTAATTACAATTAAATTACTTCCCACACTATTCCTCTATCAACCCACAACCTGCTACAGAACTAAAACGCAATATTAAATTGAAAATAATTAATAATTCATAAAAATTAATATTTAATTGATTATAATTAAATTACTTCCCACTCTATTCCTCTATAAACCCACAACCTGCTACAGACTTAAATTATGCGAAAATAAATAACATAAAATTCATTACTTAAAAAAATGTAAACATACATTACAAAAATAATATATAATTTTCACACATATACTACCATACATAACACTAAAACAAAATCTATATTATGTAAAACAATAGTTCTAATTTCGATATTATGGAAAACTATATTTCTAAATTCGATATTATGGAATTCGATATTTCTTACCTCAAATTCGATATTCTATACAACTATATTTTGGGAGTTCGATATTCTGGCCTCTCTATATTTTTAATTCGATATTTTGGGTGTTTACCAATGCGGAGTGCTTCGGTATTCTTGTAGGAACTTGTGCAAGGCCACTTCTGGGTCGGCCTGTTCAGAAACAGCGATCCGCAGCACTTTATTGAGAGGCCTCATGAAGCGTTCTGCTTCCCCTTTGGCTTGGGGCCATTGTGGGGTGATTCGGTGATGGTGGATTCCTAGCAAGGTCATCGTGTCTTTGAATTCGGTCCCTTGAAATGGAGGTCCATTGTCGGATTTGATCTGCTGGGGAAATCCAAATAGTGAGAACGCTCTCTCGAGTATGGGCTTTAGGTATACAAATGAGGTAGACACAATCACTTCAACCATGGGATACTTTGTGTATCTGTCAATTATTACGGCGGGTGTTCGTCCATCTGGGAAACTCCTGAAATCTTTACTTAGTTTTGCCAACGGGGCAATGGCTGGTTCTTCTGTTGTCACCGGCGCAGGATGTTTTTGGCTGTTCGTAAGCTGACACGGTCGACAATTGTTTACGAGCGTATCTACTGCTGCCGCAAGTCCAGGGAACCACACTTTCTCCCCCATGCAAGACTTAATTTGCATCTTTCCTTGGTGTCCTAGGGCGTGTCTCACTCTTGTAGGCTAGCAGGGATGACTCGTAGTACTACTCCAACTTCAGTGGCACTCAGTTCCTCCCGCACTCTCCAGAGTTTGTTCAGCCTGTCCCTGTCGGTTTCATGCCATCCATTCATCCGATGTAGAAATTCTCCCCAGGACCCTCTCTGGAGTGAGTGTAATACCTTCATTAATACGGTGTCCTTGCCCATTTCGGCATTGATCTCATCTAGGGTGATGGCTCGCGGACAGGCCCTTTGAGATACCATGTCTATGTATTCTTCTGTCTTCCTTTCTTGTTCGCCGCCATCTCCGTCTGTCTCTGGCGGGTGCCTCAACAGGAAATCTGTCAGATTCTTCACTCTGGGTCGGTACACCACTTCTATTTTGTAGTGCTGTAGCTGTATGGCCCAGCATTCGATTCTTGGTGGAGGGTGTGGTGCCGTGCCCCGGAATGATGGGATCAGTGGCTGGTGGTCAGTTACCACCTGGAACGGATGGCCATTGACATACAGGTGAAAGTGGTTGCAGGCCCACTTGATGGCCAGCGTCTCTCTCTCGATCTGAGAGTATCTGGACTCTGTCGGCATGAGTGCTTTGCTTGCAAAGGCAAGTGGGGTCCACTTTCCAGGTTCCATCTCCTGGGTCAGGGGAGCCCCTAGTCCAATGGGACTGGCATCCACAATGAGTTCTGTCACTCGAGTGGTGTCTAAATACACCATGGTCGTTCCTCCCAGCCGCGCTCCTTTGATCTTTTTCAGGCAAATCAGCAACAGGGTAAGACGGGGGGGGGCTGCTGCCATAATCTCTCATGCCCATAAAATTAAATCTCTTAGCATGCACCCAATACAATCCGTGGATTATGTAATTTTTAAATTTGATCTTGATAGCTTCCCACTCACTGTCGCTGTCTTCTATCGCCCCCCAGGACAATTGCCCAGCTTTCTGCCTTCCTTTGGTGACATAGCAGCCGAACTGGCCATCAACCATGCGAGGACTCTTATTATAGGCGATTTCAATTATAGGCCGCAGTCCCGACATGAATGTGCCCCCTCCAGGGAGTTCACGGATCTTTTAACCAGTTTGAACTTTCTTCAGCACGTTCATGTTGCCACCCACAACAAGGGACACACCCTCGATCAGCTTTGGACTCTTGACCAGGAAGTGTCAAACCTACAGGTTTCCCCATGCGCTTGGTCGGACCACTTTTTCATTTCCTTTCTAGTATCCAAAGCCTCCTCCATTACACGCTGCCCAACTAAGTGCCCGCTCATCCGTAATTGGGGCAAGGTAGACGTCCCCTCATTCTGACTTTCATTGGCCTCCCCTACCCCTTCCCTCCTAGACGAGGCAGGTCTCCCCCTGTCTGTCCATACTCAGGCCGACATAATTCATACTTGGGTTACAGACGCCCGAGACACCGTTGCCCCCCTCAAGAAACTCAGGATTAAGCGCAAGCATGATGTGCAGCGCTGGTTCAGTAAATCATTACTCGACTTAAAACTTTCACTTCGGCAAATTGAGTGCAAGTGGAGAGCAGACTACTGTCCCATCAGGAAGCTCACATTTCTTGCAGCACTCAAAGAGTATAAGTTGGCCATTCTTGAGGCCAAAACAAAATATTTCTCTGAAAAAATGCTGAACGCCATCAACAAGTCTAGGGAGATATTCTCCATTGTTGATGAGCTGGCAAAACCTGATCGGATCACTATGACTCCCTCTTTCTCACAGTCCCTCTGTGATTCCCTGAATAACTATTTTGTAGAGAAGATCGCCCTAATTAAGGCAAGCATTCCTTTACCCAATGTAGGTTTCTATACAGGTAGTGCGTTAAAAAACACGGCCTCATTTGCAACCTTTCCCCCAATTACACTGGAAATGTTCATGTCTCTTCTCAGGAAGGTCCGTTCTGGTTCCCCTGCCGATTGCTGCCCTGCCCGCATTGCCCGTGAAATCTTTCTTAGCCTCCCTGAGGTTCCCCTCTCATTCCTTAATAATTCCCTTGCATCGGGGATGGTTCCTAATGCTTATAAATCTGCTGTTGTTTCACCTATCCTTAAAAAACCTGTGGCAGACCCTCAGGTTTTAAGTAATTTTTGCCCAATATCTTTGCTCCCTTTCTTGGGTAAACTTTTGGAAGCCTATGTAACGGGCTGTCTTGGTTCCTTTGTAGAAAATTCTCAGTTCCTTGATCAACATCAGGCTGGTTTTAGACCACGTCATTCCACTGAAGCCGTAATGGTGGCAGTCCATGACGAACTGAGAAAGGGGGCGGACAATAACATCTCTCAAGCTTTGGTGCTCCTTGATTTGTCGGCTGCTTTCGACACCGTTGACCATACCATCCTTCTTCAACGTGTCGAGAGCGCCGGCATCAGGGGCACCTCGCTGAGTTGGCTCACCTCCTTTCTACAGGATCGTGAGCAAGCTGTTCGCCTCAGTCTGTTTACATCTGAACCCAAAAATTTGACTTGTGGGGTCCCGCAGGGTTCTTCTCTCTCCCCGTTATTGTTTAATCTTTATATCTCCCCCCTTATTTCTAAGTTGCGAGAGCTACAAGGGGTCGTCTTCAATTACGCAGACGACCTCCAGCTCATCTTTGATATTGATTCCTCCCCCACCTCTATTGAAAGATTCCAATCCACCATGTTGTTCATTGGTAATTGGATGAATGCAAACCAACTCAAGCTGAACCCTGGAAAGACCGAGATTGTATTGATTGGGCCTTCGGCCAATCCTTGGAGTTCCAACTTTTGGCCGCTTTCGCTGGGCAGTGCTCCACGCCCGGCGAGCTCAGTCAAGAGTCTTGGAGTTACCATCAGTGAGGACCTGACTATGAAACCACAAATTAAATCGGTGCTTTCAGCCTGCTTCTTCCCTCTCCGCCGCATCAGGAAGATCAGCAGGTTCCTCACCCATGAGGCCCTGGTTCAGACCATGCTTGGGCTGGTCATGTCCCGCATTGACTACGGAAATGCGCTTTATGCGGGGATGTCCCGCCAGCTCCAGCTGATCCAGAACCAAGCGGCCAGGCTGGTTTTTCGCCAGCCCAGGACAAGTTCAGCGAGGCCCCTCCTGAGGAGCTTGCACTGGCTCCCTGTGATCCAGCGCTGTCTCTTCAAGCTGGGTTGCCTTACTCACCAAGCCCTTGCTCAACAAGGCCCGGCTTTCATCTCTTGTCGTCTTGATCGATACATTCCACCTCGAATCCTTCGCTCCTCGAGCTCTAATCTTTTATCATCATGTCCGTTTAAATGGAAAAGACTGGGTGGACTGAGATTTTCTTTTCAAGCTCCCCTCTTTTGGAATTCTTTGCCCCCTGACCTTTGTCTTATTCCCTCTTACTTCAATTTTAGAAAGGCTCTGAAAACTTGGTTATTTTCTCAAGCCTTCGATTAGTTGTTTTCAGCTCTATTCCCTTCTATTCCAACTTTAGAAAGTCTCTGAGAATTTGGTTATTTTCCCGGAGTCCTCCATTAGTTGGTTTTCTGTTTAGGTTACTAATCAGCAGCTTCTCTTCTGTCATCCAAAGCGCCAAGAAGCCGTTGGTGTACGTGCGCTTAATAAATTTCTTTTTTCATTTCATTTCATTTCATTTTTGGAAGGCACTTTCCTCTTCCTGGCCCCACTTCCAAGTCACGTCTTTCTTGAACAGGGCGTGTAGAGGTTCGGCTAGCATTGCCAGGTTCGGTATGAACCTACCGCAATCGGTGGCCATTCCCAGGAAGCTTCTCACTTCCGACGCTGACATGGGTGCCGGGGCTTGTTGTATCGCCTCTGATTTTCGTGGGTCTACTCTTACTCCTTCTTGGCTGAACACATACCCGAAGAATTCAATAGACTCTTGTAAGAACGAACACTTGTCTCAGTGGAGTGTGGCTCTGTGTTCTGCGAGACGTTGAAGAGTGGCTCAAAGATGGCGATGGTGTTCTTCCATGGTTGCGGAGTGAATCAGGATGTCATCGCTGACAATTAGCACTCTGTGGAGTCCTGACAGTACCTCTCGTATAGTGTTCTGGAAGATCTCTGTGGCCGAGGATATTCCGAAATTGAGTCTTTTGTACTGGCGTAGACCCATGTCAGTTGGGAATGTTGTAATGTACTGGCTCTCTTCGGCTAGCTTCAGTTGGTGGTATCTTGCATTAAGGTCTAGCTTGGAGAACCAGCGCAACCTGTTGAGGTCCGCTAAGATGTCATCTACGATGGGCGTCAAGTGTCTTTCAAGCTTGATTGATTGATTGGGTAAACGCATGTCAATACATAGTCAGATTTTTCCCAGCTGCTTTGGCTTCTTCACGATCACAGGGCATCGGTCCTGTAACTTTCTCGATGACGCCTTGTTGTTCGAATTCTTGTAGCTCCTTTTCCACTGAGGTTGTCAGGTGGAATGGTACGCGTCTGTGCCTCTGGGCTATTGGCTTTACAGCTTTGTCGATATGCAGTTTGATTGGGGCTGTTTTTATGCACACAAGTCCTTTGAACAGCTGTGGGAAGAGGTTTAGGACATCTTCGGTTTGTAGTGTCTTGATCGAGTTGGCGAATGTGACTAGGCCAAGGTCTTCTTCTGTGTGACTGCCCACCAGAATGTCCGCTTCTCTACAGGCCTGGGCGTAGTTTGCGGAGTTTTGCTATGCGGAACTCCGCGATGTTACAAAAAGTTCCGTGAGTGGCGGAGTGCAATGTGAACTGCAGTTTGTGCTGGTATTCCTGCAGCTCAGGTAGAAATTCTACCCGAGCGGCAGCTTGCACTCGCAAGCTTACCATTCGCAATCATGAACTTACTGTTCTCGATCACGAGCTGGTAAAAAACTCCTCTGCACATCGCGAATCAGAGTTTTCTGCACTCCGCGGGCTTTGCAGAGTGCGGAGTGCAGAAAACTCTGCAAACTCTGCGAACGGAGCGAAGTTCACTGCCCAGTTCTACTTCTCTATCGGCCACATGGAAGGTGATGGTAACCTCTCGCCCTTCCGCTTTGACTTGAACGGTCATTTTTCATTTTAGCAGCAGAGGGGTCTGGCTGCCATACGTGAGGATCTTGATGTGCGATGGAGAAAATGTGGGTCGTGGGTTGAGTTGCTTATAGTGTTGGCACCCCATCACATTCACCAAGACTCCAGTGTCTATTAACACAGTTATCTGGGACCATGCAAGGTCTATGACACACATGAGTTGAGGCCGCCTCTTCTGTTTGAGGTCACTCGGGAATGATATCAGATAGCACTCGCCCTCTTCATCAGTTGATGAGTCATCGCGGTAGTGCATCTGTGTAGTGGGCGTCTGGGTCGCTCTTGGATTTTCGGCTCTTCCAATGATAGGTGTATGACTGCCTTTGACGGCGCCCGCCGTCCTCTGGCTCCTCAACTTTGCGAGCCTCCTCTACATGCTATTGCAAAGTTGTTGGGTGTGCCACAGTTGGAACACCTGTGGATGTTCTTCGCTGCCGCAATTTCCACAGCAGGAGCTTTGTGTATTCCTTACAGGCCACCATCCTCGGGCACCTCTGACTTGGGACTTGATCATGTCCACTCTCTCAGTATTGACTGTCGCCGGCTTTTCCACTTGTTGAGTGATCGCAATATCCATTGCCATCACTTTGGCATGGGACAGATTGTGTGACCTGGCCATAATGAGGATGTCTTCCAGGGTAATACCCAGCTGGCATAGGATAAGGGTCCTGAGGTTTTTGTTCCAGCACCCTTGGATCACTTGAGCCTGCACCTCTTTGTTTTGGTCATCTTCTATGCAGGTGCTTGCCAACTCACGCAGATGTACGTGGAACGTGTCCATCGATTCCCCTTCCCTCTGCCGTGCTTGATGCAGCTTACACCTCTCGTAATCCGGGTTTAGTTGGTTTAGTTGAGGGTCAAAATGCACGTTCAGGGCCCAGACTGCCGCACCGGTGTTTGGAAGATGGGTGAATAGTTTGTAGATTTCATCGCCTGCAAAGTGTAATAGTAGGGATCTTTTTACCACTCTGTCTGTCTCCCGTGTCGCACTAAAATAGTTGTCTAGCCTGCTAGCCTGCTGATCCAGAGTGTCAATCAGGGAGACGCAGTGGCTGGGACAATGAGTTCGCTGAACTGAGGCAGCATATTTATTTGCAAGTGTTGTGACATTGGCTGTTGGGCTGGTAGCCCTGCTTGTTGGGCGGGCAGCTGGGGTAGTGGTGCTGCTGAAGTCGCCCGGTTCAAAATGCCTGCACGCGTTGTGTGCACGACTCTGTGCTTTGCTACGTGCATGGGTACGGTCTGAGGATGCTTGTGGAAGCTGGTGCTTTGCTGGACTCCGTGCTTACTGTCGATCAATTGTGCGAACTGTGGCTTTGTTCTGCTGCTATCAGATGTGTCCTGTGATATCTCCTCTAAGCCTCTCTCCTGCTGCTCAGTGATGTGTCCTATATTATTTCCAGTAGGCCTCTCTCTTGCTGCTCAGTGCAGGGCTCTGGGAGTGCTCAGAGTATGGCAAACACTGTCACCACGTGGCCTGATATCCCTGATAACTTTGGAGCGTGGTGTCTTGGCTTAGTGATGTGCTGAGCGCATGTGCATTTTTAATTGGGGCACTTGCGGTGTTCACGCGCATGCTCGCACTGCTGTACTACTGGGTGGGCTTCCACCAGGTTCACACCGGGAGCACTAGCGCCGCCAACACACACAGTGGGCATGTGCTCCACAGGCAGGCCGGTACCGGAGCAGTGACGCCGGTGAAGGTTCTGCGGTGCAGGGGAAAGGCACGGCGTGACAGCTGTGGTGACGCCTTCACGACCCCTTCCTCTTCACTTCTTCTGCAGCATGGGGGCACAAGGCCGGCATCCTCCTCGTCAGGCCACGACATGTCAGGACACTCCGCTGCGCCGACGGGCAGGCACCAGGAGATGGGTGAGGCACTGGATGCCGTTGATGGGTGAGTGATGAGGCGCCCACCTTCATCGCCAGAGTGATGTTGGCATGATAGAGCGTTGGGGGCCTAGCGTTGTCGCAGCGCAGGAAAGATGACACCACACACACTTGCACTGAGTGGGCCGGAAGTCACGAGCGACGTCCACCCGTTTATTTATACCCTCTGGCCAAGCCTGGCCAGAGGTTGCTAGAATGTGCATATGCCCTTCCGGGCCAGGGATTTCGGGGTGCTAATCTCTAGTAAACTAGACCGCTACACTCTTTAACAACATACGTATCAGCTGCATCTGATGAAGGGGATCCAGGACATTAACATTTCGACACCTAGTCATGCCAAGTATCACGCATCTCGCGTTAGACTAACGCATTTCAGTGTGGTGCTCTGCATCACCGCACTGAAATGCATTGTCACGCATATCTGCAGATGTCAGCTGTCACTGTGAAGCGTTGTGGAAGGCACTGTGTGTGGTAGGTGGTAGCACGCTGCCTGCAGGCTGTGCGAGCGCTGCTCCCGCAGTCTTGGGGGCTCCCAGTGGAACTAAGGTGCCACTGGGAGCATTACAGTGCTACAATGTATCTTAATGTGACAATTCTGCTGCACTGCACAGCTCTGATTCAGTCAACCTGCCTTCAGGTTGTTTGATACACTTGGCCAATGGAGCCGCGAGGGACCGTGAGGTCACCTCCTGCTAGAACGTTGTGGAAGTATGAGAGGAAGGCAGGTGCCTCACTGGTTTGCGGGTGGCGCTGGCCTGTCTCAGCACTGTTGTCTGTTGCTGAATGCTCACAGGGCCTGGCGCTCGTGCTGTGGGATACAAAAGGGGATGATGGACGGAGCGTTTGAGCAAATCAAACACTCACCCCCAGTCAACTGATCTGGGTTTAATCCACCACCATTCTTTAGCCCACTCAGCCACCCCATTTCAGACATGGCTATATGCAAATCAGTCTGACCCTGTGCCTCATGGGAACAGTACAGCCCGAACTGCCAAGCCATGTCTTCCATGGACCGGAAACAAGCATCCTGGGACCGGTTTCAGATTCATAATCCTCATCAGCCAGGCTATCTTGAATCCAGTGGCCAAGTGAGCAAGGGACTCACGTCTGAGCATACCCTGCCACACTTAGGGCGAACAAAGCGATACAAAAGGGGATGATGGACGGAGCGTTTGAGCTGTGGGGCTTTAATGATGAACCCAACACCATGGTTGGGGTTTCTCTTAAATAATCAGAATTGATTTCTATCCAATGAACCCTTTTTGCAACATTAGGATAATCAAAGCCTGGGGTAAAAAAGTGCTCTAATTTATACCTTGCCGTTTCCATTCAGCTCTTAGATGACAGTTAATAGCTCACTGTTCTATGTTAGGATTTCAACTTATAAACTGCAAGTAACAAAAAGATCTCTCTGACAAAAGCAGTAACCCATTGACCTATTTACATTATGTGCAGTTTGTGATCTGCATGGTACATGTTCTCTGCAGCAGGCACATTAACCCTCTACCATGAGTCAAAACTTCCACTTGACAAAACTCCATCTCTCTCTAGGAAGAACATTAATCACCAGAATTATCATGGCATTCTTATTGTTGCCGAAAATTGCTGGAGGCCAGGAAGGAGGCAGCAAGTGCTTTTAGAAACATAATATATTTGCCAATAATCCTGTTAGTTTGCAATCCTGTAGATGACTCTTTGTGAAAATAAAAAAAATACAAGTCTTTATCCTTAAACAAGTTTTATATGGGAATACTTCTCTGATTCCAGAAATGTATTTTGATGACTTCTCAGACTAGCAGGCTACACGAATTCTAAATTCCAAACATCTGCACAGATGCAGCAACTATGGCTCACAATTGCCTTAGCAAGGATGCTATGGACCACATGGAACTTCAGACGTTTACAGTGGCGGCAGCCGTTTAAAGTCTTGGGAGAGTCCTGTGACTTGGGCTGATTTTGAAACGTGCTTCACTTTTCCTGACCTTAGTCTTCTTGAAAGAGTTGAGCCTCCTTATGAAAACCTGCCATGTATTAATTTCTTTGTTTAGTGTAGCGCCTCACTCTCAGATGTGAGGCTTGTTTTCATCCAACTGTTTAGTATAGCGCCTCACTCTGAGCTGTGAGGCTTGTTTTTCATTCAGCTGTTTAGTGTAGCGCCTCACTCTTAGATGTGAGGCTTGTCTTCAAGTGGTGCCCACACACTGAAGACCCCCACCATCTTCTTCCGATCCTGAAAGCATGCATGTTTGGGAGATCAGGCGTAATACGGCGCACAAAGGTGAGAGCGTCCTACGCAGCGTCCCAACAATAAGCATATGTATTTCGTCAGCACACTTTAGGGTCACACTTGGACTTTTTTGTTATAGTCATAATCATTATTGCCGCTATTGTTGTTATTATTTTTACTTTTATCTGTGACTAAGCCAGTGTTTCACCTGTGAATGTTAGGGGTCATGTTGAGAACCTCTTTAACAGAGAGGTAACGCCCGACTCCCTCATGAAGTGAACTGAGTCCTAATCCTTGCCACAAGTCACCCAGAGTTCTCCCTGCAACAGTGATGCACCGACCAGGCTCCAAGTCTAGCTTTCTGGCCAGTGCTTCATTTTACATTTTGGTGCTTTTAGTCTCTAAGATCTCTTTAAAGCACCTATTAAAGAAAGCAATATTTGTTTCGTTATTTTTTCACATTTTGACCCTTTTATTTCTCTACATCCCTAGGCTGCACTTTGGAATAGAAAATTGTCCGAAAAAGACATTTCCAGCAATAGTGTTTTTCATTTTTGGACCCATTTCACGAAGGAACAAATAAACGAAAGGAGGAAAGAGAGGGTGAGAAACCGTTTCTTGAAGTAACGGTTTCCAGTAAGTGAGGCGAAACAAGACAGAAAGAGAGATCGGATGAGTGAGAAAGAGAGAGGGACAACTGTCAGCGGCAGAGCAGAGGTCGACACTGACCTTGTCTTCTCTGAGGAGGAAGGAAGAGACGTTGCCGTTCCTTCTCTGCCCGCCCGCCCCTCCCTGGAAGCGTGTTTAAAATAATAAAGTAGGGGAACGGAATCAATCAAATTAAAGAAGTAGGGGCACGCCGTGCCCTGCCGATCCCGCCCACTTAGACCACTGGTGGCATGAAGTGCTTAGAAGCAGAGCGCCTTGCTCATTCCCATCTAACTGCAGTTCCCTTTCTGGTGATTTGCAGCATTTTTAAGATCTTCTTGGAGTTTCTCGTTGCTCCAGTGGTATGTTTCCTCGTCTTCATTACTTGATTTTGAGCACGAGAAAGTGTCACTCACATTCGATGAAATGTCACTCATAATTGCTCTGAAATTATGAAAATGTCACACATAGCAAGCAATCTGAAACCTTGGCAGCTATGGACACCTCCTGGAGAAGACACTCACCAAATACTTGGCACCAGCGTGTCGGAGCTGAGCTGTCGGTGATTTGTAGAAGGAGAGGAAATGTTTGCATTCAGAGGCTAGTCAAAGCGCAAAAACTGACTTTTTATTCTCCTGCAGTCAGGGCGCCAAGTATATTTCCGCCCTTATTAAGCTTGTATAGGGGTGTTGAGATCATCTGGCTATATATGTTCCCTATATAAGGTCCTTAATTCTAAGAGTAAAGGGGATGTTCATAGAATAATGAAATTAGATTTTCACTGAGCAGAAACGGAAGGCAATCAATCGAGCAAACTTGGTAGCTAGCTCTTCGTAGTGCTTTTTCTTTGATCTATTGAGGCTGTAGACAACTATGTATCCACTAGATGGCAATGAATTCCCATAAAATTAGGATACACCGGTCAAGTGTCCTACTGAAGGTATACAAAAAGTGCGCTGCATCAATAATGATCAGAAAATGAATCTCATACTTAAAAAATGGAGTTTAAACTGAACACTAGCTATACTATTGTTCCGATTAGTGCGAAAGACTCATACTTATCAACATTATAGCGAAATAGATTTGGGTCTAGATGTAGCATTGGGCAGGTCGGAATTAGTGGATGCTAATTGGGGCAACTTTATCAACACTTTGAGCCACAGCAAACTCACGCAAAGTAGTGCAAACTGCAAAGTGCTGGAAAAGTATTTACGTTTCAGCTAAAATCGTTTGCGCTGGAAAGTAGTCGCTAGAGTAACTAAATAATGCTTTGCAATACAGTCCGACATGGAAGTATCCCATTGATGGTGCATGGTTTTTTTCCCACGTCATTACCCATGTTTTTAAGTCAAGCTCTAGCTACTAATATTGATAGACCGGGCTTTACACCAGAAGATGACACCATCTTGAGGCAGGCATTAGCAAGGTGAAATACTTTTTTTCGCCTTACTTTTCTCACATTGCTTGAAGATTGCTCACATACAATGTGGTAAAGTTCAAAATGTAATCTAAGAATAGTATCTTATATTGGAACATACCTTTCCTGACCAAAATGTATTCCGGGAATAGGTTGGCGAAAATGTGGTCACAAAACACTGATGCATATCATTGTGAGTCTCAATTCAATTCAAAAGGCTTTATTCGGTTTGTGCAACAACCATAAAAGCAGAAAAACATGATTTAAAAACACACATATAAAAGTATTCAATAGATATAATGGTCAGAAAATAGTGCATGATGCATATTCTAGCACCAAATAGTTAATAACAGTATCCAAGGCATAAAACAATTCAGTTAATTAACAAGTATAATGGATTTCCTAGCAGCAATGGATTTTAGAATGTAAGAGGCAGCATAGAAACATAACCCCGGATCATTAAGCATCGCTAATAAATTCATAGCAAAACAGTCAAAAAGCAGCACTAGAAGCATAGAATGCGGTGGCAACCCAAAGGGGGCTTTGTGCACTAAGTGATAGTGAAGCAAAGAGTGACGGTGCGAGTGACATGTGGGTGAACACAGCGAGGGACGCAAGGTGACACAGTGAAAAAACACAGTATATACAAAATTGATGGCTCGTCCTCAGTGGATGAGTATTTGATGTTTGATTGGGAACCAAAGTAGATGGTGATAATGGCGGCGGGTGCCCACCCCGCATATTTTCATCTTTAATTGCAGGTGCCCACCCTGCATTATGGCCGCTTGTTTTTAATTAATAGAGCAGGTGCCCACCCTGCGTCTGCATTTTATTTAGTGCGCGGGTGCCCACCCTGCGACTTTGTCTTATTTAGTGCGTGGATGCTCACCCCGCGACTTTGCACGTATTTTTATTTAAATTAGAGCGGGTGCCCACCCCGCCTCTCACCGCCGCAGCCCGAGCATAAAGAGTTGGTGCCGGGCCGCTGCCCAATGCGCCACGAAAGCTGTCTGCCTGGTTGGGGGCGGGCCTGCGGCTGGGCCGGAAGAGGCTGGCCCAAAGAGACGACACGGGGCTCCCAGGCTGGAGGGAGAGCCCCGTGGTGGCAGCAAAAGTACTCCGGTGTCGTGAGTGAAGCGGAGACCGGCGAGAAGAGAAGCCTGACCGTCACACTCTAGAGGAGTCCAGGTGAGAGGAGCTGGGGAGGAGGGGGCACGAGGCACATTGTCGGTAACTGCCCCTCCACGCTGGGAGTCCACTAAATCCTGCCCGAGGCCCGGTGAGTGGGGCCGATGGGGACGCGACTTTGATGGAAGTCGGGAGCCCCCGTGGGGGGTGGGACGTAGCTCCCTGTGCACATCATGGTGCCTTGTCAGGCACAACGCAGGATTCCTTTTTCTTGAGCGGGCCCGCCGGTGCAGCCCGCTCCACCGTTGGGGGCACATTTTGATTAAAGGGCCCCAGTGAGGGTCCCAAGGGCCAGTGGTGCCCCTACTTTCTGTGTGTTGCACCCCACAGAACCAGTGAGAGCCCAGAGTGTCCCATGATTTTTCCACCGCAATTGCTCCAACCTCGGGGTATACTTCTAGTGCGCTCCACGTTTTGGGGGCAAGGTCATTCCCTTTATTGTGGCATAATTATTTCAGGAGCCAGTGTGCTCCAGGGGACATGATTATTTGGAGAGCCTGTGCGTGGCTCTAACGTTTTTCACATTTGTTTGAAGGGCCATTGAGAGCCAATGCCACATTCTTAACTTTTTCAGCGGCCCAGCAAGTAGTGGGCAGCTGCACCGTTTAAGCCTTGCTTTATATTAGGGGACATGTGTTGAACTCAGGAGTGAGACGCACTCCTTCGCCCCCATCTTTTCCTGCACAGCTGCGCAGCACTTAGTGCCAGCTGCTATGTGTAGGCCTTCCTTTGAGATTCCCAGCTGCCCAGCAAGTAGTGGGCTGCTGCAACGTTTAGGTTTGTGCCAAGTGCGCACCCCTGACTGTCGCTGCATTGGTAGCGCGCCCTGACTTTGGACAGAGGGCATTTTAGCCCCTTAGAGATGGCCAGTTGGCCGAGGGGACTGTTAGATTTATAGGGCGCCAGTGTGATTTATATGGGTGCTAGGAAATGTAATGTGATTTTATGATTATTAGGTTTTACCTACTGTCTTATGTTTTATTTGATTCTCTACTGTGGTCTAGGTTTGATTTATTCCCTACTGCAGTTTATGTTTGTCAGTTTGTTTCCTAATGCAAGTTATGTTTAGGAGATTCTGGTCTACTATAGTTAGGCTTATGAGGTTGGTGCAGAATAGAGTTCTCGCCCTATGTGATACTGTGCAGGATAGGATTTATGTTACAGGTTGACGCTGAGTATAGTGTCTGCCAGTGATTACTGGCTGTGTTCTAAGTTCATGATATATTCTTACTTTTACTATTTTTACCAAGTGATGATTCTGACAGTGGCCCACGTGGCCCTGTCATGTGTAAATAATCCCCCTGTAAATATTGACTGTGCCAGTTGGCACAGTGTATATTGTGTGATTACCATCTAATGTGTTTTATGATAATACAAAGGCTATTTTTATAAATAACCTTGTGTGGAGTTCCTTTTGTGGTGTGCCTAGTATGATGTTACTGTGTGTGTTGTGCAAATGCTTTACATATCACCACCGGGATAAGCCTAGCTGCTCGTGCCAAGCTACCAAGGGGGTGAGCAGGGGTTATCTTTGGCGTGTAACTCCCTTTCCCTGACTAGAGTGGTGGTCTCTGCCTGGCTTTGGCCCCATTTCTAACAAAATGTAATAAAAATGTAAACATATTAAGAATCACAAAAGCAGAGTTTATAACTGAGTGAAAACTTACAAGAGAAACCGGAAGATTAGAGAGTTTATGAAGTCTCAAAATCCAAAACCCAACAGCTGTGTCAAGCAGAAAGATATATAGGTGTGTATATCGCCACAAAAAGAAACCACAAATAAAGTGCCTGACCTTCGCAAGTGTGAACACACTGTGGGCGTGTGTATCGCCAAAGAAGTGGGTGAAACTTCAGACTGAATGCGGCTTCTAAAGCTAAAACGGAGCTTCGTATCGTAGGGTTACCAAGGTAACCAAGAGAAACCATGGAAAATGGCCGTCAACATGAGGAAGCAACTTCGAAGCGTGATGACTTCAGAACGATGTGGTGCTGCAGGAGACTGGGAGAAATACTGACGTTTCACTGAGAAGTGAAGTGCGTCAGAGAAGCGAGGACTAACTGTAAATAGGCAACAAGCTTGAACGCTTGGTATACGTCACCTTCCGATGTGCATCTTCTCTGCTAGTACCCACGGGAATTCTACGATGTCATCGGAGTGAGAACGGCAGCTCCATGAGAAGAATCCCTCTGTCTAACAACGAGAGTCAGACACGCTAAACTTCTTTGTTCACCAGTCACGCCAATGCTGAGCTCGTTCTATGTGAGCCGCTCTGAAAATGCCAACTTCTCTCCTCTGGTCTCGCCGATGCCAAGTTGTGTTGCAGCCTGTATTTCTGCACACTACACGGTCTGAGGGTGACAGCTTTCAGAGTTCACATCCGCTGCGCAAGTCGATCCTCCTAGCATGTTATTTAAAACACACGTTAAGAATGAAACGAGTGAACAAAACCTTCTGTCCTCTTGTCGTCGAGGGAAACCAACAGGACTTCACCTCCAATTGTCTGTAAAGGGACGCTTCCTTGAAAGATGAGAATTAATTGAAAAGCGCTGCTGAGCTGCACACCGGGTTCTAAGTATTGTCGCCAAGATGTAGTAAAGATGTTGCAGGAAACAGCAGGTAGATTAAGAAGTACTTTATTGAAGTACATAGGAAGAGACAAGAGTGGACTCTTCGCCACGGAGGCTACAAGCAACTGCAGTGGAATAGAACCCTTACTTGAGAGCAAACATAGAACTTAAGCATAAGAGCATTCTGTAAGTAATGTAATGACATTCCATAAAGACTAGAGCTAAATCTTAAGACTTATGTACTACACAATGCCCTTGCGCCTCCAAGAATATACCGCACGATGACCCTAGAAATGCTATTAATTATGGTCAAACCAAATCAAATAAATGCATTTGAATGTGTGTGTGTGTTGGACCTGCGATGGGCAAGCCCAGCACAAAGGGGGTAGCTTGGCTCAAGTGTCAAGGCAGGTGAAGGCTGTAGTGTTAAGCCGGCTTTGACCCAATAATAACCCTCTGTGCAACCACACCAAAAAGAAGGACACCACACCACTGCTGTAGAAAAATACGATTCCTTTATGTAAAAGTTCTCTGTGAATAGGGATGATTGGGAAAACACCTACACATTTCTTTTGGTCACACAATTCTGGGTTTCAATTCTGTAATAGGTAATACTATAAATAATTTCAGGAATAAATAGCATCAATAAATAGAATAAATATCAGGAATGAATATCACGAATAAATAGAATAAATATCACTTTTGCCTAGCAGAATAAATACTGGTTCATTTAACTAAACAAACACATGTTCATTCTGGTATCGCTGCCACCAATTAAATATGTCAGGAACATTACACTTGCAATACATTTCAGTTTGGAACGATGACTCTTACAGTTTGTGTTGGTTTCAATGATAATGCATACGGGCTTCTCTGGGCACAGAATGAGGCTCTTTAAGGTTCAGTCAGGGAGTATGCGCGTGTATCTAAAAGACAAGGAAATACAGTGAATACTTCATTTGCACGCGGTTGCCACCGGGATGAGATCTCTACTTGCCGGTGGAGTCCCTGCGTGCCTACGGGCTTTGTCACCGCTAGCACTCAGGCGGCACCAGTTCAAAGTCTTCAGACTGACGAACGGGCTGCCGGAGAGGTCACACAACCTTCGCGCTCAGTTAAAACAATGCCGGTTCACAGTTCCTTCACAACGCTGCACAGCACCGGAAGAAACGGGCCCACCTCACATCGGCTGCAATCGGAAAGCGATTCAGTCAGGGCACAGCACTTCTCACGCCAGCGACGGGGTTCTCAAGGGCTCCACGGACCTCCCTCCGACTTCCGCATACAGGGTGGTTCCCGCCCACAGCTACAGCTCCCGGGTCACTGGGGAGTGGCAGAGAAGCTGGTCCCGCCCAACGAAGGCCGACCTTCCCGCCCCGGCGCACCACCTCACCTTCAGTCCGCGCAGGAAGCGCTCTACGCTGGTGGGGCTCGGAGACGTCCGAGCTCCCCTCTAGAGGCGCCTGTCGCGAATGGGGCACTGTCGACGATCGCGGTCGCGGCGAACTTGCTCTCGCCTCGCGACTCGTGAAATCTGTCGCAATTCACCACCGGGGGGGGGCGGGGAGGTACACGAATTTGGCCACAGTCTTTGGGGGTAATGAGGCACTCACTGGGCAGGCGCTGTAGGCGCAAGGCCACCGCTTAGGTAGTTGACTGGAACGCCAGTCAGAATCAATACCAATGACCTTTGCTACTCTACTGCCTGCGCTACCAGCCACCTCAGGGGTCAACAGGGCAGGTGTCAATCTGGTGTCAAGTCTGGAATCTCTTCTATCGAATCTAAAATGGCCGCCAGGGACTGGGCCTTTTATAGCCAGTGCCCTGGGGTGCTGGCACGAGCCAGAAGGTTCTAGAACCTTCTCTGGCTGTGACAATGACATGGCACTTTTGAGGTGTATTTAGGACACTCACAGCCACCGTACTGTGGTTCTAGAGCAGCCATTTTGTGTACCTGAGGGGAAATAAGGAAATTCCTGTCAGGAAAGTGCGCCAAACAAAGGGCGCCAAAACCTCAAAAGGCCAGAGTTCATGAAGGCTCCAATGGGAGTCACTCACATGAGGGAAAAGGGTGTCCACCATTTTAGGGCCATTTATTCAGGTTGACAACCCCAGTTTGTAATGCCACAGGTTTCGTCATGTGTCTTGTAAATAGGTGCCACAAACCTTATGAGCAACTGGGCGTCAAGGAACATCTAACCCCATGAAAAAACACATAAAAAGTCCTGGCAGACAAAGAAAAGCGACAAATTTTGGGAGGTACAGGGGAACAAAAGAAATCATAGTGGTGAGGGGACTTTCAGAAGCAGACAGGTCTAACACGCGTCTCCCCCAGCTGAAAGTGGGGAGAACTACCCAACCCCTTGGGAGTCCTCAACACTAAGGCGGAAATACCTGGAGAGACCGTCTGCGTTGGCGTGGTCAACTCTGGGCCGGTGTTCCACCCGAAAGTCCATTCCCTGTAGGGAGATAGACCACCTCAACAGTTTGGAGTTTTCCCCCTTCATTTGCATGAGCCAACGAAGGGGTCGGTGGTCTGTCTGAACAAGGAAGTGTGAACAAAACAAGTATGGTCGCAGCTTCTTCAGTGCCCAGACCACCGCAAAGGCTTCCCGCTCGATGGTACTCCGCCTCTGTTCCCGGGGAAGCAGTCTCCATGACAGAAAGACCACGGGTTGATCCAGACCCTCTTCATTGAGTTGCGATAGCACCGCCCCAATGCCAATGTCGGATGCATCTGTCTGGACAATGAATTCCTTCGTGAAATCCGGAGCCTTCAGGACTGGATGTTTACACAATGCTTGTTTCAGAGTGTCGAAGGCTCGCTGACAAGCCTCCGTCCAGATGACTCTCCTGGGTTGCTTCTTGGCTGTGAGTTCTGTAAGGGGTGCCACGATAGTGCCATACCCCTTCACGAATCGCCTGTAGTAACCTGTGAGGCCCAGGAAGGCTCGGACCTCAGTCTGGGTCTTGGGGGGTTTCCAGGCCATGATTGCCTCAATCTTCGCCTGAAGGAGCCGCACCGTTCCCCTCCCCACCAAGTGACCTAAGTACACTACCGACCCCTGTCCAATCTGACATTTGCTGGCCTTGATCGTCAAGCCAGCCCGTTCCAGGGCCTGGAGAATGGCTTGCAAATGCTGCAAGTGATCCTCCCAACTGTTACTGAAGACAGCTATGTCATCCAAGTAAGCAGCAGAGAATGACTCCATCCCGGTGAGGATCGTGTTCACCAGCCGCTGAAAAGTGGCCGGAACGTTCTTGAGCCCAAAGGGTATGACGCAGAACAGGTAGTGTCCATCTGGTGTGGAGAAGGCTGACCTTTCCTTGGCTCCATCAGTCATGGGAATCTGCCAGTACCCTGCAGTAAGGTCAATGGTACTGAGATATTGGGCAGCTCCCAACCGGTCAATCAGTTCATCCGCCCGAGGGATCGGATGAGCATCCGTCTTGGTTACCGAATTTAGTCCTCGGTAGTCCACACAGAATCGCAATTCTGGGGTGGCGGCAGGTGGGGCAGCTTTGGGGACCAAAACCACCGGGCTAGACCAAGGGCTACTTGAAGGTTCGATGACTCCTAGCTCCAGCATCTTAGCTACTTCGCTTTGGATACTGGCCTTCACCTTGTCAGACAGCCGGTAAGACTTTGACTTCACAGGTGGGCTGTCCCCTGTGTCCACGTCATGGGTACACAGGTGGGTCTTACCCGGGACAAGGGAGAACAGAGGAGCGAATGACCCAAAGACCTGGCGACATTCCTCCTGCTGCTCAGGAGTCAGGGATGGCGAGAGTTTCACTCCCTCCACTGACCCATCCTTTACTTGAGACGCAAAAAGGTCGGGGAGAGGCTCAGTGTCCTCTTCCTCTGAACCGTCAGTCACCATAACCAACATGACTTCGGGCCTCTCGTAGTGGGGTTTGAGGCGATTGGCATGGAACACCCGATGTGGATGCCGAGGGGTCTTTACGTCCACCAGATAGGTAGTCTTGCCCATCTTCTCCAACACCTCATATGGGCCTGTCCAACGGTCCTGGAGGGCACTCAGCTCTCCAGGTTCCATCACCCACACCTTCTGGCCAGGCTCCAACTCCACTGGGTGAGCATTGTGGTCATACCACACTTTCATGACTGCCTGACTGGCTTCCAAGTTGTCAGAAGCTTGCTTCCACAACTTAGCCATTTGGCTCCGGAAGGCCAGCATGTAGCTCACCACATCTGGGGGAACTTTCCGGGGAGGCTTTTCCCAGGAGTCCCTCACCAGACTAAGAGGTCCACGTACAGGGTGCCCGTACAAAAGCTCGAAGGGGCTAAAGCCCACTCCCTTCTGCGGCACTTCCCTGAAGGAAAAAAGCAAACAGGGTAGGAGGACGTCCCATTTCCTCCGCAGGCTTTCGGGTAGACTTCTGATCATACCCTTCAAGGTTTGATTGAACCTTTCCACAAGATCATTGGTCTGTGGGTGATAAGGAGTGGTGAACCGGTAGGTCACTCCACACTCCTTCCACATTGCCCGCATATATGCTGACATGAAGTTGGTCCCCCTGTCAGACACAACCTCTTTGGGGAATCCCACTCGGGTAAAGATCCCCATCAGGGCCTTCGCCACTACCAGTGCAGTAATGGTTCTCAGAGGGATTGCCTCTGGATACCTTGTGGCGTGATCCACCAGTACCAGGATAAACCTGTGACCGGATGATGTCGGTGGATCTAGGGGCCCAGCAATGTCGATGCCCACCCTTTCAAAGGGGGTGCCAACGACGGGAAGTGGTTCCAGGGGAGCTTTCAGCTTCATCCCTGTTTTCCCACTGGCTTGGCATGACATGCACAACCGACAGTATGTGTCAGACGCCAATAAAAATGGGGGACAAGCCGGGCAAAGGTCTTGTCCTGACCCAAGTGTCCTGCCAAGGGAATCTCGTGAGCCAACTCTAATAGGAAGGCTCGGTAACACTGTGGGACTACCAGGGCCCGTGACAACCCGTGCACTGGCGCCCTGGGTTCACTGTAGAGGAGACCATCCTCCCAGTAAACACGATAGTTCCCAGACTCGTTACCTGCTGCCTGGGCTTCAGCCTGTTGCCTCAGACCCTCGAGGGTGGGACATTCCCTTTGTCCCTTGCTCAGTTCCTCCCTGGATGGTCCTCCCTCCACTCGCCACTCAGCGGGGATAGGCAAGTCCTCCAACGGAACCATGTCCTCCTCCGCGGACTCCGGGTCCACCTCTGCAGGTGGCCTATCCGTCTCACGGGGCACGGACATCGAGGCAGGCTCTTCCTGTCCTCGAGATGTTCCCTCATCAGCAGCTGGGTGGGCCATTATTCCAGGCTCCAGCCCACGCGACTTCTCCTCCCGAGCAGCCGCAGACCTGGTACTCACACAGGCCCAATCAGGTGTACCCAGCATCTCAGTATGAGTCCGGTATTCCACCTCCTTCCAAGCATTGTGCTCCATATCATTACCCAGCAGACAATCGACTGGCACGGCGGGGCTTACGGCAACTCGAAATGAACCTGCAACCCCTCCCCACTCAAAGGGAACCTCGGCCACAGGATAGTGACCCATTCTGCCGTCAGCCATCGCGGCTGGATGAAGTACGCCTGGAATCACCTACTCTGAGGACACCAGATGACTCCTTACCATAGTCATACTGGCTCCTGTATCTCTCAGAGCTTCCCCTCTATGGCCATTGATGGTGACCCATTGCCCATACTTGGTAGTATTTGAGGGCACCTGGATCTTTGGAACCATCTCCCGATCACCCAGGGACACTAAGGTGACACCCACCCTCTCCCTTCCCTTATCTAAGGGCAACTCCTACCCAAGCGCTACACTAGCGACTCCCAGGGTCTTTCCTCCAGTGGGAGGGGGTGGTCTCTTTGGGCATTTTACATCTCCCTTATAATGTCCAATACCACCGCACTCAAAGCAATGGATAACCCTTGGCTGCTGACTCTGTCCAGGATTAGGGTTCTTCTGCGGGTTAGCCTTAGATTTGGAAAAGTGACTTTTCCCCTTTAAGTTATTTTGGGGGCCTTTGGAGAACTCCTGTTTCTTGTTATCTTCTCCCCCTTTCTTCTGGGCAGCGCCCTGTCCGGACTTCTGAGAATCTCCTCCCGTCCCCTTCGTGGATACTCGGGTACTTACCCAAATGTCTGCCTCCTCAGCAAGCTTACGGGGGCAAGTAAGTTTGCTGTCTACCAGGTGTTGCCTCAGCTCGGGAAGACATTTCTCGAGTAGATGTTCCTTGAGTATTAGGTCGTACAACCCTCGATAGTCCTCCACCTCATTACCTTGGACCCACCCATCCAGGGCTTTCTTGGCATAATCCAGGAAGTCAACCCAATTCTGTGAGCTCAGTTTGTGGCTGCCCCTGAACCTTTGCCTGTATTTCTCTGGGGTCAACCCAAACTTCCTAATGAGCGCCACCTTCATGGCGGGGTAATTTACCTGTTCCTCCCGGTCTAGGGCTAATAGGGCATCCCTACCTGTCGGAGGCATGTACCGGTATAATCCACCACCCCACTGCTCCTCATGGATCCCATGGGCTCTTAAGGAAACCTCATAGGCTGCCAGCCACTTGGCTATGTCGTCTCCAGCGGTGTAACTGGCGACTACGTCCTTGGGTAAATGGGGCCTGGGCTCCCTGGCAAATTCCTTTGACTCGACACCCTTCGGAGTGATGTTGTGGGCCTGGAGGTTGAGTTCCCGTAGCTTGAACTCGTGTTCCATTCTCCTCCCTGCCATCCTCTCTTCCATCTCCATCTTGGCCAACTCCCACCTTAACTGTCTTTCCTCTCTCCTGTCGGCTAACTCGGTCTCTGACAACCCTCTGGATGACACGCTGCTGCCCTCCCGTGAGGCTACCTTGGGGCTGATTGACATTTCACCCACCCCCGGGAGACATTCCGCAGTCCCATCAATGACAGTACCTCTGTCTGATTCTTCCTCCTCCACCGTTCCCTCCGTGTGCGCTTCCACCCAGGTTCGCAGACTAGTACGGAGCTCCTCTCTTTTGGCCCCTCGCCTAACGAACACTCCCCTTTCCTGACAGAAATCCTTGAGCTGTGCCACAGTATAGGTCTCCAGCTCTGACATTTCGAATTCCATCTTGTCAGTGAAAAGTGTGGACAACCACCCCGAAGTAGGTTACAAGGATAGGAACTCTGAGGGTCGCCTCCACCCACCTCCAGGAAAGAATTTTAGAAAAAGCAAAAGGTTGAATTAGAGGGCCGCTAGGAGAAAACTCCGGGTGTGTACCTGTGGTGCACACTGAATTATTATGGGGTACAAAACAAGCACGGCTCGATATCCCACCCGCTCAGCACCAATTTTATGTTGGACCTGCGATGGGCAAGCCCAGCACAAAGGGGGTAGCTTGGCTCAAGTGTCCAGGCAGGTGAAGGCTGTAGTGTTAAGCCGGCTTTGACCCAATAATAACCCTCTGTGCAACCACACCAAAAAGAAGGACACCACACCACTGCTGTAGAAAAATACGATTCCTTTATGTAAAAGTTCTCTGTGAATAGGGATGATTGGGAAAACACATACACATTTCTTTTGGTCACACAATTCTGGGTTTCAATTCTATAATAGGTAATACTATAAATAATTTCAGGAATAAATAGCATCAATAAATAGAATAAATATCAGGAATGAATATCACGAATAAATAGAATAAATATCACTTTTGCCTAGCAGAATAAATACTGGTTCATTTAACTAAACAAACACATGTTCATTCTGGTATCGCTGCCACCAATTAAATACGTCAGGAACATTACACTTGCAATACGTTTCAGTTTGGAAAGATGACTCTTACAGTTTGTGTTGGTTTCAATGATAATGCATACGGGCTTCTCTGGGCACAGAATGAGTTATTGGGACTCTTTAAGGTTCAGTCAGGGAGTATGCGTGTGTATGTAAAAGACAAGGAAATACAGTGAATACTTCATTTGCACGCGGTTGCCACTGGGATGAGATCTCTACTTGCCGGTGGAGTCCCTGCGCGCCTACGGGCTTTGTCACCGCTAGCACTCAGGCGACACCAGTTCAAAGTCTTCAGACTGACGAACGGGCTGCCGGAGAGGTCACACAACCTTCGCGCTCAGTTAAAACAATGCCGGTTCACAGTTCCTTCACAACGCTGCACACCACCGGAAGAAACGGGCCCACCTCACATCGGCTGCAATCGGAAAGCGATTCAGTCAAGGCACAGCACTTCTCACGCCAGCGACGGGGTTCTTAAGGGCTCCACGGACCTCCCTCCGACTTCCGCATACAGGGTGGTTCCCGCCCACAGCTACAGCTCCCGGGTCACTGGGGAGTGGCAGAGACGCTGGTCCCGCCCAACGAAGGCCGACCTTCCCCGCCCCGTCGCACCACCTCACTTTCAGTCCGCGCAGGAAGCGCTCTACGCTGGTGGGGCTCGGAGACGTCCGAGCTCCCCTCTAGAGGCGCCTGTCGCAAAGGGGGCACTGTCGACGATCGCGGTCGCGGCGAACTTGCTCTCGCCTCGCGACTCGTGAAATCTGTCGCAATTCACCACCGGGGGGCGGGGAGGTACACGAATTTGGCCACAGTCTTTGGGGGTAATGAGGCACTCACTGGGCAGGCGCTGTAGGCGCAAAGCCACCGCTTAGGTAGTTGACTGGAACGCCAGTCAGAATCAATACCAATGACTTTTGCTACTCTACTGCCTGCGCTACCAGCCACCTCAGGGGTCAACAGGGCAGGTGTCAATCTGGTGTCAAGTCTGGAATCTCTTCTATCGAATCTAAAATGGCCGCCAGGGACTGGGCCTTTTATAGCCAGTGCCCTGGGGTGCTGGCACGAGCCAGAAGGTTCTAGAACCTTCTCTGGCTGTGACAATGACATTGCACTTTTGAGGTGTATTTAGGACACTAACAGCCACCGTACTGTGGTTCTAGAGCAGCCATTTTGTGTACCTGAGGGGAAATAAGGAAATTCCTGTCAGGAAAGTGCGCCAAACAAAGGGCGCCAAAACCTCAAAAGGCCAGAGTTCATGAAGGCTCCAATGGGAGTCACTCACATGAGGGAAAAGGGTGTCCACCATTTTAGGGCCATTTATTCAGGTTGACAACCCCAGTTTGTAATGCCACAGGTTTCGTCATGTGTCTTGTAAATAGGTGCCACAAACCTTATGAGCAACTGGGCGTCAAGTAACATCTAACCCCATGAAACAACACATAAAAAGTCCTGGCAGACAAAGAAAAGCGACACATTTTGGGAGGTACAGGGGAACAAAAGAAATCATAGTGGTGAAGGGACTCTCAGAAGCAGAAAGGTCTAACAGTGTGCAACTAAGTCTCAAAAACTGCATACCGCTAGATAACTTCAGCATTGTGTTCCAAAATATAATTGCCGAGTTAGGCCACTGTGTTGTTAAAGACAGAGGAGGAAAGTGCACAGATTTAAAAGATAAACGTTTCTGTGGCATTCGGGCTGAAGCACAGGTGAGGCTTTTATATACGTGACTTTAGCATCTAGATGCCTCTTTCCTGGAATGGAGCGATCTGGAACAATATAAGCCCAAATACCATGCTTTACACTTTAAAAAGAATCCTGCATTTACACAGGATTCATTTTCCAAAGGTAGTGTATTTTCAGGAGGTTTAATTGTTGTCAGTGAGTCCATAATATGAGTATGTATTACGTTTTGACTTCACAAATTTATAAGCCATGACTCAGTAAACTAATAATGCTTCCCAGTGGATGTTTGCTCAAGTTAAAATCAAATAACTTCTCTAGATAGTGAGTACATTGGTTCAAGTTATGTAGCAGCCTAAAGGCAGTAGCTGTTAAGGTAGTACTGGGCAGAAGAGACCTGTCGAAGTATCAGGCCCTGGTAAAGAATGGTATGCAACGTTTACAACAAAATTTTTACAACGCACTACCATTACAACGCAGGTATTACCACGCATACCATTATAACGCATTGCGCTGGGGGCGCTCTAGGGTAAGTAATAAGTTTAATTTTCTATCCAACACCTTCCCTAGTGTCCACGGGGACTGGAGTTGGAATAGAAAATTATACTTACCACTATCCAGCACCTCTAAGCGCTATGCGTTGTAATGGTATTCGTTGTAAATACCGCGTTGTAAAGGTATGCGTGGTAAAAGTATGCGTTGTAACGTCATACATCCGTAAAGAATACATGGTGGCTCATCTACAGTTTCATTGATTTAGATCCAGGTTGCGTCCAGTTGAGAGGCTCGAGTTTTATGTTTGGTGATGAACTAGGTGGTTTTTCACGAATTTTTCGAAAGACCTGGAGACTTATGGGTGCATGTAGTAGTTTCATTTAATGTCCTTTCTATTGCTCAAATCTAAGGATTCAGGTATAGTCCATGACCAAGGTTTTTTTATTTTGTTAATTTTGCTTCCCTTCTTAGGGGCGTAGCTTACACTGGTTTATCAGATGCAGTGGCACCACGGCACAGAGGCATGGAGGGCCCACTGAACCATGATTATTGCTGTTTCTCACAGTTCAAACAGCAGCCAGGCTGGCTATTTCCTTCCTTGCGCTAGGACCCATGACACCCCCGAAGCCACTGTGAACCCCACTGCTGTTGCAGTTCGTTTGCCACCTCTGCATTCAAATTCATGTTTATATTTATTAAGCCCGTATTACAACTGAACAGCTCACGGTGACCGTGGATATCTGTTGTTTAAGTGCAGGAGAAAAGTTCAACTTCAGTTTTTGTGACTAAATGCATTACTTTTTGTAGTCACAACATTGGCCCAAGCAAGCTATCTAGCAGGGATTTCTCAGTTTAAATAAAAGCCTCTCCGACCACCTTAAGTGACTTTAAAAATGCTTGGTGCAAACTCCTCACTAGCAAGTGGGAAATTCACTGAGAACACTGCCCAGTATTAGACAGCTTGTTTCCTTCCCAGTGTAAGAATTGGCTTTTGTAGTCTGGTCTGCCCTGTTCCCATGATGCACTGGGCCAGGGACAGACTAATTTGCATACAGCCAGGTTCTGAAACTGGGATGGTGCAATGAGCTAAAAAACGGTGTTGGATCTAGCCCTGATCTCTTGACTGGGTGAGAGTACTCTGCTTAATTCAGAGACTCTGTCCATCACCACCCCTTGTTGTAAATTATTTTGTCCACCCTAAGCGTGGAAGGGTATACTCAGATGTGAGTCCCTTGCTCATTGCACCATCAGGATTCAAGCAAGCCGGGCCGAAAACGCCTGAAATGGCAGAAAGCGGTCCCCGGAAGCTTGTTTCCTTCCCAGTGTAAGAATTGGCTTTTGTAGTCTGGTCTGCCCTGTTCCCATGATGCACTGGGCCAGGGACAGACTAATTTGCATACAGCCAGGTTCTGAAACTGGGATGGTGCAATGAGCTAAAAAACGGTGTTGGATCTAGCCCTGATCTCTTGACTGGGTGAGAGTACTCTGCTTAATTCAGAGACTCTGTCCATCACCACCCCTTGTTGTAAATTATTTTGTCCACCCTAAGCGTGGAAGGGTATACTCAGATGTGAGTCCCTTGCTCATTGCACCATCAGGATTCAAGCAAGCCGGGCCGAAAACGCCTGAAATGGCAGAAACCGGTCCCCGGAAGCTTGTTTCCTTCCCAGTGTAAGAATTGGCTTTTGTAGTCTGGTCTGCCCTGTTCCCATGATGCACTGGGCCAGGGACAGACTAATTTGCATACAGCCAGGTTCTGAAACTGGGATGGTGCAATGAGCTAAAAAACGGTGTTGGATCTAGCCCTGATCTCTTGACTGGGTGAGAGTACTCTGCTTAATTCAGAGACTCTGTCCATCACCACCCCTTGTTGTAAATTATTTTGTCCACCCTAAGCGTGGAAGGGTATACTCAGATGTGAGTCCCTTGCTCATTGCACCATCAGGATTCAAGCAAGCCGGGCCGAAAATGCCTGAAATGGCAGAAACCGGTCCCCGGAAGCTTGTTTCCTTCCCAGTGTAAGAATTGGCTTTTGTAGTCTGGTCTGCCCTGTTCCCATGATGCACTGGGCCAGGGACAGACTAATTTGCATACAGCCAGGTTCTGAAACTGGGATGGTGCAATGAGCTAAAAAACGGTGTTGGATCTAGCCCTGATCTCTTGACTGGGTGAGAGTACTCTGCTTAATTCAGAGACTCTGTCCATCACCACCCCTTGTTGTAAATTATTTTGTCCACCCTAAGCGTGGAAGGGTATACTCAGATGTGAGTCCCTTGCTCATTGCACCATCAGGATTCAAGCAAGCCGGGCCGAAAACGCCTGAAATGGCAGAAACCGGTCCCCGGAAGCTTGTTTCCTTCCCAGTGTAAGAATTGGCTTTTGTAGTCTGGTCTGCCCTGTTCCCATGATGCACTGGGCCAGGGACAGACTAATTTGCATACAGCCAGGTTCTGAAACTGGGATGGTGCAATGAGCTAAAAAACGGTGTTGGATCTAGCCCTGATCTCTTGACTGGGTGAGAGTACTCTGCTTAATTCAGAGACTCTGTCCATCACCACCCCTTGTTGTAAATTATTTTGTCCACCCTAAGCGTGGAAGGGTATACTCAGATGTGAGTCCCTTGCTCATTGCACCATCAGGATTCAAGCAAGCCGGGCCGAAAACGCCTGAAATGGCAGAAACCGGTCCCCGGAAGCTTGTTTCCTTCCCAGTGTAAGAATTGGCTTTTGTAGTCTGGTCTGCCCTGTTCCCATGATGCACTGGGCCAGGGACAGACTAATTTGCATACAGCCAGGTTCTGAAACTGGGATGGTGCAATGAGCTAAAAAACGGTGTTGGATCTAGCCCTGATCTCTTGACTGGGTGAGAGTACTCTGCTTAATTCAGAGACTCTGTCCATCACCACCCCTTGTTGTAAATTATTTTGTCCACCCTAAGCGTGGAAGGGTATACTCAGATGTGAGTCCCTTGCTCATTGCACCATCAGGATTCAAGCAAGCCGGGCCGAAAACGCCTGAAATGGCAGAAACCGGTCCCCGGAAGCTTGTTTCCTTCCCAGTGTAAGAATTGGCTTTTGTAGTCTGGTCTGCCCTGTTCCCATGATGCACTGGGCCAGGGACAGACTAATTTGCATACAGCCAGGTTCTGAAACTGGGATGGTGCAATGAGCTAAAAAACGGTGTTGGATCTAGCCCTGATCTCTTGACTGGGTGAGAGTACTCTGCTTAATTCAGAGACTCTGTCCATCACCACCCCTTGTTGTAAATTATTTTGTCCACCCTAAGCGTGGAAGGGTATACTCAGATGTGAGTCCCTTGCTCATTGCACCATCAGGATTCAAGCAAGCCGGGCCGAAAACGCCTGAAATGGCAGAAACCGGTCCCCGGAAGCTTGTTTCCTTCCCAGTGTAAGAATTGGCTTTTGTAGTCTGGTCTGCCCTGTTCCCATGATGCACTGGGCCAGGGACAGACTAATTTGCATACAGCCAGGTTCTGAAACTGGGATGGTGCAATGAGCTAAAAAACGGTGTTGGATCTAGCCCTGATCTCTTGACTGGGTGAGAGTACTCTGCTTAATTCAGAGACTCTGTCCATCACCACCCCTTGTTGTAAATTATTTTGTCCACCCTAAGCGTGGAAGGGTATACTCAGATGTGAGTCCCTTGCTCATTGCACCATCAGGATTCAAGCAAGCCGGGCCGAAAACGCCTGAAATGGCAGAAACCGGTCCCCGGAAGCTTGTTTCCTTCCCAGTGTAAGAATTGGCTTTTGTAGTCTGGTCTGCCCTGTTCCCATGATGCACTGGGCCAGGGACAGACTAATTTGCATACAGCCAGGTTCTGAAACTGGGATGGTGCAATGAGCTAAAAAACGGTGTTGGATCTAGCCCTGATCTCTTGACTGGGTGAGAGTACTCTGCTTAATTCAGAGACTCTGTCCATCACCACCCCTTGTTGTAAATTATTTTGTCCACCCTAAGCGTGGAAGGGTATACTCAGATGTGAGTCCCTTGCTCATTGCACCATCAGGATTCAAGCAAGCCGGGCCGAAAACGCCTGAAATGGCAGAAACCGGTCCCCGGAAGCTTGTTTCCTTCCCAGTGTAAGAATTGGCTTTTGTAGTCTGGTCTGCCCTGTTCCCATGATGCACTGGGCCAGGGACAGACTAATTTGCATACAGCCAGGTTCTGAAACTGGGATGGTGCAATGAGCTAAAAAACGGTGTTGGATCTAGCCCTGATCTCTTGACTGGGTGAGAGTACTCTGCTTAATTCAGAGACTCTGTCCATCACCACCCCTTGTTGTAAATTAATCAGTATTAGACATGCACACAGCAACCATTCTCCAAGACCTCAAAGAAGGAAGGAGTTGTCCAGATCTCTAGTTTTCTCCGCAGGCCTCGTAGTGACTGACAGTAGTTACTATAGCTGTCTCCTGCAGTTTCTGGTTGGGATGCAAACTTTGCTTCCTCCTCTCATAGCATAGGTGATCTTTGTTACACAAATCCACTGCCCTCAACCAAGTACTTCACATGCATAAATGAAGACACTTCCCTGCCACCTCCGTCTGTCTCCCGAACCTAGTGAACGTTCACTTGTCCATTCCACTCTACATTTGGAACTTATCCAAGAGATGCATGTGCACTAGCTTTTTAGGACTCGCCTAGGCAGCGCGCATACGCTGCACTAGGAGAGGACCTTTTGAAATCGGTCTGCTCCTTTTTAAAGCACACTCGTGCTTGTGCTGGCATCCACCTTGCGGGAGGGAGCAGCGGAGAGCGTGCTAATCGAAAACATATGGCTCTCGCGCCGCTGCTGCTCGCTCCCGCAAGGCGGATGCCAGAACAAGCTTCAAAACTGCTACTGCTTGTTGGAGTGGTTTGCTGCAAAGTGCTGCTTGTTGGAGGGGTTTGCCCGTGAAGCAGGCTTCCTAATGAACTGGGGGAGGGGTGTATCTAGGCTCTGCAAGAGACGAGGTCCGAGTCTGATGGTCAAACAGTCATGAGTGCTTTCTGCTTGTAAATGCTTACCTTACATAGACTAGGTGACTTTCTAGGAGCCCCTCTCATGCCAAAAGAAGGGGGAGGAGTTTTGTTGCACAGCATGCGATGATTGGGTGGCATCTGTTCATTGCGAGTCTGTGGGTCCAGCAGCCTCGCGCAGAAAAGGGACACTGGCTGTGACTCCTGTACTACAGAAGAGAAAGCATATGGGGTGTTGGCCGCGGTCTTCCATTTATTCTCTTCTGTTTTCGGATTACTTGTGTACCCAGCAAATGCTCCTTTTAGTTACACCACGTTAGGCGCCCCTTAAATGCCATCTATTGCATGAAACAATGTGCACAGTGGCTGCCGGCCACCAAATTGATAAAAGAGTGAAGCGAGAAAAGGGATTACATTGGAGAAGTTAAAGTGCATGTGAATATATTCATTTATTTATTTATTGTTGTAAATAGATGCATGTACATATCTTTAGGTTTATGTTTATTCTCACAATGTGCTGAGCAAATGGCAGGGTGTCCGACTTCTAGGCTCAACAAAAGAATAAATAGAAACTGAAAATAGAAAAATTTAATAAAAACATCTGTTAAAACAGTCCATCAAAGCGCACACATGAAACAATAATTGACATGAAACATAAGCTTTGGTTAGGGCATCGCTCTGTTAGTGAATACAATAATGATAAAATAATATGAGCTTTGAGGGTCAACACTAGGTACAGTTACAGAACAACTTTGTTGTTGACCAGATTAGATAAGTAGGTATAGGTTTCTTTTTGCAATGGATAATATTCTACAGTTTAGCCCCTGACACTTTTAATGACCTGACGCCGTGATAAGACAGACTTCATTTTGGAATGGAGAGCTTTAGGTCAATGCAATAGGGAGGGAGTATAACAAATGAAAATAAAGGTATCTGGTGATTCTTGTATGAATAAAGATGTGTTTATCCAAGATTAGATGCTTACACAATAGGCACCCCCCCTCTGAGATGGTGATGGCCTGGACAGTAGATCCCCTCCCTCCAACTGTCTCCACTGTCACCACCTCAGAGCAATCTACTTATTTATGTCCCAAACATGCCATAGAATATGACAACCAGCATAAGTGGCCAAACACCTACCTCCTTAAAAGAAACAAAGATGCATGATTGGTACGAATGCACAACAATGTATAAAAGTAGGAATCACAACATAGTCAACAAGCATTGGCATAGCCAATAGGTCTCACCTTTGGGACCTTATAAGTGTTTAGCTATGCAACAGTTGATGTTGCACCAAGGATATTGTGCCTCATAATTAAATACTTATCAGGTCCCAAGGGCGAGACCTATTGCCTTTGCCAATGCTTGTTTACTTGACATGTGGAGGAGAAGTGATGTGCTTGCAGTTGTTATTCATGACTTGGATATTTTTCCTTTACAAAATACGTTAAAAGTTATATTAAAGACAGTTGCAATGTTAATTGAAAATATAGGAAAGTAGTAATGAAAGTTACTGCAAAAGACAACTTTGCAGCAGCTACAATCTGCTGTGGGAGTGGTTTAGGCCTCAGCGTGCCATTTCCTTACAGTAACTCCACCCTCCTGAGATGAAATTCAGCAGTACCTTACAGGAGAGCCAAGTAAGAGGCTTGATGAAAGAAGCTCCTCCAAAACTGCCAAAACAAGCTCAGCAACAGTCTCCCCTGAAAGTGTTGACATTACCAAGCTTCCAGGTGCCTAAAACTGCAGGTAACACTAGCCGGAATTCTTGATCTATTCATGGATATAAATTGGTGACAAGGAGCTCATCGCTCTACTCCGCTAGGAGTAGTAATGCGTCTCTCTTACCTGGCCTGAGATTGATGGTCTTGGGACCTGGCAGCAATGCAACTGGAGGGGTGCGAGATGGAGAGGACACACTGCTCCAGATCGTTGAGATGGAGACTGCCTTCATAGCATACAGCTAACACCTGCATCGTGACAAACGTCATATCTTGCAGGGCCATGTAGGATTACGGCACCCAATCCAAGTCCGGCACAAGGGAAGATGGTACAACCCTGGGCATGGGACGCTATAATGTGCTTCAAACTTTGATTAGTGCCTGGTGTTAACTACTGTGGACAGATAAGTGGTCTTTGTTTGTCAATTGAACTGTATTCATATCATATGTTGAGGTGTGTGTTTGTATGTCTATTCATGTTATGAGTACATTCGGAAGAAACATGACAATAATGTTGCTTGTACTGTGGGAAATTTAAATTACGTTGGTTGAATTTGCTTAATTTTGGATATTTTGCATAAAGTCTGTTATGCAAAATTCTTGAAATTCCTCCAAATCCTGGAGCGCGGAAACAATGAGAATGATCAGAACGCAAGCTGCTGTTGTATGCAGCACTTGCGTTTTTGGTGCTCTCTTTTAGCACAAAATGTGTACTTGTGTTCAAAATGGACGCAATGACTCCTTTCATGCTAAAATATAGCACTATGTATCAGTTTTGTATGTCATGTATTTATGGATAATTTTCCCAAAACTGGTCATAATTATGCACATTTCACGCACCCTTAATTTACTGTCATAATATCAGGTATAAAAATATCCTCTTGCTCATTTGCATGGTTTGAGGGGGCAGGGAGATGTTTGTTTCCTAATAAGCTGAAATTTCTGCTTTTTATGGTGAGTTTCATTTAACCATTAATAGTGACTTACTACTATGCTTGCACTTATTTATTCATGTCAAGCCCTACCGCAAATTAACTTCAGGCATATTGTTAAAAAGAAATAGGCAAGACTGCTAATATCTTCTCCAAGGTGGTTAATCCCAGCAAGCATTGTACTAGCCAGTATGTGAATTAGTCACTTAGGACCATATTATCAAGAAAGGGCGATACATTATCGCCGCTTTTATCTTCAGGAATCTGCCGCTAAATCGGCGATAAGGGGCTTGATAATATGCCCTTGTGAATTCCCATAGAAGCCCAGGTTAACACCACAACCTGGGCTTCTATGGGAATTCACAAGGGCATATTATCAAGCCCATTATCGCCACATTAGCGGCAGTTTCCTGCTGATAAAAGCGGCGATAATGTATCGCCCTTTTTTGATAATATGGCCCCAGGTGACTTAAGAAACTCATCACTGAGAAACCAAAGAATAAACATGAGTTATACCATGACATGTTTCACATGCAAAGTAATGAGTATAGTATGCTAGGGAATATCTTCAACAAACACTGGCATATCATAGAATCTGATTTTAATTTGAATGACTTTATAAGAAAAAAAAACAGAAATGTGACAGTTACCGAATAGTAAAGATATATTGCTCCAGACAAGACCCACAAGCAGACATTGCTTTTAAAGCAGCCACTTGGGTATTTAACTTTGGAAAAAGTAATATGTAATGTGAGTACACGAGGACCGATTTCCTCATCACGGATGTGTAGTCGCATTTGTTGTGTTTGCAGGCTCCATTTCACAAATGAGGCAGGTGTCCTTTAGGAGAGCTATTCAATTAATATAAGTGGTGTACCACCCTTGTTAGCCCAACCACCCATGAATATTTTATTTTAATTAGTTTAATTTCTAAAACACCATGAATATTTTTTTTAATTTGTTTAATTTCTAAAACAGTACAATAACAACAAACTTGCACACACCAAAATCACAAGGCCCCCATCACACACACCCGCTCATCTGCATTCCACCCGCTCTCATCATGATACGGCAACCACCCCGTCAATCACAACCGTATTACCATCCGTCAAACCATAATATGACCTTATCAAATTTCTTGGGGTACCCTCCACTTTCATAACCCACTCGTTCCGCTCCCATGCATCTAGTCATCCCCACTCTCCATTCTGACCTCATGGGAACACGATCCTGTCCAGCTATAGCGTTCCCTAGCTAGGGTCCGTTCGACAACAGGGAAGAGAACGAAAGGGAAGAAAACTTAGACCACAACTTAGTCATCAAAATCTCTTCTCATGAATTCAGTCAGGACACTTCAGAAAGGAACCTCTTTCGTTCCGACTTGTCATACAAGTAGTCTGGAACGTTGTTGAAGTAAAGAATAATGATAAAGAAGACTTATTGAAAGGTCTGAAAATCAAGAGTGCCTACATGGCTCCAGTAAGTCACAAGAGCTTAGACACTTTCAAGAGCTTAGTGAAACACGGCATTCAGAAATTTAATTTCCACATAATTTGCATATAGCCAGGTTCTGAGCTGGGATGGGGCAGTGAGCTAAATAACGGTGATGGATCAAGCCCTGATCTTTGGACTGGGTAAGAGTGGTCTGCTTAATTCAGACTCTCTGTTCATCACCACCCCCTTTTCTGAATCGTTTTTGGCCACTATAGGTGTGGCAGGGTATACTCAGACATGAGTCCCTTGCTCACTGCTCCATCAGGATTCAAGCAAGCCGGGCCGACGAGGCTGAAATGCCAGGAACCGGTCCCCGGTAGCTTGTATCCTTTCTGGTGAAGAATTGGCTTGGTAGTTTGGTCTGCCCTGTTCCCATGATGCACTGGGCCAGGGACAGACTAATTTGCATATAGCCAGGTTCTGAGCTGGGATGGGGCAGTGAGCTAAATAACGGTGATGGATCAAGCCCTGATCTTTGGACTGGGTAAGAGTGGTCTCATTAATTCAGACTCTCTGTTCATCACCACCCCCTTTTCTGAATCGTTTTTGGCCACTATAGGTGTGGCAGGGTATACTCAGACATGAGTCCCTTGCTCACTGCTCCATCAGGATTCAAGCAAGCCGGGCCGACGAGGCTGAAATGCCAGAAACCGGTCCCCGGTAGCTTGTATCCTTTCTGGTGAAGAATTGGCTTGGTAGTTTGGTCTGCCCTGTTCCCATGATGCACTGGGCCAGGGACAGACTAATTTGCATATAGCCAGGTTCCGAGCTGGGATGGGGCAGTGAGCTAAATAACGGTGATGGATCAAGCCCTGATCTTTGGACTGGGTAAGAGTGGTCTGCTTAATTCAGACTCTCTGTTCATCACCACCCCCTTTTCTGAATCGTTTTTGGCCACTATAGGTGTGGCAGGGTATACTCAGACATGAGTCCCTTGCTCACTGCTCCATCAGGATTCAAGCAAGCCGGGCCGACGAGGCTGAAATGCCAGAAACCGGTCCCCGGTAGCTTGTATCCTTTCTGGTGAAGAATTGGCTTGGTAGTTTGGTCTGCCCTGTTCCCATGATGCACTGGGCCAGGGACAGACTAATTTGCATATAGCCAGGTTCTGAGCTGGGATGGGGCAGTGAGCTAAATAACGGTGATGGATCAAGCCCTAATCTTTGGACTGGGTAAGAGTGGTCTGCTTAATTCAGACTCTCTGTTCATCACCACCCCCTTTTCTGAATCGTTTTTGGCCACTATAGGTGTGGCAGGGTATACTCAGACATGAGTCCCTTGCTCACTGCTCCATCAGGATTCAAGCAAGCCGGGCCGACGAGGCTGAAATGCCAGAAACCGGTCCCCGGTAGCTTGTATCCTTTCTGGTGAAGAATTGGCTTGGTAGTTTGGTCTGCCCTGTTCCCATGATGCACTGGGCCAGGGACAGACTAATTTGCATATAGCCAGGTTCTGAGCTTGGATGGGGCAGTGAGCTAAATAACGGTGATGGATCAAGCCCTGATCTTTGGACTGGGTAAGAGTGGTCTGCTTAATTCAGACTCTCTGTTCATCACCACCCCCCTTCACAGAAAATCTAAAAACAGAAATTTGGCCAATAAGGAATTTGGGATCCTGAAGAAAATAGCTGATCCTACCATCACATGCCAAAAGGCAGATAATATAAGTTCTTTAGTCATCATGGATACCAGTTTCTATCATCAACAAGTGGAGGCTCATGTGTCAGATTCAGAAACATACGTCAGATTGGACCACAATCCCACTGAACAGTTTTTGGATCTACTGAAGAGCATACTTGTAAAGGCAGTGAACAATGGCACTATCACTGAAAAAGTAAGGAGATTGCTCACTCAAAAGCATCCTAGAAGCCCAAACATGTACATGTTACCCAAGGTGCATAAGAATTTACACAATCCACCGTTTCGACCGATCGTGTCTACCAGAGGAAGTGTGCATGAACCTGTTGGGAAATTTCTAGATAAACATCTCCAAACATTTATATTAAAGATGAGCACCTATATAAAAAACACCACTAATTCCTTTCCAGGATAAACCAGATCTCGTTTAATGAGGGGGACCAGATATTACTGTGCACAATTGACGTGAAGTCATTGTATACATCCATACCACACAACCTGGGGATTGAACCTATCGAACAAGTACTTGTCACTTCTAACCTGGATCAGGATTTACAATATTTCTCCTGGGACTGTTGCATTTTACTCTTTACCGGAGTTACTTCAAATGGAACGACCGATGGTTTTTACAACTCACAGGAACTTCCATGGGCAATGGCACTGCCCCCAGCATACGCAAACCTGTTCATGAGTAATTTTGAGGAAGACAACATCCCGGGCACGACTACTTGCAGAACACATGCCATTCTATTCTTGAGATATATTGATGACATTTTCATCTTCTGGAAGGGATCCCATGTGGAACTCACCACGGCCCTCACAACTCTGAATGAAATCAATGACAGGATACAACTTACCTTCGAAATTAATGAACACGCCATTGCCTTCCTGGATGTACAAATCAGAAAAGCTAATAACAGATTAGAGACCAACATCTTCAAAAAAGTCACTGACAGGAACACCATGGTACATTACAATAGTTTTAATCGGAAATCGTTGAAATACCACCTCCAACATTCTCAACTACTCAGGGTCAAAAGGATAGTATCTAATCCAGAAACATCAGACAAACAAATGGAGGTAATGTTGAAAAGATTTGATGAACGAGGTTACCCTAAAGAAGTGTTGGAACAGGCAAAAACAAGAAGCATGACTAAGACCACAGAAACATTGCTTAGTATAACACAGAAAAGAGCATGCAATTGCATGGTAGTGGTATCTAAGTTCTCCACAATGAGTTGTCATTTCACAAATCTATCGCCCGAAATTGGTCAATACTATCTATGGAACCTGACTTCAAAGGCATCTTTTCTGCGATACCCATCTTTGCGTATCAAAGTGGAAGAAATATCAAAGAAAAATAAATTCTCAAAAGAAAGATGATTCACAAAGAACAGGGTTTAAAGGTATGACTCCTTATTACAACTGTAACAATTGCTACAACATTATTAAAGGTAAGTGGATCACCCATCCCATGAAGGGAACAAAAATCGATCTCAGAGTTTCTGGTAACTGTGACACTAAAAATCTTATATATTTACTGAAATGCCCCTGTGGACTGGCATATGTGGACAAAACAGAAAGAAAGTTCAAGATTAGAGTCAACGAACATAAGAGCAGCATTCGCACTAAAAACATGAAGTCTGTTGTTGCCAGGCATTTTGTCGAAAAGAGTCACAATGTAAGGCAACTCAAATTTCTGATTATTGAAATCATAGAGAAGAAAGAAGGGAAAGACAACAACAACGCCCTACTTCAGCGACAACATTTCTGGATCAAACGCCTCGACACTTTAAAGCCCAATGGGCTGAATGACAGGATGGAATTTCTCTGTTACCTATAAATTGACTTGCATGTCTAGTTGCTTGTATAGTGAATCTTTTTATTATTTGGATTTCTGTTGTCCTTCTATTTCAGGCTAATATTTTTCCTTTATTGTGGTCCTGTTGAACTCTGATCCTTTATTGTGGTCCTGTTGATCGTTTGCCTGCACCTTTTTAGGTCTCGCCTGTCGATGCGCATGCGCATCGAGCTTGCGAGCCTATTGCGGCTTAAACAACTTTTAACTGAGAAGCAAGGAATCGTGGCGATTCCTTGCAGTGCCCGTGACTTTTAAGCTCAATGCGCATGTGCATTGAGCTTAAAAGCGCGTGCACAGCCGCAATCGCCGTCAGCCGCATTCCTCCGACACCTTTTGAAGTGAAGCTTAGCTTCACTTCAAAGGCCCGGCTTCTTAACACCCACATGCCGCTCTCCCCGCTCCGCCCCCTCCCCTGCCCGCCTTGTGCATTTCTCCCGACTGACTGTCTGCTCTCTGTAAGCCCGGCTTCTTAACACCCACATGCCGCTCTCCCCGCTCCGCCCCCTCCCCTGCCCGCCGTGTGCATTTCTCCTCCACCCCCTCCCCACAGCAATGCCCTCCGTCTTGTGTTCTCATTCCCGCCACCCTTTTAAATTCAACTGCTTTCAATCCAACAGAAAGCTTTTACCAACGCAGCACTGTAATCCCGTTCAGAGGCCTTACATGTCATCACGTGATTGAGTAATTTCATTCGATGCATTGAAAGGAATTCTGAGGACATTGTAAACCTCAGCTCGGTTTTATTTTATTTTAACTTCAAGAATGCTTTCTGCCGTAGCTGTTTGTTTATAGGACACTTTTGGTGAATCTTATAAACATCCTCTGCCTCTGCCTTTCCTTTGTTGTCGCGCCTCTCACAACAGCCCCTGACCCTCCCACTCCCCCACCACAGAGCGTGTCTCAAGTCCGCACTTTCACGGCCGTGTCTCTTTCACGGCCAATGCTTGTCTTGACATTTTTCGTAGAACATTGAAATATTGCTGTTGGACATTTTTAATTAAAGCATGTGTAAAAATGATAGCAAGACATCTGCATTCATGTAATTTAACCTTAAAAAGCATGGGTCGGCAGGGCCTTGGAAAACGTGCATTATGTGCTCGCTGCATAATATACCGAAAATGGACACATCTACAGATAAATAGACATAAACATACAAGGAGCGTGTCTCTCGGCCGCACTTTCACTTTTACGGCCGTGTCTCTTTCACGGCCAATGCTTTTCTTGACATTTTTCGTAGAACATTGAAATATTGCTGCGACACATTTTCAGCAGAAATGATGGTACACTGCAAGGATCTTATTTCAAAAGACAGCCAGGAGCATGTGATGTGGAGAGAATATCAATTCATATATTTTTAATGTTTGCATCTAAGCGTCATTTAACTGGCATTTTAACTTTCCTCTTTGTTTATGACAAGAACGGGTTGGAAGTCTGTCTTTGGGAAATCCTCGCTAATGGCAAATTCAGAAATTCAGTTCCTGCAAATATGCAGCCAGCTTCTGTTCACTATCCCACTTCTCATTTTAACACATAATTTTATTTTCTGCAAAAACATATGACAGTATACATTTAATTTCTTCAAAAACGTGTTTAATAACTTTCATTTTTTTATTACAAGTGCACTCGCTCTACACCGCGCCCGTGTGATCTCTCCAGCTGGTGCACAGCAGTGCATTCAAGCCGCTTTCAAGTCATGCAAACATGGGTGGGCCCTGGCGGGAGAAAGTGTGAAGGACGAAATATAACCCTAGCCCTTTCTGCTGAGTCACAACACACTGCTGGAACAGTTGGCAGCATTACCTATCTCTGCTCCTCCACCCTCTCGCTCCGCCCTGAGCAAACCGCGTCAACCATCTGCGAGATGAAGGAGTGTTGCACCCTGCTAGTGTGAAAGCTCCCGAATGCCCTGGTAATTGCTGACTGTTGCTGCTCCTGCACTGTCGCCGTGTACACTGTCACAACAGACGATAACAGTTTATTTCAGGAAGTGCTCACGCATTCACCACCTTTGAACAGCTCAACCCACAACAGACTCACTTTAGATTATGATTGTGATACAACATGGTAGAGTTCTATGCCAGGCTTCACCTCCGGGACAGTTTGTGTGCTCCTCTGCAATTCTGGTTTTGGTCTTTCCTCGCCATCTGCTGCTTGCCCATTCACATCCCTGCCCCCCCCTTCTCTATGTTACTCTTCCAACCAAATGCTTTTTTCCACCATTTGCTTACATCCCGAACACCCATCCCCTCCATCGCTGCTTCCTCTGAGCCTCTTCTCACTGCAAACAAAACAAGCATTGGCATAGCCCACCAGGTCTCGCTTTTGGGACCTTCTAAGTCATTTCTGATGGAGAGAGAGTCATTTTTTTAGACCCCCCACTCTATTCTTTCTCACCCTTTCTCTCTCTTGCTCCTTCTCCCACTCCCATTCCCTCTTCCCCCCTCCTTCCCTCACTCTCTCGCTCTCTTCCTTCTCTCTCTTTCTTTCTCCCCCTCTCTCCTCCCTCCCTCCCCTCTCTCTCTCTTTCTCTCCCTCCTTCTTACCTCCCCTCTCTCCACCCTCTCTTGCCCCTTCCTTCTCTCTCTCTTGCTCCCTCTCCCCTTCCCTCTTCCCTCCCTCCATCTCTCGGCCCTTCTTTCTCTCTCTCCCTCTTCCCTCCCTCTCCTCTCTCTCTCTCTCTCCCCTTCCTTCTCTCTCTCACCCTCTTGCCTCCCATCCCTACCTCACTCTCCCTCCCCCTTCCTTCTCTTTCTCTCTCCCTCACCCTTCTCCTTTCCTTCTCTCTGTCTCTCGTATATTCAGTGCTTTTCAGGTACATTTGCAAAATATACTTTTGTGACCTCTGTCACATGAAACTAGGGTGATTCTTCTCTTGTAGTTGCTTTCTTGATCTAACATGGTTGTTTTCTGCAGTGAGAAGATAAGAGCGCACGTTCCCCGAATGTCTGAGCTGGGTTCCGGGTCTTCCCGGCTGTGATTGGTTGTAAGGTGGAACACAAACAGAGGCAGAAGTTACACAGTGATGTTTCCCATATGCCGTTAAATGAGAAGGGGATGTTGATGAATAAACACGTTACAAATCTGCCCCACTCCACGCAAATATTCGACAAACACATCGTTTAAATACATAGGGTGAACTTGGGGAGATACTAAAACAAGCACTGGCGTTGCCAATAGGTTTCGCATTTGGAAAGTTGGAGATATTGGTTTTGTAAATGACATTTTATATTTATATATTGTTATTGACAATGCCAATAACGATATATAAATATAAAATGTCATTTACAAAACCAATAGCTCCAACTTTCCTACTGCGAGACCTATTGGCAACGCCAGTGCTTGTTCTTATTGCCACTGCCTATTTTTCAGTTTTTCTCTTGACTTGATTTTGCCTCGCGTTTTATCTTTAGAAATTTCCAAGATTTACTTTTATGTTTAACACTAGATACCTCACCGCCTGCTTCACAGTGATGTCTATCTTAATATTCTCACATTATGACCTTCATTATTCTGTTACTTCTTTGGGCATTGGGCACAAGGTCAAGACTGATTTGCATATGGCAGGGTTCAAACTAGTATGGCATGGTGAGTAAAAAAACAATGGATTTAGGCACAGATCTCTGTACTGGGGTGAATGTATGACATTGTTCTGCATTCTGTCCATCGATTGCTCTTTTTGCATTTGACACCCCGAGTGGGACGGTATGCCCAGACGTGGGTCCCGTGATCTCTGTACTGGGGTGAATGTATGACATTGTTCTGCATTCTGTTCTTCAATTGTGCTAAGGATGAGTGGTTTCAGGAGGAAAGTGTTAGCATTTCTTGAAGCTCTCCCACCACAGGATAATTCACGCTTTTGCGCTACGTACCTGGGAGTTTTGAAATTCAGGGCTTTGTGCGCCAGACCAGCAATCTTTATCTAAATTCGAGCTTTGTAGGGTAACCAGTCGAGAGATTTTAGGACTGGGGATATGTGCTCATTTTGTTAGGTACCTGTGACCAGTCATGCCGCAGCGTTCAGTGATGCCCTTAGTGGAGCCAGGGTGTATTTGGGAATGCCACAGAGCATAGCACTGCCCTAGTCTAGCCTCGGCAAGACCAGTGCTTGGACCATCTGCTTGAAAAAATTTTGTGGCAGGAATGGTTTGATGTTTCTCAGGGTCCTCATCAAGTGGTTAGCTCCCTTACACACATTACTGACATGATTTTTAATATTCAGGTGCTTGTCCAGGGTGATTCCGAGTGATTTAGCTGAGTCAATGATGAGGGGGGTACAGCTGAAGGCTGCATGGTGATTCGGCCAAAGGTCTAGCTTACGGATATGGTTTGGGGAGAGATGAGATTCAGTTTTGGAGGTGTTGAGCAGTAGATGGTACTCAGTTAACCAATATTGTGTAGCCTGAAGGGTAGTATTGAGTGAGATGATGTTATCTGGGGATGAGATTTTCAAATAAAGTTGTGTGTCGTCAGCGTACATATGGTAGAGAATGTTAGTGGAATTTAGTGATTTCGATAGAGGTTCCAAGAAAAGGTTGAAGAGGATAGGAGATAGGGCAGACCCTTGGGGGACACCCATGAGTACTGGAGAGGGCTGGGAGAGGGAGTGGTATGCTTTGACTCTTTGTGATCTGTGGTGAAGGAAGGAGCAGAACCATTGTAACAGACCCGAGAAACCCCTACTGTTCTTCAGAATGGATAGGAGGTTGTCGGGATTAACCGTGTTGAATGCGGAGGAAAGGTCAAGGAGGATAAGGAGGCAGGAATCATTTTGGTCAAGCATTTTTAAAATGTCATCCATAACATGCGGGAGTGTTGACTCGGTTCTGTGCCCCTTCCGAAAGCCATATTGATGCTGGTCTAGGATTTGGAAGTTCTCTATGTGAGCACAAAGTTGGGATTGCATGCATTTTTCCAGTAGTTTGGCTAGTGCGGGGATGTTGGAGATAGGGCGGAAAGTATTGAGGTCAGTTTTATCTGTGTTCATTGTTTTTAGTATAGGTGACACCTGAGCTGCTTTTAGGCAGTCAGGGATCGTGCCTTGTGATAGAGAGGCGGTTACAATCCTTGTCCAGGTGGGGATGAGTACATTCTTCATTTCTTTGAAGATGGCCGGGGGCAATGGGTCACTGAAGTGGTTAGATGATTGATGTTCTGAAGAATCTTGTTGATGTCTTTTTACACACTTGAATTCAGCCAAGATTTCTTTCTTGTCTGCACAGATGGTTTGATATTACATTGATTATAAGGTACTCTGCGAGCACCTGCTTGATTAAAACCATAGGCATGATTCGGTTGCATAGTTTAATATGATTGAGATCAGTCACTTCAGTTATTTTTTGGGGCACTTTGTTGATATTGACACATGAATTCTTTCACCTTATAGTTTAGGCCTTCCAGGCGCACAAACTAAGGACTGCAATCACATCACTATTTAAGCCCTAAACACTATGATCACTACACCCGGTGGTGATTGATAACTACTGAGTGTGTGATTGGTTGGTTTTCCTCATTCTTGTACCATACATATTCCCCAGAAGTATGCCCTAACTAAGGGCTTGCTGCCCGAAATGCATCGGGGTGGAGAACAAACAAATGTGAATTGCGTTTGCCAATGTAATGGTTAATGGACATACTTGTTGTGGCTGAATTTAACCAATGAATGGAATTTAATTGTAAAAAACTAAATATGATTAAAACATCGTTCATACATTGAAAACTTCTAGTTCAATCATTTATGTTCTACATTTGAATATTCACTCAACCCTGAAATCAGGGACTTTAGCAGTGCTAAGGGGGACGGACCCTACCTAGGGAACGCTATAGCTGCATTGGATTCCACACTCTTTTGTCAGAGAGTGATACCCTGCAAGCACGCTACAAACTAAGCAAATTGAATACTTCTCAGTAAAAGTTATGCGTGTTCTCCAATTTATGTTTGTTGTTAACATGATTCTGTCTCCACACCTGACCAAATCTCTCTTTCCCACCATGAACCCCAACACGGACGGGCGCAGACGGGCTTGCCTTTGGCGCGCCTTCCTCCCGATTAAATAGGGAGAGGGCGACGGCAGACTAGAGCGCTGCTACTACTTCCGGTAGTGCAACCGGAAGTGAGGTGATGCCTGGGTCGACCCTCCATACAAACGGCACAGGCCGTGACGGACCGGGGTCTCAGGCAGGCAGAATGTGAGCAAGAGTGATAGGAACTTTAAAAGTCAAAATACATATTGCGCAAAGTAGGTAATAATAACACAAAAGATTAAAAACAATATTCCTCAGGGAGAATGTAAAAGCGCCACAAAGCGTTTCTGTCAGGCTAGACAGTGAAAAAATAGCGTGTCCCTCCAATCAGGGTGCCGCTGCCGCGAACCCCGAACACGACACAGAGAACTGGAACACCAACAGTACAGTCAGAAGCAACCAATCTAGATCAGCGACATACACCAGCACGTCGTCAGCATAGAGGGACAATTTTCCCTGGATGATCCGTCATATGGGGTAACCCCACAATGTCAGTTCAACAGCACACCCAGCACAGTCGACAATGGGCACCCCTGTCTATTACTGCACACAAGTGTGAAGGACTCCAAACAACTCCAATCACCTTCATTGCCGTGCCTTATACAGAAGGACTGCCCAGTGACAGAACAGAGGCCCAAAGCCCAACTGCCCCAGCATTTCCAGCAGGTACCGCTAATCAATGGTGTTAAATGCTTTCTCTGCGTCTAATGACAGTATTGCTCTGGGTTCACTGTCGGCCATAACCTTATCTCACCACAACTGAAGTTGCCACAGGCAACTGAATCCTACTTCTTTGTAAGAGGGATACGATCATCAATAACACCAAAGTTTGAAATAAGGCCCCACAGAGTAGAATAATTTAAAAACTCATAAAAGTATTAAAACAGTCAAATTCATATGAGCTTTAAAGTGCAACAAGCAGCATAAGGACAACTATAAGATAGTGAGGCTCTACAAGGCCAGACTCTGCACCCTCACAACAATAAAATGGGCAAAAAGGCTCTAGAGGGCCTAGAAGATATTGAATGTGAGGGCAATATTAAAATTGTAAGTTTAAAAAAATATACAGGAAAATAATGTATTCTTCTACTTCTTGGTTTGCATAAATTAATAAATAATTCTGGTATTTGTATAGTCCAAACCTAGCCAAAAGTAAGCGGAGAGCAGTACATGGTCAAAAGCAAAGATCTGTCAATCAGAGCTTGAAGAAGGAGCTGTGTTCTGAGAGTGGTGTTTTGGGCAATATCTCTCTAGCAACGCCTCAATTGAGAGGTGCTACAGCCCTCAGTACAAAAAGTCATAATCAGGGTACCAAAAACAGTGAGCAGCATAGAAGCTGACATACTGATCAAGGAGTTTACAATAAAAAATATTTGTGATCGGATCACATGAGAGAAACAGCACACCTTGTTTTAAATTTCAACTTCTGGAATTCTGGGTGAGTTCATGAGGGTGCATTACCCCCAGGTCCCTTATGTCCTCATCCCATTCATTGACAAAGTGGAGATAACCATCTCCCGACAGAAAAAAAGACAAGAGGAATTCTGGGACCCTAATACTGTCCCTCCCACCAGGGGTACATAAGCAGTACTTACCCAGCATCTCGCCTGTTCTTTTTTCTGCCTTTCGACAGTTTGGCCGTGGTGTGCTAGTGCTGCTCCTGCTGGGCTGGAGTGGCAGTGCTTTTCTTTTCCCCCCGCCCGGCTGCCTGGATGTGCAGGCACGGGGTTCCCTGGGCTGGCTCCTGGCCTGCCGGGCTTGCTGGGAGTCAGTCACTGTCGGAGCCGGTGTCCTGCCTGACCTCCCGGCCCTTTCTGGCTGGGGCTTGGTCTCCCGGTTTCTTCTGGGTTGCATGCTCGTCTTCCCGAGCCTGGCTGGGTGGTACGTGCCGCGCTTGATGTGTTCCTGCCGGTCTCCTGCTGGCAACTGGGGTGGGGGCCTTGTTCTTGGGGTTGGCTCCACTCCGGGTGAGTTCCGCTTGCCGGATTTAGTTTCCTTTCCTGCTTCTCTTTGCTCTGGCTTTCAGCTGTGCTTCAAGGTATGGCTCGTATCTGCCTTTATTGCTACTGTATATTCCTGGCTCCGTCACTTCTCTTCTGCATTTGTGATGATGACTCTACGCAGGCTAATAGGCTGTCTGTGCAAGAAGAAAGTTAAGTTTGCATGTTTCCCTGCCTCTGGTGTGCACATCATATGAATGCGGTGCTTTTTGATGGTGCTGTGTGTTGCTGACTCGGTCCTGGGACTTGCCGCTTTTCCCTCTGGCGATGGCGGTGGGAGACTTTTTGGATGGTGGCCCCAACTCTGGGTGTGTTCCGCTTGGCAGATTATTTTCCCTGGTCAGTTGTTGTCTGTTGCTTCCTCTTTTACGGAGGTGGGGGCGACGCTGCTTTTCTCCTTTCCGGTTTCCCCTTTTGCTCCAGCCTCTGTCTCTTGCCTGTGCCTGAGGAGCGCGGATGGTGCCGGGGGGGGACGACGACGCATTCTGTGTTGCTGGCTGTCTGTCAATGCGGGAGGTCACGGTTCGGGATGGTTTGTCTTTGCCTTGCCCGTCCTCCACTGTGGTGCTCCGGATGCTGTGCACTGTGTTGTGGGAGTTCCTGGTGCTGCGTTCTGCTGCTGGCGCTGTTGCTCCGGGGCGCTGTCTTCCACTTTGGTGTTGTAGGCCCTAGGCAGGTAGGGGTCCTGTCCCAGCTGTGGTGGCATGGTCCTCCTGCGCTCTGCCCCCTGCTGCCTGGTCCGCTGGTCGTGGTCACCGCTCATATTTCCGGTGGCTGCCTGTTGCTCTCTGCTTCTGGTCTTCCTCCCCACTTCCAGGATCCAGAGTTGCTCCCGCCCCAGGCTGCTGGTGGGGCGGTGTTCGTACTCCTGTGGGGCCTGCTTGGGGATGGTACAGCTTGTGTTGTGCCCTCTCTGGGGAGGATCGGCCCCACTTTTCTTGTCTGTCCCTGCTCGGCCCTGCTCCTCGGGGTGATGCTGGTGAGGGTGCTGTGGCATGGCGTTGGGCGCTGCGCGCACTTTCTCGTGCGGCCTTGCCTTCTGCTGCGGGCAGCCTGTTCAGTTGTGGCCTGTGCTCTGCTTGGCTGTGCTCGATGTTCGCCTGGTTCTCTGGCTTCTGCCTGACTGGTCAGGATCCTTGCTCGGGGGGCTCCCGGTTCCTGTTTGGGGGTGCGGTGTTCGCTTCCTCCTCTGGTTTCCATGGGCTGCACGTGGATCTGACATAATATCGACAGACAGAATATAGACATACAGAAATATCGAAGCAAAAATATCGACATCAAAAATATCGAAGTTCTATCTACATTAAGGTAAGTACAAAAATATCGGAAAAAAATGATCGTAGTACAAAACTATCGAAGTAAAAAATATCGTTTTTTTAATGTATTAATAATAATGTAAAAATAATTTTAAAATACATATAATTTAACATATTATAGATATAAACATATTTAAAAAATAATACCTAATACATATACATTTAAAATAAATTTAAAACTCTACATATAAATTAATATATATACTTTACATATTGCATCAGTAGTGAAAGCGTTGGATAGCGTAGGGGAAAAAATTACTATTCCCACTCCAGAGGGTGCAACAGAAGGGAAAGCGTTGGATAGCGTAGGGGTAAAAATTACTATTCCCACCCCAGAGGGTGCAACAGTAAGGAAAGTGTTGGATAGCGTAGGGGAAAAAAATACTATTCCCACTCCAAAGGGTGCAACAGTAGGGAAAGTGTTGGATAGCGTATGGGTAAAAATTACTATTCACACTCCAGAGGGTGCAACAGTAAGGAAAGCGGTGGATAGCGTAGGGGTAAAAATTACTATTCCCACTCCAAAGGTTGCAACAATAGGGAAAGCATTGGATAGCGTAGGGGTAAAAATTACTATTCCCACTCCAGAGGGAGCAACAGTAGGGAAAGCGTTGGATAGGAAAGGGGTAAAAATTACTATTCCCACTCCAAAGTGTGCAACAGTAGGGAAAGCGTTGGATAGCGTAGGGGCAAAAATTACTAATCCCACTCCAGAGGGTGCAATAGTAGCAAAAGAGCAGGATAGCGTAAGTGTTATATTAACATACTTATCAATTCGATATTTTTTTTTCAAAAAAAGATATAATATTTTATTTACAAAAATATATTACTAAATACCAAATATTTATAATTAAATATTTACTTAAATAACAAAATATTACTTCACACGCTACTCCCCCTTTAACACACAACACACTACACATACAAAAAACACAATTAATATAAATATCAATTAATCAATTAATAACAATTAATATTATTAAATTGACGTAATTATAAATTAACTAATTGACAAATATTAATTACCAATTAATAATTAATTAACAATATATTTACAAGAATAAACAACATGTATTAATAAATTATTATAATTAATATTATAAAATAATTTTAAAAAACGAATTACCAATTAATTAATTAACAATTAATTAATAATAAATACCAATAAATAAATACAATCTCTTTAATTAATTTTATTTCATTATTTCACACCCTATTCCCCTATAAACACACAACCCACTACACATAAATAAATCACATAAAAAATGTAATTATCTTTTAATCACTAAATAATAATGAATTACCAAATAATCATGAATTACCAATAACAAAAAATAAAAAAATATTACTACATTAACTCTAATTAGTTTAATTAACTAATTAATAATAATGAATTACCAATTAATTATTAATTGACAATTATTTATTATTCCAAAATATTTAAAAAATAATAATAATTAATGAATTAAAATTAAATTACTTCCCACCCTATTCCCCTATAAACCCACAACCCACTCTGATACTAAAACGCAAAATGTAAACAAAATTACTAATTTCTAAACATACATTAAAAACATGTTTAACAAACATATAAAATACATAATAAAATACATAACACTAAACAAAATTTCGATATTAGTAACATACATACCTTAAAATTGATATTCTGTCCATCGATATTATTGCACATCGATATTCTATACCATCGAAATTAAAACATCGATATTATTGTATATCGATATTTTAATTTCGATATTTTGTCTCCCTACTGCTGCACGTGGTTCGTCTCGGGGCTTCTGAGTTTGTACCTGGGGCTCTATGTTGTGCTCCACCCCCGCTGTCTTCGGGTCCAATTTGCGCTCTTGGCCTGCTGCCGTTCTGTTCGATGGGCTGACCTCTCTGTGTTTCAGGTGTTGGCTGGCATGCTGCCTCCTTTTTTGCAGCTGTTCTGCCCCTTTTTTTGCTCCAGCCTGGGGCTGCCGGTGTTTGTCCAGGGGCCTTCAGTTTGTTTGAGTTGCTTCTTGGATGGCTGGCTGGCTGGGGGCTGTCTCCGGCTGCTTTCCTCTGACTGGCTCGAGTGCTCCCCTTGCGCTTCTGGGGTTTCCTTGGGGTTGTCCTAGTGTTCCCCTGCTTTTGCTGTGCCCCTGCTCTGTTTCCGGTGCTTGACTTTGGGCTTGCTTCTGTGTGTCCTGCCCCCCCCCCCTCCTGGTACGCTCGGTCTGGCTGGGTGTCTGGTGGGCCTGCGGGGCGCTGTGACTTGTTTTTTTCTGGCCTGCGTCTTTCCCCTCCCTGCCAGCTCCTGCTTGTGTCTCGTCTCTGGGGTTTGGTTGGTGCGGTAGGGCTTCTGCTCTTCCTTTCCTGGCCCTTTCTGGATGTGTGCCCTGTGGGTGGTTCGCCAGTAGGGCCCCAGGGGTTGTGCTGCTGCTGTTTGGGCCTGGCTGGGTTTTGCTGCTGCCGCTCTTCTGTCCTGCGGTTCTCCCGGTGGAGGTCTGTCTGGGCTCCGGGGGCCGTTGTTCCCTGGGGGTCTGCTGGGGCTTTACGGCTCCTGTGGTGGCCTTCTTCGGTTCTGTGTTTTAGCCTGTGCTCTCTCGGGGGGTCCTGACGTGGCGCTCAGTTGGTTCCGGGCCATTTCCTGCTGTGTCCTTCTGGGTCTGCTCCTGCCGCAGGTTCTCTTCCTGGGCTTGGTTCGCCTCTGATTGGGTTTCTGTGTTTCTGCCAGGTCCTGGCTTTCGGTTGGGTGCTGTTGGACTTCGGGTTTCCCCCATTGCCCCGTGGCTCCTTTTTCATTGGTTTCCCTGTTTCCCCTGGGATGCGGCTGCCTTGTTCGGGCCTTTGTGGGGGTCCTGGTGTTCGGTGCTTCTCAGTTGCTGTGTCCGGGGTTGCCTCCTGTTGCTCCTGGTCCGCTGGCTGCCTGGTGGTTCAGCGTGGCCTCTGGCTAAGTCTCCTTGGGTTTGGTGACTGTGCTTCGCTTCTCTGTTGGCTCTGGGGTGTGTTTTGCTGGGAGTTCCTGCTTCTTTCCTGGTTTCGGTGTCCTGGCTCGCTCCTGTCTGCCCTTGCTTCCCCGGGCTCTGCTCCCGGTGTGTGTCTGTGTAGGATGCCGCCCTCTTCCCCCCTTTCTGAGTGGGGTGTGGTTCTGGGGTTCTCGTTTTGCCTCTCTGGGGTCCGGCCTCCTGGCTGTCGTTTGTCTGGGGTCTCCTGCTCCTGGCCCTCTGACTTCTATGCTTCCTCAGGTTTCCGCTTTGGTGGTTTCCTTTGTGTGTTTTTTCCTTCGGGCCCCCTGTGTGGTCCGGCAGTGGTGTGCTGGGAGTCTTGGCTGGCCTCACGGTCCTTGGCTTCGGCCTGGGCAAAGCGTGGGCCCCTTCTGAGGCTGGTTGGGCATGGGGGTCCTCCTGCTAGGGCAGGTTGCTTGGCTTCGGTCCTGGCTTCCTGGTTCCTTTTGCTTTGTTGCTCTGGTTCTGGACGTTTTCTTGTCGCCTTCCGGTTCCGGTCAGGGTGCGGTGTGCCCTGGGGCCTTTCCGCTGCTCTTGCCCTTCCGCCATGTGGGGCCTGGTTGTTGGGTGTTCTTTGGCTTCTGACCCGCCTTTGGTTCCTCTCTGGTCCTCCACCTAGTTAGCTCCTGTTCCTGTCTGCCCTCTGGGGTTCGGCGGGTTGGGTGCCTGATTGGTTCCTGGCTTGGGGTCTGTTGGGGGTTCCCGGTTGCCTTGGGCTAGCGCCCTGCCATGTTCTTCCTTCCCTTTGAGGTTGGGGTTTTTAGGGTTGTGGTCGTTGGCTCTATCCCTGCCCCTGCGTTCTCGGTTTTTTTCCAGGTTGTTAGTTCCCGGTCTTTGCTGCCCTCTGTCGTTTGGTAGGCTATCTGCTGGGTCGTTCTGGGGTCGTCTCTGGCCTGGGGTGTTTGGGTTGGCCTACACTGCCCTTGTGCTGTGGCGTTTTTTGTCCAGTCCTGGTTTGTTTTTGCTGCCTCCCTCCCTGTGGGGGCTCTTGGCCTCCTGAGGTTTCTGGTCTTTGGCTCCTTCCATGTCCTTTTCTGTTTGGTTGATGTCTGGTTCCTGGTCGGCTCCAGGGCTCTCGCTGTGGCTCCTCCCTCTGGGCTGTGTGTGGTCTTTGGCGGCCCTGGTGGTGCTGTCCTTTCTTTTCTGGGGCCTGGACCTCCTCTGTGGAGTTTGGTTGGTTTCGTCCTCTGGTCTTTCTGGGAGTCGGTTCCTTTGGTTTGGTGTGGTGGGCCGTTGTCTGGTGTGTGCTTCCCTCCAGCCTTGTTGGTCTGGGTGCTTGTGTCTGCAATCGGTTGCCTGGCCTTGGCTTCTTTCTTTAGCCTTCTCCGGGGTTTGCTCCTTGTCTGTGTGGCTGCCGGGTCCTGGGTGTCTTCCTGGTGGTTCTTGGCTGGTTGTCTGTGTCCGGTGGGTTTCCCTGGCCATGTCCTTTTGGTTTTTTGGCCTGGTTGCTCTGTCTCTGTTTTTTCTGGTTGGCGGCCTCCTTGTGTGGTTCTGGTCTTCGGTTTTTGTTTTCTGGGCTGTTTCCGGTCCTTGTTTGTGTCCCTGCGGTCCTGTTCTGGTGTGCTGGTCAGTTGCTTCCTGCGGTTCCCGCTTTCTCTGCTCCCTTGGGTGGCTACGTTTGGTGTGGTTTCCTGGGTGCGCTGGTGGGTTCGGAAGGCCAGTATTCTGCTTTGGTATTCTCCACTTTGTCAATGAATGGGAAGAGGACATAAGGGACCTGGGGGTAATGCTCTATTACTTACTGTTAATCTTCATTACTCCGCCCCTCCCTCCCTCCCTGACGGCCGGCGGCCTTCCTGAGCGGGCCTAGTTGTACAGGCGGGATGCTGGGTAAGTACTACTTATGTACTCCCAGTGGGAGGGGCAGTATTAAGGTCCCAGCATTCCTCTTGTCTTTTTTTCTGTCGGGAGATGGTTATCTCCACTTTGTCAATGAATGGGACGAGAACAATGGGACCCGGAGTAATGGAGATTACCGGTAAGTAATAGAGCATTCCATGCAACTGCTCCAGGTGGGCATGGAGCACAGCGATTATGCACCCTAATCTACTGAAAGAAAGCAAATCTATCTAATCTATTTGACTTCCGATGTTATCGTGTTCTGCACATTTCGTGGAGTAAGTTTAACCCCTTAACCGCGGCGAAAATTCCGCCGCGGTGCTGGTGATTTACGGCGTGGGCGTGGTTCGGACGGCCCCCGGCCGTCCTCCGCACACGCCCACTGTGACGTCGGACGGACGGCGTCCGACGCATGGAAGGGGTTAATACTGATGAAGAAGCGTATTACTGACTGACTTTACAGTCAGAAATATTTCTCAAAATATGTCTCTATGCCTATTAAGAAAAAAAAGCATTAGCTTGGGGACATCACACACAGACGAATGCACTGTGCTCTGAAGTGGACGTCCGTCGAAGATGTCACACTAGATCTCAACACTCCGGATGACATCATCAAAGAAGCAACCTTCGGGAAAGTCTATTGTCAGTGAGAGCTCGAGAGACGCAGGTTTGGGCTAATAAAACTGGTTGTTTCTCTGCACTCGATAGTCCCTTGAAGCTCTTCTAACGCGGCTATTCATCGCAGCATCAAGAGACACTTGTCATAATAATTGCAACGTCATGGGAGGTTCGTAGAAAAGTTCAGCAGACGAACTGAATGGTGCTTATTATGTTCCAAATTATTGTTAGCTCTCTAACAAAAACATATCTAACTACTTAGTGATTTCTTGCATTGGACAGTCCATCTCGAAAACATACAAAACAGGCTGCCCTACGTTGCGCTACGGACGTAAATAAAATCTAAGTTTCAGCACTCAGTGTTAGAACTAGTAGTGCTTGTGGCTAGGAGTAAATAAAAAAATGAAAAAAACAAGTTTTCAGACTATTCAAAGGGTCGTTTGATAAAATAAGTATTAGGACGAAATAACGAAGGCTGCCGCTCTCCGCACACCTGTATACCTCATAAAAACGGTTGGGAAGGGAGTAAAAGAAAAGACGATGGTCCTTTCCTTAACGTATTTTTCTAAATAATGTTACTTCATATCATACCACGCCTAAGGGATTGCTCGTTCTATGAGCTGCTTCCTGCGAGGGGTGCGCTTTCTCACGGTGCGCGGCAGCTGTGTACTTCTTTCAAAACTCAGGTGTTTGTCGGTAAACACAGGCTGCTCCTTCGCCATTAATCCTTGCTTATGTTCATGCCAGACACGCTAAAATGGGCATATGCGAGACGTGTACCGTGCACCCGGTACTGCTATGTCGTGTTAGGATGCTGGAAGAAAGACGTCAATTGATTAACTGGAAATGTGTACCATTAACTGTATGTCTTCAACTAACGCGATCGAAATGGCAAATGTACACGCGTGCAGTGCTTAAATGGGCAAGCACTGTCCGGTACCGAGTACCGGCACTTTTTTTTATTTTGAGGAGGAGAGTACCGACACTTCTCAAGCGACATGCAATACCTTTAATTGTAGAGTACCTGCACTTCTCAGAAACAAGCAGGTACTCAGTTACAGAGTACCGGCACTTTCATTTTCCATTTCAAGCACTGCACGCATGCATCTACATTCATAACTTTCTAACGTGATTGAGGTTCAATGGTGTCCGTGTACGACATGTATGCCACTGCAGTTTCCAAACGAGTGAGTAAATGGTGCCAGTTCGCCAGTATTGCGAGTACAAGATTGGAGGCGGCATGGTCAAGGCAGGTGGAGTTTGATGTAAATAGACTTCGAGCAGATGTTGTGCTGTTTGCTATTTTAAGGTGAGCGCTGCGACTGAAGGAGGCAGGTCAAGTGATGGGGGAAGGTGTTAGGAATAAATACGGGGGTATTGTCAGTGTAACCTACTGCGGTGCATCTGAAGGGTATGACGTTTGGAGTCGAAGTGGCGAATGTGACCAGTGCACGTTGGTCAGGTGGGTTGGGGAGAGGGCACATCTTGTCGGGTGTTACGTGGGCGTCACTCCTGTGGGCAGCAGACTCGGTGTAGGATGGGCGCGGTGCACGTCAGTGGGCGGCGGTGGTGTCAGGTAGAGGGGCGTGCTCGCGCGTGCAAGGCGGGCCTGCACAGACTTACTCCAGCCTGTTGCACGTGCTTCTTCTAAACTTCCAGATCGCCTGCAAGCAGCGCCTAGTCCCGATTTAATGCCAGCCCGCCCCTGCTCCCGGACTCATTAATGGTGCAGGGCTGGCTGCACCCTGTCACATTGCTTCCACACTTTCCATCAGGCGAGAGAATGAACGCGTTCAGCCAGCAGGCGACCACTGCGCAGCCGAGCCCCCTGCCGCCCCCCAACGCCCAGGACATCCTTGACATGGCTGTGTACTGCGACAACTTCAGCGTGTACCAGCAGAACCTGCACCACCATCACCACCACCACCCGCAGCGCTCCTCGGCCGCCCACCCGGCCAACTACGGGCTGGGTGACTTCAGCGCGCCGGCCTCCAACCCCTACCTGTGGCTTAACGGACCGGCCCTCAACCCCTCGCCCTACCTCTCCGGCGCCAACGGGGCCTCGTACATCCCGTCGGGCTACGCGGCCGGCCAGAGGCCCTTCCTCGGGGCCGCCTCCGGCTTCGGGGGCGCCGACCTGGGCTGGTTGTCCCTGTCCAGCCAGCAGGACTTCTTCAAGGTGGTGCGGCCGCCCTACTCGTACTCTGCGCTCATCGCCATGGCCATCCAGCACACGGGCGACAAGAGGCTGACCCTCAGCCAGATCTACCAGTATGTGGCCGACAACTTCCCCTTCTACAAGAAGAGCAAGGCGGGCTGGCAGAACTCCATCCGCCACAACCTGTCCCTCAACGACTGCTTCAAGAAGGTGCCGAGGGACGAGGATGACCCAGGTGAGGAGGGCTTCTCGAGTGATGCGGGTGCCAGTGGGTTCACTTCTGCCTCCAGTGGGGCAACCTCTGCTTCCAGGGGCGAGAGTCATGCTTTACATATGAGCAGCACTGGCTTATTGTATATGTAGGGCGGGAATGTGAGATACAGCAATAACTTGTAAAGTTAGCGCCAGTTCGGTATCTGAACTCATTCTTAGCATGTTGGTTTTACACTTTCCGAAGGGCACTTTTCACTCTTAGTTAAATTGGGTTAGTAATGGTTTATAAGAAAACGATTGCAATAAGAAACGTAAAATACAAGTGTAGTTGTTATTGCATAGGAACAAGTTGTTTAATAGCTTCAAATATGAAAACATGCCATGCGTGTGCATTAGTTTTGATCTGTGAATGACAAAAATAGTGTTCATTATTGACTTTTAACTAATCAGAACCTTAAAATATAAATGAACTCACCAGTCAGATTTCCATTACCTTGTTGAACTGGTGCACCTTTTATAACACCACCTTTTCGATATGACTTGTAACTGCCAGTTTCCTATTTCTCGGTTATATGCAGCAGTGGTTTCACAAAACGTAAATATTATTATGTCATATCCGTGCAAAACGTTCATATATTGAATGACGTGTACAATGTGTTTATTGATTTCATATAATTGGAAGCTGAGATAAAATCGTCCAGGGTTGAGATTGCTTTCTCATTCCGTTATTATTTGACCCCAAGATCGGGAAACCAGTTAAAAAATGTAAATACACCTTCCCAGAGGAGTTAAACAAACCACAAACATATGCAGTTAGCTATGCTTTGTCATCAAACCAGTGGAATGAATAGTCGTTGCAACTCTGAGTCCTGCTGACAAAAGATACTTTTAAAATAGAGTATTTCAAATAGGAAACATTTTTATTGGAGTCCTCCTGAGTAACCACTGGATTATTTGCTCTGTATTTTCACTGTATGCTGAAAACAACATAACGGTGTACAATAATACTCACGTTATTGTTTAACCCATATTTTTAGATAACACATCTTATTTTTTGTTTGAAAATGCATATAACTAGCATGGTACACTCAACCATGCTAACAATTGTGATATTGAAAAGTATATACGAAACTATTCATTCTATTCTTTGTTCTTAGCGACAAAAATAAATGCGTTCACATTTTTTATTTGCCCCCCCCCCCCCCTTCTCATTTTTTGACTCTAAACAATTGGCTATATATAGTTTTGTTCACAAGTCATACTTGCAAAAAAGCAAGAGTGTAGTTTATTATGAAGTTATCAGAAGCCTAGGTGCCGCCATAGAACTAGAGTGGCAAAGGATCATCTATCTAGCTGTCTGTCCCTTGTAACAAGATATCATGTTATACCTTTGTACTTTAAAAATAATCTAAAGCTAACCATGCATGCTTTAGGCATTAAAATGACGCCGTTGACAAAGTGCATTATTATTTTTAAAAAATGTATTTCATTTCTTTGCTTTTGGTATAGCCTCGTCCTGGCTCCAAGGAGCAAGCTTTACACAGCAAATCTTGTTATATAGCATCAACAGCTGAATATGAGCTCGAGGCGCTGTCTATGTGTGGGGTCCAGTTGAAATTGAATTACAGAATGGTGGTGACATGTAACTGGGGCAGTGCAAGACAGTTCACTGTCCACGTTTTTCTAAATATTTTCAATTTAAAGGACATGCACCAAAAGTAATTTGCCCGGACTCACATATTTTTTGACAAATAACACAACTAGGATTAAAATCGAGGTTTATCCGTTCTACTATTACTAACTTTACGTCTAGAACATATTTGCTCTACATAACAACACAACGGCCACAAAATCTACAAGTAGTATCTTCCTTTCTTTGCTATTATGTAACTTTATAATTGAGACTAATAATCACATAAAAGGCGTTTTCTTGTGCTTATTTTGTTCTTGTTTTTTTCTCTTCAGGTAAAGGAAACTACTGGACTCTGGACCCCAACTGTGAGAAAATGTTTGATAATGGCAATTTCAGGAGGAAGAGGAAGAGGCGGTCAGAGTCAGTAGCCAATACCCAGAATGTGGCCTCTGAGAAACCTGAGGACAAAGCCAGCGCTCTGAAAGGGTCTGTCAGCAGAACCATGCTGGGGCCTGAGCCTACCGAGCTGCAAGCGTGCTCCCCCGCTGGAAGGGAAATCAAGGCCCCTTCCTCAGCCCTGGACTCCACCCCAACTTTTCCTGGCTTCAACCCCAGCTCGGACTCTGCGCCAGGTGGCCATACATCCTTCGGGACTCGTCCCTTCACACAAGGCAGGCCACAGTCTGTGACTGGACTAAGCCATTACAACGCAGGGGCCAGTGTGGAGCCTGGGGCCCAAGCTCAACACAAACTGAACTACTATGTGGCCCAACAGGGGCAGCAGCACGCTGGAGTAGGGGCATCTGCCTTGAGCACGTTCAGCATCAACCACATGGTCTACCACAGAGAAGAGTCTGAGGTCTAAAGAGTATAAACAAGACTTCTCCCCTCCCCAGGCTTCTTTGGTGGAATCCACAATCTACACACTGATGCTCCCCACCATGAACATGTTCAGCATCAACCACTTGTTCTACCATAGAGAGGAGTTTGAGGTTTAAAGAGCATGAAGTAGACTTCTCTGTTCTCCCCTTCTCAAGCTTTTTTTGGTATAGTCGACAGTCTAACCACTGATGGTCTTCACCATAAATACTTTCATTGTTCAAACGCTTGGTCTGCCACAGAGAGGCCCTGAGGGTTAAATCT